>NC_137864.1:27029300-27746800 GCF_963924005.1 Protomyctophum bolini
GTAGCAGTGGTGGGGGCTGACACACCGCAAAGGGGTTAGTCAAAGGAGATAGCCTTTGACTAACTACTGGCCCCTCACAATCGATACCTGCAGATATTACATCCAGAGACAGAGAGAGGGGGAGAGAGAGAAGCCCTTAAACTTCCCAAATGGCTTTTCATTCAGATATTGATCAGCACCTTTTTATCGTGACCTTGCACCGCCAAGGCCATATACTTTCTTAAGGGTATATGAAACTCATAAATCTGAGAGTTGCTACACAGTGGAGCGGGGAGCAGGGAGCTGGGAGCAGTGAGGCAGGATGGGGTAATTGGTCTTTGTGGAGCGGGGATGGAGGCCTCCTCTCACACAATATAAGAAGGATTCCATTACATGGATGAGCAGGAGAGGAGAGGAGAGATGAGGAGAGCAAAGGAGAGGAGAGGATAGAACAAGATGGTAATAGGAACTGTGTGCAAAGACAAAGAAGAGGTTCCAAGAGGGGCAGATAAGTAGGTTTCACTCCACACTCTTTGTCACCACTCATCTCCCTGTTAGGAGACAAATTATAGTCACTTATCACTGTAGAGACTCTACATGGATGTACACTAGCATGTACACATGCTAAATACAACAGAAGACAATGGAGCAGACCAGATGAGTCAATAAGAGACAACAATACAGCAATAATACAAAAACCAAAGAACGTAGAACAGAGAAGAATATAAATTAACAGAATAGAATGGGATATATCAGACAGAATAGAAGATAAACAATGGAATATAATCTGGAGATTGTGATGCATATCACAGAATCCACCCGAACAAAAACCTCTTTAAATGTCTCTGTCCTTTCCCCTTAGGGCTAAGGAAAGTGCAGTCTACAGTGTTAACCGTTAGGCATGCTATGCTAACATATGGACACCATCAGCCGTTAATATGTTCTACCGTGACACGTTGTTACTATTCCTTACAACCCCGGCCACTGTACTGTATATACAGTAGAGGTAAATGTTATCATTAAGGCCATATTCTAATTCATATCCATGAGCTGGGCCCCTGCACGGTAGGGCATCCCCCCCTCGCAGACACACATCATTTTATATAACGCGTGGAATGCTCGTCCGTCAAGCCGCCGCACGCTCCCCAGAGATTTAGACCAACATCCTTTTTCTTCTTCTCTCGGCGTCTCACAACTTTTCTGTCCCCGACGCATGTCGCTATGTGTGATTAATGAGTCAGGACGTTTTCATATTTTCTTTTTTTTGGGTCTTCAAACTGGTTTGAGGCCTTCTGGGTCGGAGCTCTGTGAGATCCCTCTGTGCGATAGCGAGAACCTCGCTTTGGAAGACGAGCATAATCGATGACTTGTCTTTCTCTGGAGCGCCTGTTTATGCTACAATGTTTACGACTGTATTCAGGCAGATGAATGACCGCAGCTCAAGCTCCTCTGGCTTAATTGGTTTTGAAGTAGTCCGATTAAGATCTGGTCTGAAGGACGGGATCCTCTGTTCCCCTTGCAAGAGACGGAAGCCGTGGGTCTCATACCACAGCTGCTGCAGCTCAGAGTTACTGTTTGCGCTCAGGGACACAAGTATTTATAAGCAAACACACACATACCACACACACACACACACACACACACACACACACACACACACACACACACACACACACACTATAAGTATACAGCATATGACAAAATAACCCAGGGGGCTGGGGACGTTTTCAAAGATTGCTCAAGATTCACCTCGACCTGAGCATGCCAGACACTTTTTTTCCTTCATTTTCTTCCAGTCGACAACACCAAGGGAAATATGTGGCCGTGCAAGCAGCACCTACTGCTATTTTGTGTTATTTCTTTTTAGTATAAACACAAGCTAATCTAATAGTTTATCTCCATTAGAATTAAATGCCAACAAACTATCAAGTCCAAACTCTCCTATGACAAACGGAAGGTCCCATAATGTGAATCTCTATAATTAGAAGCTTTGCAGAAACAACCACTCCAATTTCTCATCGCTTCACAATCCACTTTTATGATCGGACTAATCAGATCTATAAATCTAATTAGTGTGTGGAAATAAACACATTTCCAAAGTAATATCCACAGTACAAAACATAGTTAGGAAGTGCTGCATGGGGATCTGAGCCCAGTGTTTATCCCAAATGCAACAAAAGGGCGATCTGACGGTCAGATAAGCCTGCACAGTTTTACATCCCATCCCATGGAGATCCCTGATGTCATCAATATTAAACCCATATATGGGCATGTCAATATATGGAGATCACTGATGTCTATTGGCCAGCAACTCTACATCTGACCTCAAACCTCAAGATCTCCATATATGGAGCTGACCTGTTCTGACATTCCAAATGCCATTATGTTCTGACATTCCATATAAATGCGACCACAGGTTGCATTTACTATGAAATTGTGCATTTCCCCATCAGTCAGTCAGTTGTTTGGTTGGTCACCCCAGGCATGACCATATATGGACATGTATGGTCATTCCTCTTCGATGTCTCCCTTTTGACTGATACCTGTCCATTTAAACTCTAGACGGGCCTGCCCCAAAGTTAGTGCAGTCGTGCCCAGCAGCTGGCTGGGCACTCAACAGGCCCAATAATTAAGGCCCAGCCCTATCTAGGCCCTCATCAAACCCTGTACATTCAAAACACACTCCATATATGGCCAGTACAAAATTAATTCCATATGTTGAGCCAAAGCACCAGCGCTCGCCGACCTTTCTTGTGTCTGAACACAGCTTTGATGGATGTGTTCTGTCCCCCCTTCTCCGCTCCGACCATTGGCTCCCGGTCGCTGCCTGCACAGACTAGTACAAAACTCTGAAGCTGGCATTCAAAGCAACCAAAGGTATGGCACCCCCATATCTTGCAAGTCTGATCGAACCCTACAAACACTCCTGTGCGCTCATATCAGCCAACGCAGGGAAGCTGGAAGTACCTTCACTAAAATCGCAGAGACAATGCTCCACACGTCCCAAACTCTTCTTCCTTCTGGCTCCAAAACTATGGAATGCACTCAGAACTGCAGACAAACTCCCAATCTTCCGCTGTAGTCTGAAAACTCACCTCTTCAGACTCCATCTTAGCCCTTTGCCCTATTCTCGATGACTTTACAGGCTTATGCAAAGGCTCAACTTATGTAACGTAGATATAATTTTATGTAGACATAGCACTCTAGAGTATATACACATAGTTTCATTATATAGATATTCTACGGTTCTTAGCTTACGTATGATTCATGATGACTATTTTTATGTACAGTATATGATGTATTACCATGTTTTTGCTCTTGCTCACTGTAAATCGCCCATATTAAGAGTGTCTGCTAAATGCCTAAATTGTAAATTCTCTCTCTCTCCATCTCTGTACCTTTGTCTCTCAGTCTTCCTGTCTTTCTCGTGCCGCGAGTTTCCGACAGGCACAGGTATTCTAAACAGTCATGTTCTTGTGTCTTATGTTTAGGATCTCCATTGACACAGCAGAGTTCCAGTTTCCTCTCTCTTAGCCCTGCTTGCACGGTACCAGCACAGCTGTAATGTACAACGTTGTCCACAGAATGTACATAAAGAAACCCACAGACACGTTGCAGACCTTGGCTTTAGACAATGCATTAGGTATTAGGCACAGTATTAGGGATCATAATTGTGATTTAAGTGAGGGTTGAATGCACGCAATGGTTTTGGTGTTACAGCTACGTATGTATGGTACAGTATATGGCCCAACACCAGCTGAGAGAATGTGGGTGAATGTCTCTCCACTAACAACTGTCATCAAGGTGCCTTTGAGCAAGGTACTAAACCCTTTAAACCCGATATTTGCTTGACCGGAGTCCCCCAAGGTTCTGTACAAGGCACCAGCTTTTTTCCCCTCTCTTCACCAAACATAGCAGATCTACAAGATTTCAGGTGTGAAGGTGCTTAACTATGCGAGTGTCAAACTACCTTGGTTGAATGAAGTTAAATTAAAACAAATATTTAAAATGCACTTAAAATCATTATTCTACTGTTGCTAGCACACCTCTATGCCATGTCATTAAGATCAGTTAATTAATCCATTGAACAGATTATGTGCCGACATGGTCTAATATTTATAGCCAAAACTAATGAGGCATGCTATAGCTGAAGCGTCATGAGCAGTGTTCCTGCAAACAAACAGGGAATATAGCTTTAGAAAGCTTTAAAGGGCCACTTCATCCCTTTTGCAACCAGATCTTATTGCGAACGCAGTGAGCACTTACTATGAGACCTAGCAGATCATGTCTGTGTGTGTCTGTCTGTCTGTCTGTCCCGCTATCCAAATATGGAGTGTGTTGCATCAGCAATCACTCAGCTCCATATATGGGCACAAAAGGGGCCAGGTCCACTCAGCTCCATATATGGGCACAAAAGGGGCCAGGTCCACATATACAGTAACAGCGGGACAGACACACAGACAGACAGACATGATCTGCAGGGTCTCAGCTGCCCGCGTTTGCGCGTCTTACTGGTTTTGATGATGTTTGGGAGACAAGAAATCATGGAGCCCATGGACACTTTGAAATACTGAAATATCTAAAAACAGATTACACACATAAAAACCCCCAGGAAAGTGTTTATTGTCTTCCACACATCATTCAAATAAGATCTGGTTGCAAAAAGGTTGAAGTGGCCCTTTAAGCAATTTTAACCAGTAACAAAACATAATAGGGAATTCACACTTTTTCACATAAAGCAGATAAATTGCTGTTCCAAAGAAACATGGAAGGTAGAAATTGGCAATATGTGCAGGTGACATACAGTAGAAAAAAAATCAAGGGGCTTAGAAAACATTCCCCTTAAAACATGGACAAATAAGAGGTACTAGACACACTGAATTCTTGGTGGTACATTCTGATTGTGGATTTCTTTTAGACACAGTGAGATGAGCGACATTGCTATGATTAATGGATTAATTGTCCAATATAATGTGGGCAGTGTGTACTGTGTATAGGACATTACACAAGAAATGGGGAAATCCCTTTTCCAGCTTAATATGAATCTCCACCTCCAATTCAGGATCCCCCTTTTTCCTCAGCAGCAGTGCAAAAAAAAAAGACATACTACAAGATAAAATAGTAACGCTTAATATCGATATTTTGTCCATTACAGGTCAGCTGACTGTCCGGCCGAAACAGTTACAAAGCTGTTGTGCTTCGATCGGGCTCTGGCCGATCAATGTGGGGGCATACCGTTTCAATTTTGCCAGCATTGATTTTCTCTATAACACTGCAACCTCCGGAGCATTCATCTTTCTGAAGGCACGGGGGGAAGATTTGATTTACTGAAGAAAAATTGGAGTGCGCATCACAAAGATTTTTTGCCGGGGCTCGAGAGCGTGACACACACAAAGATGGATGTCCCCTCGGCTGAGGGAGCCTCCAGCCTCAGGGCGTCCATTAGAACACAGCGGAGGCTGCATTGGAAAATGAGCTGCTTATAGCAGAGAGGAGGGAGGGAGGGAGGAGGTGAGACCAGGAGGTGTGTGGAGGTGGTGAGTAAATAGGAGGATCGAAGGAGGAGGTGAGAGGCGCATGATGTGGTGAAGACGGGGTGCTGGGAAGGTGGTAGGAGTGGCACGAGGCAGTAGGAGGTGCTTAACAGAAGAGGTTTAGAGTGTGCTTGTGTGGTGTGAAAGAAAAGAAAAATGAAAAAGAAAAAAAGAAAAGCAACGCCTACTAAACCAAATCAGATCACACTAAAATCTTGATGATGACAGGATAAATATATCAGAAGAAACAGACCAAAAAGTTAAATACACCAGGACAAAATAAACAACGCAAATAATGTGGTGGGCAAGTGTCCTCATATTCAGAGTCATCCAATCACGTTCAAAACAAGGCAGGTGGGCTGACTGAAGCTGGTTTGAGTCCCATGAGGTGTGCCCGAGCAAGGCGTAAGCCAAGCAAGTGCTACATCTCACAGTGTCACACTGCGACGTATTGTGAGCTTGTAGATCAGGTACTTTTAGCAAGCAACCCAGTATAACTCATGCTCCACCCGTCTCAAATAGACACCGTTTCTAGATCACACCTTCTGCCCTCGGTTGCAGACAACAACCTCCCCACCCCATACCCCCCTTCTTCTACCCTCGGTTGCAGACAACAACCCCCCCCCCCCCCCCCCTGGATCCAGAGTGAATTGCCATGGTACATTAGTCAGCCTATTAGAATGCAATTGATGGATAACGGTATGGTATGATGGAGAGTAACAGAAAAGGGAGAGAGGGAGCGAAAGAGAGAGAAAGAAAGAGAAAGCAAGAAAGCAAGAATGAAAGAAAGAAATAAAGAAGGATATATGGAGAGAAAGGAGAACAGTGTCCCGGGAGAGTGAGAGTTGGCATTCTCCATCATCTGCCCCCATCTCTCCTCCTCTCTCTCGGTCCATCTACTCTTCCTGGGTGTCAGGTACATGAAAGATGATTTGTCTCCTGACCCAAATAAGCAGCAGTTGGATACTCAGTGGACCCACACTCACAGAGCAGAACAGAAATGGAGGGGGGTTTCTTGGAGAAGGGGGGGCAGACATGGGAGGGAGGGAAAAAATGACATGTGCCAGTTGTTCTATTTGTGGGCATCTTTGCTGGCTATTCATTTAATGTGGCTCGGTCGTTTCTTCTTCCAGACGCAGACGGCTGGCTGGCACGTTGTACACCTGAGTCTCCAAGGGACTGAGACCCAGTTCTGTGGATGAAGACAGGTAGAGAGACAAGTCCTGTCTCTCTGCCTGTCTGTCCGACACGTTTTTCCATTCCAATACAGAAAGAAAGAAAGACAGAGTGTATATATATATATATATATATATATATATATATATATATATAGAGAGAGAGAGAGAGAGAGAGAGAGAGAGAGAGAGAGAGAGAGGCAGAGAGAGAGAGAGGCAGAGAGAGAGAGAGAGAGAGAGAGAGAGCGAGAGAGAGGAAATGGAAGAGAGACTGAGCAAACACCTCTGTCGTAGTGGGGCCAGGGCTGCTGTAAGCTGGATATTAAGACACAAATTGCATTCAGGCGGGTCACGCAATGTCACAAGATATTAGATGCCTGCCGTGAGGAAACAACAATTCCCATCAGCCGGCGAGAAAATAATATTTTCATTTTCGGGGCTTTTATTGAATGGAAACTTTGGGGAATACGCCTTTATGGTGGTTGAGCAGCCCGCCTCCCATTCTACAACTCGGGAACAAAAGGTCGTAATCATGGCTGCATGTTGTCTTTGAGCTCCTGGATTACATTTTCACAGCTGAGAGGGAAAGGTGCGCGTGTGCGAGCATGCGCGTGCCGTGCACGCACACACGCACACATATGTGTGTATTTCTGTTTGTGCAATTACACACGCAATACAGTACACTTGTATCGTTACCCTTCTGATTTAAGCGCGTACGTGTGTGTGTGTGTGTGTGTGTGTGTGTGTGTGTGTGTGTGTGCGTGCATGTGTGTGCATGCGTGTGTGTGCGTGCAAATGCACAGTCCATGTTTGATGATATCAAGGAACATAGGAGTCTTCACTATAAATCACACAATATTGTTGTATTTTTGTTCCAGACACTACAGTAGATGTTTAATGCTGCGTTCTGTCTGCACCCCGTGCCATACTATGGGCGCCTGCAGTGCAACAATGGCAGCAAACGGCACCTGACCTTCGCGGTAATTGACCAAAAATATCGATGTAATGGCACGGGACTGATGGTGATTTATTAAAAGAGCTCAGCGCTCCCAGGACCTGTGCCAGCCGCTCTGCGCACACATCAACAGCCATTAGAACCTCCATCAATACTGAGACAGCATAAAAAAAAGAACAGGGGGTCAGTAATGTGGGTGTGGGGGGGGGGGGGGGGGGGTGCAGCAGAGCACAATCTCCATAGCAAACAGCAGGGCCTCGTCTGAGTAACACATGGCGGACTAATAGAAAAGCAAGATGGAAAGAAAGAGAGAGAGAGAGACAAGAGGACGGTGAGAGATGAAAAACAAAGCAAGAGTCAGAGAATCTAAGAACAAGAGGAAGGAAGAAAACGAAAAAAAAGGGAGAGAGCCAGAGAGATCGACTCCCCCCTCCCTCCCCCACTCCCCATCCACCCCCCCCCCCCCGCCCACAGCCCCCAGACGAGCCTCTGGAGAGTTGGGCTGAGCCTAACAAGCACAGAGGCGAGTGCGCCCCGGCTCGCCTGCTCGCCATTACACAGTACCTGCACAAACACACATCATTAGGGAGCAGCTCCATCGGACTGCGCCGCCTGTTTGATGAAACAAACACGGGGGATAGGGTTTCCTCCGCGCTTAATGGCCGCAGAGCTGTTTAAATGGCTTTCATCTCTGGCCGGAGCCGATGGATCACACATCGCACGGCTGACATTTCCATCGGTGTGAGAGCTAATTCAATCAAAGTCTGGAGCATTGGTTGTGTTGTGTTGTGTTATGTCAGGAGGGAAGGCTGTGGTATTATGAGATTAAAACTATTGCTGAGGCCATTTCAGAAAACAGGTGCATCCTCTCTTTGATTAAAGGCAGCTCTATATAATATTTCACTTAATTGTAACATGACTGGTAAAAAACAGCCTGACCGGAGGGGTAAAGGTTCCCAATTTACCTAGGTAAATTGGGACATTAGACTCAAATATCATATTATAAAGCATTCAACACTGCGTGTGTGTGTGTGTGTGTGTGTGTGTGTGTGTGTGTGTGTGTGTGTGTGTGTGTGTGTGGACATTACTATAAAACCAGAATCCCGTTTCAACACACTATACAATGCCTTTCACATCCTGCTTGAACAAAAAGTCCTTGTCAGACCATTCATAGTATCATGTTATGACTCAATATCATTCTGAAGCTACATGTCAGTACAATGCACACTACAGTGCTTTCTGTGACTTCAGTCACTGTGTGTGTGTGTGTGTGTGTGTGTGTGTGTGTGTGTGTGTGTGTGTGTGTGTGTGTGTGTGTGTGTGTGTGTGTGTGTGTGTGTGTGTGTGTGCGCGCGCGCGTGCGTGTGCCACTGTGCGTGTGTTTCATACCTGGCAGAGGAGTTCCCCCAGGCTCCGTGTTTATCGGTGAGGATGTTGATGATCTTCTGGACGAGCTGCGTGGCAGTCACATGATCTCTGTACTTGGCGGCTCGGATCAGGTGGTCGCACATCTTCTCCTCGTCCCGTTTCTCCGATGCATACTGGGCACAGTGGGACTGGATAGGGGGAGCACAAACACACTGTTAGAATACAGTGGCTCCAACTGTGTCACTTCTAGGACCACCATTTTGTTTACGTATTTGGCAACAATTGTATGTAACCCCCCTCCCCACCTGGAATTATCTTTTCACAATTTTATGAAAATAGCCAGCAAATAGCCGATGTATGGTATATTATAGGGTTAAAGTGACTCACTAATTTAGCTGGGGACCCCCTGGGACCACCTCTAGGATCCCACTTTGAGATCAACTGGTATTGTCACACATACCAGCATTGCCAAAGGTGTGTTTGTTAAAACTGTACAGAGAGGTTGAACCATGAATAGATGACATTAAGCTTAATTTATTAATAGAGTAAACACGTCTAGTAACTAAGCGGAAAGTATAATGCGGAAAATATGCGATATTGTAACAATTTTAACACCTTGGAATTACATTGTAATTGCTGTCTTTTTAAAACACTATGTAGAGATTTTAACACAATTGTATACCGGTACTTAAAATAGCTTTATATACGCTATACATGTTATACATGGGAACAAGTCTAACCATATAGGTTGTAATTGTTCAATAAACATTGCATAATAGGCTTAGAGCAAACTTAAGGTCAAATCAATATACACTCACACATGCGCACGCAAAGCACATACACAAACTCACAGCCCCCACCAACACACCCACGCACACACACACACACACACGCAACTGGATTCTATGTGGAGAAATTCTATCCAGAGTAGAAGCAAATGAAAAGCAGAGGGTCATTTTTGTCCTGTTGTCACAGTGATTAATAACAGTGGACAACGTATTTACTAATGCCCTCCAGCAAGCCAAATCACACCCGCACCCACAATGCACAGGAAGGACATTTTTCTCTGTCGGAATTTGTTATCAGAAAGGGCCTTTGAACTTGGAGATGGTAAAAAAAAAGAAAAAAACACATTCGAAATAACCATAAAACCTTAAACGTTGCTTTTATTTCCACAATGAGGATTTTGAAATTATTTGTTTTATTTTTAAAGCAGGCCAGTGTAACTAACTCGATGTGCTATAGCCATTAATTTTTGCATGGTACAGCGAGCTATGCAGATAATCACACTGGTTATGGCCCATTTATGTTTTCCTCTGGTTACAATATCAATAATAAAAACTCACAATTCAATTCTTAATGTCGCGTCGGTAGTATAATACTGGCCTTATCAAATTAACCTTAAGCCAACCTGCTGGGAAAAATGACCATACAGTAGCCATCACTTCAGAGACCCCGGCCTGCTGTCCCAAAGTTACCAGTAAAAACCAGTAAGTGCTTTATAATGGGCCCTCCTCAACCATTTCAGCAATGACTTTTCATATCTGACAGAAAATCTATAGGTATAAATCACATTAGCGGGGCTATTCTGCAGGCTATTGGGTTCTAATTATCAATCTATGTCTCTTTGTGGAGCATTAGAGAAGGCCTTGACCTTCCAGCAGGGTGACCTGAGAAACCAGCGAATAAAAATGGAGCTACGGGAGAGGTGCTCTTCTGCAGTCCAATGTTTTAGAAATGTTTTAAAACCGGAAGAAAGGGTGTTATCTCTCCGAGTGTGTGCACGTGAATCTCCAACCAGAATGTTTCAGTATGTGCATGCGATTCCCCCCAAAGTCAAACCACATGACTGTATAAGGCTGAATAAGTGTGCGTGTGATGTGTGTTTTTCAATGCTCGACTGTGCGGTTGTCCTTTCATTAAAGGATAATTCCGGACCAACAGCTTTCTTACCTTAATCTGATGTTATTATATCCAAGAACAAGTGGTACAGGTGAAATATTACTATTAATTATATTAATATTGGGCTCACGATAAGGATACGATTTTATATATATTTTTGTTTTTGAGGGGCGCTCCTATATACAGGTTTAATGTTTGTTTTTAAAAACACCATTGACAAGAAAAGAGAATTTAATGTTTGTTTTGTCTCAATGTTTGTTTTACATCATCATGTTGTAAGATGATAAGAGCGCCCTTATATTTGCTGTGGAGGAATCTGACTAACAGTAATAATAAATGAAATAAACTATTTGTACAGCACTTACACTAATGTACGGTAGGTCAACAAGGGTCTTTGGGAGAGTCTCTCTCTCTTTGTATATAATATATATATATGGAAAATAGAAACCTATAATGATTTTTTTTTAAAAACTATATATTGGCGTGAATCCGAGTTTTCAGGCATTATTACATGAACAAACATTGTGTGTGTTCACAGTGACCAGCTCTGCAGCGTTTCAAAGCCCCCTAAACAAACTAAACAGCAGACCCCACGTCAGTCCATTTCCACTTGCCGCTGCAAACTGAGGCCAGCCTGTACAAGTCTGCAGTCCTAATCAGCAGCTCTGGGTTCACAGTCATAACCATAAACAAACACTTCACCACCTGTGTGTCCTGCCTGCCCAGACACCCCCCCCCCCCTCCATGCTGTAATGGGCTGCTCTCATAGCTCAGGCCAACATTGGCTACGGGGAAGAAAAGGGCCAAACGCAGACTCAACCGCTTAAAATAACAGACCCAAGAAGGCTGGACGCGAAACTAGTGCCGCTAATACCTGGAGTGAGGTTTGGCTACAAAGTGGAAAAGACAAGTCACTGCAAATTAGGGAGGTCATTCCATGGACATCAAGTCATAGATTACTGCTTGGGTTTACTTATTTTGGACTGCTTCTATGGGGCTTCGAATACTACAGCTACAAATCATACATTATACAGCTTAAACTAATTCTCCAGTCGTGTGTACTCACTATCTCCACTGTCAGAACAAAGGATATTTAGCAACACGCAGTGATGATGATCAATCACTTATTAAATGTAGGGGGGTACCTTGTGAAAACATACACGTTTAAATGTCAGAGCAAGAAAGGTAAGTTCATGCAAAAAACCTAGAAAACAGAGCCTGTTGCTATTGGCAACTAGAAGCTCACTCTGGGCTGTTGGATTGGTTATGCCGAGTATAAACATACTTTCAAATCGTCTCTAATAGCCTACAACACATTTACCACCAAAAAACTCAGCCAGCTGAATAACATTCAGAACGTCAGCTTGAACCTGAAACTGTTCCATTTAGCTATCCCTAGCCCTCTATTCAGACTTCCTCCACCACTATTACCACCACCAGCAGGGGCACCATGAGCAGGCAAGCGAGACCTTTATGACTTGCGACACTGTAATCATGGGCAGCACCTTCCATTACGTGGCCTGGCTGACAGGGTCGGGCGGCATGGGCGCCTGCCTCCCACCAGAGGAGACAGCCCGCATGGAGACAGGATGATAATGGCTGGCATTAATCGAGTCAATTACACAGAGCCGTGTCTCCCACAATTCATCCACGACTCAAATAAATAACTAGGGATGTGTGTGGAGCAAGAGGTGGATGCGGCCAGCCGCTGACTGGATACAAGACTTTGGGGTACGCATAATGGCGAGAATGTCATTCGGCGTTATGCAAGACGGCGACATCGATGAGTCGTTACAACATATCTCGCATATGAGCCAAGTGTAAATTACACAGGTTTGTTTCAAAGCCGAGCATATGGCACGCAGCAGCCTCAGTTAGCTGACGTTAACAATGGACTGAACAGCTAGCCGTGTCACCACGGTCATGTTGTTACCATGATGATCCCACCGACAGGAAGCAAACAGGAAGCAAACAGAGAGTGATGTAATAGGAGAATAACGTCAGCCCCCATTTAAACACTCAAGACGATTGTCACTGTTGTTTCAAGAGATCAGCCCCTCCTCCCTCATATTATTACCATACATGCAACAGACAAGAAGAACAGTTGAATGTTGTGATGTAGAGCCAACATATTAATGTCAGCTGGATCTAATTGATCATATCAAGTTTCGGGTCATTTTCAAGACAAAGTAAAGCAATTTAATAATACACTTGTGTTGTTGCCATGCTGATTCTGTAGACGGGAAGTAAACAGAGCTGGATGGACATTCACGGTTGTGATGATGCAATAACAGAGAAAATTATATTTATAATATTGTTTCTAAGCCGATTCTGAAATCACATTCAGCAAATGTTGGGGACAGTGTTTGATTATTATCATAGCCATGTTTCCTTAAAATCTTGTGCCATTGATGTATCATATTGGCATAATAATACTAGTATTATTCGCCTGAGGGCGAGAAGCACGCATCCGCCTGGGTGACGGCAGACTGCTGGTCGAGCGCTAGCTGGTGCTTTAGCATGGGGGGTCAGATCAACATATGGAATGAATTATGTACTGGCGTGTATGTATGGAGCGTGTCTTGAGTGTACAGGGTTTGATGAGGTCAAATCAACATATGGAATGTCAGAACAGGTCAGCTCCATATATGGAGATCTAAGGGTATTCATGATGTCATGTGATGTCACGAGGCGTGACCATATATGGAGACGTGATGTCATGAGTCATGACCATATATGGAGGCGTGGTTTCATAGTAAATGCGACTAACACTCGCAATAACTACCATATCTCTGTTGTCGGAAAAATAGCACCTAACTCCAAAATGTTAATTTTTCAGGAAATTAATAAAACCTTATATTAAAAAAAAAAAACAGTTTGAGGGTCCAATGGAGTTAAGAGGTTTTGTCCAAAGTGCTTTTTAATACTTTGCATTGGTTGAATATTTTTTTAACCAATACACAGATGTAAAGGGTGTTCAATAGCAATGATTTATGAAAAATATAATCAGATATCAAAAACCTCATAAATGGATTCAGGTGGTTTCCACCCAACAGCAACGATATTGGCCTGATTTCCTTAAAGGAGTAGTTCACCCCACATTACTTATTTTCTGTCAATTACACACCCCATGAAACCTTGAATTCATGTAAATGTTTTGTTTTTTGTTGCAAAGCATATATTTTGATGAGCGGTAGGTAGAGTATAAAGAATATTGACCGATGACCTGGTCATCAAATTATTGGCTCAGGAATGCAACAAATTTTCTTTTTTCCCCCAGATATAGAAATTATGCAATAGTCATATACATACATTGTCAAATAAATTAAGCAAATTGAATTCCCAATTATTACTAATAATCACAATATTCTGTCATGAATATATTCTATATTCAGTTGCCCCATTTATTTGCTTCAGCTCCACTGACATAAACATACATTGGCCAAAATGTATTTCCTTGCCCCCATTTGGACAGTTCACTTGACAAATTGGATGGAAACATGACTAGCATCAACCGTAACTAAAGGCTGTTGTTGTCAAGACGAAGACGGCCGAGCTCTCTCCTCCTCCTCCTCTCCCTGTGAGAGTTGAGAGGGTTAACCAGTGTAATAGCCCGGAGAACGGAGGCTCATTACAACACATCAGCCGTGTGTTTATCAATTAGACTGACTGAGCCCAGGGCTGGCAGTGCAGTGGTGCCTCTTTGTGCCTATACCTCCGACAACACAACCCCGGGACTCAGGGTTCCTCTCTGTGCCTACCTCTGACAACACAACCCCGGGACTCAGGGTTCCTCTCTGTGCCTACCTCCGACAACACAACCCCGGGACTCAGGGTTCCTCTCTGTGCCTACCGCTGACAACACAACCCCGGGACTCAGGGTTCCTCTCTGTGCCTACCTCCGACAACACAACCCCGGGACTCAGGGTTCCTCTCTGTGCCTACCTCCGACAACACAACCCCGGGACTCAGGGTTCCTCTCTGTGCCTACCTCTGACAACACAACCCCGGGACTCAGGGTTCCTCTCTGTGCCTACCTCTGACAACACAACCCCGGGACTCAGGGTTCCTCTCTGTGCCTACCTCCGACAACACAACCCCGGGACTCAGGGTTCCTCTCTGTGCCTACCTCTGACAACACAACCCCGGGACTCAGGGTTCCTCTCTGTGCCTACCGCTGACAACACAACCCCGGGACTCAGGGTTCCTCTCTGTGCCTACCGCTGACAACACAACCCCGGGACTCAGGGTTCCTCTCTGTGCCTACCTCCGACAACACAACCCCGGGACTCAGGGTTCCTCTCTGTGCCTACCTCTGACAACAAAACCCCGGGACTCAGGGTTCCTCTCTGTGCCTACCTCTGACAACAAAACGCCGGGACTCAGGGATCCAGCGGAGGACGGGTAGACAGAAACAAAAGGCTGAGGAGAGATGTTATTAAAAAGTGCTTGATTTGCAATCTCTTGACATCGGTGCCACGACAGAGCTGCACTGCTCTCTCTCTCCCTCTCTCTCTCTCTCTCTCTCTCCCTCTCCCTCTCCCTCTCTCTCTCTCTCTCTCTCTCCCTCTCTCTCTCTCTCTCTCTCTCTCTCCCTCTCTCTCTCTCTCTCTCCCTCTCTCTCTCCCTCTCTCTCTCTCTCTCCCTCTCCCTCTCTCTCGACGACGCTCTCCAATTTCTCACGTTCGCCCAGACAAGCACTCCCAGAGGATTTCATTTACAAACGGCACTGGAGAGACTGTCCAGAGGACGGCGAGACATCAGGCTTGTCCTTGTCGTGTATCAGAGAATGCAAATACATGGCTACAAATAAGGAATTCCTTGTGGAACAGACACAGAGCGGGCCGTCTGGTGGGAGACACGGGGATGAGATGAGATGAAAAGGAAGATGGGATATTGGTGGGGGGGTGAAGGGGGTTGCTAAACAAAAGGAGATGCTGAACCAGTCCAACCAATTGGTTTCAAAGAGATTCCCTCGCACTTGATCTCTTGCCCTCTGAGTTTTCAAATTGCAACATAAAACGCCACCGGGGGAATTCAGACAATGGGCAGAGTGAAAGGCAGCGGGAGGGAGAGAAAAATGAGGGCTTAAAAGTACAATGGCGAACAAAAGTCACCAAATGACAAAGCCTGACAGCCACTTTCAATTCTGAAATGATGCCCCTGTCATGCTACGCTCCCCGAGTATTGATTTCTCCCCCCCTCCCCCTCCCCCCTGAGTGCAGCAGGGGGACAAATAATCTAATCCGGAGCTGAAACGGAGCTCCACTCGCTGGCATCAGCCCCACCTCGCCTGCGGCCATCAAGGCCAGCGCAGACGCAACACTTATCAAACTATCTCTCCCCGCCCTCCCCTCCCCTCGCATCCTCCTGTCTGTGCTGCTCTGTAATGGACTGGTCACAAAGCTGGGTTGGCAGCCTCTTCATCTCTCCTACCCAGAAGCCTCTGCTCTCCTCTCTCCGCACCGGCACCACCATCAGTCTGGCATTGTTTGCCACCGCCTTGCGCGGCGGCTCGGTTTCTGCGTCAAGGTCACGGCCGCTTGAAAAATCATACGTGTTAAAACTGTCGTCTGGTGGTGAAAAATAGTCAAATGAAGGAAGGACGCGACCCAGATGACAAATACACGTCCAACGCGTGCGGCCGCCATCTCTCTCTACGACATTATGAATACACAGAGACGGGGGCGCCGATCTCAAGGGTGAAAACACCGGAGGAACATCTACAAACAGAAACAGATTGGCCATACCCCGTAGAGGCTTAATAAACTATTCAGTGAAACGTGTGGCTAAAACGGCAGAATTAATGCAATCGAGTAACCAGCTGTTGTCGGTGAGCAACATTCAACATAAAGGAAACCATAATTGCAACATGATTCCCATAGTCAACATTCACACGGCAGGAGAGAAAGTACCACACAGCGGAAACCAGACAACCAAATGACAGTGCCCGACAGCCACATGCAGGAAAACAATTTACTGCAACACAAAAACTGTGATTACATACACGTGATTAAAGAGAAGAGCAGAACTCAAAAGGCCTACAGAAATAAATTCAGTGCCATGATCACACACTCAACTGATGGCTCAAGAAGTAACAGCCAAACAACATTTTCACACTAGCTAACATACCGACCATACAGCTTGAGTCAGAGAACAAAAAACATTTTAGGGGCATGTTAGGTAAGCTGGTATGTTCAAAACTGTTACTTTTCAGGAAACAATAAAAAAATAACTTGCGTACTGGCTCATCTGCCAGGAGGACATATTGCCTCCATCCTAAAACTCCCGTTTAACGAGTTGCTAGTGTACCAACAAAGGTTGTCCGGCTTTTCCTCCTGCAATTGTGTTTGTATGCGGATGCTTGGCGAAGCCGGATGCCCCCAGGTGGATTCAAACATCTAAACACTGTGGTGGTGGACATTTACCACTGATCCAATGGAGTTACTGTTTAGTCACAAGCTCGAAACACAAACAGTAAATGCCATTGACAATTTTAAGTTATATTTTGCAGTTGTTTGATTTCTTTGTATCACTTATGTTTATTGCTGCATTATGTTTCTTTTTCGTTGCTGCGTTTTTTTCTTTGTTATTTGCCCCACTTATTTCTTGATTGATTTGTGCTTTTATGTTATTACACACAGTATGATGATTTTCTCATCAGTGTTTAGGGCTCAACACACACACACACACACACACACACACACACACACACACACACACACACACACACACACACACACACACACACACACACACACACACACACACACACACACACACACACACACACACACACACACCTGTTTGCGCTTGATTTTCTGCATATACTTGCCCTGATGAAGAAACATGTTGGCTTCTTTTAACTTGTATAAATAATCTATTTTTATCCACCCTCTCCTCATTTTTGAGTGGTACAACCACTCCATTGCGGAGCTATGTGTGTCCCTGGTTAGCTGGCTGGGTCTGTCCGAGCACGAAAATAGCGTTTGGTTGGTCTGTGTTGCGCAGCCCCACACACACACACCAGGCCGCCACCCTGGGCGCATTCCTGTGAGTCTGGAAGTTCCGGGGACCCCCGGGGACACCTACACGGAGTTGCAACACTCAGTTCACACGGGTGTGATTTTAACCTTTTGAGTGCTCGGATCGCCGCCTTTTCTTTAGGACAATTTTGAGTGTTTGTGTAAACACAAACATGCGTAACAAGACAAAGGTGAGGACGCAAAATCTGATTGGCCAGAAGGAGATAATGTATGATGATGTACGATGATAAGAGCGCCCCTCACTTCAAACAGGTGTGATTTAATATTTAATATCATATTGTTTATGTCCCGCAAATATATTTCTAATGGCCTAAATCACCACTCTGATATAACCAGTCCATGTCATTTCTGTCTAGCTTCTAAAGCAGTTTTAGCTGCAGTACCACAATGTGCTGATGTGATGGGAGTGCTGTTTATGCAAATAATCTTCTCTGCCACACCCTCATTCCAGCTACTCCCCTCCCACATCTTTGACTCATTATAATAAGGCCCACCCCTCCTCCCCTCCCGCACGGTCTCCAAAAACGAAATGCAAATTTGGCACTGAAGAGGGGAGGGATTATACAAAGTAGGGAGATAGCTATGACATCACGAGTAGCACCAAATCAGTTGGCATTGATGCAATGTATTTTTGCTCTGGCCTCTTGTGAGACCACTGTACATAAAAACCCAAATATGGGAAAGCCTGATTACATTTAACAAAAATGGCATATCTACACAATGCACAAAGTCACAATGCAATACGATGTGATGTGTCGTAAGCTTGATCTGAAATTCACTACTTTTGTGTAACAGTCATATGGAAAAAACTAAAAACAAAACATAAATACAAGGTTTCTGTCCAACAGCAACAAAAGTAAACCCCCACAACTCTTCATACTGGTGCTGGATCAAAAAGTGTTTTGTCCAGACCCCATGCAGCCCTTCCTGGGTGAATCGTTGATTGTTTGATTAATAAAGCACAGGACACCATTATACTGTGTGCGGACATCACCTTTCTCCACGAGGAGGAAGGTCTTTCTCACAGCTCAGGGGTCAGCTGGTCACACAAACTGATGAGAAGTGTGTTCGGAGGTACCAGGGGACTTCATTACACTGACAAGACAGTGGGAAGCTGAGGGATACCCTTTACCCATGTTCACCACCTCCCCTCATCTCTTCCTACTGTAGGAATCCTTCTCTCCAAATATAGAGATTTTAGACACTCTTCAAGGACAATATATTTTAAATCACACCCCAGCCAGTGTACCTTTGAAGTAACGATGACCGCAGTGCTGATGCACCCACTATTAAGTATTTGATGATGGCCGTATGATGATGATGGATTGACCCACATGACGTCACATGTGGCAGAATAGTGAGTTTTAGCATTTCCCCCCATTCAGGTCAATGGAAATGCAATCTAAAGTTTACGTCGGAGATCGTAAAAAATAAAGTTTTTTCGGACCGGGGTCGATTTTATCCGTTTTCCACAGCTGTCTAGTGGAGTCTAGTGGGGTGTTGGTGACAGGCTGAGAGCTAGTGATAGCCTAATACATTCGGATCTGCAAAATGCAGCAAAAAAAAACACCAGTGTGCAACCACCTTAAAAGTCTATCTATAAAAAATCCATAGACGTGGCTGCCATATGACTTAATATCAAAACCCAGGCATTGGAGGCGCTTAATAGACACCCAAACACACATAGTCAAGTGTTGGAGCGGTTACCACCGCTCAAAAATGTGAATGCATTAAAAACATATATACACGTTTTTCCCCAATGAATACACTGTTCATGTAGAGATGATAATGTACTTATGTATAGTGTGTGTTGTTATGTCTACAGATGGAGGGATTGGGATGTGTGTCCAACCCACAGTGACGGCTATACATCACTGCAGCGACCGCTACATGACAGCTAGCTACAACTGATGGCAGCTGTCACTCAGACTGCTGTGAGTGACATGTTATAAATAGCATTCAGGGCTTTTGGTGTTCTGTGTGTGTGTACGCGCACGTGTGTGTATGCGTGCGTGATTCTATGTTGTTGTGCATGTGTGTGCGTGCACCGTGCGTGCGTGAGAGCATATCTCTGTATAAGCCTTTGTTCTACTGATCGTGTTGCCTCTCCCCAAGTCATTTAATCTTAAACAGCCTTTTGTGCAACAAAGACTTCTCCTCACAAACAGCAGCACTGATGCACTGATCCAGTGAACTCACTTCTCATCTATGCCCCCCCCTCCCCCTCTCTCTCTTTGTGTTCCGAGATGCACAGGCTTTCTCTGCCGTTCACTACCAAAGCTACAACCATAAAACCTAATGAGCATCAGCTCAATGTTAATGTCATTAACTTGGGGGGGTGGGGGGGGGGGGTGGAGGATCACTTTAGGGCCGGAGGAGGGAAGAGGAGAGAGGGTGGGAGGGAGGGAACAATGATGGCGGGCGCTAATTAGCCCGCTATCGTCTGGGCTTTCATGGCATCTCTCAGACAGTCAATTCAATTACTCCATCTAAACAGGCACGCACCGAGCAAGCAGGGTTTATGAAAAGAGAGAGAGGCATGAGGGAGAGACAGGGTGGAAGCAAGGCAGAGAGAAAGAAAGAGATCGGAGAGGAAAAGAAATGACCGGGGTACAGTTATCTGGTCCCCCTCATCTGCCCTTGTGCTCCAGAGCGCCACATTTCACCTCTAATGAACAGACCCATAAAAAACACACCTTTCCATTTCTCTCTCTTTCTGTCCTCCTCTCTTCCTCCCACACACTTTTTTTTCTTCACACATCCATCCCCTCCCCTCCCCTCTCATGTTCTCCCTTCCTTTCCTTGCTTCACACACCAACCTCCCCTCCCCTCTCCATCCCTCCCTCCCTCTCTCTCTCCTTCCATCCTGTAAAGTGTGGTGGATCTGCAGATCTCCGGCGCATTAAGGATCCTATTAGATAGAGAACCTCGGAAGGTAATTGGATTTCCAGTCCTCCCAGTTATCTTCATCTGTGTTCTAACCCTGGGACCGCTGTAATAACTTACTCCCAGTGCCACAGATAACTCAATTCTACCCCTCCCAGAGAGAGAGAGAGAGAGAGAGAGAGAGAGAGAGAGAGAGAGAGAGAGAGAGGAGAGAGACAGAGGGAGGGAGAGAGGGAAAGGAAAACGGAGAGAAAGAGAGAAAAAACAAGAAAGAGAATGGAAGACGGAAAGAGAGATGCAAGATGAGAGAGTGAGAGATGGAGAGTGTATGTTATCTAAATCAGGCACCCCTCTATCACTGCCGTCTCAAGGATATGAACTCTGACAGAGAGCCATCATAAATATGGTTTTATCTATTGAATAATTCACTTCTGATGCCCCGCTTGCCATTAACTTCCACCCTCTAAATAAAAGCTTGAGGGCCAACATACTGTATAGCACAATGGGCCAGAGACAAGGGGAAAGAGAGAGGGGTAACAGAGAGCAAGGGAGGATGCAGGTCATGAAGAGATACTAGCAACCTGCAGGGTGACCTGCGTGCCTGCTGTCTGTCAGTGTAACATAGTAACTCATGTATTTATGAATGTTTACTTCTACACAAACCAGCCGACCAGAAGAAGGGAAATAATAAAAGATAGCTGAAAAACATATCAAATCCCCTCTGCCCCACCACTATCCCCCCAGGGGGATGTTTCACTGGCCTGTTATTTTTATTGTGGCAGTGCAAAATGAAACCGGTGGCTCGGGAGAGAGGCTCGGTAGAGACGCTGAATGGAGGCAAAAATCAATACGGCAATATCAGAGGCCCCCCCGCCCGACTTATCAGAGGTCACCGAGGACCAACTACGTTTAAGTGGCAAATTCAATTGTGAAACATAGTTTGGGCTGAGCCACAGAATGGGGGTATATCTGATCAAGATCTGATTGGACAATTGGTAAAGGGGGGAGGCCGCCGCAATTGGCATCGAATCGGTTTTCTGAAATAAAATAAATAAAAGTTACAGCTTTCAATTAGTCGTGTATTGCAGGAGAGGAGGGTTCAGAGGTCATGACACGGAGGTTTGGTCTGCATGACCGACACAAAGTCAATATGGGCTCATGCAGCTAATACCGCTGCTCTGGTCAAAATGTAATGTTTTCAAACAAACAAGAACAAAGGCTTTGCTGCAATACTATGGCCCTTTATGAACACTACAATAACACTTGTACAACGCAATTTGTACATCGTGCTTTGTATGAGAATTGATGAGTGAGTTGTCTGTTCTGTAATGTCGCTCTCCAAATAAAGTTTCTATTGTATTCTAATGAAGTCAAATCAGTGATAGCATCACATCATCTTAAGGTGATATGATGGGATGTTGTGTTGTTTTAAGTGGCGCCTGCCCATAGTCCACCATGGTTGTGGGTTCAAATCCACCGTGGAGCATCTGCTTGGTGGAGCATCCGGCTTCGTGGAGCGTCTATATACAAACACAACCATGTTGGAGGGAGTGTTGGGTGGGAGGAGGACGAAGTAAGGCTCTACGTCCTCCCAGTGGGAGACCCTCACTACAGCAGTGACAACACAAATGTGTGTGGGAAGGAAGTAATTGAAAGAAATAAAAATCTAAAGTATTTCTTATCACTGTTTTTACAATAAAGTAGTCTTAAAAATAAAATTCTTATGTGTCTGTACTTGAATTTGAAGTGAGCAGAATGGCACAAAGGAAGCACAGACCGTCTTGCCCAGGACGTCTTCATAAAAATAATGTAGAGATGTGAACCTGAAGAGGAGAAAGCAGCCGAACTACTAAATAATGGAGAAGTGGAAGCTTTGTCCTTGGTTTCCAAGGAAGCCTGTCAGCCAGCACTTTGTTACCAAACACATGTCGGAGAGCATTCACATCCAGCTTCCTCTCGTGGCACAATACGCACAAGCTGAAATGTAGCTTGTGTACAACTATGACCTGAATGTTATCAAATCAACCGCTCCTGTGGTTATCGTCCCTTGATGTGTGCATGAACTTAATCAGAGCAGATCCATCTAGGTTGGCAGTGTACACATGCAGAGGATGCATGGTGGATACCACGACAGGAAATATGGACAGAATAGAAAAGGCTGGCAACAAAAAGAAATAAAAGTGAGATGACGGACACGCATAAAACCACACGGGCACCAATTAGATAGATTTTGAGAGTTGGGAAAAGTTGATCTGGATGAGTCAAGACAAAGAGGCTCTGATGCTGGTGAGTCATGAGGTGCAGCGACCAGAGATGAGGATATGGGAACAGACTGGCTTGGCTTCAGGCTAGAGCAGAAAAAAGGCTTACTTCAGCTTGTCATGTATTGTGCATAATGTGACATACATAATGTGTCATCTCTCAGCCAGCAATCCTCCTTATAATTCTCCTGTTTCAGCCTGGCATAACATAGTGTGCCGTGTGCACAGTAAACTCAGGTCCATTTTTACTGTATATACACTGTACACAGCACGTTGCACACCCTTTTGATGCTTTTGGCATTTATTACGAAACATTATTATCTTTTTCTTAACTTGCACCCTTACGTGAAATCTAAAAGCAGACTCTACAGTGTGCTGCTGATGAGGACTACTGGGAAACTAGTTTAGTAGGTCTTCTTTAAAAAAAAATGACTGACAGCCAGAGTGAGGCGGGGTACAGACCCGGGGTCAGGAGGCCCCGGGTGTTGCCAGTCAGGCGGACGTAAAAAGCAGACAACCCGAGAACGTGGGAGACTGTGAAACACGGCAACCTGAGGCCAACGCTACTGACATGCAAGCGCTCTATTCGCTCCCCGGCACGTCCCTCTGATGGACTTTCAACACTAGCATGGGTCCCCCCCGCCCCCTTTTGCCCTGACTGTAAGAGAGACCCTTCCTTGAACCTTAAAGAAAGCAGAACATTTTACTGCTAAGTTGCGGGGGGGGGGGTTTGAACGCACAGTCAACCCCTTCAGGACTGTCTGCAGCATTTAATGCTGCAGGGTTCGGAGACAGGAGATGGAGAGAAGAAGGGAGAGAACAGGGTTTGACGAGAGGAGGGATGAAAGAAGGAGAGATGTGTGGAGGTAGAGAGAGAGAGGGGAAGATGCCGTATTCCTGTCAGTGGCAAAATACACCCCCAGAGGGAGTATAATGGACAGGGCCTCAGCAAAGGGCAGGAAATTATTTCTGTGAGAGAGTGTGTGTGTGTGTCTGTGTGCGTGCGTGCGTGCGTGCGTGCGTGGGTGCGTGGGTGCGTGCGTGCGTAAACTCAGGCCCTCAGCGAGCCCTCGGACATGCCCAACATCGACACAAATTGGCAAATATGTCCAGGACTCCATATATGGACTGCATGGACAAGCCTGACGTCAGCGCAAATCACTGTTGTCGGGTTATACCCATATGGAAATGTATGACATCGCAATATGCAAATCATTTTTGTTAAGCACCCGTTTATATATGCCCATATATGGACTGGCCATTTGCATTGCAATGTGAACGCAATAAGCCCAGCATTGACGGGCAGGCTGATAAGGTATCAATTCTCAGTCAAAATTCGGTCTTGCCAAACAGTACAAATCAGCATGTCACATGCCATATTGTATGTGATTGTGTTCCTAGATTATGCCAATACTGGAGAATCCCATGCAACAAAGTTTTTTTATTTTCGTATTTTTTTATCTGTTTTTTTAGGGGCGTTAAGGCGCGTTTTTCGGAAAACCGATGGAGAAATGCAGGTAAAAATCTGAAAATCGCGCCCGGTGTGTAGGGACCTTTAGCCCCTCCTATGCCCAGCTTTGTGTGTTTGTGTGTGTGCACCACGGAATGTTATGATTTGATTGGCTGAGCACAGAATGTGATGATGTATGACGATAAGATCTGCCCTCACTTCACACAAGTGTGAATTTGTATTAAACCAAAGCGAACAGTTTATGCCACCAGAGCAGAGGCTGTAGAGGACTCATACTTCCAGTTAGGAGCCAGTACTCTCTTGGTCTTGTAGTAACGGGCCAGCCTGTGGATTCTGCTCTCGGTGAGAATCAGGCGGAACTTGGCATCTTTATCCTTTCTGTTTCTCTCCAGGTGCTTTCTGATGGCCACAGCCTTCTTGATGAGGTGGTAGAGGTCCTCTGGCAGGTCTGGAGCAAGGCCCTTTGACTTGAGGATCCTCAGGATCTTGTTGCCAGTGACAAAACGCACCTGGGCCACACCGTGAGAGTCCCTCAGAATCACACCGATCTGAGAGGGGGTCAGGCCTTTCTTGCCAAGTTTGAAGATCTGCTCTTTGACATCCTCAGATGTCAGTTTCAGCCAGGTAGGAACACTGCGCCTGTAAGGCAGAGCTGACTGGGACAAGCCCTTTCCGGGAGTGTGCATGCGACCCATGATGGCGGAGGAGCAAGAGAGAGTCCAATGTCACAATGTTAGTCAACGGTTCAACATGCAGTATTAAGTGCAATGATAATGCTCAAATATGTACATTCCTGATGTCACAATACTGACATCATAGCAGAATGACATCAGTCAATGCTGGGTACCGAATGCTGATCTGGAACTCTACTGGAGGGATGGAGCACCATGGTAACCAAAAGTTTGGTATTTGATGATAGTTGTCATCCTGGAGAGACTACTCTCTTCAGGATAAAAAGGTGGTTTCCTCAGGTAAAGGCGTAAATTGTTCAGATTTGCAGTGACCCTTCCCTGTGAAGGGACATATTGACACAAGCCATGCTCCCCACAGCAAATCGCAAAAATGCATGAGCATCAAAGTCATTGAATGTTCACAGTTCCCCACAGATCCAAATGCACATCTGTGTGCTTTACTCACAGAGTAAAGCGTAAGTGAGCAAAGTGCCCCCAGTGAAATACTAGCCAGTTGAGCAGTCTTTGTGAATGAAGCTCCTGCCATCCGTATCCTAATAATGAAACCTGTTTCTTAGTCACGTAGGTCTTTTTCTCTTTCCATCTTGAACTAATCTAGGTCAACTGGGCCTGCTCAGCATTTTATACATACCAGAAGGCATATTAGGATGTTAACTGCTTAACACTTATGATGCTAAAGACGTGTCCACATGTCCTCTCAAATAAAACCACAGGCACCCAGGCTCTGGACAGGGCCCCTGCTCAGGCTCTGGACAGGGCCCCTGCCCAGGCTCTGGACAGGGCCCCTGCTCAGGCTCTGGACAGGGCCCCTGCCGAAGGCTCTGGACAGGGCCCCTGCCCAGGCTCTGGACAGGGCCCCTGCCCAGGCTCTGGACAGGGGCCCTGCTCAGGCTCTGGACAGGGCCCCTGCCGAAGGCTCTGGACAGGGCCCCTGCCGAAGGCTCTGGACAGGGCCCCTGCCCAGGCTCTGGACAGATCTCCATATATGGAGCTGGCCTGTTCTGACATCACAATGATGTTCTGACATCACATTGATGTTCTGACATCTGCATATACTCCGTATTTGGGCATGCCTGACAAAGAACGCCATGTATGGGAATAAAAGGGACACAGACATAATAAATGGGTGAGGCATGTATTTCCAAAATGCATATATACTGTATGCATTTGCAAATGCATATATACTACATGCATATATATTTGCACAATAGGAAAATGCATACAGAGACATGGTGCATCTATAAATGCACCATGTTTCTGTGTGTACGGCTGTACTCCACGTAACTTGAGAACCGTTCGTCCAACTGACTTCAAAATCGTGCGTTCCACACCCCGACAGGGAGTGCAGTGCCCGGTGTTGAGTCGGTCGGACCGACGGTTGTCCAGAACCGCCACAAAAGGCCTCTGCCCATGCCTGCATGGGCAGAGGCAGGGCCTGTCCGGACAGGGCCTGTTCTGACATCACAACACTCCATATTTGCCCATGCCTGACATAGAACCCCATATATATACTGTAGGATTAAAGGAACACAGATGTTCTGACATCTGCATAGACTCCATATTTGGGCATGCCTGACAAATAACTCCATATATGGCCATAAAAGGGACACAGACATAATAACTGGGTGGGTTACGCATTTCCAACTAGTTCAGAAAAATTCCCCGGCAAAATTAATTGTATAAATCTGCATGGAAGATTCTGCATTTGTTATGACTGGAGACTCTCAGTTAATTTAATAGTTTAGTGTAAGTGTAATAAAGTTTTGAAAGTCAGATTTAAATGAACATTTAAGGACTTGCTGAGTGGTGTATATACAGTGTGTGTGTGTGTGTGTGTGTGTGTGTGTGTGTGTGTGTGTGTGTGTGTGTGTGTGTGTGTGTGTGTGTGGCAGTGCAAAGCTGGGCAGGGGGCATTTTTAGGGGTGTCCGTAGGTCAGGATATCAAGTGTGGTGCTGCGGCCGCACGTGAATGGTAAGGTTTGTGTTGGGAGCCGCCAAGGGAAGCAGGCAGGGGGGCGAGGAAGGGGGAGAGAAGGAGGGTGGGCGGGGGGAGGGAGTGGAGGTGAGAAGTAGAGTCTGTGGCGAGACTGAGAGGCTCAAGAATAAATTAAAACTACACCATGTTTGGCTAACGATATGTGCCGAGCATGATCTCCAGGCTCAATCTAGACCCATGTGTGTGACTGTGTATAACTGTGTGTGCGCGTCAGTGTGAAAGTATACAAACGTGCACATGTGTGCAAGTTAGTGTGGGCATGCCATATACGTATGCACGAATGTGTACAAAGTGTGAAAGTCCATAATGTGCATGTATGTGCAATGCATGTACTGTATGTGTGGGTATGTGCTTGTGTGAATTTGTGCTCATGCTTCCATGAGCATCCAGGTGTGTGTGTGTGTCATTATTATGCAGCGTCGTGTGTTCAGAGTAAACATTTATTCTGTGGGTTCGCAGTGACAGAGCAGGAAGCTGAACGGACAGGGCTCAGCAAGCCAATTGGTCAGCGAGCTGGGCTCCCTCTCAGCTGTTTTAATTAAATACGGCCTGACAGGACACAAAAATATCAAGCTATCAACCTCTCCTATCAAAGCAGCCTTAATGCGATACGCCTAGAGCAACAAACACACTTTATTGTCCCAGTAGGACACGGCTCGAGCTCCCGTGGAGCTTACAGACAGAAAGCGGGGAAAGGTAAATAAAGCTGCCTTTTCACGATACAGGGGTGAGGAAAGAGCCCACGATGCCTCATGTCACCATTACATATTATACAATATAACATTACTATTCAGCCTCCAATTAAAGTCAAATTTAAAGTGCCGTTATTTCGTAATGTTTGCGCTGCTTTAAAAAGAACGTCATTTGTTTTGGTATTTATAGAATGATTTACTAAAGTAATGTGTAAAAATGTCGACATATATTTTCTTTCTGTGTGTTGCTGTAAGGCAAGGTACCGTGCATCTGTGTGTTGGTTACTTTAAAAAGTTGTGCTATTGCCATTTCTGTATGAAGCATAATTTTCCTACAATATAAAACATGTTTTTGAGCATATTTTGGTGCTCTACAGTATGCAACACGTCACATTTCATAAATGAGCGAGAGTGTACTGTACATATGTAATCAAATGGAGACTCACAGGTACATTTGGTTACATTTGTACACACTCGGAGATAAAGCTACACTATGCTTTATACACTCTTTTTAAGTGCATTAAAGATTATTTTGACCAATATGTATGGAACAGTATGTCTACAATATGACTATGACTAACATAACTATTGTGGTTGGTCTCATCGCTATTCTACTCAGAAAATGTGATCCTGTAGTCTGGTAAGACCACTACTGTTTGACAAAGCCTGAATGTAATTTCCCCCGAGCAAGCAGACATTCTCTATCAACTGTAATATATATATATATATATATATATATATATATATATATATATATATAAATAATATTAATAATTTGAACTTGGGTGGGGAACTCAAGTTCGAATCCCGGGTAGGACAAGAAAGCTACAAAGCACAGCTTTAAATGAACAGTCAGGATTTGAGAGTGTGGCCTGCATGTTGTGCCTAGTGGTGGTACGGCCAGGGTGTGGCTGTGTGGGTGTCTGCCCTCCGCAGCCTCTCACCTCAAACTCAGCATGTTTGTGTATGTCCTCGGCCCGCTGGCGGCTCAAGATGAACTCTGCCTCGTTGGCCACACGCACCAGGTGGTCCTTCATAGTGTGACTCAGCAATCTGAGAGAGACAGACACAGAGAGAGAGAGAGAGAGAGATCAATAAATGGAATACTGTGTATCCACTCATAACGTAATGCACTATGTGGCATACATAGAATGTATCTTTGCAGTACTGAACAGAATAGAACAAATAATATTATCAAACTATGGAAAAATGACAAACTAAATGTACAGTTATCCACCGTTACATTAGCATGCAGAGTGCTTCTGGAAGTCATGTACCGCATGGGACTGTGGCTGATTGACTTGACACATATTTAATTAAATTAATATGTGTGCAATGAAATAAAGAAATGGAAATGGAATCAAGTAAAAATTAAAACGCTGATGAAGGCTTTAGTCTATAGTGTGATCATCTCTTACTGCTGCTGTGCGCCACAATAAATCATAGAAAAGGCTACGTTTCAGAATGCAGAATAGTTTGTGTCAATGTCTTCACTCTGTGAAGTGTGTACTGTAAGGACTATGTTTTCAAACATTTATTTAACACTACAAAATCCAGTAACTTGGCAGAACTTAGCGGTCATGGTACAAAGGCCTGGTAGAACAGCCATGTAATAACCATGAAACATCTCAATTGAAGCGTGCAAAATGAGCAGGAAATTTAATTTAGACACTGAGCAGGGGAAGCCTTTGCTGGGGTGGAGGTGCTAATTGATTTGATAATGATATGCATCTGACAAGGAGGGGATGACCCCCTCCATGTTGCTACATATGTCCTTTATCTGCATTAATAAAACATGCGTGTGTGTGTGTGCATGTGTGTGTGGAGACTACATGCATACATGTGTGTGTGAGAGACAGACTGTGTGAATGTCACTGCAGGCTCTATGCATGTGTGACACACACACACACACACACACACACACACGAGAAACCACTACACAGCCCCTGAGGTCAGGCCTGCGCAAAGTGAAACAATAACAGGACAAGAGTGGTGGAGGAGGGGCCCATGGTTGGGACGGTGCAGTGGGGGGGGTTAAGGGCCAGGGGCCGCGATGAAACCCAAGCCTGCTGTTTCAGCACAGGGCAGCAGGGGAGCGGAGGTGGTGGGGCCTCCATAACCTCCTCTATGTCCCCCCCACCATCAATAACCCAGCCACTGGACCTCTTTATGATGCCCTGCTCTCACACCCATATGGACATTCATACTGGTGGTGTGTGCACGCACACTTCTGTCTTTACATGTGTCAGACATATGGTCGCAATGTTGTTATTCAGTTCAACATATGAGTCTAGTGTTCTAAAATGTGTCTGAAAATATAATGATACCACCTCTTTCATATTAAATATATATATATATTTTAGTTTAGTAAGTAACTATAACGACATATGACTACCGTATGTGTTATTTGTTTCGGTATTGTCATGGCATGGATTACACCATTTAACAAAGTCATCTCTTGTCATCTCGACAACTCAACCAATGGCACGCACAATTCCTAGTCAGAAATATACGCATCATGTATTCCTGCACATCTTCACACGTGCACACACACACACACACACACACACACACACACACACACACTTAAAGGAAGGAGCTGGTCGGAGTTTCAGGTTTCCAAAGTAAATCCCCTCGCTAAGTCACTAATAATAGTGAGTTATAGCTGAATTAACCAGCCTTTTCAGTGGATTACAAACCCTTGTCCTCCCCAAAGTAAACCGCAGAGTGGATCACTGGCCTCATTAGCATTAGCTGGGATTAGCCTGCACTAAAGCCAAAAGCCAGCGATCGATAATGTAAAGTGTGGCCCTATAAATGTAAAATGGAGGGTAGTTACAGTCTAAAGACAACAACACTGTGGGAAAGGCGTCAAACGTATTGCTATGTTTGACCTCTTGCTTTTTCAAATCCTTGTTGAAGTAGTAAGGTGAGAGACATGTCAAAAGCAGGACGACGGCTTAGCTGTCATATACAATGATAGACAGAAGAACAGATAGATGGAAGACAGATAGACAGAGGGGTGGAAGAACATGACAGAAAGACGACAGATACAGCACAGATACAGAACAGTAGAGAGGGATGGCAGGACGACGACACAGAGACACAATGACAAAAAGAAGAGAGGGATGATGGAGGACTGTGTGGCTTTGTGTGACCCGAGACTGAAATCCCGAACTCACAGGGGAGTCAGAGATCAAGATCCTTGTCAGCTAACTCTCTCCTCTCCCAACCTCTCTCCTCTCCTCTCCCAACCTCTCTCCTCTCTTAACCTCTCTCCTCTCCTCTCCCAACCAACCCCTATCCTCGCCTCTCCCAACCCCTATCCTCTCCTCTCCCAACCCCTATCCTCTCCCAACCCCTATCCTCTCCTCTCCAACACCTCTATTCTCCGCTCCTCTCCCAACTCCTATCCTCTCCTCTCCCAACCCCTCTCCTCTCCCAACCCCTCTCCTCTCCCAACCCCTATCCTCTCCTCTCCCAACCCCTATCCTCTCCCAACCCCTATCCTCTCCTCTCCAACACCTCTATTCTCCGCTCCTCTCCCAAACCCTCTCCTATCCTATCCAACCCCTCTCTTCTCTTCTCTTCTCCGCTCCTCTCCTCTCCTCTCCCAACCCCTCAGGGATTATGGCGGGTATTGAACTGAGCCTTGAACTCAGTCTCCCCTTCATCCTCACTTCTCCCAGCAGGCTCCTCTTTCGTCTCAACATTGATTTTCTATACTCTCCTGAACCTTCAATACGGGCCCCCGTCAGCGGTGCCTTGGGGACACCGAGGGCCCAGAGGCCAGAGTGTGCTATTGATGACCATTCTCTGTGTGTGTGTGTGTGTGTGTGTGTGTGTGTGTGTGTGTGTGTGTGTGTGTGTGTGTGTGTGTGTGTGTGTGTGTGTGTGTGTGTGTGTGTGTGTTAGTAGAGAGAAGTTGACAGACAGGGATGCATTGAAGGGATGGACGGACGGATGTGAGGGTAATGAAGAGGTGTTGTTGGGGAAGAGATAGGAGAGGTCGGCACGGTAGAATCAGTGGTAGGTCTCTGTGGGGGGTGGTGTTCAATAACCTACCTGCCCTCGTTTACCAGCTCGATAAAGGCCAGGCCCGCGTTCTTCTGGATAGAGTTCTGCCACTCCTGTGAACAAACAAAGTGTCAGTCCAGTGCTAAAGCAAAGGTCTCAATGCATAGTGAATGGTGTGCAACCACTAAAAGTTCCCCAGAGCTCTATGCTAGGCCTCCTCCGTTTTTCGCTCTACAATACATGCCCTCTGCAAAATAGTTCATTGCGATTGAGCTATTTTTGCCACATTATGACATGCCCAGAATAGGTGTCATGTCGTTAAGTGATGCATTTTGGCATTCTAGTGTAATCACTAATTCTAAGGATCTAAGTAATCACAAAAGTACGGAAGCATGGTGAAACACTCAATGATCACGCAACAGAATTCCATACGGGCATAAAGGGACAAGGACAGACCTAAAAGTGTCATAAAAGGACACACACATACACACAGTACAATACAGGGGGCATGCGTTCACAATCCCAAAGGGCATCATTACCATATTTATATCTGTCTCTTTACTCTGTGCTTACAACAAAGATGACTGACATCATACTGGAGTACTGACACTGTTTGGCTCCCAAGTACTCTGACAACGTTTACTGCACGACTGTAGCATGCCTTATGACATTTTAAAGAGATTAAGTTAGTTCTTTTGGAAGCATAGGCTACACACAGTAAATCCTTGCTTAGACCCTTAACCTCTTAGACCCCATACGTTGGTCTACACTTTGGTCTGCAACCGCCGCGTCACGACCCGTCGCGTCTTGACGCGTTGTGAGCCTGTAGTTCCGCTGTTTTCACATGATGTTTGCCTATTATGACAAGCGCAGAACAGGGATGTGAGGATCATATGGTTAACGCTGAGGATCGTACAGTGTACAAGCTCAAAACTGTAAAGGTGGAAGGTGAAGTAAGCAGTGTGGTGAGGTGGACACATTTATCACCAGAGACGGCGTCCATTTACCACGGCTCTCTCCGAGCGGCGTTATGGTTGGAGGTGTCAGTCCAAACAATTAAACAAAACCACAACCGAGCGTGACTTTAAATCCTCAACTTCGACGGATGACAGAGGGACGGATGAAAAGGGAAGAGAAGGAAAAAAAATGGGGAGGTCGAGAGAAAGTCGGCGGTCATCGCCTCTCGTGTTCGGTTCAATATTTCAACACCTCCGACACAAGCGTCAAAAGAATAATAAAGCAACAAGGTCAGGAGGCCTGTCTGAACTTCACAGTACAGCTACTCCCACTCCTTCCTCTCGGGGGAGGTTTGAGAAAAATGTCTTACAAACCTCAGGTTAAAAGACTTGAAGCACCACTCTACTTGTCTAAAAGAAAATCATTAATCAAGTCTTGAACACGCAGCATGCAGATTCATTCATATAATGTACTGAAACCTCTGGAATGTACATGTACTACATGTCGTTGAAAGTTGCAATTGCAGTTGAAAGGACAATCTGGTGAATCTGTGTGCGTGTGCGTGTGTGTGTGTGTGTGTGTGTGTGTGTGTGTGTGTGTGTGTGTGTGTGTGTGTGTGTGTTAGCATTAGCATGCCTATTTAACTCTGCACTCATCATGTGTTGAAGCTGATATGGGAAGTTGTGTGTTTATGTACAGAGTAGTCTTCCAGTAAACCCAGGGAGCCCAGAGGAAATAGACTATCAGCGCTACAAAGAGGAAGGAAAGTTTCATTTACAAACACTCACAATACACATCCACGAGTGTTTGCGCATGTTGGATGATTTTCAACTTTGTGTGCAGCTTTTACTCCTCAAAAACAGGACAAAACGTAAAAAGCAGCCATCAGAACCAATCACACGCCAAAGCAACATAAACCACTCTCCCTAGAAGGCCTGTATACCGTCACACCATAACCAACTGTACTTTTCACGAGGGGAAAACAACAAACGACATCTTAGACCTTTTATTCAGAAGTGCTTTCTGTCCCGGCAGGCCATATTGGCATTGATGGTGTTTACAATACATTCAAACCCAGAGAGGGCCACAGAGGGAATAGCAGAGAGTCTGGACGGAGTGGAAACACAGAGTGCTGGCAGAGTTGTTTTGTGGCTGAAGCTGGCTATAGGGCTTCAGGGAGGAAGTATGTGAGAGTCACCCCAGGGGCCTTCCAGTTGAAGGACATTTACCATGAGCAGCAGCTTGCTGTGAGAGGGATATACAAGACCAGAGCAGGCCAGACCGGGCCAAAACTTTAGACTAGCCTATAGACCAGAACATGGAGCTGGTGAGAGCTGTCTGTTGTCTATATGTACATGTAGAGTAATAGTCAGCATGTGAGTCCCTTATGTCTGTGAACTTTACCACTAATCCGGTCTGCATTTTTTAACGTTTAATGTCTAAACGTTCATTTTCCAGGCGAGATTGTCACGGTCTCGAATACCAAAGCTATTTCTTCGCAAAGAACCACATAGTTGACCTCATTCTCTCTGTCTGGAAAACTATGGAATACAAATTATGTTAAGTGAAAGAATTTCCCTGGCGATTGTTTATCTGCAACTGTGAAAGGCATTTTTAGAGAAACATTTAAAAACCAATAAATAAATAAAGAAAATATAATCTACTAAGCACTGCTTCTGGGACACAAACCGATTAAAATATGACACTTTTGATTGTTTTCTTCTTCTTTGTATTGTTCTTAATTTCATCTGATAAGAGGCAAGGGACACCACTGGCATTTTCAGCACCCTGGCCAAAGGTAGTAGTGAGACTAATGGTGTCATTATGAGCTGAGCAATGGCATTCTAGTTGAATTAAGGAAGTAATGACCCTGATCAGGTGGGGTGGGGTGGAGACATCTCCTGATGACAAAGAGGGGGTCTCTGATAGAATATTGGATTTTTTGGGGGGCGGGGGGCTCTGTGGTCTGCCCTGGTCAAAGTGTTACGGCTTTTATGGCAGCGATAGAGGCCATGACCGCAGAACTCCTGATGAGAGGATACAAGCAGCCATTTGTGACCCCGTCACCTTTAACCTGACCTCACGCTATAGATGATAGGGTCCGCAGGAACACCGCTGTCCTGCTGACCCCCATCGACATGCGTTCAATGGGAGGTAAGGGGAAATTAAACACTCTGGAAACGTTTGCTCGGAGCAACGTTTGTGTTTGTTTGTGTATGTACCACTGTATCACAAATGTATAACGTGGCTATCTAAATAAACACACATGTGCATTCATGTGTGTCTTCCTGTCCGAATTTTATGTTTATGTGCCTGTATGTACGTCCATAGATATATTTGTGTGTGTGTGTGTGTGTGTGTGTGTGTGTGTGTGTGTGTGTGTGTGTGTGTGTGTGTGTGTGTGTGTGTGTGTGGGGGTGTGTGCGCGTGTGCGTGTGGTGGAAATGCCAGCCTCAATGTGAAGTCAATAAGCCAGCTCTTTGTTTGGTCTGTCCTCCACGATGACGCTGGCACTGAGTCTAAACACACATGCCATGCACTTCCGTCATTATAGCTGATTATCCATAATCAACTTCTAAATATACCACTACCACCGTTGACGAAACACAGGCCTGCCTGGCACAAAAAAAAAACTGCTTTTCAAAACTGTGCACTCACCACAACGAGAGAGAGGAGTGGCGGGGAGGGTCACCCAAAGGCAGAAAACAGAGAGGCCTTGGCTTGCCCAAATAAATAAATAAGTCGATTGTGCTCTATGCTGCCATCAGTCATAATCACAACTATTTGTTTGTTTTGAAAGGGTCTGGGGAAATTGAACTTTAGACGAGACAACAAGAATATAAATCCTCATGAGCGTGTGGCGAATGTGGCACGGCTAACATTCAGAGTCAAGAATGAAAAAGGGCCTGCATGGGAGCCATTGAAGCCCCCCTCCTTCTATGCAGAACGAAAGAAGCCCATGTATACATCTCCAAAAACTACTGTATTCCTTTGATCAGGATTGGATTCAGTTAGGGGGTGACATTTAGTGAGACGAAGGAGAGAAACGTACGGTATGGGTTTTTCCCATCTGTGCTCAACATGTTTGATATTTGATGAATTACGCTAGATAGAAACCTTTCTGTCAAGTGTCCACGGTTTAAAAAATGACCATTTACATCTCAGTAAGAGGTGGTGAGATATTTTGACGTTTCGAAATAAACATTTGTACGTTGATAAGCAGAGAAAAGACAGACAGGGGAAGTGGTTTATTGTAGTTATGGGACCTGCGTGTTTATGGACAGGGGATTCTGTTCATTTCTCTATTAAATCTGACTTTTTTGTCTTTCACATACAGATAATTATCACATCAAAGACAAAAGACAAATTAATTTGTGAGGTAATCCATCCGATATGCTAACACTCAATCATAATTTAGATTTATGGTTGATTGATGAGTAGCTTGACTGGTTTCATTTCCTTTCTCATGCTTTGCTGTGTGTTGTGCGTACAGGAATCATTTAACACTTGTGCATGCGTTAACACTCAGCGTTGGGCCAGTGTGTGCACAGACGCTGCCTGGTTTAACAAAAACATACATGTGAAAGACTTGCTCGCGTCTGTGTTTGTGTGATCAAATTTGCACCTAAAGGAATATTTCCGGGAAGACCAAATATTTAGGCTGCAGGGTCACCAAATGACCTCTCAGATTCACAACAGTGTAATTGACCACAACTGGCTCTATATATTATTTTTGCGTTTACATTTGTATCCTGTTCTATAGCATAGCTTATAACGCAATTATAGTGGAATTATGCAAGGTGCTACAGTATATAAATATAAATTGGTGCTTTTTAAAATACTGCTGTTAATTATTCACCCTCCTGTAGCATTTCTACACTATCAAACTAAAACAATGGAAGAATAGTTAATAGGGGCCTGTTTGGCCATTAATAATAACAATAATAATTCTTATTGTATGATCATTTAGTTGCATTACAGCAGATAATCAATGTGCATTTGGTTACACAGGGACATGCTGGAATGGTTATGATATCCGACGATGAGGAAATATATTAAATAACATGGATTTGAAATGAAAATGTATTTTAATAAATTAATAATAATAACTGCATGTGACAATATATAGGCTACAGTAGATTAATATATTGTTAGACACCATTTTATTTAAATATGAATTCATGTAGTCTAGTCTAGTCTAATAGTCTTTTACTGCGGGTCAGGTCGGGTGCTCAAAGTGTTCCACCAGATCCTGTTTAAATTCCGAAACTACAGCAGATATATTTTTAGTTAATCACTTCTGGCTGTAATGCAGTAACTCCTAAACTTAAATTCTAAACTGGGCCTATGCATATCATGTTGTTAAAAGGATTGTTGATTGTGATGGCATCATTTTGATGTCTGATTTCAATATGTTAGGAAATAAAAACATGGAATGCATATGACATTTAAGTATGAATAAGAAAAACAGATTTATAACCTTTGTTTAATTTGGCCAACATGCTTCAAAGAAAGCATTAAATTCATCAATCATTTTATTCAGTTACATAATTGCAATATATTACATCATTTGTTACAGACGTGTCCTCTTTAGGGTGTAGTTAAGGGAACTCAACAATGTTTTTCTTTTCCATTTTTTGTGTGGAAAATGGTTGTTATTTAGTCCATCATCTAAGTCTGATGTTATGATGAATGAAGAACTCCATTAAAAATACTGAAATGTGTTGTGAAATATGTGATTTGGTTTTGGATGGCACAGAAGTCCAGTTCCTTAAGAAAAATAAACCACTACAGTCCAACCACAATCTTTCTTAAAATAAATGACTTGGGATTCTCAGGAAACTCATTTCTTCGTGTTTCTTTCTTTGCACCTTCATAGACCAGGGCATGATTTATATAGTGCAGCACTAGAAAAATGTGCCGAAAGTCCAGGAGAGTGACTATGGTAGTTTGCGAAATTGTTCACGTGTGCTCAGAGGATACAGATGTTGACGATGAAACTGTTACACTGAAGCTCAACACACGTTCTAATGCTCATATTTGTCCTTTTTAGATGATCCACCCTGTCACACTTCTTCCTATTATGTTAAAAACTTGTTTAATTCTATAAGATTAAGATTGAATTATATGTTGGCAATTTGTTATAATATTATATTGTTTTATTATTACTATAACTATTACTTACTATAACTATTACTATTATACCATCATTATTATAAAGGGCAAAAAAGTTACTTTGAGGTAATTATATATAAAACACCAACTTAAAAGTGGTGCAGTATCAATAAATTCAGCGCCTGAAGAGAGGATTTTAATTAATACATTGATATCATGTGTTAAAGAACCAGGACCTCTCTTGACCCATTTAAACCTGAGGCCTCTAAATGCTAACCTAAGTTTCCTGAAAAACTTAAAATTTGTAAATGCATAGCTATATCTATAGCAAAAACTAAAATAACACAGATGCTTTCCCGGATTGATAGGTATAACAACAAATAGGCCTTCCAGGTCTAAATGAGTTAATCTGCATATAAAAATAATATATTTTATCTGGAGAAACTGGATGTTTTTCTGATGCAGATGAAAATCTGTAATATGCATCTTGATACAACAGTATGCATAATGTAGTACAAGAAATCAAGGTACGCTGTCATTATCTTCACCCAACTAACGTAAAACCATGTCTAGACAATGACAACATTGTGCGGTGTACACATGAAAATATTCTCCCCCCCCCACCCCCCGCCGCTGGAACCAACTGCAGCGCCATAATATTCTGGTAAAGCGAAACATAAATTTCCAACCCCCAGAGCTCGGCTGAGCAGTCCGGAGCCCATTATGTCAGCGGGACGGCCAGGCAGAGAGTCAAGACGACTACATTCCACAGCCTTATAACTTAGGGACCCGCCAGGTAAGAAAACACTGCAGCAGCGCTGCCTGTCAGTAGGAGAGGGCTTTGTTGGGGGGGAAATTCATTTATTTGAAACACGATTACGCCGTTTCGTTTAAATAACCACAGATTCACGCTGCTTTGACACCCCTGCACCGTGCTCACCAGTTACTTGAAACTGTCTCACAGATTCAGAAGGGGAAAAAATGGTTGGGAGCCAAATTAAAAGCTGTTCTTAGGAGCCTCTGAACCCACCCATTCCACACCACCACCCCTTTTCTCTCAGCTAGCCCTCACTTCCTGTCAGGAAGAGTGCCCCCCACCATAACCCCCACCATTTAGTTACATAGCCGGCATCGGCAGGGAGCCTGCAAAATTAAGTGCCAGTTGGTGTTACTGTGTTTTGCCTGAGTCTCAATGGAGAGGTAGCTTTAAAAGAATGCAGATATCCTCCAGGAGCAGCGTGAAAGGGAGGGAGGACCAGAGGACTAGGGGAGCATCGGTAGCAACACTGAGCCGCGTGGCAGGGCAGTAAAAACGGGGCACTGGTAGCAGAGCGCTGGGCGACGTGGGAACAGGACGGGGTTCACTGCAAAAATACTGAGCATTCATTTAACACAGAGGGTGCAAAAATGGCTAAATTGACACTCAGGATTTCACTATAGGAGAAGTTAGAACACAACGCTTTGATTTGCAGCGGTCTTGAACCTTGCGTGTGTGTTTGGCTACGCAGCAGGGCAGAGGGGAGCGGCGGGGGAAAGTATTTTCTTGTCCCCCCTGGTTTTGAACCACATTCCTGGGCACTTCTCTCGCTCTCTCTGGGTTGTCTAAAAGGATCATACAACGTGATATGTCAAATGTGATTTAACTATTTAAGCCCCAATGGGGGGGAAAATATATATTAGCTGATCTACAAGCTGCGTTATGAGCTTGTAGATCTGCCAATATTGAAATGTTGAAAATCTTTTAACCATTTCTGAAGATTCATGACAGTTTTTTGAAGAAAAAAATATTTCTTGAAAATGTGGGTAAGTAAGTAAGAAAGATTCAGTGCACCCCACACCCCGCCCCCGTCTGCCAAAAGCCAATCACAGATTGATGCCTGGCACCGACAAACAAGGGAAGCCCCATATTTGCATACCACGATCCCGCATGGCTAATTTGCATACCCTTATACAATGATGTGGTAGATCTTTTATACATACTCAAAAGTGATTGCGGACGCAGTGAGCACTTACTATGAGACCTAGCAGATCATGTCTGTCTGTGTGTCTGTGTGTCTGTCTGTCTGTCTGTCTGTCCCGCTATCCAAATATGGAGTGTGTTGCATCAGCAATCACTCAGCTCCATATATGGGCACAAAAGGGGCCAGGTCCACTCAGCTCCATATATGGGCACAAAAGGGGCCAGATCGACATATACAGTAACAGCGGGACAGACACACAGACAGACAGACATGATCTGCAGGGTCTCAGCTGCGTTCGCTTCCCGCGTTTGCGTGTCTTACTGGTGTTACTACACCGTTTAATTTTCATTCTATTTGTAATCAATTGTCATTGAAATGACATGGTCTTCATTTGTACAGTAGAATATATTATTTATTCATATCATTCATTGTATTCTACAGGAGCAAGGTTGCCCATTTAACTCTTAAACAAAGAAATATGTCACATTGCTTTGCACAGGACAATCAAGTTGTAACGTACACAATATGAATATTATTTCATTGCCGTTTGCTTCGTCTGAAGGTTTTGCAATGCCGTCTATATGCAATTTGTGTCGGGGTCACTTTGGCAATGTTAATCAATGAAAAGAAACGTAGGGAACTGGACCGTAAGTTGCAGTCTGATCTCTGATATGACCAATTCACATGGGGAATAAAACGCATTGGACAATGTTTAGTCGTTTGTCCGAAAGAAACCATGCATGAACAGTAAGTCAAACATGGGAAAGCTCTCGTTCTGCAATGACAATGCTTTGATAAGGTTAATGCTCGTGGAATATCCGAATAGTAAATGCCTATTTATAGCATGGTACCACTGACATTATAGGCTATAGTCAACCATCGTTCGTAAATAGTAATGCTTTCAACACCCCACATCAATTTTAACGTCTTATCTGAATGACAGATGCAATGAATAGTGAGTAGGCTACGTTCATGATGCCTTATGGTACAGTATATGATACAATGCATGCATAGCCATTGAATGGATTCGAACTCATTCTGCCAGAGAAAATGCTCGTTCTGCATGACAATATGAATGCCTTGTCCAGATATCTATTTATAGCATGTTACCCTAACACAATAATTTCAGGGGTAACATAGTCCAGATCGTTAGAGTAGGCAACGCGCATTAACAAAGTAAGCTAGTGGATCGAAATATTTATTAAAGCTTTTATCTCACGTCAATTTGAGCATCTTACTGTAGTAGCATAGCTATAGCATCTGTCTTTCGGATTATGTTATCCAATGTTATGGTTCTGGTACAGTACAGGCTGGGTGGAATCGATCCCGTTCCCTGTGCGTTTTCCATGATTGGCTGTTGCCTCACAGCTAGAAGGGTTTACACAGGTTTACACGTCATGTCAAGTTGGACAGTTTTCCATATCCTGTTTGTCAGGTCAGAGAGGCCCATATCATCTTTAACTTTGGCCTAGGCCCTGTGTGTTGTTTGTCTTCGTCCTGTTTTTAATTTCATGGCCCTTTTATAATTTATATTATAGATCTCTGTCGCAAGATTCACATGCACTCACTGTATTTCCCCAGCCAGTTAACTTATAATACTATAGGCAATGTTTTAAATTCAGATTGCAGGCAGCTGCGTTCTTCCCCAGGTTGGAAGAGGGATGCCCAGGATTACAGTTTAGGCAATTGACACCGGTTGAGAAATGGGTTACAAAATCGTGGGATAATATATATGAAAATGTGCACCTATAATGACATGTCCAATATGAAAGTGATCAATAACTCACCAACAGATTAAGAACAGCATGCTATAAATACAAACGTGACATTTCACACTTAATTATACAAATCTGAGCCTATACCTACAATACAGGAATTCAAAATATAAGTACTAAAGTAATTAGGTCCAATTCTTGTTTTTGAGAAGCCATTAAACCTCAGATGGTTTCCCAGAGTTCCTAGGTCAGCATATTGATTCTGCGTGCGACCGTGTGCTCCTGGCCTGTTCCCTTGCCCGCGGGGGGTTAAACTCTGTGCCTCCTCCACTCGCTCGCACTAGCCAGGAGGTCATGAGGGGCCAAGGGTCAGGAGAAGGAGCCAAGTGCTCGGGGGAAGTCAATGTCTACCCATTGACTGGAGGAGAGGAGCTCCCCATCTGTTAAACAGGTTAACTCTGGATGGACGCATCCACTCTCTCTGTGTGACTGGATTAGAGACCTTATCACTGTTATTGAATGGCTGGTACAGGATTATCTGACGTCAATATAGTCGGCACTGGGAAAGGACAACCAAATGTTGACATAATAAATTAAATTGAGTTGATGTCTTTATGATGAACCACTTTCAACATGCGACATTCCGAATTAGGGCACATCATTATAGGTAACATTTACGTTTTGTAGCAGATCTTCAAGTTCACAACGTGATGCACCATGACAGCCAGAGTTCAGTTTGACATCAAACATCTGTACAGAGACGGTTTAATCATGATTTAACAGAAAGCTGTAATCTGCAATTCATTCCACTCTTCTCTTTTGCAAAGAGCAACATTGGTGTAATGTTTCTACAATTCTTATATTGTTTCTCCACAGAGTAAAAGTGTTAAATATAAGATTGAAGAATAATAAGCGGTAAGTACAGGAAGTGGCATTTCCTAGTAATACTCTGAAGAAACATCAAGTGTAATTTAGATGGAAACATCTGTAAATACTGTCAATGTCTTGGCTTATTTTGTTTTTTTCTTTTACTGTGAGAGCAGTGCCTCTATTTGGACTCAGCTGTCATCATATAACTAGTGCCCTTCACACACACACACACACACACACACACACACACACACACACACACACCCACCGACCCCCACCCCCACTCGGTGCGTACAGGATGCATTTCTGATAAATGGCAGCAGGATGGATGAGCTGACAGAAGACCGGACAATAATGGCTGATCTACAGGACACAAATGCAGCTACTGCCTAGATTTATGTGTGTGTGCGTGCGTGCGTCTGCACATGTGCGTGTGTGTGTGCGTGTGCACATGTGCGTGTGTGTGCGTGTGCACATGTGCGTGTGCCGTACAAGAGAGCGAGTGAGAGAGAGCGAGCGAGACAGAGTGTGCGTGTGTGCCTCATGTACTGTCCACTCTGCAATGAAATTATCTCTCAGAGGTCTGACCGGGAGAGGGGAGGGTAGGGGAGAGAGAGAGACGCAGAGAGAGAGAGAGAGAGAGAGAGAGAGAGAGAGAGAGGAAATTAAGAAGAAGAGATAGTGAGAACAGGAGGGAAGACCAGTACGGTACATTATTATTTATTCATATGATGCTTTCGTGAGGAAGGGAGACTTCAACATGCACACACACCCAGTCCCAGGTAACACACAAACACAAGCTGTAAATATGAATCAGAGAGAGAGAGAGAGAGAGAGAGAGAGAGAGAGAGAGAGAGAGAGAGAGAGAGAGAGAGAAATGTTTTAGTAATGCCACTCTCAGATGATTGTCATGCAATATGCAAGACAAGTCTGAAGTACTATAGAAGAAACCATCAGATCATATCCATATGCACTGCAGTTCCCTGTGAGGCTTTCCTCTCATCTCCATTCACTACTCTAAAGCCCCATTTATACATACCGTCCCTCGCTTAAAATAGCCAATCCACAATCTTACGACACGTCACAGATGCAACACGTTGGGAGCTTGTGGATCTGCTTTTGTGTCACACTATCACACAATGCAGCATAAATTACACATACGGTCATCAAAATGAAGGTCTGTTTGACTTGCAACTATCATAGTATTTTTCTACCACATACAAGACAAGAAAGACAAGAAATATTTGGCCACTGATGAAAATGCGTGCTCATGTAGTGATGTATACAGTATAGCTACTGGCAGAAGTACGACGATATCTCAGACATTACGTCCCTTGTCATGAATTAGTTTTACATCAATTGTGCCTTAAGGATTGAGACTTTTTAAGGGATGGCCCTGCAAGAATCTAGCTGTCTATAAGAGGGTCTTTTGTGTGCGCGCGTGTGTGTGTATATATACACAGTGTGTGTGTGTGTGTGTGTGTGTGTGTGTGTGTGTCCAGAGATAAGCTCACAGGCCGCTTTGTTGTAAGATGATTAGAGAAAATTACAGACTCACGACTCTTTTTTTCTCCTTTTTTAAACAATATTCGCCTATATGACATGTCCAAGATAGAGCCGCCAAGTTGAACGTGGTTAAATCACTCTCAAGAGTCCAAAATTCTCAAATCCCTCATTACAGTCCCTGTTTAACAGAGAAACAATCACTTATCTCTTCTTTACACCACAACATTTATTCACCTTCCGTGACCTGGTCACACTCTACCTTGAACCCAAGCAAGCAGCCCTTTGTCGGGTAGATCCGACACCATTGATAGCAGATAATATCCAAACAGCCGTTCAATAACATCATTGATAAAATCCTGGAATCCAATCACAGAGCATTATCATATGCCCCCAGTCAGTCACTGGTCAAAGGGAAGCCTGCCGGTAATAAGCATAGTATACTGTATTAAACAGCACTCTGTTACTACCATCCTATCATTAATCCTCACTTTGTGTATGCAGCAGTGTGTATGAGGATCAATAGAGTGGATCAGAGCGCACCACCCCAACACTTACTATCTGATCAAAATGGCTCTTTAATTGGGAGCGCAGCGGTAGTTGTTTAGCAACGGGGCGCTATCAAATGGCTGTTTACCATCGGTTCCTCAATGGCCGCCTGATGTGGAGACCGACGCATCGTTCACAGGAGCCCTGATTAAAAACTCCTCTGTGGCCCCTAGCCGGCAGACCTCTGACCCCGCACACACTCCATCTCAACACAGTGCTGGAGAAATTAATTAAAAATGTTCACCGAGATGGTATCACATCGCAGAGAGAGAGAGAGAGAGAGAGAGAGGGAGGGGGGGGGGGGCAGAGGGAGGAGGGGAGATGGAGATCAATCAAAATCATCTGCGTCTCCGCCCTCCGGTGCAGAGAGGTACAAGATGGCTGCAGAGCCACTTCCTGTGTGTGAGCTGCCAGTGCTTCCTGTGCCAGAGGGCCTCGGCTAAGTTTACTAGTTAAGGTCATCAATCACAGACTCCGGTTTCACTCTCACTAACCCTCACACACACACACACACACACAATGCACGTGCATGCCGAACGCACGCACGCACACGTTCCCCCTAGACATTCACGCACAAATACACAATTATGCATTGTAATTGAGTCCAGTGTGTCTCCTGGTGAAAGGTAGGCCATATCAGCCCTTCCCGCCCGACACAACAATACAATTACATCTGCATCAGCTGGGAGCACATCTGGTTGGGTGATTTATTGAAGCAATCAGCACCACACTGACCAATTCCTGCTATCCTAGTGTAGAGTGTGTGTATGCATTGCACACATGCAAGAGGTGCACAGGAGGTAAATTTGTGTAAAATCAAGGCGCATATGAGTGAGTACACACACACACACACACACACACACACACACACACACACACACACACACACACACACACACACACACACACACACACACACACACACACACACACAGACAGAGGTTGGGACTACTGTGGACTGTAAGTGGAGGTGGGGGGACAGGGTCTGAGCTGAGCGTGAGGACAATCACAGCCAGATTCTGCCTTTGATTAGATTAGCATTAAACAACAGCCTGACACATATGACAAATAGCTACATTAGGACCTGTCATTCTCCCTCTCTCCAATCCCCCCTTCTCTCACTTTCTTGTTTTCCCCTCTTTCTCTCTCGCTCCCCATTTATTCCAGCTCCTCGCGTCCCACTGGCCCAAATCCATGCATGGCCGCTGTCACCCCAAACGGATGTGCAATCTCAGTATGCTATATTACCTGCTTCACAGGACATGTGAGCTGAGTAATGGGAAGCAAATAGGGCGGAGGTGAGAAGACTAGGAGTGGGGGAGAGGCAGAAGGGAAGGAGAACAGATGAAAGGAGCCATTTCTTTTGAAAATAAAACTGATAAAAGTGTTGAGCGAGGTGTCATTAATCAGATGGTGGTTTAGTATCGGATCATCTGTTTTTTCCTTCATAAACCGTTTTGAATAGTAAAGACACACAAGACAAACTGTTAGGAACACTACTTGTCCTTGGCTTTGAGTGTGCGTGCGTGCATGTGTGCTGTGTGTAAGAGAGAGAGATTTGTGTATTCATGTCTGTGTAACATATACGCATGCGCTGGCTGCATCTACTGTACAGTATGTGTGCATGTGACATCTGTATTCATGTGTGAGCATGAAACTGAGACTCGTTTTTGTTTCGGTTCAGTATTACAGTTGCTGTCATAGATGCTAGTTGACCGTGAATTCAAATCGTTTTGTGATACAAAACATAAATACAATGAGAAGAGATACTAAGGCACATTGTTGTAAGAAGGTGTGTTCAACAGCAAGAGAAGGTGACAAAAACTGAAAGGTAATCATCTAAACACACATCAAGAACTTGAGAACAAGCAGTTTGTGGGTACTAAAGACCCGAAGTCCATTGTGATGGCCACCCCAGCAGCCAGGGAAGTAACCCAAACTAGAGATACCATTTATTTACTAAAAAGGTGAACATTTTAGATTTGGTTGAGCTGGTTTCTGCCCGACAGCGACGATATAAATATGGTACCTTTACTTTTTGATGTATTAATTTGGTTTATTTATTGCATAAAGCATATAACAAACAAACACAGATAACCCTGTACACATTATTGTTAAGTCGTTTTGTTTGAGTTATTGAATTTGCATTAAAGTTGTCCGTTTTCTTTGAGTTATCAGTTCTGTGGGACGTTGCTGGATATGATTGGCTAGCCAAAGAAAGTGGAACCATGCAGCTGCTACATACATGTATGTGCTTTTAAAGAGCTGATCCGGACAATTAGACTGCACCACATTCTCTCTGCACCATAGGGACGGGCAGCGGACAGATGTGTTTTTTTTTCCATTAGTTAATCTCAGTTACTGTAGTGTTGTATGGGTTTAGGTTATAGTTTTGTACTGTGTTTAAATGGTAGTCTTTGTCTAGCCCCCTTTTCTCACTATATGTTCCCCTCATGTGTCATTCTGGTTAGATCAGTTTTGGGCCTACAGAAAGATCAACAAACACCAAAGTCTCCCTGTGTCTCTCTTGCCATCCAAATCGGTCGCTGACATCCATCCTCCTCTGGTCTCTCTGTTAGAGTGCTGTATTGATATTGTTGATTATTGACCGGCCTACACCCTGCTGTCTATGATCCTTACATTAGTATTCATGGCTCCTTCCATCAGCTAAATAAACTTGGCAACAAAACACCCACAAGACAACGGAGAGGGGAGGAAGGATCGATGCAAAGAGAGATCAAATCAACATTATCCCCTCTCGTCAGCTTGGCCTCCGACCGCAAGGGGACCGTGCTCTGGGTCAGAGGTGACACAGACAGGTCGGCCACCCCTTGACCCAAGAGCCGATATCTGTGGCCGAAAGATGCCTTTTCTCTCATGTGCTATCCCGCTGCCTGCCTGAGCCCCTGGTGAAGCTGAGCTATGCGTGGTGAAAAGGGAGGAGAACAGGTAGCAAGAGAAGGAGGTGGTGAAGATAAGAGACGCAGAGCAGTCACTACTCTGACCTGGGGCTGGATTTACTGCACTCACCCTGAGGCTGATAACTCAGGGACAGGGAGACGAGGAAGGGAAGGGAAGGGAAGGGAAGGGAAGGGAAGGGAAGGGAAGGGAAGGGAAGGGAAGGGAAGGGAAGGGAAGGGAAGGGAAGGGAAGGGAAGGGAAGGGAAGGGAAGGGAAGGGAAGGGAAAGGAAAGGACCTCTTAATAGTTATTATTGAACGAATGTTAGGTGGTGTTAGGCGTCACTATTCCGTTTGAGAGAAACCATTCGGTTGTTTAAACTCTCTCATACAGCTGTATAGTTTTAGGTGCATGCATTTTCTTGTACTAACGGACAAATCCTAACCTGGTAACTGCATGTCTGATTTTTTTATTGTCTAAATACTAACTGACTTGACAGTGGATGAAGGGAAGACAGCAAACTCACCTGAGAGCACAGCAGCATGACCAGCTCCACTACAGAGCTACTCGACTTCATACACACCAGACCTAGAGAAATGAGAGAGAGAGGGATACAGATAAAGAGAGAGAGAGAAAGCGAGAGAAAGAGATGGGGAGAACAGTTGAATGTTTATACTGTTCAGAATGAAATTGGAATTAAATCTTCCTCATGCTTCTTACTGAAGCCTAAATACAAGGCACGAGAGACAGAGACAGAGACAGAGACAGAGACAGAGACAGAGACAGAGACACACACACACACACACACACACACACACACACACACACACACACACACACACACACACACACACACACACACACACACACACACACACACACACACACACACACACAGTGACATGGATTGGCTAACCTTGTGCCACCATCTGCAAGGGAGCAGATAGTATTGATGGGGTCTAATGAGCCGACATGATGTTACTGTAAACTAATACATATTTGGGCCTTGTATTACAGGCTGAGACATGGACAGCATATGTCTCATTGATCCTTAATGCTGAGCCCTGGGCTTTTAGAGGGCAGAGGGCCCTAGAGTGTGGTGAGTGTGGTGTGTGTGTGTGTGTGTGTGTGCGTGCGTGCGTGCGTGAGTGGTTTGTGGAGTGGCAGCTACATGACCAGAGAGGGCTGACCAGCTTATATTTGGTCAGTTGTTTGTGCGTTATTGAGAGACATACAGTACTTTACATGTGCATTGTCAGACATGAACACAAACACGCACATGCATGGTGTATGGGAACACACATACACAGACGTGTATACATACACACTCTCCCCACCACCCCTCCCGCTGCAGCTATCAATCAACTTTCCATTTTGTTTGGTGGCAGCAGACATCCCAAACACTCCTATTAGTGGCCTGACCTGTGACCTTGACTGCCCCCTCCTCTGGGAGGCCAGCAGATCTGAGCTCAGCTCACTACTGGACTAACAGCAGACTGGGATTAGATTACACATAAAGGCCATGTCATTTGTGGAGATATAATTTTATGAATAATTACAGCATCTAGCTGTATGATATATTATTATGTTGATGTTTATTGAAATATACAGTGTGTTTCACACGTTACAAATAAAAGTATAACATGAGCTTTACTCTGCCACTTTTTTTGCATCCTGAGGTTAATAGAATCATTATGGCTACTGTGCCAATGCCCATTGACTATTTACTATTGTTGTTTGTAAGGAAACAAACCACTTGCCAGACACTCTTGGTCCGAGCATCGGCAAATGATCGATATAGTTTTCTAATAATCGATTAAATCAATTGTTTGATTAACCATTGCACCCCTAGATTAAGGTAAATGTACTCACTGGTGCCCTCGATGAGGAGCTCTTGTCCGTGACTGCCCAGCAATGTCCGGGACAGGAAGGGTGCAAAGTCCACAAAGATCTCTCTAAGCAGGGGAGCTGCCTTCTCCAGGGCACTCTCCAAACGCTCAGAGATGCTGCACACACATGGAAACAAGACGGTCATTAAAGCTGCACTGTATCATTTTCCTGTTCTACCCTATTCCTACCACTGAGCTAATAAGAGGCTTGCTCTGGGGAGAAATTAAAAGTGTGTAAAATACATGTCCAAAGGTCGTGTCCAACCTGTGTTCGTGTCCTCCAAGTGACACAAAATCTTCACACACAGAAATTACATACAGTAACAGAGCATTAAATAAAACAGACACAACAGGGGCAGTGCTTTACCCAAACAACTAGTTGACCACTAGAACACTATTTTCGGCGAAGAGATTTGTTATAGAGGGGGGAAAGGAGGGGACCAAGCATAGAGCCCTGGGAGACCACTGTCAGTGAAGTATCCAGGTTTAAGTGGTTGAGACAAATGGACGGCTGATGGACTGGGACATGTATCCGACGGTCTGTCGTGGTGTTTCTAAGGACTCTATCAAGTGTGTTGTTTTGTTACGTCTGCCACAGTGAAGCCAAAGGCAATGTAATGTTTACAATAAGGTCTCTATTTTATTTGTGAGCATATTCATCGCATTCATCTCATTGTAATGGTGTATTGTGTAAACCTAATGAAGTACTTAACATAAGCACAAATTAAGTACTTAATACTACATTATTGTGTAATTACAATATCGTTCAGTGGGTGTTCAGTTTAATGAAAACAATACAAACAATCAGAACAAACAATGAGGTGGGCAACATACGTCATAAAAGAAACAACATTCAAAGAAATATAAGAAAAGCAACTATCATGACATCTTACGATGCCTTTTATTGTCAATGTTTAACTATGTATTAATTATGAGAAGGTATTGTAGCTACACAGTAATAGTACAATATCACGCTGTTAACGTATTGTTACAGTAAGTACTAGAAGTACAGAAGGTACTAGAAGGTACAACACGTGGAGTTACTAAAAATTAAGTGAAACTAAAACTTTTTAATTAATGTGTGTAATAGACATTTGTAAGGCACAAAAAAGCAAAGCAATCAGCAGAATGGAAAAGCAGAACATGCAGTCATGTGTGTCCAATATCTCGCTGTGCGCTTGTGTCTTTATGTGCATGGGATTGTGTAGGTCTTTGCTGCATGTCTGCGCTTGGGTATGTTTCTGTGCTTGCACTGCACGTTCATTGTAGAACGTACAGTGTGTGCGTGTGTGTGTGTGTGTGTGTGTGTGTGTGTGTGTGTGTGTGTGTGTGTGTGTGTGTGTAGAAGATGAATCACCTCATATTGGGGGCGGTGTGCTGGGTCATAGGGGAGAGAGTGGGGACAGATGGCAGGTTGGTGCTGGCTGGACCCTGGCCTGCTGCTGCTGAGAGGAAACCAGAGAGCACTCTGATTAGTCTGGACCACGCACAACTACTAATAGACACACATGTAGGAAGAAATATAGAAATATATGATACACAGACAGAGACACACACACGTATGCATGCATGTAAACACACAACCTTCTCTCTACTGTAGTACACACACACACACACACACACACACACGCACGCCAATACATTACACCAGCGAGCGACAAGGCAGCGCCATAAATCTGTGCACAGACGTCCTTCTATGAAATAATACAGTGGTCTCCATTCAAATGCAGAGAATGGGGCTGGATTTATGGCCCTGCAGGACAAGCAGGCTGTGAGTGTAGTGTAATTTTATGTGTAGATAACACATGATGTACTCCTGGCACTATACGTCTTCCTGTGGCAGTACCACTCACACCTCTCACGGACACTTTGACTGGAAAAGTACACAGTGCAGTGCAGGCCTCATTTAAGCAATTCCGATTTTTCACACATTTAAAATGCTTAAGATATTTTCATAAAATAGCTAAAGTAGTCGATTTACAAGCTCCCAAAGCATCATGAAGCGCTGCGAGCTTGTAGCCATTGTTTTACGCTATTTGGTGCACATGAATGTATTAAGTATATAGAGGTGAATTGGTCATCGCTCATCTTTAAGGGTCTATTAAATAGACCCTTAAACCAAATAGAACCAAATAGACTATTTGGTTCGATTTTATTCAATTCATTTTAAAATGTCTTCATATACCACCAATATAATAATTATATTTAGTCCAGTAATCCTTTTGGATTATAGGCTACAGTATATCAAAACAATACATCTATATCACACAATGCTGTTCCATACAAAATGTTACACAGTAGAATCATCTGTGTTCATTTGAACAAAATCTTCTAAATGAATATGAAATACTTTCCAACCAGTTTTATAACTTCTTTGACATTAACATAAATTTGAATGTAGTTCTACAGCGGCTGAAGTCGAGATGCAATGCAAAACGATGCAATACGAAGTTACGTTTAATACTCCAATTACTATTACATTTGTCTTGTTCCATAGGTCGTTTACATGCCAATTAACTCCGTCGGCACATTTCTGTGTGACCGTTTCATTACACAACTTGAAAATAAAGAAGCTTTTTACGACTGCATTTGTGGCACGGAGACACGCGGGGTACAGAGTGGCTGTTTTGATTGATCTGCCTGTAAATTCACTTCAGTGTGGCTCATAAATACAGGCAATGCCCAGCAGAATATGGAGCAGGAGAGACGCAGAGGGGGGATTCCTCTGCCGTTTTGCAGGGAGGGAGAGCTTGTTTTTCCAACCGGGACAGTCTCCAAGCAGGGATAACTCTTATGGAATGACAGGGAGAGGAGAGTGGAGCAGACTGGAATGTGTGTGTGTGTGTGTGTGTGTGTGTGTGTGTGTGTGTGTGTGTGTGTTAAGCAGCCATGTGGGCCTGCTGGGAGCCTCCCTCTGGAGTTGAAGTAGCTCCTTCAAACAGAGAGGAGTAAATGAACTGATCTCCATTAGTCCTCCCACTGCTCTCACTAACGCACACACACACATGCACGCGCACATGCATGCACGCACAGCTAATACACACTGAACAAACAGACAGATGCTGCTGTGCATATCCACACACACAGTTACATGGATGTACATAGACACACAGCTACATATTTACTCAGGCATGCTTTACACTCTTTCGTGCAGCAGCCCATGCAGTGTGGTCATTATTATTCACACACGCACGCACGCACACACACACACACACACCCCTTTTATAACACACAAACCCTTTTTTCAAGTAACCCTCCACCCCCTCCCGCTGCCTCCCTTAAACACACAGACACACTCCTCAGTGAGAAAACATGACACATTCAAACACGCGCACACGTGACAGATTCATACACATGCGCTTATTAACACACTCCCTACAAATACACACACTAAGCCATCAAACATGAAAGAGAAAAGCTAATGTTGACCGTCTGACCACAGTTTATACTGTACACTCATCATGAATATATGAATATATGAATACAGGCTAACATATTCCACTTCCTCTGCATTTAGAAGGTTCTAGGCCTGGCCTATACAGTATATGTGCCAAGCAGACCAAAGCATGACTTAAGTTGTCATCAATGACATCATTGTAGACAGGATTGGTAATTTCCACATTTCAAACATTTATTTATTTGTATTAATTTTTTTTAGGAACAAGGCTTCCATTTCAGCATGCCAATTTTCCAGGAGAGAAAGGGAGAGAAAGGCTGTAGATTATATCAGGTTGAATCCCTGTGATGCCGTCATAGCATACTGTAGGTAGGCTTCTGAACTATCCACAGCCCTCATCTGAGACTTGACACAATGTTACAATAAGCATACATTAGTGAGGACCTTTTTTGTGGTCTTTTAAGCTCTATTTAGACACAACTGAGTCGCTTGCTGAAAACTTTGATTGATTTAGAGTACAGTATTAGGCTTCGCATCTGTGCGTGTGCGCACGCCGGTGGATGTCAGTGTTGCGCAAGCAGAGCGAGCAAGTACTGCGATCGGCTGGGTATGTATGCCAGTGTTGTCCACCGGCCAATACTGTAAGTATGTATGTATGTCGGTGTTGTCCACCGGCCAATAAGTATGCATTATATGTATGTCGGTGTTGTCCACTGGCCAATAAGGGACCACCATTCTTGATGACTTAACTAAGGTGATGCAACTTGTGACCCAACTTGTGTACAAGGTGCAAGTTGGCACCTCGACAGAGTGTATTTCAATTTTTTCTGTAATAACCACATTAATGTAGCGTTAATGTAGTAGGTGCAGATTTTAGAGCATTGCAACTTCTGTGGCTATGTGCTTGATCATGATCAAGATGTATTCATCAAAGTAGTCTACCGCCGACTGACGCTGCCTTACGGCACCTTCTGTGAACAGCACTGAACATCGAGGCCTATGGGAGGGTCTGTGGAGGGCGTTTTAACACCGGCCGATGGTAGGAGAGTGGGAGACATTAGTTATGTGCTGCATGCAAATTGTGTGTGTGTGTGTGTGTGTGTGTGTGTGTGTGTGTGTGTGTGTTTAGTGCGAGCCAACCAGTGTAAGTTGTGTGACACACTCACCAGCTGTGGACTCTGCCGAGGTGACCTGGGAAGCGTCGCCAGCAGAAACCACAGCAACGTTGTTGATGGGCGTGCTGGCAGAGACGGAGGCCGCTGCGGTGGCTGACGGGACAGCTGGAGCAGCAGAGGAGGAGGAGCCTGGAGACGGAGTCAGACCTGCTTTCTTGGGGGCCACGACGACACTCCTGTAAAAAGACACAACAGTGTTAGTATGGTGACGGAACTGAAGAAACCCAGAGAGAACATGACATTTGCAAACGAATATATATGATATGAGTTTAAATATACAAATTAAAGATTCCGTATTAGGACTATTGTGAGAAAAGCGCTGATGCTGGAACCGTGGACATGGCGGTCAGAACAGCAGCCCATTAGGCAGAGGAAGAGTAATTAGGAGACCATTTTCCTGACACAGAATATTCTGGAATGGCCACATCCATCTTCCGTCCAATCAATGGACTCCCTGCAGCAGTCAGTCATCCAGGATAATATGGTAATCTGTTATATCTGTCTGATACTATATCCTATAGTCAAACTTCTTAATGGGTTTTGTATTGAGGCCCAGATTTTGCGCTGGCTGTCAAGTCTGGACCCAATAATTTTAATGACACCATATTACATAGATTAGATTATTTTTTTTAATGACATGGCTCTGTAGTAGGCAGAGCTGTCTAACAAGAGGGTCTGTGATACTGTGTGCGTGCGTGCGTACGTGCCCAATATCACAAACTGCTGGACCGATCAGTGTCATATTAGTGGTGCACCGTGTCAGTAGGACAAGGATGTACCTCCACATTCAATTTTGATCACGTGACTGACATCACAGTCATTAAAAACCATCTCTAACCACATGCCTGCAACAAGTTCCGTATGTCACTGATCACATGACTCCAGCAATCAATTCTCCAGTTCTAGGCAACACAGAAGGGAAGTTTTGTTTTTCTTTCCTTTTTTTCTTATTTCCACACAACTCTAAGGTATATTAATTACATAGTTCAATGTTGAAATGAATTACCTGAACATTGATCAGCTCTGACAGGTATGATACAGCTGGCTCAGGAGAAACCTTATTATGATCCCATCTCCAACAGCTACTGTCAGTGTGCACTCTAAAAAGACACTTGACCCTCTAAATTGTTCCAGTGTCTACCAGTTAAAAGTCTGTGGCTCTATTGGGCAGCGCCTAGCTGAGCATGCGTGGGTAGACTGGGAAGCAGTGTTCAGACAACATTCACCAATTAAACTAAGGTTAGGAAATGTTTTTAAATTACTACAGCGATATGAGTCAATGAGAGAGAGAGAGAGAGAGAGAGAGAGAGAGAGAGAGAGAGAGAGAGAGAGAGAGAGAGAGAGAGAGAGAGAGAGAGATGAAGAGGAGTGGAAGCAGTACGGAGATAAGCTGTCAGTTTAGAGCAGGGGCTCTGACAGACCACTGGCCACAATCAAAGAGAGGCCTGGTGCTGCTTATCAGTGCTGACACAGGGAGCACAGCCCCCCCCCCCCCTCTCACACACACACACACACACACACACACACACACACACCATGCATGCATCCTAAGCACATCACATGCAAAGATACAAGTACATACCTAGTTGTAAAAACATTAAGAACAGAGACATTGTCATACGTATTCTTTTTCGTTCTTAAAATTCTCTTTCTTTCTTTCTCACACACACACACACACACACACACACACACACACACACACACACACACACAGGTAGAAGATACTGCAGGAGTAGGCTCTGGCTCCCAGTAGCAGACAGACAGACAGACAGACAAACCGACAGAAAGCTGGCACAGGTATCAAAGGCTGCTCCAGGTTGATTTAAGACAGCACATGAGATGTATTAAAAGTTAGTGTGGATGTTAGAACATGGGAGTGATCTATACATGCCGGAGTAACGGAGATGCACAAAAGATGGCACAAGTTACAACCCTGACATATATAAACTGCACGAGAGGTAGATGCACATGCTCATGTCATACACAGTACAGTACGGAGACACACACACACACACACACACACACACCTCTATAAAACACAGTTCGCTGAAACAACCAGTGCTTCCTGGCTTCAGTTAAGATCCTGTGTTCCTGTGGAACACCGTTTTGCCGTCTAGCGAAAACCTTGTAAGTCTAAAACCCGTTACTTTCCAGGAAATCCTGCGTCACTTACAGTGGATTCCTTTTAGTTACAGTATTGTTTACAGTAGTTACCGTATTGTTTACAGTATTTACAGTATTGTTTAGTCACAAGCTCCTGTTAATATTTTTCAGTGGTTAATTATTTATGAAGAAATACACACGACGGACTCAACCACTATCACTTTCGGTAATAGCATTCACATTTAAGTGACTGGTCCAGAGTTAGCAATGAGCCACTTCTGTATCTTGCTCAAGAGCAATTCAAAATTAAGTAGTGAGCTGGCTACTGTGCCTCTGTACACGCTGTGGTTGTGACCAGGGACCAAACACTACATTAGGTTGTGTTAATTGATGTTATACTCGGGGGAACACCCAGTGACATGGTCCCCTGTCCCCTCGTCCTCAAGTAAGGCTAAAGCTTAAAATGGCTTCCATCTGAATGTGGTCTATAAAAGCAGCTGGTGGTGTGTTGGGTCAGAACATAAACGTAGGCTCCCAACATGATGGTATACTACTGCTGTAGGAGTGTAAGGATACGGTGTTCAGATCTGTCCTTTGACAGCCTACACAGGTTGTGTATCACGTCATTGGCCAGTAGCCACTTTGAGTTGCAGTCGGGGCAAACGCTCTCGCCAGAACATGATTTTCTATTCAATGTCTATCGGGTCGCAACTCGAACAGGCCTGAGTCGGCTCAATCAAACTTCAACACGGCAACTCGCTCGCTTTAGCTTGCTCTGTGATTGCTCGTTGGTGTCTCACGTGGCTCAAGTTCTCTTGAGAGAGTAATATATAAGGTCTTGTCCGCAGTTGTTGTAGGCGAGAGGCACGTGTTCTGTGTTGGCCACGGAATTGGGGCCGGTTGGGGGCACAACCCGTGTAGGATTTACAATGTCGCTGCTCAGATAGTGACCAGCGGTTGGGACGGTGGTGGTCTGGTATGAGGGGAGGGAGCGGTGGTGACTTGAGGCACCCCGGAAGAGAGGTGTCGACAGTGGGGAGGGAAATGGAGAGTCAGTAGACCCTGATGGAACTTCACTGGATATACCAGAGGCTGGTGTGTGTGTTGAAGAATGTCTGCATTGATACGGGTATGAAGGTCCATCTGGACATGTACCTACCTAAAAAAAGCAGAATAAGACTGTGTGTGTGTGTGTGTGTGTGTGTGTGTGTGTGTGTGTGTGTGTGTGTGTGTGTGTGTGTGTGTGTGTGTGTTTGGTCTTCCATCTGTTCTCCAGCTCCGGCCCAGTAAATTATTCAGCAGGTCATTAGCCACACTTATCCTGAGTAGGACGCCCCAGTCGATTAATCAGCCGTCAACAGCCCTGTTCAGCCCACTAACAGCAGCCCAGGGCGGCCCGGGAGAGTGTGGGTGTGTGAACATGAATTTGAACACAAACAGAAGTGTGTGCATGCTTGTGTGTTTGCAGTGTTTGTGTGTATGTGTGTCTATATTTGTGTGAAAGACTGAGTGTTAGTGCGTGCGTGAGGAACTGAATAATTCAGAGGCTTTAACTAACACAGGTCTAGTGAGTCAACACTGTGATTCCAGTAATCTCTGCTATTTCAGTCAAACCAGCACTGGAAGTGAAAGTGGTTCACTGTCACTGATTAAGAGCGTGAGAGGGAGAGAGGTAGAAAGAGAGAGCGTGCGTGCCTGCCTGCCTGCCTGAGTAAAGGTCTGGTGTGTCAGTGTGAGTAGCGTATGTGTGTGTCTTTTTGCGTAAAGGTTTAAACGTGTGCTTGCCATTGTGTATTGTGTGTGCGTGCCTGCACCCCTACATTATCCTGTGTGTTAACCTCATGGCTTATTCATGTGAAGGGAGAGGGAGGGGGAGATCATGGCGTGGGTGGGTGTGCATCTGTACCCCAGTAGAGGAGAGCTTTGATCTCCTCTTTCACCCTCATTTCATGCAACCCTGTGCATGTGAATGCCAAGAATGATATTCACTTACCAGGCACGCATGTGTGTGTGCACAGTGCACACACACACACACACACACACACACACACACACACACACACACACCCCAATCAACCCCCATAACATCCCGCGCTGGCCTGCACCATGATTGGATGATGATAGGAGAGGGAGGGGCATTAGCTTGATGACATCAGTGATTTATGAGGGCAAAGACTTCAGGCCTGAAGGCAGTTGGTCTGGGAGTGAAAGTCACACAATGTGTGTGTACAGTATGTGCATGAAAATGTATTCCAGGCCTGTATCAATACAGCCTGTACATGTGATACATGTTCTATTATCTACTAATGTATCTTGCAGTGTAAAGCCTATAATCATCAACTACAAACCAGTGCTTAAACCCTCTATTCAAACACCCCGATCGGAGCTTCAATTCCAAGAAAAGTGGTGGACGGAGGAATTGAAGGACCACAGTGGAGCAGAGCGTTACCTAGCGACAGGGACGCTGCTGCTAGACTGGATGAGCGAGAAGACCATTCTGAATCAATAAAAACCTAAAAACACGTGAAACAAGTCATTGGCAATAAAATTGTTAATTCCTTCTGTGCCACGAGGTGGCAGCAGAGTGTAGGTAAACCCTGCTAGGGTTTTTTGCCTGTATTTTGTCATCTTCATGTCCGTGTTCCCGGCCTGGAGACCACCATTGTAGCAAGCGGCTATTATTAGCGTTAGCTCACGCTGTTTACCTTTCTCCAGAAACGTTACCATGTCAGGAGCGATGCGATAAAAAAAATCACAAATCACATCCGAACCTCGGATGCATCAGAAAAACCATGGACAGCACTCGTATAGTTTCAGAGTTATGAGGCATTGAAAATACTGCCTTGACTGGAGGTAAATGTGGGACGTGTGCAAAGATCCTGGTGCTGGGGTGACGGAGGCATTGCCTAGCAACCGGACCAATATTAAAAACAGACTATATACGTAGCTGGCAAACAAACAGGCTAGCCACCCCCAAGGGTCTGGCAAAGAACTAACATGACATGGTGTTTGTCTTTGTAATCCTTCTGCGCAGCAAGTTGTTCGTCGTGCGATATGACTCATCGTCATGTCCACCTCTCACACAGGAATGCAAACAGATCCACTATGTTATCCTCATGTCTAACACTTGCATGTTCTCCCTGACCGTGCAGCCTAAATCACTATGCACGTACAATGACACTGTTTAGCGTCTGGTTAGTGTCAGCAAATATTTGCACACTGGCTTGTCATAACAGGGACAAGGCTCATAAATAAATCACCAGACAAACAGGGACACTTCACTCTCTAGTACACTCTACCGTAGGTTGCGTGTGTGTGTGTGTGTGTGTGTGTGTGTGTGTGTGTGTGTGTGTGTGTGTGTGTGTGTGTGTGTGTGTGTGTGTGTGTGTGTGTGTGTGTGTGTGTGTGTGTGTTGCAGGACAAGTTTTGGTGAGGGTGTGTGGGGGACACATACAACCGAGTGGTTAGAACCAGCAAATTCATTAGATATTAACCACAGTATCCCTATTCTGGGCCAAACATTCAGTGAAAATAACTGCGGGTCCATGCAGTGTCGCAAAAAACACTGTAGATGCTTGTAAATCTGAAACTAGGCGTCATCATCCGAGTTGTGCTCAATGTGTTGCTTAGCCTATTGTATAAACATAAATTAACAAATATAACAGATAAAACAACAGCTGCATCTAATAGCCTATATCCGCGGTGTATAGTAGGCTATATGTCAACTATATCTTTGAATGTGCCCCAAGACAATATCTAATATCTATCGTTTAATGTTCATACATACATACATTACATGTATACAATTACAAAGGACAGAAAAAATGATTAATTGTCTAGAATACATTGCTTCTGAGCGAAACCGAACTTGTATGGATAATCACCTGGTGCTGAACATGGTTTCTCTCTCTGGATAGCATATGAACTCTTCCTGTTCCATGCCCCGGGGAGGCGTTTGGACATTATTACCTGACGTCTCTCCATATCATTCCATAAAGGCATACATGACATGATTTATACACCTAATGATACTAGACTCTTCACGTAGTATACACCACTTTGAATTATAACAATCAGTTGTGAATTGGCTGTGTATGGCGCAAAGTATGTTTGAGATGCACGGAGGACTTTGGTGTAGCGTGATTCTATACTTGTGAGGACCTCCGCTTGGATTCACGGTGAGTGGCGCATCAAAAACATAAGATCTGCAAGCTCACAACGCGCTGGAGACACGACACTTGGAGCTTGTAGATCTTCTATTTTCGGTGCACCGTCATTCAACAAAATGTAAAAATGAGGCTGGCTAAGTTTACAAATAATGCCCCCCATCGTTTATACGGACGGGGGCTATAATTTCCACGTATATTACGCAAAATGGTGTAAGCCCCCATGCTGATATTAGGTAGTGGGCGGCTATTTAAAATGGTGTAAGCCCCCGTGCTGATATTAGGTAGTGGGCGGCTATTTAAAATGGTGTAAGCCCCCGTGCTGATATTAGGTAGTGGGCGGCAATTTAAAATGGTGTAAGCCCCCATGCTGATATTAGGTAGTGGGCGGCTATTTAAAATGGTGTAAGCCCCCATGCTGATATTAGGTAGTGGGCGGCTATTTAAAATGGTGTAAGCCCCCGTGCTGATATTAGGTAGTGGGCGGCAATTTAAAATGGTGTAAGCCCCCGTGCTGATATTAGGTAGTGGGCGGCTATTTGAGTTAGGGCTACTATTTGGAAGTATACAGTATATATAAGTGGGTACTATTATGTGTAAGTCTGTGAGCTTCTACAGCAATGCCTTCAGTGCTAGTTAAAAGTGTTCCTGGGGTGATTTGCGTGTGTGTCTGTCTGTGTGTGCGTGCGTGTGTGTGTGTCTCCCATCAGCAGCCAGCAAGCTGTTAGTGTATGTTCTCCAGCTCTTCTGACGTTTGCTTTTTACTCTACCTACTGTGTGTGCGTGGGTGTGTGCCTACGTGCAAGTGTGTGTGCGTGTGTGTGTGTGTGTGTGTGTGTAGCGGACAGGAGCCAGTCTAATCCCTCTGATATGAGGAGAGTCCTGAGACCTGACAAAACATTCCTCAGATAAAGGAAGAAACTCTGGATCACAGAAACATCTCAGGATTCCCACAGACAGATGGAGACAGAGAGTGTGTGTGTGTGCGTGCGTGCGTGCGTGCTTGCGTGCGTGTGTGTGTCTGTGTGTAAAATTTTGTTCCTCATGTTTATAATGGAATGTTCCAATGGCACATTGGTCGCTCTTATGAACTCTGTCATTGTTGTTTTCTGTTTTCTGTCAGTCATTGTAGAGTTTTTGCTTTTCATTCTTGTTAATGTTTTGAGTTAGAGAAAATTGCCTAAAAAAAGAATAAAATGAAATCCTTGACCTAGTGTCTCCCATCTCTCTCTCTTCCTCTCTGTTCCCACCTACTTTTCCATCTCTTTCTCTCTCTCTCTGTTGTCTGAAAGTCTGCCAGGTTGGGAGACAATGCTCCGGTCCAAATAGAAACCAGACGGAGGTTCCGTCCTCTGGCACTCATGTCCGCCTGTGTGGCTTTACAGTACGCACCCCGACTCGGTCTCTACACTGTCTCCGTCTGCGCCCTGGAATGGCTCGTCCACAGGGAACGCAATTTATACACGTCACATACAGTAGCGCGGGAGGGAGCCCACTACACTTCTTTTATAGTAGAGAGAGAGAATGGCTGATAGTAAGAGCCAGGCATTAAATATCAGTGACATGGCAAAAAGAAACTACTTCCTGCCGACATTGCCTCACCTCCACCTAGTCCCATCTCTCTGACTGTCGGTCCGTCTCACAATTTCTTTCCCATGTCTATCTTTCAGTTTGCCTACCCCTGTCTCACTGTCTGTATCCCCTGAACATTCTCTCTCTCTCTCTCTCTCTCTCTCTCTACCACCCTTTGATCGCTCTCCACCTCCCCAATCTCTGTGCCTGAATGTCTGCCTCGCTTTCTATCTCCATTCCCCTGTACTAGGACTTCATTTTTGAGTCTTTGAATATTTTATATATTACATACATACCATGTACAGCATATTTATAGCATTTTTTTAAATGCCACAATAAAAGATGTTAGCATTTTAGCTAAAATATAATGTGTAGGACACAACCAATGGGAATTAGCACTTCCAGTGTTGTTAAATTGCCCTTGACGCTATTGACATAATTAATCAAAAAAATCCCTCATTACCCTTGACGTAAATTACGTAATAGTTTTATTCCCTATAATTGGGGGCTTAATGTAGCAACTTTTGGCTAGTTTGGCTAACGGCCGATGTAATCTACCTAAAACCGGACGAAATCCTCGTGCGCACTCTCTTGCAGGCACGCACTCGTGCAGTCTTTATGTGCACAGCTGCATAATATGCGATATTCGGGGCTTGATTAGAGCATAATTTGACTTGGATATTAAAATAAACGATGATCGCTTAGCATCCCAGACAGATCACTGTGTAACACAGTGAAGAAAGATAGCAGATGTTGATGTTCTGTTTAACCGGAAATTACATCGCCAGATTTGCTCTATTCGGTCAAAATCGGCATAATGGTGAAGTTACCGCCACCATCAGGACTGGGTCTCTAATACTATAGTCTTGCCCCGTGAAAATGAGATATAGTGTGTATTATCTGAGAATGAGATGATGTATGGTGATAAGAGCACCCCTCAATTCACACGGGTGTGATTTTTTTGTAATCGTGTAAGGGAAATCTACACTTTAGCACCAAGCCAGATTAATAAAACTAATATATCCACACTAGGTGAACTACTTCTGCCTCTCCCTCTATCCTTCTATTACTCTCCTTTATATCCTCTCCCCATCTCTGACTCTCTCTCAGGCTAGCAGACATGCCTCCATTGTGTTGAGGCGCTTTTCCCGCAGACGGGTACTTTGTAAACCGTTAGTTTGTGGTTCAGGCTCTCTGTGTCGACACACAGGGAGCCGGAGGGAAAAGGCTCTGTGTCTGTGTTCAGGCTCTGTGTGTCGACACAGGGAGCCGGAGGGAGAAGCCAGTCAGACACACATCCACCTCCAGTTCAAAAGGGGGCTGGGAGCTGCAGCACGCAGGTTTTATGCTCACCTCAGGCCTCCTCTTGCTTTAGCTTTCAGTCTGAGATACATCGTTTCATGTCTTTGACTGTCAAATGTAACAACAAAAAAAGGCACCTCTCTACAGGGAGGGGAAGATAACGATAGCATGTGGCAAGACCACGAGAGGGTTGACAGCAAGACGGGCTGTCCAGAAACTGATCAAGATGTCAAGTCTGACTGACCCATTGTCAGACACTGGACAATTCATTTATCATTTCTTTTTTCCAGATTTGTAACAGTACAGTGTTATAAAATGGGAAAGGAGGTGATGGGATTCGATAAAAGCCACGAGACAGATTCAAACTCTTGATGCCATGATCACTAGTTATTCCCCCTACAGTACATCAAAAATAGGCTGAAAACGACTGATTAGAAGAGTCTGACCTCATTTACCCTCAGAATAACACCCAAGGTTCAACGTATTCATTAGCATTTTCTGGTATGGTAGAAACTTTCACACTTTTCATGTACAGTAATACCTGGTGGGATTAAGTGGAAACCTTTCCATTATGTGACTCACATCACTCTCAGAGAACAAAGCAGGGGCTCACAGCTCACTTTTTGAGTTTTTTTATTTGCGACAAACAGCAGATATGACATTTCAATCTTTCTCAAGTGAGGGATTTCGAGAGGGCTGAAACATGCCGTTTGTCGCAAATAAAAACATGGACCGTTCAAAAAGTGAGTTGCGAATGCGAGCCCCTGCTTTATTCTCATGATTCTGTTCCGTGCTCATACCCAGGCACCCAGCCACACACATAGCTCCATAAGGGAGTGGTTGCACCACTCAAAAACAAAAAAATAATATCGGCCGATAATATTGGACATCCCTACTCTCAGCCATAGTCCACCCTATACAATGAGTGCAGTGTATGTATGCGAGTAGAGGCATTCGTCTGTCTGTGTGGAAAGACGTCCTCCCTCCACCTCACCTGTCAAAGGAGCGGAACTGCAGTGCAGAATCGTGTGCTCCGTCGAGTACACTTCCCAGGAAGGACGGCGGCAGAAGGCTGGGGTCCACCATGACGTCATCGGTGGGCGCGCTCACCAGGCTCCGCAGGATATCCTTGACGTTCTTGCCCTTGGAGTCTGCAGCAGGCCTGACCTCGGAGGACAGAGTGGAGAGGGCCTCTGAGATGGCGTCAGGCCCGTGAGCAGATGACAGGTGCTCGCTCGCCTCGCTGGTGGACCCTGAGGCGCGGTCATCGACGATGCCTGAATCACAGCGACGGAGCGAGACGCCATTCTCCAGGTCCGGTCCTCCAGTCGCAGAGCTACTGTCTTTGGAGGAGACAAAGGAAGAGATGTCAATGTGGACTACAGCTGTCTCAAAACCATTCCACAATATTTGGATGTTATGCATATTTGTTTTGAAGCAGCAGTCCAGCAGTTTGTGAGATTAGCCACACACACACACACACACACACACACACACACACACACACACCTTTATTGGAGAAGTAACATTAACTGTGGGCTGAAGAAAAACAATGCGTTCCACATTACATGCACATTTCCAGTATTATAGCGGTATCACTCTCAGCAAAGTGCATATGCTTCAATTCCTGATCACAGAATTGCAAACAGTAACGAGCGAGCTACACCAGGCTTTACAAAGCGCTCGTGTGCGTATACGCACAGTCGCACACATACACACATTTAGATCCAGTCTTATTTTAAGGTCTGCGTATGCGGGGCTCGCGTATGTGCATATCACTCGCTCACGCGCTTGGTGTAGCTCGGCCGTGAGGAGAAAAGCACAGTTATCAGACTATCTTCCTACTACAGTATGTATCCATGTCTCCCAGCATGGGGGCATTCTTCCTCAGGTCTCCAATGAGCTGCCTCGCCCTGTACTACACAGTACAATGTGGTCTCCAATGAGCTGCCTCGCCCTGTACTACACAGTACAATGTGGTCTACAATGAGCTGCCTCACCCTGTACTACACAGTACAATCTGGTCTTCAATGAGCTGCCTCACCCTGTACTACACAGTACAATGTGGTCTACAATGAGCTGCCTCACCCTGTACTACACAGTACAATGTGGTCTTCAATGAGCTGCCTCACCCTGTACTACACAGTACAATGTGGTCTACAATGAGCTGCCTCACCCTGTACTACACAGTACAATGTGGTCTTCAATGAGCTGCCTCGCCCTGTACTACACAGTACAATGTGGTCTACAATGAGCTGCCTCACCCTGTACTACACAGTACAATGTGGTCTTCAATGAGCTGCCTCGCCCTGTACTACACAGTACAATGTGGTCTTCAATGAGCTGCCTCGCCCTGTACTACACAGTACAATGTGGTCTCCAATGAGCTGCCTCGCCCTGTACTACACAGTACAATGTGGTCTTCAATGAGCTGCCTCACCCTGTACTACACAGTACAATGTGGTCTTCAATGAGCTGCCTCACCCTGTACTACACAGTACAATGTGGTCTTCAATGAGCTGCCTCACCCTGTACTACACAGTACAATGTGGTCTACAATGAGCTGCCTCACCCTGTACTACACAGTACAATCTTCAGCCTTAAAGGTCCACTTTACCCCTTTTGCAACCAGATCTTATTTTAATGATGTTTGGGAGACAAGACACACTTTCCTGGGGTTTTTACGTGGGTGTGTCCATGGGCTCCATGATGCCATAGACACTGGGCTCACTTCCTTCCTGGACTACAATTCCCATAATGCTTTGGTCCACTGCTACTCCTTGTGGATAGGGGGAGGGCTGTCTTACTGAGACAACATGTGGTCCAGGAAATAAGTGAGCCCAGTGTCCATGACATCATGGGGACCATGGACACTTTGAAATACTGAAATATCTTAAAAAAAAAAAACATATTACCCACATAAATACCCCAGGAAAGTGTTTCTTGTCTCGCAAACATCATTAAAATAAGATCTGGTTGCAAAAGGGGTGAAGTGGCCCTTTAAGGCATTCAAACTGGGAAAGCATGTGTGTCATTTCAGATTTTAGCTAAAGAAAATAGCAGATAAACAAGCTCATACAGCTATACAAACTCCCTTTGTGCAGCGTTATGACCTTGTAGATCTTCTATTTTTGAAGATTGTGAAGATTTGTGCAAATCTTTGAATATGTATACCAGTATATTTTTTAAGCGAATATAACACTGAACATATGTTTTTTTTCTTCAGAAAACTGATATTATTTAGAAGGCATTCGTAACCACCATAATTTTTTTGCTTTACTTGACAGATGCTACAGTGAAAAAGAGGCAGCAAATGGACAGTCCGGCCCAGGAATCGAGCCCAGGACTCCGAGGACTACCAAGCACCAGAGCCCAAGTGGCATACACTCAACAACCACCCGCCCCTCGGGTGGCCCCAGAGTTACAAAAGGATACATCAACAGTGAGGCTTTGAATGTACAACAACAACAGTGTATGTGTCCATTACCTGTGCTCCTGGCAGACTGCGAGCGCTGGGCTTGCTTCTTGTCGTTTTGCGGCTCTAGGATGTCCCGGTACTTGGACACCATGAGAACGGAGATGAAGTAAACTACGGCTAGCGCCAGGAACTGGGCCTGTTTACTGTCCTCCTGAAACAAACACAAGCCACACTAAACACATCTGGACTCTTCACTTCCACTACAAAACACATACACAGAGAGACCAACAGAACATCAGTCATGAGAAACAGACTAGAGCAGACATTTATCATGATCATTAGTGAGGATCAATTATATGAAGATAAGTTGAAAAGTGGTGAAGTGGTCCTTTAGGCTGCACAACAGGGACTCTTGGTGGTGAAAACCAACCAAACACTATTTTCAGGCTCTGACGGACAGACCCAGGCAGCCAGCTAGGGACCCAGGCAGGGACACATAGTCGTCTATAGGAGTGGTTGCACCACTCAAAAAAAAGATACTGCTATATTTGTGTCCTGGAATTAGATTTTAAACTAAGATACATTTATGCATGAGCTTTGAGGCAGCGATAGCAGCATTCTATGTATAGTATACAGTATGCTGTGCATCTTTGCATCTGTGTGGTGACTAACGATATCTCTGAAGACCACGGCTCTCAGGCGATTGATGTCCATGTCCTGCAGCAGTCTGTCCAGGTCTCTGACTGGAGATGTACCCCCTGTCACTGCATCAACTGGGCTCTGTGTGCGAGAGAGAGAGAGAGAGAGAGAGAGAGAGAGAGAGAGAGAGAGAAAGAAATACTTTTTTTAATCACATACGTTCATTTTTAAACCAGTAATGATGTTTATTTATCATCTCTATGCACTCTCTATGAGGAGAAGGGTCAAGTTTCCGGACACAGGGAAGCAGCTCCGTCTGCCCTGGAGACACGCCGCATCCTTAACATCAAAGCTGGGACATAAAGCCACTGCATTATAAATGAGCCTTTACACACCAGTTTCAGGGAAGAACACCACAAATTTACAGGAAGGTGCTGTATCAAATCCAAAATCCAATGACACAAGGCCATGGACAGTGTAACATATAGCAACCGGTGTGGTAATGCAATAAGATATGAGCTAATGCAATAACACTTTGTTGTTGTTGCTGTTGGTTGGGGCCACAAAGGACACAATTTCTCCCAATTTACCAGGCTTGAAGATGGGAAACGGAAAGAGATGATGCTTGCATCTTTTAAAGGTTATTTTTAGTGCCCGTCTACATGATGTAGCACCACAGTGGAAAATTACAAGATAAGACCACCAACCACAAGGAATAAGGACACCCTCAAATAAAAATTTGAGGGTGTTAGTTATTTTTAAGAGAAATATATAATCCGAATGTTATATATCTCAATATATCTGACCAATAGTAGATTAAGACGGAATTGCTGAGAATTATGTACATTATTTATCTTTATTATATAATCTACCTTATTCTTTGCAGGGGGTCAGAATATTGACACTACAATGACCAATCAACTTCTGGACTGGGGAGTGCTACTGATTTTCATTGTAGCCCTTTAATCAGATAGCACGTGATAGCATGTGACTGAACTCCCTGGAACAATATAAAAGTTACAGTAGTCTGGGGCTGCAGATTGACCTGACGAAATGCACTTGCCTGTGCGGGCATGGATTTAGCAGCTCCCAGCATGCTGCTGGGCATGACAGTATGACTAACCTCAGACGTGAGGTTAGCATGCTGTTGGCACTCCAGACAGTTCCTCACCGCCATAGCACACACTGGAAGAAAGAGGTACAGAGTTGTGAGAGGGAGAGAGAAGGGGGTTAGGTTACATCCATCATACAAAAGAGTTCAAAGTAATACTGTGTACACAGAAATGGCATTAAAGTCTCTCAAAAATGGAGTGGTGGGAGATGAGAGTTTACAGAGGTACGTTTGTGATAACACAACACAAAATAAACTAGAACTGCACTCTGTCGGGTGCATACTTGCTTGTTGCAAGCAGAGAGCGCAAGTACTTTCGACCGCTGTAAACTGTCAAATCTCAGTATCTCTGTGAAGGAACGTTTGAAATGTCTAATTATTAGGTGTAACTATTTGCTACCTACCTACTTTATGCATATAAACACCTAGTATTATTAAGTATGGTTCAAGTTTCTATCTATATAAGAAATACAGTTTTATCGATGTAGATATATTCTAGATATATTCTGAATTAAAATATGTTATACAGTATAATTATTCTATTATTTATTCTTAATTGTCAATTGTTTTAAATATAATTATATTTAAATTATATAATTATAATTATAATTATATATATTACATCTTGGAATATAGTGATATTAATACTAAATCATGATCAGAGTAATAGGTGTCTCTAACTTCAATTTCTGTAATAATACTTTCACATTTGTTAAAATATACATGATCTAAAATACTTCCGTAATCTGTAGTTGGATTTGTATTTAATTGTTTAACCCTCTAAGACCCAGCGTTGCTTTTTAGCAACAATTTTATTTTAATTAATTACTAATTTTTATTTTTTTTCTGTTCTTTTTTCACCTAAACGTCATCAGTGATGTTCATTGCAATGCCATTTCAATGCCATTGGTCATGATATTTGCATATAAACACTTTTGACCTTTACCCTAATAAAAGTAGGTAAAATAATTGTAATACCGGTATATGTTTTTTTGTGATCATTAGAATGTCTAGAACATGTTTTATTCATTATTGTGAAAGATATCCCCCAAATGTAAATTATTAATTTATTAGATTATTATATAATTATTATACATTTTTCATCTAACTTTATTTTTTTTTATTTTTTTTTAACATATTTTTTAGTCTTAGTCCTAGTAGTACAAAGTAGTAGTAAGGTTGAAATCTATTTTTTGCAAGTAGAAATGAATGCGGGTGTTAGAGGGTTAAAGCCTAATCTTGACATGAAAGTCTTTATACTTCTACCTTTCTCACTATAATGGTCTTCATTGAAATCTCCTATTATCATAATTGCAGAAGTCGGCGATGATAGATACTTTACCATGTTTTCGAGAAATGTGTTTAATTTCGAAAGGTCTGTTTTAGGAAATCTGGGTAGGGAAAGAAAGCCTTCCCTCAAAAAGTACCATCAAGGTGACCTTCCAGTTGAGGTTGTACCGAGCGGGTCCCATGTGTATTTCACTGTATGAGAGTGTGAAGCAGGTTATTGAGCAGCTGTGCCCAAGTAATTATTTTCACCCAGTTTCCCTACAGGATTAAATGTACAATAGAGACATTATGGGTCTATGTAGAAATGGCCTGATACCCACATACTTCATTGACCGCCACCGGGGTGTCCGCCAGGGGATTATACCTTCTTTTTCCCAATGCACCAAATGTCTTATCTAAAGTGCCTCTATAATGCGATCTATAAACGCATCATAATGCAATACAGGTTGTAGGTTGGCTATTTTTGCTGAATGTTCACATAATGACATGACCCAGAATCGGGATGCAAGAGAAAAAAGACTGGACCCAATAGCCTAGCAAAAAATAAATCTGGGTCAAAAGCTGTCTCAGGAAAAGGGAACCAACACCACATGAAGAAGAAGAGCTGAGATCAACAAAAAACAAAGACGAAGAAAAAGAGGGTGGGCGACACAAGGTCAGCACTCCGGCCAACCCTGGCAGCATCGTTCACTCTTCCCTGCTCCACCTCTCCTCCAAGGTCAGTGCTCACCACCCCCCACACAACCCCCTGTGTCACCCCCCCACACACACACACACACACACACAAACACACACACCCCGTATCACACCCTCAACACAGAGCGCTTGTAACAGATGACACTGCCAGCCGAGCAGGTAACAGAGTACCTCTCTCGGAGGCAGGAAATATCTGCTGTTTGATAACTCCGGCTAGGTTCAAGTCTCAATGGGGGCACTTACCATTTCTAATCTGATATATTGCTGTTCTACTTCTGCTTTGCTTTATTTTTTTGCTTCTATTTTTCATTCTGCGCTTTGCGTTTTATAGTTATCCCCTCTCTCGCATCGTTGTGTGCTTGACAACTGACGAATGTTAACTCTGAGCCGTTTAGATTAGGGGGGGGTGGAATTATTCTGTCTGGAAATAGGCTTGCCTTTTCCATTAAGATCTGTTCACTCATACCACCATTTATAAAGGAGGGAGAGGACGTAGAGGTAGGGAGGGGACTGAGAGCAGAGGAGAAGAGAGGCAAAACCTTGTTACAGTCTCCCAAAATCAGATTAGTTGCCAGCAATGGGGAGAGCATACCTCATCAAATATTCATTTCATAACGGCTGCTTGCTAAAAGTGGCCTTGTAGTATTGGAGGCTACTGCTCTCCCACTGACTATAGCAAAGATGCCGCCGTCTGAGCCAAGAATAATTTCTGTTTGCTTAATGTGGTGGGGGAACAGGCGACCATTTTGTTTACACCACTGACTGTATGAGCACCTAAGAGCAAAAACAGATACCTAGACATGCTCCATTACCTAAATGGAACAAAGGTTGGCGAAATAATTTAAATCATCATTGAGTGCATGCGTGCGTGCGTGCGTGTGCGTGTTGTCCATGTACACGTGTGGCACACATTGATTTGTGTGCGTTGGGAAGGCGCTCCCCTGTAAAATGAATAATGTAAGCATTTGAATATCTTTTATTCAGCTGGAGCAGGAGCCGGGCTCTTGAAGCTGTCAGAGGGAAACTTTAATAGAGCGAAGCAGAGGGTAGAAAGAGGCCCTGGGGCTACACCACTCTGCTCCACAGATCTGCACTTCTCTACAGCACTGCTTCCCGAACACTGGGTAAGAGACCCATTTGTGGGTCACCGACCAATTTTTATGGGTCACAACATTTCAAAAGATTTTGGTTTTAAATAAAAAGATAAAAAGGATTTTATACATTTTAAAACAAACAAATCTAAGAAATGTTAATAGAAAATTAGCCGATCTATAAGCTTGCAGCGTTGCGCGAAGCGACGCGCTGTGCACTTGTAGATCTGCTATTTTCAATCACTACTATGAAGATCTGTATGAGTGTACTGTGTAGTAGTGCTGTAGAGCAAACTTTTCAGGTCAAGACCCAAAAGGGAGATTAGACGTTTGCCCGGGACCCAAACTAGTGAAAAGTCGGTTAGTCAGCTATTTTGAGCCTTTTCGGGCACTCTGTGTGGTGGTGTAGAACGCGTGTGTCGAATTTGAAGTCGGTGGGACGAACAGTTACCATATATGGACACTGGGCCCCTTGCCAAGTGGGCAGGGGCCCTGTCCAGAGCCGGGACATAGGCCATTGGGGCGGTTCTGGACAACCGTGTGTCCGACCGACACTGGACACTGCACTCTCTGTGGGGGTGTGGAACGCATGTGTCAAATTTGAAGTCGGTGGGGCGAACGGTTCTCAAGTTAAGTGGATTACAGATGTACGTACACACCTTAGAGTATATATGAATAGAGACGGCACCCGGAGGAAACCCTGAGGCGAAATGGACCGAATTTGGTATTGCAGTGTGGACCCAAATCGTGAACGCGCTGGTCCGTTGACACATGATGACACGTGAACGCTGTTTCATACGTGAACACACGTGAACGATATGGGTCCAATCCATCCCAGAATGCACTCTGTTTCTACCCGGAAGGAGGAGTGAAATCGCCTCATGTGCTTTTGAGCAACTTAATGCAAGTGGATGGGAGGTGAAATCCGGTGCAGTCTCTATTCATATATACTCTTAGGTACACACACAGACTTGGTGCACATCCAGGTTCCTCACACGCAGACCTCCATTGTAAGAAACGGCTTATGTTAGCTCACAATGTTTATCTTTCGCCAGAAACATTTTGGGAGTGATGCGATTAAAAAATACAAATCACATCCGAACATCGGATGAATGATGATCACCACGGACAGCGCTCATAGTTTCAGAGATAACAGGCAAAGAAGATCCTACTTTTAATGGGACCCAATTGAATGCGTGAGCGCGTCTCCTGGTGGTGGGGGGTGACGAAGGTGTTGCCTAGCAACCGAGTCAGTGTTAAAAGTAGATTTTCAGCGAGACATTTGGATAAAGTACATTAATCACTGGAGAATTCAGTCAAAACAGTTTAAATATTCCGCCAAAGGCAGCCAAATTGTTATTTTCACAACAACAAAAAACGACCCATGATGTCACTGAGCATCATGAAGGTAGGCCTACTGAAAGACCCACCCAAATCAGACGTCAGCATTATGAAAATTACAAAAACTAGACCGGTGGCAGTAGAGCACCAAGTTTGTGGATTGTGATGCACTGGGTATAAAGTCAGTCGGATCAACGGATGACATGACTAGGCAGAGATAAGGCAAAGAGAAATACGAAGAATTGTGTTTTGCTAAAACTGCTAAAACAGGCGTCAGTCAACTTTCATGATTTGTGGCATTTTGTTAAAAACGAGCCACTTGTGTAAAAGTTAGATGCCAATCAGGATGGACTATAAAAATGACTATGTATGGACATAATGTGTACCAATTTGTGTGATGTTTGGACAAGATCTATTATGTATAAAAAAAATGTTTTGCAAAAGTCGGCCTCCTGGTGGCGGTATAACAGGTCTTATCTGGCATCCAGGGAGTGTGTGTGTGTGTGTGTGTGTGTGTGTGTGTGTGCACAGTTTCACATAATTTACCTTCATAGTTCCACAGCACAGCAGTATACTACACTGCACTACACCACACCACTCTACACTGTTGTACAGTACTGCACCACTGTGACTCTACACTGTTCTACAGAGCTGCTCCACTCAGCGCTCTACTCCTGTTCTCACAATGTTGAGTGTTGTCATGGAGCGAGGTTATAATAACAAGATAAGAGAATGCTGATATAGGGGGGGGCAGGGGTAGACAGGCAGCGTAGGGAAGCGAGAAGAGGAGGGGGGAAGGGAGGTCAAACTAGCTACAGGGAGCCATGACTGAGGCTGATATACAAGAGCCTCCTGCAGGCTGATATGATGCAGATCGATGACCGAGAGGAGGAGAGAGGGCTGGGTAAGAGGAGGAGATAAGAGAGGAGGAAATGGAGAACGCAGAGGGGATGGAGATACAGAGAATGACAGTGGGAAAGATGACAAATCTAGTTGATTCAGTAGCAGGGGGGGCAGACAGACAAGACAGATAGACGGACTGTGCCCCGGGTAATAACAGGGGGGGGGGGGGGGGGGACCTGCAAAATCCAGAACCTATGAAACTATGAACATACGGTATGAGGGAGAATGAGAATGTAGGAGAGGGTACTCAGGGAAGGAAAGACGGAACAAACTGAAGGCCCTACCCAGGCGAAGGCACTGTCGGAGGATGCCTCCAGACGACATGTTCTTCTCTGCCTCGATTTCTGTGAAGTTGAGGGAGCTGGCGAAGATGAGGACATCCACCAGGTTGATGATTCGGTGGAGGAAGGTGATGGAGGCCTCCACTGCCAGGCCCTGAGACGGTTCGATGTTCTCCAGCTCATGCTGTCAGTACAGAGAAGGCGAAATATGGCCATGAGTTGCAAGATATGGCACTCCGTGGCCAAGCAATCTGATTGCTAATTATATGGTAATTAAACAAGGGGTGGCTTTAGCCAAACAATCTGGTTGATCAAAGACCGATTCAACTGTGCTCTTGTGGTAATCAGCTTATGATGAGACATTATGTACAGTGTGTGTGTGTGTGTGTGTGTGTGTGTGTGTGTGTGTGTGTGTGTGTGTGTATTCATTTTTAAGAAACTATACTTTTCAGACATTACCCATCCAATCAAAAGCAGTCAGGGGCAAATTAAAGTCTTAATTTATCACATCCCATTTCAAATCGGATTACAGAGCAAGAACCGGCCAGATATAATGAAATTAGAATGGAACTGAACCTCAGCCAGCCATCTTCCCAGACAGGCCGGTCGACTAAATGGAAGCGTATTGATAGAGGCTAGGAGTCATGTTACAATAGAGAGCTACAGTGGCTGGAGGTCAGACGATAGAAAAACACAGTAACCCTGTTAGCACGAGGCTAACTGTAGTCTAATGTGATTGGGAAAGGTCAATGTGGAGATACACCACGCCCCTTTGACAGGAGCTCATAGTGGGATGCAGTCATAAAAGGCAGTAATAAGAGGCAGAGATAAATACACACAATCTCTCTCTCTCTCTCACACACACACACACACACACACACACACACACACACACACACACACAGGCACACACAGGCAAATAATATTGGGACAGAAAGAGACACGCAAGTACACGATCATCTCCTTGGTTGGAAGATGCCGTTTTCCCGACACCGCTGTGACAGGCCTCGCATCTCCTCCAAATAGGCCCCCTCACAGTCATTTCAGATTTCACACAGAACTCTTCTTCGCTTTTACATGTTTTCCTTGCATGGTGCAACAACCAAGTATTAATACCAAACACAGAGAAAAAGTGCCATAGAGACTCACAGTGGAGGATGTGGCTGCAGAGAGCAGAGGCAGGATGCCTCCACAGGCCATGATGAGGTTGTCTACAACCTGAGAGATGAGGTGGACCGTGTTGTGGACAAACACCACATTCTCACTGCTGTTCACAAAGTCTAGCACCGTCTTTGTAGAGTGACTGAGGAGGAGAAAGGGGCTTTATTTTTATTGAATAATACATTTTTACATAATTGCATTCTTTGGTACTCGCATAAACAGCAAAGAAGGACATTTCTGATCTCTGCAGAAAATACTAATGCTAGTCAGTGTCAGCGTCAGATCATGGTCAGCCTACCTCCTCCACATCTGAACATCTGTCTCGATGGAGAACAGCAGGTCGGTGAGGAAGCGTTGGTGCATGTTGGACCAGCGGAACTCTGGGATGCGGAACATGGTGGAACGAGATGCCGAGGCACTGCCCTCTTTGGCCGAGTCGGATACCTCCGCAGCAGCTCCTAGTGTTGCCGTTGCTGTTGCAGTCTGGCCTTGCCCGGAAACCTGCAGAGAAACAGACAGAACGAATACACGGTTGAATTGAACAGGAGAGAAAGGCTGGAGGATTTCACTTATGAAGATTAAAGGTGGATTATTTTATATTTATATATTTTTTAATTATTTATTAATTAATGCCTAAAGTTATGATATAAAGCACACAAGTAATTATGCAAGAAGAGTACAAACTGCAGCCGTGTTTTTCTAGTCAATTCTTGTAAGAAATATCAAAGCATTTCCAGGTAAATACTGAACAAACAAAGAGGTAGGAGCGCGCACCAGCAGTGGGGAGGTGCTGACTGCGGGAGATCAAACTTGAAAAAAGAAAGAGAGGTTGCACAGCACGTAGTCACGGTGCAAGAAACTTTTATTAAACCAACCTTTTCGGCAATGAAAAGGCCTTCTTCAGGGTAGGATTTTATTGCCGAAACGTTGGTTTAATAAAAGTTTCTTGCATCATGACTAACTCTACTATCTCTCTTTTTTTTCAAAACATGTGAAAATAGAAACAAAAGCCAAGGCATTCTGACAAATACCTGTATGCTCACAGACGCCTCCTTCAGTTCGAGTCTCTCTGTGTCCGAAGCCACATTGGACACATCGAGCCTGGCGATCTTAATATCACTCTTAATCTCTTTGCTCTTGGTGACAGAGTCTGCGTTTTTCTGTGTGTCAGCACAAGGGGGTGCTGTGCTAGTGTCTGGGGCATTGGCCTCAGTGACCTGGGCCTCCTCTGCACTGCTGCTGATGACGGCGGTCTCTGTGGTAGGTTGGGGAGGTGAGGAGGAGGAAGATGGAGCAGTCTCTGTGGTAGGCTGGGGAGGTGAGGAGGAGGAAGATGGAGCGTTTTCGGACGGTGCTGCAGTCTCCTGGGCTGTAGGGGGCAACGTGGCATCCGAAGGATGCTGGTCTGCAGCAGGGGTGTCAGGGTGGAGAGAAGGATGCCTCTCTTCGCTGTGTTCTTCTTTGGGTACGTCTGAAACCTTTTGTTCCAGTGTTTCAGCTGGCGTTTCCGAATTCTGACACTCCAAAGCAGACCCGTCACTCATTTCACCTTCTTGACTTTCCTCTTTTGTGATACTCTCTTCCGCGTTCTTCTCCTCGGCTTTTACCTCCTGATCCTGCTGTTCAATGCTCTCACTCTCTTTCTCTTCTTCAGCATCTACTGCCATCTTCCCTTCCTCTCCTGTGAATGCGGTGATAAAAGACGACTCCTCAAAGTTTTCGTCAAGGTCACTGGGGCTGACCTGTTCACTAATGGACGACATATCCACCAGGTCCTCGTTGAAGGAGGAGGCTCCACCCACCATGCTGGTTTCCGCAGAGGCTGCCGGGGTCTCTGGAGAACCGTCGTCTTTGACCTCCGGCTCCACAGCAGAGGCCTCTGGTTGTTCGAGTTCCTTGTCCTTAAAGGAGTCGTCTTTGTTTGTGTCACTACTTTCAGAGGATTTCTCATCATCGGCTAGAGGTATTTCTGTACCGTCAGGTTGTGACGTTTCACCGGTTTCTCCAGTCACTTCTGTTACTTCAGTGTCCTCTCCTCCTCCGTCAGCTGGCACGTCGACAACGTCGATCTCGGCGGTGGACGGAACAGCAATAGTCTCTTCCTGGTCGGTCTCTGAACTCTTCTTATCTCCCTCCATCGTGTCAGCTGCAGCCTCCTCTTCTTCAGCTGAGCCGACTTCAGAGGACTCTTGAGCCAAATGTGGATCTTCCTCATCGTCCCTGGCCAGGATGTTGGAGACTGTGACGGTTGCTGGTTTCCTCTCGCCGGCGCCCTCTTCTGAGCTGGAAGAGGCGAGGGTATCGTCGGATGCGGAGGTAGGCGTGTCTTGAGCCCCTGAGGAGGACTGCGTGTCCACAGTGAGTTCGATGACGGTGGACGGGGCAGTCTCCTCTAATTGCTCCCCGTTGGCTCCTTCCAAGGTCGCAGAGGCGTGACTGGCTCCAGAGACTGTGCGGATGGTGCCACTGGTGCCTGTAGACTCCTGGTGCTGGTACTGACGGAACATACGTGAGAGGTTCTCTTTGTGCTGCTCAAATGTTACCTGTAAACACACAACACATGGTTCAGCAGATTAAATCATGTCAATTGCAACACTATAAAACAATAAAGTTGGCAGTTAGTCCCACGCGTAACTCCATTCGCATTGCTGTATAGGGCATAGCAGTGGGCGTGGTTTTGTGGCACCACATTTTTCCACATAGAGAATTACCAAAATATTTATATCAATTATTTTAAGCCTATAATCAAAGGGTGTGCACGCTTTTCCGACACACCAAAGATCCGAAACGCGAGGACATGCGATGCGATGCGAAAATGCGATGGTCCGACATGCGCTGCTCCCATGCTTGCGGTTATGGTTAGGTTAGGGATTGAGGTTTCGGATCAATAGTATGTCGGAACTAAAGCCTGTACCCATAATGAAGCCATCCAGGATCTTGGTCATTCATGACCATAAAACCTTTGATTATGCGTGTGTGTGTGTGTGTGTGTGTGTGTGTGTGTGTGTGTGTATAGGGGTATATATTATGTGATATACTACTTTTTCCCACACAATATTTTGATATTGGTTTTATGGTCATTATTCACCAAGATCCTGGATGGCTTGATTCTAAGCTTAAAATAATTGACTTAAATATATTTGTAAATCTCTATGGGAAAAATGAATGGCAGAGTGGTGCAAGAAAACCACACTATACCCTATTAGCTTTGCTTCATAATATCGATAAATGTTGCATCTTTACAATGACTTAATATTGAGTATGTTAATCAACTTGAAGGAATAAAGTGGGGTGAACTGACTGGCATTGCCATCCTGTGAGCCCAGCGCTCTCTCATGTGGGGCTCTCTAAGCTTATATTTTGGTCTGACACTGGCACTACAAGAATGTCCATGGGGTTCAGCAGGTTTCATATCAGATTTTTTATAACTTGTGTACAAGTGGAACTTCAGACACTAAAGGAAAGGGTGCATTCTCTAGGGATCAGTAAATTATCTAGCAGTCTAGTCAGTAGTTTTCAGGATATTTTTTAAGGACCAAACTGAACGATGGAACTTATCAGACAAATCTGCCAGAGCTATATATATTGTTTTTTAAAGCGTAGTATATTAGTCTGGCCATGCCAGGCTACGACAGACGAACTGTTGAACAGACTGACCGTCGCTAGCCAGGCAATTAATATAATAAAATAAAACACCCAACATTACAAGTCTAATTACAGGTCGATCAGTCTTCCACCTATCAGATAGGCTAAGACATAACTAAGACTGCTCGTCTATAATGACAATGGACTGAGTTGGCATTTCAGGAAGAGCCGTTCCATGTAAGCAGTCATAGATAAGCTGCAGATACTGTTAGTTGTGTGTCTGCTAGCCGTGCAGAGTGTGCGTGTGTGTGTGTGTGTGTGTGTGTGTGTGTGTGTGTTAGCCGTGCAGAGAGCGTGTCCGGCATCGGCAAATCCTCCTACACCTAATTTAAGACCCTGCATTAATCAAGCAGCCTCATAGGACAGGAAGTCAAAGACCGACTAGAGAGGGTGCAGTGTGTGTGTGTGTGTGTGTGTGTGTGTGTGTGTGTACACGTGTAGGTGGATGAAACTAGAGCCACTTTGCTACATTTTCACCTGAGGCTATTTAGACAGAGAGATGGAGAGAACATTGCAACAGACTGAGAGATCAAAAGGAAGAGAGAAAGAACCAAGACAGCATGGTTAATGTTAACGGGACAGAAGTGAGGAAGAAAGGAATGGAAGAGAGAGAGAGAGAGAAGCTGATTATTTGTAATTAATTAGGCGTTATTGTTCTAAATTAGCCGGCTACACGGGTGCCCATTAATCTCCTGCAGGGAAGCAGTGATTGGTAATCCATAGCTCACTATCCCTCTTGCTTCTGTCTCTCCTTACCTCCCCTTTCCCTCCTGCACCCATCTCTCTCTCTCTCTCTCTCTCTCTCTCTCTCTCTCTCTCTCTCTCTCTCTCTCTCTCTCTCTCTCTCTCTCTCTCTCTCTCACACAGCGATCCTCTTCCACCCCATTAGCTCCGGCTTAATTTGACATTTTGCATTTCTTGCAATTAAAAGGCTGCATTTCCAGGACAGTGTGCACTCCTATGGAAATTATGTCTAGAGAGCAGTACAGCACAGTGCATAACGTCATGGGCTCAGGATGCAGCCTGCTACATTAAGATGATGTATGTTGGCCTTAAAAAGGGGCACTCGGTAACAGATCCAGTTACCATTAGATGGAGGCAGTGTGTATCGTACGACTGCGTCTTTTTTTAAACAGGCGCTTCACCCTCCTCGCTACAATATATAAGAAAATGCCTTGGGTGGCCCCAGACATCAGTGCTGATCTAATCTAATTTCATTCTGCTCCGTGACTCGGCCTGCACTCCTGGTGGGGCTATGGAAAAATGTTATGGTAATGTAGGAAAGCGTGGTGGGCTCCTCTAATGTGACAGCTAACATGGTATTAACTGGACACACAGAGCAGCCAGATCATACAACATGATTTGAAATGGCTCTCCGCAAAGGGACACCAATGTAAACAAAAAAAGAGCTGGCATACTGTACTATGGTTCTTCAAACTACCAACTTACACACACATGCCTCACCTGTAGATCTGCAACGCTTGCAGACACAATATTTTAAAACAGCGAATTTTCCACTTCTATTTTCCCACAGTCCAAGAATAGTGAAGTATGTCATGCAACCATCGATATTAAAAAACATATAGGCCCACAGCCTGTTTATAATAATAATAATCAATGAAATAGAGTATAATTTTGTTTTGTATCAATACTTTTATGGGAGGGTCAGAGAAGTGCTGTTTAACAATATAAACTATGATGATATGATGGATATAAATGATGCGCAACTTATCAACCGTTTATTTGAAAAGTATATATTTTTAAATTGGCAAACTATCTAGAAAAAGCCTGGGACCTAAGGAAAAAAGCAATGTACAGCCAGTAATGGATATGTATGTTATGTTTTGTTGTACTTATGTTGAGTAGACGATCAGCATTGCTGGTAAAGAGTATATCCGAATAATTGTATTGTATTGTAATAAACTGTATGAAAAGGTGTCATATAATCCCATGAGGGATGGGCCACGAGGTGGCATGACACTTAAAGTAATTCATTCATTCATTCATATAATGGCATAATAAACGTACAAAGTGTGCATAATATTCCACATTATCCTCCATCTGAAAAGTTTCACACCTAACTCTCTATTATGGATGTCACAAAATATGTATTGAATAATGATAATACAGTAGTTTCTTCTTTTTTGTTCTCAAGTAGATGTATTAGGCTACATATTAGAATGATGTAATGGATATAAAGTGAACATACAGCCTCCAGCGGTCAGCGTTTCTGTGTTTCTCCACCTAGACACAGTCGAACAGATCTGGGAGCAGCACGGGCCGCAGACCGCAGCCTCCGCGGTGAAGGCCGCAGTGGCCCAACGCTGGTCCAGGGAGACCCCCGCCGTAGTAGCCTGGGAGTCCCCATTTAGATCAATAGATAGGGAGCAACCGCAAAACAAAGGGGAAACGGGGAAGGCAGCAGGGCCTCTAATCCGATTAGCTAAATGCAATTCCTCCTCCGAAATCAATGTCGTCTGCTGCTGCAGTCCTGCCGACTGCCTGCTCTTTTCACCTACTCTCCCTTAGTTCCTTGGTTAGACAGTTTTTCCTCTTTTTTTCTTTGTGTACTTTTTTTTGTGAGCAGTCATCAGCATGCAGTATTTCTGATTGGTGTCTTTATAAGAACGCTCTGAGATATGATTAATTAAGGCTAGCTATTGCTCTCATCCAGAGAGATATACTACAGTAGAACTTGGCATTTCAGTGACCCTAAAAGGATCGTGCATGAGAGCCTTGCTAGGATACACAATGGGAAACATGAAAACAACGTTAACAAGGAAGGATTCTTTGTTATGGTTTTTCTAGAACCAGGCGGTGTTACATTATACAGGGGAAGAGAATGAGAGATGAAATAATGATTCAGTAAGGAGAGGGGATGTGAGGTGAACTCAAAGAGACAAAGACTACATTGAATGAGTTAATTTTCCACCAGTCATGCGCCTACATCTACATCCTGATATATAAATCAGTGGCCGATCAATTGCCTGATTCCCAGCTTATTAAGACTTAAAGCTTGATCAGTCGATTCAATAAAACAAGTAAAGTTCCACTGCTTGACCCCCAAGTAGTGTGGTGTGGTCTTGCAGTGTTCTCCCATTAGTGTCTTGCACGGTTGTGAAAGAGGTGGGAGCTGTGCCAAACTTTGTAAGTTTGTCAGACATACAAAAAGTATGGCTTTAAAAAGAGTTAAGTCGTTCTTCAATGAACATCCTGCCTGTAGAAACAATAGAATCAATTTCCAGCTATTATCTGGTGCTGGTCAATGCACCTCTACAGTATGTTCTCATTTTCTCCTCCTTTTGTGTGCTTATTGATGTCTCTAGCTCCAATAATGAGAGAACAGCAGCAGCAAGAGTGTGTGTGTGTGTGTGTGTGTGTGTGTGTGTGTGTGTGTGTGTGTGTGTGTGTGTGTAATGTCTCAATAGCACAGCCTTGATCTGAGTGCCCCAACTCTTTAAAATGCATGCGTGAACTGAGAACGGAGAAATTTGACTGTAGGCAATTACATTGCCTAAAGTTGCAATAAGAGTATATATTTACAGTATATCATTCCGGATAAGCAGTTGAAGATGGATGGACTATATGAATGTCAGTCTTACACAAGTTGTTGATGCCTCTACTACTGTACCTAGTAAGTATAGGCCTATAGTACAGATCCATCTATCCATTTGAGGTCCTGAATGTTTAACTTTCCATTACACAAAAGCTATGTTTAAAGGCAATTAAAATGCAGTTCCCTAAAGTTGATCCATCAACATAAATGACTACAACAAAGTACATTTTTACAGCATGATGGATCTATTTGTATTGAGAGTTTGTTGGTTGTCATGTTAATTCAGTGGTGCTCTGCCAGCAAGGTAATGAAGTGAACAGAGGACACAAGCTCCTTCATGCTTCTGGAGAACTGTCCTTCACTCAACTCAGCTACTGGAGGAGAGGGCCACCTTGGGACAGACTCTGTGTGTGTGTGTGTGTGTGTGTGTGTGTGTGTGTGTGTGTGTGTGTGTGTGTGTGTGTGTGTGTGTGTGTGTAAGAGCATGCAGGTTAGTGGAGCCTGTCGTGTCAGCAGACCCACCTGCAGGAACAGCTGTCTCTTTTGACACACATATGCTCAGATACACTCACCTGCAGCCATACTGGCAGACATACAAGGATACACAAACATACCCACATCAGCATGCACATATCCTTGCAAGCAATACAGGAACACAGAAATGTGCCTTCAAGGCCTAAACCATCTTGTATCAACGGCTTCAGCTATAGTTCCGAGTAAAGTTCAACTGATTGAGACTATCATGGTAGTGGAAAATCCCGAAGCCAAACTCACCCTGCAAAATATTGAACAAATGCAAATTATTAACAAGAGCTTGTGTTCCCATTACCTGAAAAGTAACGGTGGCAATATCTTAAATACAAGCATCTAGGATCCAACAAATACGAACAGGATTACAATGTAAAGATCCTAAGGCAAAATCTAGAGATATATATATTTTCATCCATGCTAAAACCCTAATCCCTAAACTACTTTGCCTTTATTTTACCATTTTGAAAAATATTTTTTAATAGTTAAAATAGCCAATCTACATCGACACGTTTTGAGCTTGAAGATTGGCTATTTAAACTATGCAAAAATATATTTCAAAATGGTAAAAAAAAAAAAACTGGCCTTAAATATGTTCACACACCTCACATGCTAATCCTGCAGAGTAAGAACAGAGGTAGCGAAAAATCACCAGTTTGAAAATATCTCTTTGTCTGCCACTAGGTGGAGGCAGAGTGTAGGTAAGGCTTATCGGCTACATCTCTATATTTGGTCATTTTCATTTCCGCTTTCCCAGCTTGGCTGCCGCTATTTAATGATCGGCGTATGTTAGCAATTAGCATTAGCTCACGCTGTTTACCTTTCGCCAGAAGCGTTAACATGTCGGGAGTGATGCAATACAAAATCACAAATCACATCCGAACCTCGGATGGATGATCAACGAATAATATATATATATATATATATATATATATATATATATATATACGAATATGTTCGTAATTAGTAATAAAAGAGTTAAGCTTTTTATTTCTGATCCATATACCCGAGTAGAAAATGTGAATGTCAGGGGCTTTAATTTCATTATTTAACAAAACTATTTGACAGCTAACAAAGGATGTGTTAAATGAGTTTACAATGAGTAAACTCTTGTGTTCATCTTAGAAAACATTTTAAATATTTTCCCCAAGGGAATGTATTTCTTCATTCTATAAGCTTATGGGCTATTCTGCAGTCTTCAGTGCATGAGTGCTGTTGACAAACTGACAAATAGTTCTCCGCTACATTTACAAGCTTCAAAACAAGAATTTGTATCCAAACCGGGAAACCACATATACAGGGAAGCAAAGGAACTTTGTTTTATTGCAATATAAGAGAACCGCTAGACATTTAAGAATCAAGGTTTTGACATGAGAAAATGTCCTGTGAATTTCAGCAACATTCGACTTTTTTCTGCAGAGCAGCTCACACATCAGTGGGTCAATGGCATCTGTGCAGAAGCGTGAACATTAAATCAGAGACTGAGCAGTGTGTCTCCACAGGAAATATATGCAGGATGTGCATACAGTATGTGTGTACAGTATGTATCTATGTATTTCTGAATGTACATGTATTTATCAGAGCCTCCCAGTGGGATGCTGGTATTTATGAGGCCTTGTTTCTGTGATTGTTCAGACACAGTGGAAATGAATATTCAATGAGCTGAGAGAACAGGGCTTCCAGGAGCCCAGGAGAGACCATCCGTTGCTCTCTTCCGCTAACACACACACTGTACATTCAAGTGCGCGCGCGCGCACACACACACACACACACACACACACACACACACACACACACACACACACACACACACACACACACCCGCGGCAGTGGGAGGAGAGAGCAACAGTGACAAACAGCTTCGGTGCTACAAAGGTGGCAGGAAATCTATCAAACAGGACAATAAAATTGCAATTGAGTTTCTTTAGCTTTTTTTATTTATTTTTTCTTCTAGCAGATGCATGTATCTTGATGGCTTGTGTCCACTGTAGCTATCCACTTCAACGGCTGGATGCCTGCTGTGTGTGTGTGTGTGTGTGTGTGTGTGTGTGTGTGTGTGTGTGTGTGTGTGTGTGTGTTAGATCTTATAACGCCATGTGTGTATTCACACACAGAACGAACATGTGAACTTCTGTTTTTAGATTGGTGCCGGGCATGGTAAATAGAGCCAAGAAGAAACAACATTAATCTTGTGCAATTATAGGGAAAAAGGCAATTACAGCCTGTCTAGTACCAAAGAAGAATGAACAATCTCAGGCGCTGTGCTAAAGCAGAACGTATAGCTATATGCAGCCAAACGCGTGAAACCTGCAAGAACAATAAGCTTAGGCTGAAACGAAATCCCACACACACACGAGCTGGATTTCATAAACAGCAAGTGACGTGGGGTTTATTATTTTACTGTGTGATGGAAAACTGGACAAACTGGAAATTACAGCAACATCAATGTTGTCTAAAGAGACAATGTCAATTGTCAATAATTCAATAAAATAGGCTATGTAACAATTATATGTCTTCTTATTCCAGTGGAGAATCATATTTTTGGGGTTGTTTTATACATAATCATGAAAATGTCATTATTACAATACCAACATTATGACACAGATAATACTGTATACATACTGTATACAGTACTATATAATGTGTGTCCGTACCATATTTAACAGTAGTTTTCTTTTTTAGTGTTGGATATTGTGGTTGACTGGCCGTGAAAAAAATATTTATACACTGTAGGTGGGTGTGCGTGCGCACGCACGCACGCACACACACACACACACACACACACACACACACACACACACACACAAATAGATAAAGGTAAATATGGAGATACTGTATGAGGTTTATGCCAGGCAGCAACGATAGTTATTTATATACATTCATTAATTAATTAATGTATTTTATTAAATTCATTCAATATTGTGTGTATTGAGTATCTCCAACAGCTAGATACTAGGAATGCACTTAAATATTATCAGCAATACTACTTCCTGTACAATTGTGTACTGTGAAAAAAGTTATTATTATTACTAAACGATATACATGTAATTAATTATGCATGGTGTTGATACTACATGGTTGAGACAGTGAGTCGATACTGTACACTGAGTTCCAGTGTTGACAGAATGACTACACAGTGGCTCTCAACTCCCAGAATACTGCTGGCTTTTGTTCTGACCGTTTAATCAGGTTCTTGTTTAGACCTGAGACAATAGGTGAATGCAATTAACTTCCTTGTACAACAGAGAAGTAGCAAAAGACTGCATGCCAAGGACAGTAGACTAGACTAAAATGCACGTGCACAGTTGCACACACGCATGCATGCACACACACAGACAGTACTCACTGCTGCTTTCCAACACTCTTCCATACAGTCCAACTGTGCCCCCTCCTGGTGACGACCTCTTAAAGCACCCTGATCCTCAAAAATGTCTCACATCATGAGTACTTCTTCAAGTTGGCCTTCCCTTCAGTCTGCCATGCCTTAAAACCTCCCCTGACCACAATCTGACACCAGCCTCAATTACTTCACTGCTTTGGAAGCGAGCGACGTAACGCGATATCAACACTGAATTTTCTAAAGCAGTTCCCTGAATTGGCTTTTTGGAAATCAGAAGTGCCAGGAGTTTATTTTTATCTCTGCGACGTGAAAGATGGAGACTCCATACATAAATAGAGAAGAGTTTGAAGGGCTGCTAGGCACTTTACTTTTTTCCTTCTTTTTTTTTTTCACATCATAATCACTGTATGGTTTCCATCAGTGGATCTGATGGGCATAGACTGAGGCAAGGCTCCATTACTATTATGTCAGCCTAAGCTGTGAGTTACTAAGCACAGGTAATAGTGCCAAGGGCTCAAATGTCTCCAGCACTGTTCTCTTTAAAAACGTCTCCCAAGGGTTCTGGACACATGCCTTCATAAAAGAGAAACACCATTTCTACAACAATGGATTTTGTCTACTCTAACTCTAGAACAATGCAAAACTGTTTTCCTCCCAATTATTCTTTATTACAGATTCTCTTTGATACCTTGTTAGAGCAGGTTAAGAATCTATGGCATGGGCTTAGCAATCGATAAGAGGGAGGGTGTGCGTGCATGCGTGCGTGCCCGTCACCCTTAACTGCATCCGATGAGCAGCTTGGTACCTTTGCACGGCTTCCTGTTGGTGTGTGAATGTGGGTGTGAATGCGTCAATGCAACATTCTAAAGCGTTCTGGATGAATGTGGTATAGAAATGCACTTTAACTTTTCCGCATACTGTATGTTTTATACTTTTTTTTAATTTTAACTTGCATTTTATAATGGAAGTCAATGGGGCTTTGATTGTGTGAAAACATGTCCAACCATGTCAGAGGCTGGCCAGTTGTGACCCACTGGTTGCAAAGCAATGCACAAATGATATACTGCAAAGAGAGGGACTCTCATCCAGTACAGATTATGTTTCAGTTTTTTTACCCTTTAGTTGTCTCAGATTCAGTTGAAAACAATGAATCTTCTTTTCTTGTTTCTTTCCCCTAATCCCCTATTTGGTGAGTGGGTCCATGTTCAAACTAACATGTGACAGATGCTAGGATAAGAACTGGATGCAAGTGTTGCAGCATTCACACCAACAATACTACACAGACATCGTGTGTTTGTGTGTGTGTGTGTGTGTGTGTGTGTGTGTGTGTGTGTGCCACTGAGTTTGTGAGATGAAATGGAAAAGGGAAAAGAGAAAGAGTGCTTGAAAGATGGCACAAGTGATATAGATCGAGAGAGAGGAGACGATCCACAGAGAACGATAAACAACTCTCTGCGTACGTGCAGTGTGTATGTGTGTGTGTGTGCGTGCTCATGTACATAACGAGCGCTCTGACCTTGGAGTGTGTGATGGACAGGGTGTCCACCCAGACCCTCCAGCCTCCCCACTCGTACTTGATAGCGTGGTACAGCAGGATGCGGAAGATGGCGTACACCATCTCCGTGATCTTCTGCTCCTCGGAGCTCTTGGGGTTGATGAAGCACAGAGACAGCATCCACTCCTGCCACACGGAGCACTGCAGCAGACTCCTAACACGCACGCGTACACACACACACACACACACCCATTAGGAAATGAACTGTACGATAGCAGTACACTATGAAATCTTGAGCGATTGTTCACTTAGTGTAAAAATGGAACCAAGTGCACATTTTCGGATACCTTCCGGATCCATTTGATTCCACTTATACAGAGTAAAATGTACTTGTAGTGTATTATTTCAGAACACTGTTGATATACCAGATCACATTTTAGTCAGACAACTATCACCCAAGGCAATTCGTGATAAAAAACAGTCAAACTGCTTAAACGTCTTCATCACCAACATTTCAAACAAAGCAATTATTGGAGAACAGAAAAAGGGAAAAAAATAATACAGTAATCATCAGAGCCATGATTCCTTTCATCTCATGATTATATACAGTATCAGCCCTGAGGCATGACAGAACGAGACCAGAGCTACTGTAAGAAGAGGTAAACAATAACACTAGGCAAGCAAGCACACATACTGTACACACATGCAAGAAAAGGGCAGATCCTATAGCTACTGTAGTATGAGCTATACCCCCATGTGACTACAGTACCTATGGCATAACAGTGTACAGTATGAACTATTCATGTGTTTGTAACGATACTGTATCTTGACTTAAACTATGTTTATTATAATAAACTTTATGAATTCCTCTGGTTAATTTCCACAGCGTGTACACACAGAAACACAGTAACACTAACGTGAAATAGAAGTATTTGAAACAAAAATACAATACAAAAGGAAATTTAGTAAAAAGAAAACAATAAACAAAAAAGAATAATGTGAAAATATGTTGTAATCCTACAGAGGATTTAGAAGTCGTATAGCAGAGGAGATGAACAATTTAGAATGGTGGTTAGGATTACTTTACAAGTGAAGTGAGTAACACATAACGACACCCTGACAGCAACAGAAACATTTAATTTGCTAAGACAAGGCCAGTGGAAGCCAAAATGCTTGGAGAATCCTGAAGGATTTGTAGGTTACAGGGTCTCTTTGATTGGTGTGGTGTGGTTGGGCTGGAGGATGTGTTGGTTACCGGAAGAACTCTGGTCTATTTGCATGAGTGATTTGGTTGTCATTATAAGAGCCCCACACACGGTCCTCTTCCTTACCTGCGGTTCTCTCTGCTGTTGTTGAACAGTTTGATCATGTCAGACAGGAAGACTCTGCGGACCTCCATGGTCTCAGGTGACGGGGGACAGTTCTTCAGCAAGGCCGCGATCACCTTCAGGATCTCTGGAGAACAAAACACAAAGCACACACCAATTATCAAGGACACAAATGTATATTTGTCTTATATATATAAGTTTTTAAAACACTACTTTGCCATTTATAATGTATGGACAGCAACACAAGAGAAACCTGTGGTATCCTTACTGTCTATATGAACCCACCGGGAACGAACCAGTGTGATAAAATGTTCAGACTTCAAAAAGAGGAATACTGTGTACCAGGGCACAGTGACTTGCAGTTAAAAAAAGCCTTTTATTAATGCAGATGACCTACGCCTGCAGCCCACACAGACCTCAGTGATAGCCCTCTGTTGAAACACAGCTCTAATGAAAGAGTGCTCCTCAGAGCTCATTTATCTATATTTGAAAAGGTTAATATGACACAAGTCGTAAGCAGTACTCATACCGATTATGTAGCAGCCAGGTCTGTGCCCACACAGTACATGTACTGTGCGCACGCGCGCACGCACGCGCGCACACACACACACACACACACACCCAGGGATGGAGATTTGTCCATGGAACCTTTACAGTTTAAATGTTTAACGTGCATGAATGTGCATATGTTTTATCTGTTTGCAAATTATGACTGAGGGACCCATTTGTCACATGATACATTACAGCTAATTACATTTCGAAGATGGTTAAAATAACAAAAAGTTGGCATTCTGCAAGGAGGACGATTCTGACTGGAAATAACAATCAGAGCTCAGCTTGACAGAGAGCGAAGGGGTGGGTGGTGCAGGGGTTAGAAAGACCACAAATCAACAACTAAATCAGACATTGGTCTGAGCATGTGCAAATCATTGTGTCACAAATCATCTCCATTCTCCTCGACAGCAGACACCTGGGAACTCTGTGGCCGTGCTACGAAAAGCAGAACGAAGGGGAAACTGAAGCAGAATAGAAAAGAATAATCAAATCAAATTAAATTAAGAAAAAACAAAAGTCCTGGGTTTCATTGATCTCTATCATACTGTAAATGGTTTTGGTACTGTTTCAAATCAGAGGGGCCCCCTGAGTCACAGGGGCCCTTTTCTTGGATGGCTCGGCTTTGGTTAACCCGAAGAGACTGGCTGTTTAGATGAATTATCTAGACAATGTCAGTGTCCATTTGCTGTGAGCCGGGGAGACGACCAAAGGGGGCTTCGGTTTCACTCTGCCCGACAACAGCCCCCCCAACCAGACCCCCCCACCCCGCCTCAGTCCTTGGCGCTAACCGATGCCCTCCCTCGCCCCGGCAGACGGCTGTGTTGTTTCTACGCCTTAGTCATTCAAATTATGAGTCGCTGAACCCTTACCGCCAGAAAATTACCCCAGCATGTACCGGGAATGAGGGACGGATAGAGGGAAGAAGAGGGGAGGGGATAAAGATGGAGGAATGGCTTATTGCATTCTCTCTCTCTTTCTTTCTTTTCTTGTTTTTTTTCTTTTTTGCTCTCTTTTGCCTTTCTCTTGAGTTAATTTGAGGGAAACGGTACTTCCTCAGTCTGTTTGATTGGCTCTGACGTTACTAAACACTGCAATCAGGAGGCCATTTTGGGGTTTCGTAGCAGATTAAATCAAGAGAACAGGCAAGTAAAGGAGGAACAGAGCCCCGCCAACACACACACACACCGCTGTGAGTTCTGTGGTGGCTCGCTCATGTGTAGAACTGGGTTTGTATGATATATACTGGCTGTCTGGGACAGTTGGGAAGGGGAGACCTTAACACAATAAAGGCTTTAGGTAATCACTGTGTGACGACGGCTGTACTCCTGTCAGATTAAGGCTGGTTGGAAGTAAACCTCCGCTGTGATTACACCACACTCTGGAGTTTCAAGTCCACTGAAGTTCTGTATATATATATTTGTGTGTGTGGGTGTGTGTGTGTGTGTGTGTGTGTGTGTGTGTGTGTGTGTGTGTGTGTGTGTGTGTGTGTGTGTGTGTGTGTGTGTGTGTGTGTGTGTGTGTGTGTGTGAGAGAGAGAGAGAGATGGGGGGGCAGTTAGGGAGGGAAGGGGAGAGAGGAAAATAAAGATTAAGGAATAAAGAAAAAGAAAGCAACAAAGAGAAAGGGACATGAAAAGAGCCCATGAAATAGAAAGATGGAAAGAATGAGAGAAATGTGAGAAAAATAATGAGAAAATGAGAGAAATGTGAGAAACAGAGAGAGACAGTGGTGGGAAGACAGAGATTCAGAAAGACAGAGACCGAGGGGGAAAGGAGAGAGATGTTTTCTTTTTCTGAGAATTTGGTTTCCACATATGAAAAGGTTTTGGGAGCTGTCATGTGAAACTGGAGGTAAGTAATGGTCTGAAAATATCCTGCAGAAGCACTGATCAAAGGCTGCCCTGGTATTGCTGCTCTTTATGGTGCATCATATAGAAAATAAGCACGCTCTTTGTACTAGTAATGAGGCACTGGTACACTGCATAGATCTGTGCAAGCACAGGCAGAACATCTACTGCACACGCCAAGCTTCAGTGCTTTCAGTGGGTACTTTTACAAAAACATGAAAATAGAGGGCAAAGAAAACAATTAAGGGCTACAAACAGGTAGATACCAGGTAAACGTCGAACCTAGCATCTGTCAAACAACATGCCATCTAAATGCTGTTCAAATGTATTTAAGATTCCATCTATGCAATTGTAATCCTATTCTCACAGGTTCTCTGTGGTAGTAATAACAGTAATATCTCTGCTGTTGGGAAGAAACCACCTAACTCCAACATTTTTCAGGAAATTAAAAATACATATTTTTAAGGAAATTAAGAAAGAAAACAATGCAACACTGCCTCATAAAAGTTGGTATCGTGGCTTTATATATTGTCAATTACTTGCATGAGAAGGGAAGAGGTGTTGGAGTTTGTTGCTTTAGCAGACAGTTTGGGGGTCCAATGGAGTTAAGGTTTTTTCCAAAGCGCTTTTTAACACTTTTCATTGGTTCAATATGTTTTTAACCAACAGCCAGACAAAGGGTGTTCAATAGCACTGATTTATATTTAAAAAAAAATAAACTCAAAAATGGAGTTAGGTGGTTTCTTCCCGACAGTAACGATATTCTAATAACTCATATCCAGTGATTATATTACAACCTCAAATTCCTGCCTTTATATGTATCATTTTATTAATGTTTTCCGTTGCAGAGAAACATGCAGCTTTCATACGCATACACACAGTGTGCTGTGTGTGCGTGTTGTACACTGTTTATACAAAATGATATATCTATCGCATCAAGTATTAACACCATCTGAAACTATAAGCTCAGCCTTCCATTAGAGGCTCAGTTGTGTGATAACAGCCTAGGGGTTTACAGAATGTATGTGTGGTTGTATGTAACAGTGGTGTGGATCTATGGGGAACAGGGTGTAGTGGTAGTAATAGTGGTAAGGGGGTGGATGTGATTTAGTGGTGCTGTGCGCTTACGTGGGTTGAGGATCTTAACGGTGGAGTCGGGGTCCGGATGTTGCTTATGGATCACTTGAGTGCATATCTGCTCCGTCAGAATCTGTCGGGGAAGGTGGGGAGATACCAGTCACGACTCAGGAATATCCACGTACTGTTAGGGCTGTCACGATCATGACATTTTGCATCCGTCTTTGGTATTGGACATTTTAACATAAACATTACATTTCTGTTGGCATTAAGGCCTCGTAAAAACTTTCCACAAGACTTTTAATAATGTGGAAATAGCAACAAGCTACAACAAGCTGTTGTGAGCTTGTAGATCTGCTTCTTTTTTACTATTAGGGAAAATGTATGATTTGTATTATTTATTTATTTTCTTCAACATGGAAACGATTAAGACGAATATGCAAAATAATTGCGTTCGGATTATCTCAAATAATTGTGATCGGGCCTACATACTGTATGGTTGCTCCAGAAGAACAATAGTCTACCATGCAATACCGCAAAGCTGTCCACTATTGCATATGAAAGAGATTGTGTCATCTCTGAGGAAGTGCTGAACCTCCTAGTGTGTTGCTGAGTTGTATTTATGTACAGTATAGACCTACATCTGTTCTCCATAGAGTATCTGAGGATATTAATAGATTCTTTTGCCATTATAAAATGGCCTCCCTTCTCCCTTTCATATTTTGGAAATGTGCGTGCTGCTTGCGAACCCTATATATGGATAATTCACTATCATGTAAGTAAATTTGTTCCTTTATCTGTAGACTGGAGTCTTGACACTACAAAACAGTGCTTGCCTGCCACGGTGTGTTTCATTATTATGCAATAGTCTGAACTCTGAATACATATTTACAACAACTTTCTTAAAGGCTCATGAAGTATTAAGCCAACTCTTTGTATGTATGTGTGTGTAATGTAATTGTTTTACAGTATACAATATGTACTCCTAAATGAATGCTGTGTTTTGCTTTCAAATTAAGCTGGAGGCAGCAACAAAATATATTTAATAAAAAATATATTAATAAAATACAGTTATTTACAACCACATTCATTCATGATCATCATAACAGTATTTGAATAAATAATTTGTGTGTGTGTGTGTGTGTACACACACACACATAGCAGCAATTTGTGGTTTTCCAACAGTCTTCCATGAAACACTATTCCATGAAAAGAAACAGTTGGCAAACTATAGATCAGGCTAGTCACAAATAGCCACATAGCTCTGAAAATCAAGACAACACATGCAGCGCACACGTGCAAGTACCATCACGACAACACTTATTTCCATACAAAGGACATTATCATAACAGCGCTGCCTATTGTTCTACGTTGTACCATCGGGGGGACTGACCTCAAAGAGCACGTTGTACGTTGTCATGGTAAAGTGGGTGGAGTGCAGCATCAGGCGTTCGCTGAGCAGCGAGAAAAGGCCGTGGCTGAGCATGACCTCAGACTTCCTCCTGTTCCAGGGATCAGAGGGCAAAGGTCAGAGAGGCTGAATATTGATCTAGCTACAGTTTTACCGCAACACGGCGTATTGGTTCATAACACTGCACAACGCTGTTACATTGCCATTGCAATGATGCATATATTAATTTTATGTATATTATTGTACAAAAATGTAATATTAATATGAGAATCATTATAGGAGCAGAAAGATTTTTCAATGGCTTCAAAGACTATTCCATATTTAACCACATTAACCCTGGCATCCTAATTTTGTGCATTTGTTTTTAAGGTTTTAAAAAAAAAATGATTGGAAAAAATATGGAGAAATAGATCAGCATTTTGCCATTGTATGTTATGTTAAGTATATTGGGCTTAATTGACTTCACATGCTGAGTCACAGAGAGGGACAGAGTGTTGTAATGTCTTAACACGGATGAAATAAAAACAACACTTCAACACCTCAATTACATTTTCTTTCACCTCATCATAGATCAGTTTATATTTTAGAACAATGATGACAACACTAAACTAAGCACAAATTAAAGGCAGCCCATAATTCAGAACAAACTCCTTTGTTGAGTTTGGTGAATTGTCTGAAATGAAATCGACGTGAACCTAAAGCACTTGTCTTGATTTGTTTATATAGTTTAATTTATGTTAATTCTACCTTTTATGCACGAGACCTGTCCTGTACTATATGTCCATGTACCTTGTTGGTAATCTTGTATAAATCCTTCAATATTCTTTTCATTGGGTTGTCAAGGCACCAGATGCCAAAGAAAATTCCTTGTATGAAACTCTCACTTGGCAATAAAGTGAATCTGCTTCAGATTTGTTTTGGGTAGTAGAGCAGAGAGAGACAGGAAGGAGAGGGTAGAGAGAGGAGGGGATGACTTTTGACGTGACACAGGTTTATATTTGAACTCAGGTTCTTATTATGTGGACTACACTAAGAGGTTGAGCCATCAGGAATACCTAGTTAGGAGTGCTTACTGAGTAACTTCTTGGTCAACCTGGCATCCAGACCACAAGATACGCCTGTGATGCAGGGTTCATGCAGAATAGGTTGCATACTGTACACAGAGATTGGTGGTAAATTATTAAAATAAATCGCTGGCATGACCTAGGTACTTTTGCCAGGTATTTCTCATTTTTACACGCAAAATCTTTAATTCATAGTGAGTGCCTTATTGTCAAAGACAGAGAGAACAAAAAGGGAATTCACAATGAGAAATAAGATATAATGAACTACATTGATGGGGTGAAGTCCAGGCATAGAAAACCTCTCGTCATTCTTTGTTTAAATTGAACCTTTTTGGATCATTACTTATATTTAACAATCTAACCCATTTGTAGCTATTTATTCTGAAGCAGAATTCCATGGCTTTGGAAAATGACTGATAATTTAATGTAGGGCAAGTAGAAAAGTACAAAATTGTTGGAGGAAATTAAATGAACTGAACACTGGATCACAGAGACATTTAACTGGACTTACTTTGGTGGCAAGTTCTTCAAAAAGTAGCCCAGGACTTTCAGTGCCTGCACTCGAATATGCTCAGATTTGGAGGCCAGCACCTTGTAGACCACACTGTAAGAACAGCATAGCATAGATTGAAATGATGTACTTAGTATAAACCCTGGTTAATATGTTACATTATTGTAGGTGTAATGTAAATACAGTACAAAGATTATAATAGATGATTGACGTAGTAGCATAACATCATATTTATTTAATATAAGTTACATTATTATTATTTTTTTAAAGCATTCCACTTATACTAAGTGGAAATGTAAGCCATTGTTTCTACTGTATGTGTTATTAATAAACACACGATTCAAGTTTTTTGTGTGTGTGTGTGTGTGTGTGTGTGTGTGTGTGTGTGTGTGTGTGTGTGTGTGTGTGTGTTTGTGTGTGTGTGTGTGTGTGTGTGCATGCGTGTCAAATAATTTATGACGGTATCCAATTTTTAACATTAAACAAAAAAATAATGAATTTATATGGCCGTTACTTGGGCCAGCGGTGATACAAAAACCTTTTGTTTTCAAGGGATCTACGAGTCTCTCAATGAAATAAGAATTCAATATATGCCCAGCACAACAGACACCATTTATTTTCTATCTTGAGCCATAACCATGAAAAACAACAGCAGCGAGCAGCTTAAATTAGGGGAATAAATCAGAGCCCTGCAGGGTTTCAATAGTTCAGAGAGAAAGCTTCAAATGAAACTAGTAAACCATCTTTATTGGTCAACTGTGTCATCTGGCTCCATTTTAACCCCACAACACACACACACACACACACACACACACACACACACACACACACACACAACCCCTGAGGTACACTGAGGGACAATATGCTGGATAAGCAAAAAAACAAAGCTGTGGAAATGTGACATCTGCTTTGGTACCTTTAAGAAAAGAATAACAATATAGGTGTTTTATAAATAATAAATGAATACTATGTTAATATTAGATCAACATTAGATCGAATATAAAACTGTCATGTACACATTATTACACATATCTATCTGACACAACACTAAAAATATAATTAAAATTGTAACACAGCTTTGATTTATATATAGAACAGGGGAAGGGAGGCAATGCAATCACATGGTTTATCGCACATTTCTCATTACATATTATTAGGTGTAATTGTTACCGTATGCCATTTCGCTGGTCGAAGGCCTGCACCATGGAGCCAGGGTGCTCTGACATCAGAGCCACCAACAGTTGCAACACGTCCATGAGGTTGTCGTCCTAACACACACACACACACACACACACACACACACCTTTGTCACTATTGTCCTTCAGCGGGACACCAGGGATACATTTCTATTATAAGAAATGCAATCAGCTGACAGAACTGAAGGCTGTCACTTTTCATTGTGACATCAGTGAAGAATAAATAGACCCATCAAGCTTTTAACTGCGAGTCTACTGATGGCGAATAGCTCTCTCTGTTAAAATTGGCTGCTTACACAACACACCTGATTCCAGTGATGGATTTAGCAACAGTACAGCACAGTACTGTACATCTTATGAGTGCCATATATACAGTAAAAACTCATGCCACTCATTGGTTAGTAATGAGTGAACAGATTAATTTGTCATACAACAAATACAGAAGATTGTGACGTGTTACTGTTGAGCTTTAATTCGTTTTTAATTAGATTTAAAATTAGATTTGTTTTGTATTCGAAATACTTCTGAAATTCCTTTAGATTTTTTTTATGACAAATTCCTTTCTACAGTATGACATACCCAAAATAGGGTTGCCATGTTGAAAGTGTTTAAGAGATATTGAAGTATCTTCGGAGACGCTGTACTCTAACATATATAATATTCTTAATACTCTTAACTTTATGAGTAACATTTTCATCTGTGAACTGGAACCAGAATCAGTTTGTTTTTCAAGTACCAACTCATACTTTAGGAAACTGACTTTGTAGCAAGGGTGTAGTACTGTATATTATCAAGATGTATGACTGACATAAGTACAAAAGAACTGATGTAGTGACAAATGATGACAGCAAGCAACTAGGCCAAAACATGTTATATGAATAGAGCTACAATTTAATTTAATTAATAGTCACTACCATCTCTGGTACATGGTGTCAGTTGAGTAATGTGGTCTGACTAAAGCGGTCAGGGCCTATGTCATTAAAGGAAAGCCTCACAGAGACTGACGTCCGCATACAACTAAGTGTTCTTACAGTATATGTAATGTATTCATAATTGTTGGTGCAGAGTGCAGACCCAGATGATATTGTAGTTGAACAAAGTGAGCCCATCACAAGCATTAATACAAATGCGTAACAGGCATTTAGAATGAATGAACTATGAATACACAGAAAAAAAGAAAGACAGTCATGGGCCTTCAGATGACATTGGAATTCGTGAGGAATGCTGTAATCGGCATTTACTCCTGCAGGGTTTATTATTTTACAACCTCATTATACTGCTATGCATCGCTGCAGTCCAAACATGGCCGCTTCTGCTGGTGATTTGATTGGCAGACGTGGAATACTTAGCAGAACAGTAACGTTTCGCCCAGGGTCCGTTCTGTTCTGCTCTTATGCTCCTACTGTACTTCAGAAGGTGCAGGAGTAGGCAACAGCTGTGGTTACAGTGCCATCTAGTGGTGGGTGGTAATATTTTCTGGTAATCATGCCTACCTCGTGCATGGTGAGTAGATAGTTGAGGATGCTCTGCAGTTCATCTTCCTTCACACCATAATCCTGGTAAAATCATCACACACACAAATCAGTACACCGTGTTCATTGTAGGTAGTTTACATGCCGTCACACCAAGGTCTAATCCTGGGTTTTCGGTATGTTTGTGTTTCTACACAGGCATTACACTGACCTAAACAACACAAGGTATCTATTGATACTTTCTTTCTTCATTTTTTTTACTGTCAGCAACAACTGAACATGCACACACGCGCGCGCACACACACACACACTACAGCCTTTTTTTTTTTTTTTCGACTCATTATATCTGAGTGGCTTTCACACTAAACGATTGATAGCCGACTAGGCATCACACACTGCAAGAGTTCACCAAGATGCGATCCAAACCCGATACATATAGGCTACATCATTTGTTTTTTATTCAAATTCATTTTTATATCTCACGCACGTGCAGGATACCGTGATACAAGCACGAGACCGACACAGGACGCATCTCTCTCTCTCTCTGCGTGCACGCCACACACACACACACACACACACACACACACACACACACACAGGCTACATAGGGCGAAATGTTTGTGATAGCGTATACTATAGCCTACGTGCGCTATAGCGAGACAGGACGTTAAATCTTGATTTTCATTAAATAACTGTCTGTCTCTCTCTCACACACACACACGGTCCAAAAGTTTGCTCTGCACTGTTGATTCCGATGTGGTTTTATCAACAATATTCAAGTGAAATGCGTTGGTTTTATAGACTATTTAACAGCAACATTGCGCTAATATAGTTACCAATATGTACGACACAGGGATTTTACCCAAGGAATAAAGGTTATATATATTATCATCTGATCATCTATCGTGCCAGTGAGTGAGCACAGCTGTCCTGTGCTCTCATTGGCTGTAATATGGCCTTCTCGGGACACGGTCGCAACCCAGAAGGCGTCAGTGAGCGCTTTTATCGGTGCTATATCTTCTCGCAGAACCTTTCACACACAGCGAGCAAAACCTCGCCGATCAAAGCCCGATCATGCATCAGATCGGGGGTTTTGTCGGCGAGCAACAAAAATTGTCCTCGACAGCATAATCGGAGCTTAGCACATAGCACATTGAGCTTCCGCTTACCTTCATTATGAGTTGCTTGACAAACAGTAGCAGGAAGGCTCGGAGAGACAGGATCTCCTTCTGGTTGGGTCGTGGACCATCTACACAAACACAACCACACGCACTCTATCACTGTCCAACTAACTGCACATAATGAGCAACAAACACCATTATAGGATTAGTGATACGATTATACTAGTGGTAAATTATAAATAAATAATAATAATACATAAAATATGTACATATAATTTAATAAACAATGTTTTACAAATGGCTTTATCAGTCAAATGGCGATTAGGTGGCAGGAACATTAGGTATGAAGAGGATTCTTTGGCCTTAATGAGGCAGAAGGGTTTGCAGGGAGTTTAAGCTATCAGTTAGTTTCAAAAGAAGAAAAACTGTTCAAACTGACATTTACCAGCAAACTTTAACCTCGATGTTCCGTTTGAAATTCAGGCCAAACACTTAACAGAGCTGATAGCCCAAGAACAGCATGCATCTCAGACAGGTCAGATAGGGATTACTGGAATCTAGTTCCAGTATAAATATCATGAAGAAAGAAGCAGATAACTGTTGCGTTGAAAAGCTTGTAGATTTGTGTAAAAGTACAGCTGTAACTCGGGTCTGTTTTACTAAGAATCAAGGGATTAAGTGGATGGAAACAAGAATCAGAGCTTGGTGAAAATCAATAGTTCTGTTCTAGAAGAGGCTGAGAGAGAGAGGGTGTGTGTGTGTGTGTGTGTGTGTGTGTGTGTGTGCTCACCAAGGCCCTTAGGCACAACTCCACTGCGGTCCTGGGGGTTGATGACCCAGTAGTAGTATTTGAGCGTGTGCATGACCTGCAGTACCGTCCCCACCCTGCGGATGGTGTTGTAGATGGTCACTGTGCTGATGAACTCCGTAGCCAGGTAGGTGTACAGGGTCAGCTGGACCTGCAAAACACACACACACACACACACACACACACACACACACACACACACACACACACACACACACACACACACACACACACACACACACACACACACACACACACACACACACACACACACACACACACACACACACACACACACACACACACACACACACACACACACACACACACACACACACACAGTGTGATATCTTTTTGTGCCAATGATAAGTGGGTACTTGTAAAACCCGAAGGCTCTATAGACTATAATCTCTCATTTAAATTACAGTGTGGAGTCACAGGTGGAGGTTGGAGGGGGTGTGAGCAGCCTCTAAACCACAGCATGGAGGATACTGATAACATAAAGGACGTGGGAGGAGACGGCAGGCGGCTGAGTGAACATGCGCGCGCGTGTTTGTTGCCCACAGTTTTATGTCCTGTATGAATGTGTCTAAATGCATTATGGTTTGTGTGGAAACATACTGTATGTGTTTGTGTGTGAGAGAGAGAGAGAGAGAGACAGACAGAGAGAGAGAGACAGAGAGAGAGAGAAAGAAAGAGAGAGAGAGAGACAGAGAGTCAGAGAGAGAGAGAGAAGGTATGGGACAATAATCGTTATAGTCATGAAACGCTCACAATAATCATATGGCAGGGGATTAACATTTTCAGAGAAATTGTCCATTGTCATACACTGAACCCTAAAGTAAGCTCTGTACTTGGACCACCACAAATAGCAGATCTACAAGGTCGTGCGATGCATTGTGAGCTTGTAGATCGGCTATGTATAGCTAACGTTCCCCCCAGAATACGGATGCTGCGCTGCAAGTGGTTACCAAAAGTGGAATTTAAGCACATTTTCATTATCACGATAATATCGCTAACTGTAATTATTTTGACCACAATAATGATGACATGATCATACGGTCCCATCCCTAACACACAGAGAGAGAGAGAGGGGGGGGGGGGTGTCTACCTTGGCTGGTGCATGGATCCAGATGGCAGGGTTAAACAGTATGTGGTCACACAGCTGTTTCAACAGCATCACACCGTTCTGCAGGTTGCTAAGGTAACGGGCAAAGGTCAGCATGTTATCCAGCACTGGCCTCGTCACATGGACCTTGGAAGACTGGAGGACAGACAGACAGGTGGATAGACAGACAGACAGACAGACAGACAGACAGGGGAACCAATGAAGTGAATCAATTTTTAAAGAAAGGAGGCCATACAAAGAAAAATAAAAATAAACAAATGAACAGAGGAGGAGAGAGAACACATGCAGAGAGAAAGATGAAGAGCAGCATCTCTTCTGTCTAAAAAGCACCAGCTCAGCTCTGACCTCTAAACACAGCTGTCATGTGCAAGAGTTTAGTTTGTGTGTTGTGTGTGTGTGTGTGTGTGTGTGTGTGTGTGTGTGTGTGTGTGTGTGTGTGTGTGTGTGTGTGTGTGTGTGTGATGTGTGTGTGTCACACACACACACTCACAGTATCATTATCCTTGAGAACAATGCAGTCATTAGTGAGTAGGTGTGGACGTTATCTGAGATGACTCTAGTATTATGTGGCTGAAACAATTTGAGTGCATTATTTTTAAAGTGCGCGTGCTTGCGTGCGTGCGTGCGTGCGTGCGTGCGTGCCTTACCTTCTCCAGAGTGTAGCCGATGACCAAGAAGCCTTTGCAGGCCAGAACCTGCTCTTGCATTGCAACAGAGTTCTTCAACAACTCCATCACAAAGGTCAACAATGTACAGCTAAGAGAGAGAGAGACAGAGAGAGAGAGAGAGAGAGAGAGAGAGAGAGAGAGAGAGAGAGAGAGGCATACAGACAGAGAAGAGGGCATCAGAGCAGACCTCATAATAACAGACAGACAGACAGACAGACAGACAGACAGACAGACAGACAGACAGACAGACAGACAGACAGACAGACAGACAGACAGACAGACAGACAGACAGACAGACAGACAGACAGGTGCAGTGACATTGAGGGGGCTGATGTGCTGCTGACTCAGATACATAACAGCCAAGCAGTGTGACTGAATGAGGCTGTCCTGTCACCTCCTCACTGTCACAACATTACACTGATCAGCCTGGACGCTGCTCAAACTCATATGGAGCTAAACGACATTTTTAGGTGACATTCTGTTTATCTTTTAGGGTTTGGCGTTTTGTGGATTACAACAAAATCTTTGGTTTTCATAATTCGTTAACGTCGTCACTCAGGTCAGATGAGTCGGATGTGCCACGTGACCGAGTGATGATCCAGAGTCAACACTGTGCTGCAAAGGCACATCATGTACAGTACAGCAAATGTCCACTAAGGAAGTCTGGTGGGTTGGTGAATGCCAGTACTGGCACATGGAGAAATACAGAGATACAGATGTTCAGAGCAGTCCGTCTTATTCTACAACAGCCTTGGGGCTGACAGCTGACAACTGACAACTCTGTTGCAGTTAAAAGTAATGTGATTATAATAAATGACAAAAGTATTGAGTAAGATTAATAGTGGATGCCTCCAACTGATATATAACCCTTCTAACTTGACACTAATCAGGATTAATTTAAGGCTACATAATACTTGAAGGTGGTCTGGCATGTTTACGGTAGCTCTTCGATTTACGATTCACGATACTTGCCATTAGTGCCCACCATTCTCCAACACATTTGGTGTCTATGGAGCTCAGACACTGGATTGGTTAATTCATTGACTTATATGGTATGTTTTTGTTTCACCCAGAAAGCCATTCATATCAGCACAGCATGGAAATCAACTTGCAGTGCTCGAGATACATAACAGTAGTTCATTCAAGACACGTCTCTGCGCTGTTATTTTTCATAGCATTTGGTGTTGCATTATAGCAATGTTTCCCCTATATGCATTCAATAGTGGCACCTGCTGCTGCTCAACTATTGCCCATAGCGTTTTGCCTTGAGGTGGTCCAAAGGGCCACCGTGACTCTGAGACACATGTCCATCTCAAAGACACTTCTTATTCTTATTCTGAATGGAACGATTTAAATATATGTACCACCACTGCTATAACACTGTTTAACCCATTTTGGGCGGGAACCCCTTTTGGTGTTAGCATTATGTCATGCTTTAGCTATTGAAAAATAGCGGATCGACAAGCTCATAGCGCGCCACCGAGTGGTGCACTACGAGCTTGTAGGTCTGCTATTTTTGAAAAATCTGTAGCTTTTTCAGAAAACTGTCAGGATGTAGAAGACATTTTTAGAATCTGATCTCAGGTCAAAATGGGTTTTAAAGCATTTAAATTGTTTTAAAAACTCAAGCTGAAAACAGTCCCTACAGAAGAGTTAGCTTTACAAAGCAAAATGTGTGCATGCGTGCGAGCGTCCTACCAGACAGAGGTGTCCAGCTCATGGCTGGAGGGCTGGCAATAATCCAGTTGTGCAAACAGGGGGAAGAGAACCTGCACACCTCCGATTGAATGGATCCCACTCTGCACTGAATGCGTTACTACCGCCTTCACATCCTGCATAGACACACACATTTCAACATGCATAAGGAAAAGACACAATCATTTCTAATGTGCACAGTGCGCGTGTGTGTGTGTGTGTGTGTGTGTGTGTGTGTGTGTGTGTGTGTGTGTGTGCGCAACAGAAGCAGCCTCCAACGCAAGGGCATTGATGGATTCTCTGCTACTGAGATAAGAGCTCGTCAGAGAGAATTCAGTTAGTGCTTGAGAGGAGAGAAAAATTTGTAATTGAATAAAATGTCAGCTCTCTACCTCACACATCATTCTAGTTTCTCCCTTTCTCTCTCTCTCTGCACAGTAAAATCATCAGTGTTAATTTAACTCTTAAGGGTCTTTGGAGTTATAACACGGAGGATGTTACACCGTGTCACCTCTCTGCTCTATTGTCCTGTCTCCCTCTTTCCCTGCATCTGCATGTATACATCCGTGTGTGCATGCGTGCGTCTGGATAAATTACCCCTAAATGTGCATTTAATCATCCATTACTTTCTCCCAGAAGCACCTTGGCAATGAAGTTATGACAGGGAGATTGAGTTAAGAGGACTCAGCCAGGGAGAGTTTGAGAGAACCAATAAAGCATTCCATAAAACACTAAATCTCTTTGACATTAAACTAATCAAAACACATAACTGCATAACTGGAAACTATTGCCGTCTAAAGTCCATTTCAGACGCTTGGAATGAGTGCCCAGACTGACCACTCATTGCAAAAGTTCCAAAAAATATCCGATTGTAAACATTGTAAAACTGAGATTTGTAACGAGTCAAACTGATATTTCTCAACAGATACTCTCCGCCAATTTGTTTTTTCCCTGCACTTTTCCATGTAAAATTTGTATTTCATAATAACCAGATATCCTGCCTGCCAAAATAAAGACTTGAACTTGTGAAAAGAAAAAGAAAACGTTTTACATGGATCAACAAATTTCACCACTTTGTCACAGAAAAAATAATACACTTAGTGCATAACCCTAGCTCCCATACTAAAACAGAGACATTTCCATCTAAAGACTAATACAATTATTTGAGCAATAAGGTGGTGGTGTTCCAGAGCAGCTGTTAACAGGTGCAGTCGTCTGCCTCGCTTAGCTCAATTACACCGCTGCCATAATGAGGCTGTTAAAAGGAGAAGAAGCCCTTTGGGGGACATTCATTATTCTTGAGGGTTGAAAAAGAGAGAGAGATGGGAACATCTGGAAAACAAAATTGGAAGGAGGAGGGAGGAAAGAGCTGGAAACCACTATTTTAGCGGCAGCTGCTGAAGACCGCTGGCCTCAAGTCACTGGTCACCTTCTGTAATTCTACATGGCTGACCATTGTGGTCAGACAACAAACTCTGAATGGCCTGTGTATGGCCTGTGTATGGCCTTATTCTGAGCAAAAGTGTAGTCACAACAAAGTTAATATCTGTGGAAAACAAGCAAAACATTAAACAAAATGATGGGTCTGGCATGCAAAATATAGGGGGGAGGGGTGCCAACCTGCAGCATGAGGGCGTGGGGGGAGTGGACGAAGATGGAGGCGTTGTCCTTGGGGGAGGACTCAAGGCAAAGCTGGGCGTCGGTGGCCCGGGGGTTGTATGTGAAGGCGATGCTGGAGGACAGCTTGCCGTCGTAGAGCAGCGTCTTATGGTGCTCCGCAAACAACAGGTCACTCTCCACCTTGTACTTGAACGTACCCTGACAGACAGACAGACAGACAGACAGACAGACAGACAGACAGACAGACAGACTTAGCAATTCGCAACCACTGTCTAGTCGTTGCCCCCCAGGGGGGGGGGGGGGGGGGGGGTCCCCAGCTAACTTGACATTGATTTCTCACTAAACGGTAAACAAACCAACATACAGTATAAGTGTATACAGGGTATCTGCACATTTATAAAGTGACAATTTAAGGACTTTTTATATAATAAAAAAATAGTCAATAACACCATTAGTGCATCAATAATAATCAACAAACTATTCCATACTAAACAGTCAAACATTGACCAAATTTTCAAATATTAGAGGCAAAAAAAAATTATTTTCACAATATTGCTTGTCGGGCTAATATGTTTTTCTTTTGAGGGCCTGCAAAGTTTGAGAGCCCCTGGTCTACACAGTGATGTTCTCACACAGAAAAGAGCCTGGGGAAAGAATGACGGACAAAGGCCTCGTCAGGGCTGAACCAAACACTGAGTCTCCACTCAGGGTCACATTACATCAGGCAGATATTCAAACCATGTCCTTCCATGATTCTCGTCTTAGAATGCACATATTAACTTATTCCGCTTGTGTCATTGGATAATGGAGCTCAGATAGTGGATTCAATAATCACTAGAGAGAGGTAGATGGTGTGGGTTTTGGTGGTTCCCCTCACCTTGTACCCTGGACCCAGCTGGTATATGGCCAGGATCTGAGCAGCACTGAGAGCTTCTGAAAAGAGGTAGACTGCCCCCATCTGACCACAGAACACACGGTTGGCATCCGCCGTCTCCGACGAACCCAGGAAACACTTGTCGAAAGTCTGGATGGAGGGAGAGAGGAATATAGGAAACCAGAGACAAAAAAAAAGAAGATGTAAATAAAGACGGCAGGAAGGAAGGAAGGAAGGGAGGAAGAATGGAAGGAAGGAAGGAAGGAAGGAAGGAAGTGGAGGTGGAGGTGAAAAAAGTGAGTAAGACGAAAGAAAGGGAGAAAATGACAGAAGAGTATTGAAAGCGAATAGAAAATAAACATATATAAATATGTCCCTGTTCTCATGTCTACCTACTCTCATGGTGTCAGTCTGCTCTGCCTCTCCTCAGGGCTGTAATCTTAATCAGCTACCCAATATCATCTCTCCAGCACGGAGAGACAAGAGGATTAGACTTCAGTGCGGCGAAGAGATTCACTCCTCAGAAGATGATCTAAGAGTCTGTACTTTTCTCCAAAAAGCAATACAGAAGATATGACAGAGTTCATCAGGCCAAGTGTGAGTGAGAAAAAGAGGGGTCTGCTAGCGTGTGTGCGTGCGCATGTGCCATTTCCTCCCTGTGCTGTCCTTGCCAACATTCACACACAGTGTGTGGTCTCACCCATGAAACCCCCTGTCAGATGGGAAAAGATTAGATGTAGCTCAGAGAGAGGAGGGCATGCAAGGTGATTAGCTCCTCACTTTTTCAGCACAAACTGCACTGATAGTATTCTGTTTCTGAAGTTGATATAACACAGAGAAACGGTAGAATATAAAGCCCATGCCTCCAGTACTTTGACAGTGGGAGGTCACAGAATTGCACTCTGGGATTTATTAAAGCACAGTATTAGAGCATATAAACAATTAGGGCCATACTTTAGAAAACGTTGGACATACTTTAGAAAACGTTGGACATCGTACTGTGTTGGGAGTTTCCCACTGGGTCCCCTGCCTGGTCAAGAGCGCCCCTGTCTGGGCAAGGACCTCCGTGTGAAGGCCCCCAGGCAGAGACACTGAGCCAGGCATTATCCAGGGGCCTCCCCCTGGGTCCCCTGCCTGGCCAAGAGTGCCCCAGACCTCTGTGTCAAAGCCCCCAGGCAGAGACACTGACAGCCAGGCAAGGACCAGGGGGCCATACTGATTTGATCTCTTTAGAAAACGTACGGACATCGTACTGTGTTGGGAGTTTTCGTTGGGCACTCACATCGCTTGTGTTGACGAACCATGTGATCTCGCCGAAGGAAGCCAGCTCTCCGTTGACGTAACAACTAATCTCGCTGTTCTTCCAGCGATTGTAGACGTGAACGATGGTCACCATGTACCACTGGAATCACAAGGTGATGACAAATGAATCAATAGAAAAAACATATTTGTGTTCATTTAACTCAGAGCCTACAGATGTAACCAAATGGACCTGCACGGGTTGATTACATTTGTACAATCAGAGTTACAAATGGTTAATTAACACAGGATTTTACAGTAAAGTGAATCTGAGCTGATCATTTAAAAAACACACAATTATGATGGCTACTTCGGTTGTAACAATTTCATCTCTCAAACTTGCTCCGACACCAGTGAACAGTAACTGGTAATCACAGCAAACAAGACCTCATCTTAGGTGTTATTGCTGAAATGGATCACTAGTATCACACACGAGAAGACATGGATAAAAGCACTGAGTATTTAATTAGATTGGGTCCAATGCAGGACATGACCGACTCCCCAAGATCCCCTCGAGCTTCAATCCCACCTACATGGGCTTCTAGCCTTCCTACTCGATGGAGCAGCCAGTGAAATAGGTTATTAGTTTTTACAGCTACCCTGCTGAAATAGGTTAAATCTGTTACACAATTGAACACAATTTAAGCATAAAGGCGGGGTTCTGTGAGTTTCCAGTGAGGTTGGATGAAGCAGGGTGTTGGCCTGCTACACAGAGGACCCTCTGTGCAGGAGCTTCATATCGGCTGGAGGCAATGGATTTTTCCGACTGTAATTTAGTTTACTGTAATTTTGTATCCATCACGGTGTCTGTGTCTGTGCGTCCAGCCAGTATGCAGTGTGATATTTGTTACCATGTTTACAGCGACGCATCCTGCATTTGTGGTCCTGTGGTTATGTCTATTCGGACTCATCCTTCCTTCCTTCCTTCCTTCCTTCTTACCTTCTGTGGTTTGAAGTCATACTTCACGCAGTGCTGGAATCCCTTCCCCTTAGACTTTAATGAGGTCACAATTAAACAGCCTCCCACAAAGTGTGCAGAGTAACCCAGGCCTTTGCTCGTACGGAAACTGAAAGGAAAGAGAAAAACGTGAACAAAGAAAACATGCACGCACATGACACACACACACACACACACACACACACACACACACACAGTGTCAGAGCACAAATGCACGCACACATGATTACGTTCACACAAACAAATGTGACCAGATTACCCCACAGAAATGTTTTACTTTCCAGCTCAGTATGCAGTCAGACAGCTCACTGAAGCACTCCCCAACACTCAAGGACAAGGCAGGGTAGAGGTCCAATAAACCTCACAAAACATTTAAATACAGGTTTGAGAGGGAGATAAGGCAGCAAAACAACTCAATTTCTCTGCTTCAGCACTAATTCCCCGGTCCTTTGTCCCAGTGAGAAAGCTAGATGTGATTTAGGGGACTAATCTCCTTCTCTCTTTTTTTAAAGGGCACCAGGGCTGAGCAAGAGGAGGTTTTATTACAGATGTTGTCTAGTAGCAGAGGCTGGCTGTACATCTTGGTTATCATTTTTATAGACACCCCCAAACACATCTCCCTGTTGCATGAAGTGCATTTGTTTTGTTTTGTTTTGTTCAGGAATTAATTATCATCTGAAAATAGGACAAGTGGAGGGCCTTGATTTACCCACCACAGAGAGAGAGAGAGAGAGAGAGAGAGAGAGGATGGAGTGGCCAATATCAGCCTTTGTAATTTTTTCTATTTTATCATCTGTGAAGTTGATCGCTTCATCTTTTGTGACTGTTTTTGAGAGCAAGAAATTCTCAGCTTTGAGACTGTAGCATACACATGTACATGCACAATCACACACACAGTCTCGAAAGTCGAAATCTTGTTTTAATGCAGTTGCATACCGCTGGCTTTCACGCAGCTCTACATGTTTTATTCATACATAGGAGTTTAAGTTATGCATCGGTACCTCAAGTCAAGCCTAAAATTTGCCATTTCAGTATTTTTCATCCACAGTGGATTCATGGAAAGAAATACCAATTGAAAAATGAGGTCCAAGTACAGTAAGACTCAACAATTAACTGCAAATATATCTAAACTGCAGAATTAAAGCATTCTGTATTATTTCATAATACACTGTTTGGGTGTCAGAGAGCTGCTTCAGTGTAGACGCAGACCATATGAATCAAGTGGCAGGAAGTATTGATTTTTAGTCAAATTGAGAACATTTAGTTCTTATTCTAGCTCCATAAGAACACTGGGATATACATACTGTACATGAACACATTATAGTTCACAGCCATATTTATGTAACGTTTACCAGAAATACCACAAACAAGTGGGTTTATCAACAAGATGCAGGGGTACTGTGACTTACCAGTAAAGGTAAGGTTTGTCCTTGTCAACGTTGATGTTGTTGATGGGGTCCATTCGCAGCCAGGTGTGGAAGGTAAAGCCGCTCTGGTATGGCCACTTGGCTATAGGAGGCAGAGCAATGGCCTATAGGGGACCAGACAGTTATACTGATGGTTATACTTATGCATACAGTATAGCCCAGCCCTGGTGAAGGTGTGTTCCACTAAGCACACTTTTCTATAGTTATGTGCGATTCTTAGCCTACTGTGTGTACTTTATGATGTATTCGAACTGAGTAATGTTGTATTATTCAAAGGCCGGGGCAGCGGGCCATCAAAATGGGCTCACAACTTGTTCAGAGAAAAACAGGCATGAAAATGGTTAGCTATTTCCCCAGTATGTGAGCAAGGTCTCTCTAGATGATTTGACTGCATTTGCAAGTTGAATGAAACACTGTAGGATAGTAGGTCAACACTCTTAAAAATGGAGTTCACCTGTTTAGACTCCAAAAAGCTGACTTAAGGAACAAAATGAAACCCCTTGAAATTTGTTTTGTGTTTTTCTTGTGTGTCTTGCTGTGTGTGGGTGCGCGTGTGTGTGTGCGCGTGTTTTTTTATGCTCCCAGGCCTTCCTGCCTCATTAGTCTGGCAGCTCTCAGGACAAGGAAGGCGTGTGCATTGTATTTTTGTGCTGCTCTCTCCCAACATTACAATGGTACTTACTAACCACACACACACACACAATAAATGAAAACAGTTAAAAACACAGAAATAAACCTGATACACTCAAAAACAGGTAGAGTGCATGCACCTGCATGCACAAACATAATAACACACGCACACACTTCAGATGAGCCAAGTCAGACCTCGTGCCAGCAGGACAGCCTCCTACACACCATCAAAGCACCATCGCCATGGCAATGAGGGGTTATACACAGAAACTAGGAGCTTCATACTCAAATGCACACATAAATAATAGAACTTGCATGCGCACGCACGCACGCACACACAAACACACCATTTGTTTGTGCATGCATTGCACATACAAATAACTGCAAGAAGGCTCTCTTTCCCTCACTCTCTCTCACACATGTTTTGTAAATCTACTTGTACACATATTTGCGGATAATGGATGCATGGATGCATGATCCACAAAATGCATAGCAGTGATATGCAAAGGACTGCAATGGAGAAAGAAAAGCTGTTCTCTCTTCATTCCAGCAATAAGATTTTGCTAAATTGGTGCCAAATTACCTATCTCGTTAAATGTCACTCGTCAATGTCTTAATACAAGCTTAACGAGTCAAGCACTCCATGTTTTAAATCCCACCAATAGCACAAAGACAGACTTACAGATTGAGACTGCTGTATTCTATTTCAGGACTGTGGATCCTTCGAAAAATTATTCCCAGGGGACTTAGGCATTCTTCTTTCATAGAAAAATCTCATGGGTCAGTGAATGGACTGGCTAGATAAGACAGTCCACTTGGCAGCAGCTTAGGGAAGTGTCATGGCTAAGCTAGTTATAGCTACAGCCACTGTCTTAAATAAGTTTTGTGACATTAAGAATACGATATTTACCGGTATGTATTTATTCATAGTAGTCCGATTACTTATTTTATACATTTTTATTGTAACAAATATTATCATATCAAATACAGTGTACTGTACACTACAGTACCGTATAAAACAAATAAAATGTCATACTATGACACCCCTGGTAAGACTTTTATTGTAAAGTCTTATGCACACGTGACCGTCTCAGAGACGGGTGACCTTCAGGCATCTCTCCAGATGTGAAGGTCTTTTGACTGAAATGTTGCTTAAATAATAATCTTTTATTGTGAAATGAGCTTAAAGTAAAGCTATTTTTACTATAACTTTTACTGTAAAATACCATTAGGGCACTGTAAACCTTCAATTGCAGTAACTTAAGTTACAAACTGTGGAGTTCTGTCTTTATTCACAGAATGAAGGTGATTTTACTGTAAATGTATTTATGCAGTGGTTTGCGACAATCTTTGGGGTTAGTGGTAGTTTGGAGTAGTGCCTAAGAATATGTGCAGTGTGTTGTATAACAAAAAATATATAGCATCACTAGACAGAATAGTTGCCTGTAAAACTCAGGAAATCAAACTACAGGATAGGTCAATCAAGCTTACCCATATTGTTGATTTATGGTTGCTGTGTGTGTGTGTGTGTGTGTGATAGATAACATGTTTCATTTTGTACTCACAGCAGCACTCTTCCCTGGGAAACTGAAGAAGGCGTCCGGCCCGTTTCTGTGTGCCATGCTCTTCAGCACAGACAGCAGCTTCACTGCATGAGGAGGCTGGGATGCGCGTGCACACAAGCGCACACACACACACACACACACACACACACACACACACACACACACACACACACACACAAATGTTTAGAAATTATTAATGTGTATGCCACCACACACTAGTCTTGCATGGTCAGCCCTCCAATCTGGAGAAACTCTCATTTGAAACTGTTGTCAAATGTCACGAGACCTGGGCAACATATATGGGGCTTTCCCCATGTACTGTATGGGGATTTTGAGTGATACACTGACTGACGGGAAATACATGATTCCATAGTTAACTGTGACCTTTGTGGCAAGTTAACCACAGTGGTTATCATGAGACTGTCACATGATAATATATTGGAATTCCCATATTGATCACAGTCAAGGATCTCCATATATGGGCATAACAGGGATTGTATTAGGGTATCAGCTGGGAATTGCGCGCGCGCGCACACACACACACACACACACACACACACACACACATTATATTTCGGGCAAGTTTTATGGCATAAAATGTGTGCCAAGTGGGGCTTCGGACCACAACAATGGGGTCCAGGTAGAGACAGACCTTAATTTCCAACCTTGTTGAGATTGTTGGATTTCTATTACTATGGTTTCCAGTTGATTGTTATTGTTGTACATGTCTCCAGCTTGACTTTGTTTATGAAGACATGCCTGGTAGAGATTACTTTTTGAAAGCCTTCGTGACCTGGGGGCTTGCCTGGGGTGTGTGACGCGAATTGCGACTTCATGACAAAGTGACGAGAATTGTGGGTTATGTGACAAAAGCGCAAGATTGCATAGTTATCTGCGACCTTCGCAATAAACAAATGCTTTTGTTTTTTGTAATTCAAATAAATTTATTTTTCAAAACGGTACATGTAACGCTACTTTCTGCAGTCGCCATCTTTGTTAGTAGTTTAATGTGGACAATATTGATGCGTGGACCTGGGTAAGCCCATCCCCGCTATGGAATGTCTCCAGCCCATACTGCCACATTTTTCACTTCAACGTTCCCCAGGCCTTCTTAGAAAGCAAGCCTGGGATCCAAGGTAAGACACACACACACACACACACACACACACACACACACATGTCAACGTGAATGCACTATCTATGCCTGCAAGCACAAATAGTGTATCTCTACACACAGTTACATATTTATTACATGCATGCAAGTATACAAATATACCAGCATCCCAAGTACAATATGCAGCATGATGTGTGCAGCCCCACACAGGCACACACACACACACACACACAAAATATTAAATATGTAGATATTAAATATTTACTGATTGTTCTAAATTTACCTCCCTCTTATCAGAGGTCAACCTCCAGAGGGATTTATTCCAAAGACATCCTAAGACATCAGTCTCCTCATCTACTTTAAGTGACGCTACTGAAGCATCTCCAAAAATACTCCACTCAACCGACTGAAGTAACACAGAACTTTCATCTAAGTAAGTAACACACAAAAAAAACCATTATTTATTCACATACGTAGGTCTAATTTTGTAATGAAATGAAATGTCACGTTTCAATACAACGATTTTAAATTATATACATAATATACATTATATAAAGGTACAGTATATACTGCTGTATATATATTATAGAGAGAGGGGTGGGGGAGAGAATGAGGTGAGCAATACACTTTAGAAGAGACATAAGAGGGAGAGTGCTCTCCATTCTTTCTCTCTCCTGAGATACTATTTCACAGAGAAGAGGTGGTACTGTAGTAGTCAGCTGGGAGGTGGGGGGGGGGGGGGGGGGGATGCTGAAACGCAGACGTGCAAAAGCAGTTTGGCCTATTTCCTTGACAACTTGATTAGGCCTATTGATCTATGGTCTCTCCCTGTCTCACTCTCTCGCTTTCTGTGCCAGTGGTTCAACTGCAGCATAGGCTAGTGACTAATCTGTCTGTGCACTCAAATCTCTTCTACTCCAGATACCCTGCCTGATCAACCCCTGCCTCAAATGTGGCCGAGTGCCACGTGTACTGTAGTGTATTGTCTTTGTCTATTCACTTAAGATGAGGTTGTGCTGATGACAGCATGCAATACTTAAAGGCCGACTTCACCCATGTTCAACCTATCTTCATATCATTGGTCCTCACTAATGTTCATGTTAAAATGGTAAAAAAGGCTGTCTCATAGGAGGGCACTTCAGAAACCTGCCTACCAGTGACATTATCGTTAGGCTGTGTTTTTGTTTTGTTTTTTAAACACATGAGAACAATGGCTTCCAATATAGCGCGCTAACTTTTCAGGAATAGAAAGACTGCAGTTTCTATTAGCTTGGATTCCCAATTGATGACTGACTGTCCACAGGCCTCCTCTGAGACATGGAGTGAATAGACAAAAATGGTACCATATTATAATGAGCATTAGTGAGGACAAATTATATGAAGATAGGTTGAACATGGGTGAAGACGGCCTTTAACAGAAGTATTGCATACTGTCATCAGCACAACCTCATCTTAAGTGAATAGACAGACAATACACATACATTATATGAAGATAGGTTGAAAATGGGTGAAGTGAAGTAGTAGAAGTAGTAGTAGAAGTGTTGCTGCCCTAGTTTTACTGAATCACATTCCAATACAGCACCTGCACTGTACCCATTTCAGGTTTTTAATACAGTCCAACTCAGCTTAGTGAACTGACTAATTATGTATGTTCTGTAATGTGCTGTGAGGTTACTTTGGATTCTTGAGTCTTCTTTTAGCATGTTAAGAAAAAAGAAAAGGGCTCCATTTCAGATAATACAAGGGATTCCTCGGTGGAAAACTTCAATAGGCCTATAGTGTATAATGCATTTGTGGTGTTGACGTGGAGCAACATTACATGATTTCATGTAATCTATCATTTCCCTGACAATGACCTGCATGGTCATTTTCAACACTTTGGATTGCTCATTGAATGTGAATTGTTTCTCCATGTTTTATTTATAGTGAGGTCATTGGAAGGTTGAGGGTGAAGAACAGGGAGTGAAGATTGTAAGTGGTGGCGAGCACATTCCTCATGCTCTTCCCAGATAAACAGACTCACCCACTGGCCTTTCTCTCCTTGCAGTTTGCTGAAGAACAGCTTCAGCTCCTTCACAGTAATGCTGTAGCTCGCCAGCACACCCAACATGTCCACCAGGAGGTCTGAAAATGACACACATGCACACAAATACACACAGATACAAGTGCACACATGAGTACAAAAGTACCAGTAAGACACCCTGAGGGCGGGAGCTCAGAGCTTCTTAATACAGCACAGTTAAAACATTTCCCGCCGGGATTAATCAATGAATTCACCTCGTATTGCCAGGATTTCCCTCCGTTCCACCCTTATTTTGAAGATTCAAACCGCGACCGGATGTTGTGTTAATGGATTGCATTGTATAGCTCTTTTCTATGCACTACGTGCCTACTCAAAGCGCTTGACATAATGGTGTGTCTGTTGTCTAGACCGGATGTTGATCTCTCGCTGGATGCAGAAAAAAACCTAACCGCGACCATCACAGAGGCCGTGGAATAAACCTTGTTTTGACCAGAAACGCCATCTGAGACGCCGAATTGGAGATAAAAGCTTTTGAAAAAAGCACATTGAACGAGCGTAGGTGTGCGCACAATCCATGATGGCGCCCTCCAGTGTCACACTCGACACCAGTGTCACACTCTATGCCAACGTGAGTAGCCTATCGACTCGATCGGATCAACACATCACTTTACGTCATTTCACTGATTTACCTGCATGGCAGGTGGCCAGACTAAAGCAAATTTACGAGATTGGCGCTTTATGGATTAAGAAGCAGGAGTTCAACTATTAATCTGTTGTCCATGAGGTCAGATGTAGAGTTGCTGTCTTCTCCATGTATGGCTATCCAGGGTTTGATGAGGTCAGTGTTGTGGCCATATATGGAGCGTGTCTTGAGTGTACAGGGTTTCATGAGGTCAGATCAGCATATGGAATTAATTCTGTATTGGCCATATATGGAGCGTGCCACGAGGTGGGACTGACTGGTTTTCATACCAGGGTTTGATGAGGTCAGTGTCTGACAGGATGCCGCCCAGACATAACCAAACTTTGCTATATAAATATAGCAAATGTAAATAAATATTGTCATGATTCCTTGTTCCTACAGTATGTCTTGTTAATGTCCCCATTTCTCCGTTTTAAAAAGGTGCTATAGACATGTATTAATGGCATTATAATTATTAGAAGTAGTAGTACTGTGGGTACTGGGTAGCTACAGTAATGGCTTGTAGATGCTTTAACACTGATAGGTTCTGTATTGTACTGTGCTGCACATTGACTTAAAACATTATTTCCAACCACTCAGTCCGTGCTGCCTGGGCTGCATTATTCTAGCTTGACTGAACAGCCCACTTTTACCAGCTACCGTTCTGGCTGGGAAATGCTCACTGAGCTGAACACTGCTGGATTAATTCAGATTCACTCTAATTTGTAGATGGCCGACAGTGTCAAATGAGACTCCAGTGAGGGAGAATAGGGCGGCTGTTTTTTTCCCTCACACTGTAATGCATCTCAGCCTGACTGACCCCAAGCTGCGGTAAGAACAATGGAGCCATGAAATGTTGGTGCAGTCGAGAGGAGAGGGCGATTCAAGTGTTAGTTTTATTAGACTGAGACAGAGTTGAGATGAGGTGGGGAGGGGAGGAGAGGTCAAATGAACATTTTGATTATACACAAGTGGCTTGAGTCCAATGCCTCCACTTTCCTTTGTGGCTTGCTCGTCTCTCTATGTTTTATTCATTGTGAGCCTGCATCTGTACTGTGAGTTATTACTTTCTGCAAAACCATCTTGAATTTGCACTCAATGCTCCAGGTATTAGACAAAAGGATATCCGCATGACGCGGTTATCTGTGGTCAGAGGTCTACATGCTGACTAAAATCCTGACTTCCAGAAACAAACAATAAAACCATATGAATTATGCAATGAGAGGACAAAACAAACTCCATAAACTTGCATCCATTCCTGCTTACCTGCTATCATATTGTTAGTAGTGGCTAATGCACTGCAGAAAATGTTTCTGCTATTACTTTTTCAATCAAATAATCAAGAACCCACGTTTTTTAATATAAATGTTTATAATGAATCAATTAACCACTTGGCCTATGTTACACTTGATCACACAACAGTGTCAAGCAAAAATAGCAGATCTGTACAAGCTCACAACGCATCGCAGTATGACACTGTGTGGGTTTGTAGATATAGATATGTAGACTATTTTCACTATTCTTTTGAGATTTGTTTTGAGAATTATAATAATATGCCCAAAATAGGGATCAATCATTGGTCGATTGTTTCATAAAATGATTGATTGATCAATTCAATTGATCAGTTTGATTAACTGTTGCTGTTCTAGTGGAGCTGCCCAGCTCACCTGCGATCATACTGTTGGTGGTGGCTATGCGCTGTAGCACCAGCTGGATGAGGCCCACGTGTGTGCAGGCCTGCAGGTTGCGGACACTCTTCTTCAGGATGGCGGTGAAGATGCTCCACACCTCCGCCTGGCAGGTGGGCTCACACTGCTCCAGCAGCTCCACCATGCACACCACGCTCTCCTCCTCCTGGATGATGAAGTTCATCTCCAGGTCAAACTGACCTCCCACCAGCTGGAGGAGGAGAGAATGAAAAAAAAGAAAGAAATATTTTAAGCAATTATCGGGTGTTTTCCTGAACAAACGTGAGAGCATCGGTGAAGGGGTGAAGCAGGGGTCTCTCAGTTTGTCTAAAAATGTCTGAATGTGTGCATTTGTTGGTTTATCTCTCAGTCTTAATTCTGTGCATTTGTCTATTTCTATATAGAACAGCCTCACAGTCATTGTTTGTGCATTAAAGTCTCTCCATCTGTCTGTGTTAGTGTATCTGTCCATCTTACCATACCATACAATACCATCTTTATTTCTATAGCACATTTAAATAACAACAAGTTGTGCTTTACAATAAAATAATAACTGTGTATTTGTCTGTCTGTATGCAAGTGTTCTCTCTCTGTCAAGCTAGCTTCCCTGTCCCCGCCTCCCCCTGTAGTGTCGAGGTGTCCTTGAGCAAGACACTGAACTGAACTGAACCCTTAACGGCTCCTGATGGGCAGGTTGGCGTCTTGCATGGTTTCCTCTATTGTGCGTTAATGCGCCAAAGGCATTATATAATGCACCATCTACACCTAATCTCAAAGAAAAATAATAGCAATTTTTTTTGACAAAGAACAATGTCAACACTGTCACAGTCAGACAGACAAAGCTACGCATCCAGACAGACAGTGGTTTTAATCTTATGAGAGCCAGCTGACACAGCCTTACATGACCCCCGCAGAGGGCATTAGAGCTGGGAGATATGACTTCATTGTTCACAAGTGATATCGCATGTGAGCCAAACATCATATATAATATATATAGCAGTTGCCAGTTACCTCATGTCACAATATTGTCATGTTTTCTCTAGCTTGTAAAACGACTTCAAACAGTCTCAGTTCCTAAGATCATACAGAATTACCTACAACGTAATGGTCATTTTAGCCCATTAACATTGAATTGCCATTTTCAGCAGCAGGGCTCCAAGGATGGCTACGGTGGCCAGTCGGTTGGTTGGTTGGTCCATCCATTCACTACTTCGGTCCCAAGCAACAGAATTATCTGGTCCATTTTGTGGGCCTTTGTACCACAGTACGACCGTGGAGAGAAGAAGGGGTTTGATTCTTCCACAGTGCCAAATGGCATGTTTGCAGGTGGAAAGCTAGCAGGGGAAGGGTGATCTCGGTCACTGCAGTAGTAGTCTCTCAAGACAGGGGAGGCGCTGTTTTCCCGAATATTTGACGATGGGATTCTCAGATTGCTGCAGTAGTGACTCTTACAGGTTGGTTCTGAGTGCCTGCACAGATGCAGCAGTGAGTAGAATTGGAAGGGACAGTGTGTTAATCTCCCTGTGAAAAACCCTTCCGGTGAAACTCGTCACCGTCAAGAAGCTGGCAAATTCATTTATCGGAGATGTGGTTGACTACACAGTACACATCCTCCTCAAGGTCAATAGTAGGGGTTGGCAATGACCTCGACTAAATTTGGGGACCATGCTGTGGCTTATAATCTATAGTGCCACAATTAGGCCTATGTTCCAATACGACACAATGTCTCCGTCTAATTGGGGTGATTGCCATGAAATTCGCTTCATGCACCCCAGAGGATGGCCGCTACTATACCAACAATTTTTATGACCACTTAAATGCCACCTTTAGGCAAAACCTTCCACTTGAACAGTTTTCTAATATAAATCTAATGGGACCATGACTCATGATGACTGACCCATCTTTTACACATACTGTATATCTCATAATCATCTTCCAGGATGAACCCTAATGATTTTGGTGAAACCGTGGCATGCCACCCTTTGCCTAATTTCCAGTTGGGTGAAAGGACCAGCACGGATTCCAAGAAATACTAGTGAGGCTTTTAGACCTTTAGTGTGGTTACTGGTAAGTCACTTCTCCTAGCATTGCAGCTAATCCATCTCCTAAACCTATTCATAGAGGAAATGTCAACTATATCCTAATGCTCAATCCAGGAATAAAGTCAATACCATGTTTTTTTTGAGGCATGCAACGTCAAAGTGTTATATGTACTGCCTCAGAAATAAGAATCTTATCGTGAGTCAAAAGGTAGATGGATTCCCTGCTACCAGTTAGCCTTCTGGTGGGGTTTATCTATAGAGGGAGGGAGGCGCCTCATTGCCACAGGATAATGTGGTAGAAATGAATTGTATGCGTCATAAATGTCACAATTTGTCACAGCATAATAGTTCTGATGACGTTTTTATGATTTAGCCCTGCCTTATAGGACGATAAGGAAAATAACAATATGAACGTCAATATTAATATTGTCTGTGCGTGCGCACATGTGTGTGTGTGTGTGTGTGTGTGTGTGTGTGTGTGTGTGTGTGTGTGTACCATGGTTTTCCAGCAGACAAACAAAGGGTTTGATTGGGCTCTGGAAATGGTATAAATCCCCTGGCCTATTTGATGGGGACTGTCCCATTAAAATGAGTAAGGACAGATTAATTCTGTATGTGTGAGAGAAAGAAATAGATGGAGAGTGAGATTGTGTGTGTGTGTGTGTGTGTGTGTGTGTGTGTGTGTGTGTGTGTGTGTGTGTGTGTGTGTGTGTGTGTGTGCGTGTGTGTGTGTGTGTGTGTGTGTGTGTGTGTGAGAGAGATGAGAGACAGCATGTGTGTTCTATATGCAGATGTATGTGTGTGAGACATTCCTGGAAAATAATTAGATTTATGAATGATATTTATAAATCCACGACTTACTAACAGTGCTATGATGTTTAGCCAAAATTGACTCCAATATTCAGGTATCTTTATAACATTGTTATGACATTGGAGAAAATGTAAACAAACGCAACCTCTGAAAATAAAGCCATTAACAGGGAAATGTGTGCCCAGAGCTGTGAATAAATAATGACATGTACTGATGTCAGTATGGGTAAACTAGTGGAGGTGACTGGCCCAATGCAACAACATTATATGAATTGGTTCATCAGATTTCATGCAAACTGATTAAAGTGCCACTGGTGATTCGTGACGGCCTCTCTCTGAGTAAGAGATGAATTAGCCAACAATCATATATTTTATATAAACTTGTTTTGTGGCCGTTGTGTGATTGCCGTTTAGGTTGCGATAATGGATGCTGCGTGCTGATTTGCCAGAGTAAGGGTTGATTTATGAGCCTGACACTGTAGGCAAGTCACCCATTCATCAGAGTCAGTTCGGCCAAGGAAAGAGAGAGAAACAAGGATGCAAGAGGACAAAGCTAAAGAACACGATGACAGACATCATTGTAAAGCTATGACCATTCGTCTGCTGTCTGGCGTGAAGTCAAAATGTTGGCCCTGATGTGTCCCATCTTATATTCTTGACACCTGTATGTCTGTGTACATTGTCACTTGTCAGTAGTCATCATGCGTTAAACCACTACATATTAGTGTATATTTTCGTCTTACACAATCATTAAATTCCCATTGACAATTTCACACGGGTGTGATTTTTATATGTTTTAGTAATTTTTTGCCGTTGCCCAAAATAGGGACGTCAGGTTTCAAGGTGGATAAAAATGTAGCATTGTTGCAGAGGAGCCAAAGCTAATTCCTTTTATTTGTAGATATATATTGTCTTCCGAGACTGCGATACGGATAACACTCGTACACTGAAAGTCTGTGAGCTGTGGTTTTCGAGATGGGTGGCAGTGTGGCAGATGGGTACGTGGAGGACAGAAGATGAGGACGCTGTCTGTTTTATTTTCAGCAAGCTAGCACAAACTGAAAGAGGCAGGCTTTTGTGTCACTTGTGTTTATGAAAGATGCCGCTATGGGCTGTGAATGTGGTGAGTCACTCTGCCAAAAGCAGACAACTGTTCTTTTCTGTCGCAGTCATGACATCCCTTCCAGACCAGAGACATCAACTGAAATGATCATATTTATTGTCGGTCACCTTTAACCAGTTGATCCCAAATGGCTCTGTATGGAATCACAAACTCAGAGGCAGAACAAACACTTTTATACTTCTTCCTCTGTTTTGAACATGTAAAGAATTATAGTATTTTGTTGCCAGTGAGCCTTGTTTTTTGTTTGTTTTTTTAATATATATTTTTTATTATATTGCACTTAATTCTGTGACTTTTTGTGATCGAAATAAGGCTTTTAATTAATTCATCGGAATTCGTAATAAAGGTTTTCATTCATTCATTCATGTATGTATGACCTAATGACAGCAGTCTCAGTACTGTAAAGGGGGTTGATGGTACAAAGTAGACCTTTGGTGTACCTTTGGAGCATTAACCATTACTTAACCCATTTTGAGCGGGAACCCCCTTTGGTGTTTTAAGCATTATGTTATACTTTTATAGCTATTGAAAAATAGCAGATCTACAAGCTCATAGCGCGGCACTGAGTGCCGCGCTGGCGCGCTACGAACTTGTAGATCTGCTATTTTTGAAAATCGTTAAAATGTGCCTCAAATATTTCAATATATTTTTTATTCGTTTTTAATTGCTTCTGGGGGGTCAATGGAACAACATAGATTCGCAATATAACAGCCAACAGGTCGTATATGCTTTTCATTTGCTGTTCATATTCATATCACGTGGTCCCATTTTGTAATCATTAAATATGCCATTTCTTAAGGTCCCATTGAGTTTATGTCTACAGCCTTTTTATTGGACTTTAGATAATTTGAACCTCAGTACAAACGCATCAGGGTACTGTAACTGTAATGTGCCAATCGGAAGTTCGGAACAAAAACCGTTAGGAGAAGGGGCGCTCAACTCAGGGGGAGTCTTGGCGTAGACATGCATGTGCCTACATGTGTCACCTTTGTCAGACATACACTAGTATGAAACGCTTAGGAAGGCCAACATGCCGAAACGCGTCCGTTTCTCTAGGTAGACTGCTACTGTGTGTTTATTTAAAAAAGAAAAGCTCATAAGAAACTATACTAAAGCCCAGGCGGTGGCGTAACCGTCTGGGCACCCGACTGGTAATCCAGTCGCAGTGTGCCGCGGGTTCGACTCCCGAGCCCGACACGGCCTTTACTGCATGTCTTCCCCCATCTCTCTCCCGTTTCCTGTCAGCCTACTGTCTGTCCCTTCAAAAAAAACAATAAAAGGCGTAAGGCGCAGAAGAATATATAAAAAAATATATATATACTAAAGAGTGAGCGGATATTATGTCATTCATAGAAATTAAATATGGGGAAAGGAAACTTTTTATTTCTACCATCTATAGAAATTGTATTCTATAAACAATACAAAGAACACAATAGAACCATTTTTTCCCAAAGTTAAGTTTAAGGGAATTAGAAATAAGACCTTGAGAATTCCCTGCGCTTTGCTCACTGGAACTGTGATCTTCAACCTCCCTACATTTTCATGCCTTTCCCCTTCATTGACATCTGGTAAACAATACTGGTAATGACCTACAACGGTAATCAAGGGCATGGTAACCCTTACTTAAAGACATCCACTCCTACACCCAGTCCCTGTGACACCCTGGTGCTCCGAGGGCTCCCAGGCCATTTACCCTCTCATTTTCTGTCTAGGGCTCAAGTCATTACTCTGTCTGTGGACTTTAATTAAAGTCTCTTTGGACAAGAGCATATACGGTATGTGCTAAATGCCTACATTTAGAATAACCAAAAAATATTAGGGGCATTATTGATGTGGATCACAGAATTATCTCCCAATCTGGCCTTAATGGAGAAAAAATGCAACTTGAAATATGAAGAACCACTTACTATCAGTTCCGGTTCTCTATATCTTTACTCTAGGAGACAGACAAGCAAAGGGACTTTTGAGAGTCTATGTCGAGTAAGAACTACTTTAGTCCACAATCCCATGTATTTTAATGGAGTCTACAAACAAGACCCTCATCTGAACTCACAAAACAACCAAACTCCCCCTCCAAGCTCATGTGTAGTTTCTGGTCTGTCTGAGAGGTTGTATCAGACAGATTGTTGTGAATGAGACTCCGTTTTTCTCATACCAGTTGGCCGTGCAGTCCCACGCATCCACCCGCCTGCCCGTTCCTCTGTCCCCGCACCCACCTCCGAGGTGGATAATCTGGTGTTACACAGAAGAGATTATTCTGTGTTGGAAAATAAATATTGCTCGGTGTTGGCATTACCTTGCGGGGGTAATAATTTACTATTCTGTCAATATCGCGTCGCAACTCGAACAGGGCTGAGTCGGCTCTACCAAACTTCGCAATGCTCGACACGGCAACTTGCGTGCATAGCTAGTGGTGTTTCGCATGGCTCAAGTTTGCCAGTTTAGTAGAGACGGCGCCCCTCCGTCATGGTCTAAAACTATACTTGTCGGGGGGAAAAAGTGACGGCAGCGGGATTCGAACCCGGGAGATGTGTGGATTTGTCTAGTGATTAGACCACTATACTAGCGAGTTGGCTGGCAGAATTGGTTCGGCGCCTAATACTTCCACTAGTAGTAGGAGGGGACGGGAAAAAGACTGGCAGACAAAACGCATCATGACAGCAAAAAGGACCAGGTGATTCACTGTTATCCCTCCCTCCCCCTAGGAATGTCTGCCCTGCCTCTTGCCTGTAGGACTGTGTTTTCATTTTAGGCAACTGTTGCAATACACAATCATTACAAGACCCCCCCACCCACACACACACACACACACACACCCCTTCCTTTTCCTGGCACTACATAAACATCACACTGCCACTTGAAAACACTGTCTGTACTCTGGGGACTAGGCTTCCTGACACAAAACCACAGTCTCTAAAAACTACAACCAAAAGCTCAGCCTGGGGGCAAGTGTTTGGGGGCATTCACCCATTTCCCCAAATCTAAATTCCAGACGTCTTCCAGGCTGAATTTTTATAAAACAGCAAACATATTCTAAACCATTAGTATAGCTACGCTAGTATAGGTATCTAGCTAACTATTAGAGCTAGTAGCAATAGCACTTGAGGTAACTGCAGACAATGGAGTCCATGTTCACGTTTAAGAAAAACCTTTTTATGAAAGCCCAGAAAGTTAAGAGTAGACATGTCAATCATTTATAGAAATTAGCAGAGGAAAAGAACATCTCCCTTCCCTGACACTGCCTCCACTCCGCCTCAACTCTCTCTCTCTCCAATTAAGGCCTCTCTCTTCCACCCGTCAATGAAAATACAAAAGGCAATTACAAAGACTATCCACTGTCAAAAATGAATTAAATAAAATGTAATTGTCAGGTAACTGACTCAACAGATCTGCCAGATCGTGCATCAACGACAGCCATGTTATCAATAGTGACCCGACGGCCAGGAACAGAAAGCACAGCAAGAGATTTCCCCACATTAAGTCACGCCCACGCATCGTGTCCACTAGCATGACACGTGTTAATGTCAATGACAGCCATTCAATCTATCATCCATGGTTGTGTCACTCTGTACTGAGGAACGGGAGTGACGTTGCCTCCAATCCCAGCTTCCGCTCAAGAACATGCCGCAAGTTCTGTGCCACACTCGACACAAAACACCCCGCAACTACTCTTGTTGCGTTTCTGGGGTCAAAAGTCAGGGGATAAAAGGCAATGAATTATGTAACATGATGATTGCATTTAACTGTGCAGTCTTTACACTACTCATGCAATTACTGTTCTCAGACTACACAGTACAGCGTAGAATCCCCCCCACCCCTTCCCCCTGACAATCTTGCTCCAACATTTGCCTGAGCCAGTGCTTCTGTGACACCAGATCCCTGGCCGGGTAACCTACTCCACCACCTCCAATCCCCACACACCGTCACCTTCCCCCATGAGACCTGTCTGAATTAAACATGGCTGAGCAACCATGCAGCCACAGTGCAGTGTTGCCCGATTTTGTGAGAGATACAAGCAAGCAACCAGGCCAATAGAAACAAGCCCCCCCAAAAAAGCATTGGCTATTTATTTGAAAATAGATTATCTACAAGATCTGCAAAAATCACATGTGTGTGATGTGAAGGGTGCCCGCTGGTTAAGTTAGTACAATGTCACTGCTTAAAGCAAACATTAAAAGTCCCTATTGACTGCCAGGTGACATCACAAGTGGGGTCCTGTTTATTATATTAGTAACCACAGACAGTCACCACAATATACATAACCATTTGGGGATCGGTCCTAAAAAAATAAAAATAAAATATTTATTTTTGGCTTTTCTGCCTTTATTGATAGTTTCAAGTGAAGATAGACATGAAAGAGGGAGAGAGAGAAGGGGAGAGACATGCATCAAAGGTCGTCATGAACGGGACTCGAACACATGACACGCTGTCAGACCAAAGCCTAGATGTACGTGGCTTGCGCCTGGACCACTCGGCCAGCGGGCGCCACATTTGGGGGTCCTTGACATGAAAATGTTTGAGAACCATGAAGCAAGCTTATTGAACCATGAAGCAAGCCCAAATAAGCAACTACACTTTAGAAACGAGCCCCCCAAAAACGCAACCCAACATTTACATGAAACTTCACAGAAAAACAAGTCCAAACGAGGGTAGGTACCCTCACAAAAAACATGCAGTAATCCTGGTCTCTAAACTACCTCCCCTGGCCAGCCGGGGCGCCTGATGGAGGGGAAAGGAACTGGTCGGAATAACGTGTTCCTTCCACGTGCTACGTCTGGCCGGGGAAACTCTCCCTTGTCAGGTGAAAAGAATTGCTGCTTGGACATAGAAGCATAGATGCATAGAAGGAAGCATGAGTTCTCTCCGCTGCCCCCCCCCCCCCCCCCTCCCAGGTTGGCAGAGGAGCGCCCAGGATTACATTAGATAATTGACACTGGGTGAAAAAATGGGTTTCAAAATGGTGGGATAAAAATATATAAAAGAAAAAAGAAAAACAAGCCCAAAGTCACTTATAATGAGCAGACATGGCAACATTGCCACAGTACCGCTGCTCAAAGCACAAACAGTACTCTGTAGTCCCCATGGCCGAACACATGCAAAGGAGGAAGGAGAAAGAGCTAGAGAAAGTGTGAATGAATGGTTGAGGTTGGGAGAGCAGGACAAAGATGGAGGGTAGGCATGTGATGCGTAGATGGAGAGCAAGACAAAGAGCTAAAACTATAACCATAGCTTGGCTCTCACCTATGACACTTTCTACCAGACCCGGTCACATACAGTACATACATTATTACTCTGTCTGTCTGTGATTTTCCATTATCCATGCTCCTCCTCCACCACCCCTTTCCCTAATGAAACCATTAATTCTATATGTGAAATCCCCAGAACTGAAAATGAATATTTGCCTGAATGAAATGCCTGCAGTCGCCGCAAAGTTCCTGACAAATCTAGTTTCAGTCTGATTTGCAGTGACCAATCAGAATAAATTCATCACTTGTATTGTACCATGAGCCTCCACATGCGTTTCTGTTTAATGGAAAATGTCACTTCTCTCCATTACCTGTGGGGAAGGTGCCATTCTGAGAATTCTTTCTTGTGACCACCGTGCTCTGACTTAGCTTAAATCAACATCATAAAAAGGTAGAAAGGTCGCACACACCAAGAGATACATTTCAACAGGTTTATTTTCTCTATTTCATCGGGACAATCGTTTCGGCTGACTGCCTTCTTCAGTGTGAGGAGTTGTGGGAGTCAAGTCTCTTTTGAAGGAGTAGTGACCATGTGCAGGTGCACATTATCACTAATAATCACCTCACAGTGACACCCAAGGTGTGATTACAGACGGTAACACTAACAGGTATCAGTATCTATTAACAATGCAAATACATTTGCCCAATATATCAAAATACAAATATTACAAAATGATTAAAAAACAAATGAAAGTCGTTGGAGGACATCGGGCATTACTGCCGTTCATAAATCAGTTACAGTCAATCAGTCATTAGAGAAAACGATTACTGAACTGAAGGTGCCATTCTAAAATGAACATTTTCAAGTTCAACCCAGAGGTTGCCAACACAGGATTTTAAAGCAGGGCAGTTCAACTTACAGAGGTTTTGGCCAGGATAAAAATGAATAAATAAACTACAGAACACATACTCATCGATCTATAAAACAATGGATGGTCCCTCCATCAGCTGGAGTCAGTCCCCCCAAATATCTGACCCACTTTCCCCACATTCAGTTCTGTTAAAGTGGCTCACTTTAATGAGCAATCTCCTCACACGAAAGGCGATTTACAGTAGCTTGTTCGTGCATGACAGGCAATTAAGAAATAGTGGGTCGTCTTGCTTCTGTCCCACACATTCATCAGATCTCCCACCTCAGACCCCAAAATAAAACTTCCATCATACTGTAGAAACCTGATAAGGAGGTCAGAATCACGTCTTAAAATCAGGAGTAAAGAGTTTCTGGTGCAGCAGACGTGTTGGATGTTGTCGTTACGCCTACGGTATTGGTCACTGTGTAAAGTGTGTATATCATTTCACATATTTGAAATCCTAACCATCCTGAATACTGAAGATGTACCAGATGCCAAGAGCTCAAAATATTTGTCCTCTCCAGACATTTCAAGTTTTCAAGGTTGACTGAAAGCAGAATAAAGTTTCTTAAAGGACACATTTTAGGGCATTTGGACAGACAGGAAAATGAGGGCAGAGTATTTGCGCGTTCAGGGTCACACACACTGCTCTAATCTGCAATTAAGATGCCAGGATACCAACTCCAGGCTTCAATTCAAGAACACAAGTAGTCACCAAGAATACTCTCCCTTTGCTGGAATACCGTTAACTTATTTTCTCAAAAAGAATTATCCCACGATTTTGCAACCCATTTTTTACCCAGTGTCAATTATCTAATCCTAATGTAATCCTGGGCGCTACACTTCCTCTGCCAACCTGGGGAGGGCAGCGGACTGACCTCATGCTTCCTTCTATGCATGAGGAGTCCAAGGTGCTTCTTTTCACATGACGGGGGGGAGTTTTCCCCAGCCGGACATAGCGCATGGAAGGAACACGTTATTTCGTCCAGTTCCTTTCCCCTCCATCACTGTCAGGCAGTATAGTAGTTAGTTTAGAGACCAGGATTACGGCATGTTTTTTGTTAGGGTACCTACCCTAGGGGACACGGGGAGAACATGCAAACTCCAACCAGAAAGGCCCTTTCGACAACCCCGCCAAGGATATGGGCACTGATGATGCGCCGGAGAGAACACGCCCCCAGCGCCAACAGTGTCCCCAGCTAGAATAGAACCCTGGACCTTCTAGCTGTGAGGCGACAGCACTACCGACTGTGCCACCGTGCCCTTTATAGCATAGATGAGACAGACAGGAAACAGGAGAGAGAGACATGCTGCAAAGGTCGCTGTTTATGCCGTCGATGTCAGGCTGCATTAACCACTAGGCCATCAGCATACTGTACAGTAATGAATTGTTTTTGTTTTGATTTGGTAAGCTGACTTGGTAAGCTGCATTCTCTCCTATCTACTTCATAGCTATGGCCCACAAGCCCCACAAAATAAACCTCTTCCAGGAGGCTTTTCTGTATCCATTACAGTAAACACATTATGTGGAAGTTCCTTGTCATTCCCAACAGGAAGTTCCCTTCTTCCTCTTATCATTTGTCCCCTTCCTGTAGTTGAGCTTAACTACTGGTCTAAGATCTTTTCAACTTGGAAGGTTGGACCTCATTACTCTGTGTTCTTATCTGCTTTAAAGCAACCGTCACTGCAAGAAAGCTTTGTCCTGCACAAATAAAATAAAATGTCAATAAAATGAATAGGCCTACACAGAACACACAGAAAAATGCACTAAATCAATAGACACACATATTGACATTACACACGCAGTCATTTATATAGACTACAGTACACAGAAATATTTGTGCACTTAGGGACATGAACAAAGAAAACCTGTAACACGATCACAGTCAGAGATCTATCAACATACAACACTTGATCCTCAAACAAAAAGTGTCACCAACACCTATAGACACACAATGGACTGAACTATGTACACTTATTGGATCTGGCATGGTAGTAAGTAACGGATATCGCAGTGTGTCCAACATAACGTTAAGGAAGTCTGAGGAATGGTCAGGAAATTGTGCTCATTAGAGTTGTACGTTCTACTCAGGAAGAATTGAACCTGGGACTACATGAGACCAAATTTCTACCACTCTTTTGGGACGGAATCCCCACTATGGGGAGATATTGTACTTGTGAGCTTTAGGCAGTATCAAGTGTCAACCAGTAGGTGTCCTAGATTTATCGTATTAAGTCATTATTCCATGCCAAGGAAAGCCCACACTGCCAAGGATGTAATTAGGTAAATTGTGTGTTTCTAGTTTTTCCACTAGATGGCGTTCTTATCTAACCTAAACCTACATTTGAATCCCAGGGAACCTAGGACCATGAAAACCACATGGTCGCAAGAATTGCCTGCCATCCACTCCAGTGCTAGAGAATTTACTAGAATGTCTCTCTCTCTCTCTTCTTGGATCGTTCCACTTTCGCCTCATCACCATTACATTTTAAATTGGTTCTAACTATGGATTACATAGTTTACAAGCAGAGTTTTTTATTGAGTGCCTTTGGCCATTTCCCTCTCCGTGATTAAGTGCAATAAAATATCCAGAATTAGAAGAACCATTTGCCATTTGAGGAAAGCAGACCCGCAAAGAGTGAGGTAGGCCTTTGATCATGAGGCATATATAATACATTGCATGTTTGACAGAGAAGGCAGGCAGTGGTGGTGGTGAGAGTACATTATCTCATGGTGATGATGAGTACCGTTAGGCAGGCAGATATTGGTTGCAACAGCAAGGTGTAAAAATAGTAGCAGTTGGAGCAGGGAGGTGAGACATGCCCGGCTCTTGCATGGAGAAGCCTAATGAGAATCTGCACACGCTCAGAGGACCCAGCTGCTAATTAGGCGCTGTGACTTAATTACCCCACAACCTCCTGATGACCCAACTGGAGTCTGACGACTTTGACTCATTTGTCATCAAAGCATAGGAGTGCCAGTCCAAGCATTTCTCACCGTGTCGGGAGGGTGGTCTGTGCATGTGTGTGTTTGTTTTTGAGTGGTGCAACCACTCCAAGGAACAGAAATGTCCGTGTCTATGTGTTGTTCACCTATGTGTCTGCCTATGTGACGTTAATGAGCACCAGTATGACTATTAGTACCAGTAGGGGCGCTGTTGTGCCAGAAACAGAGAGAGAGTGCTGCACTGTTGCCTGCTAATGAGAGAGAGAGAGAGAGAGAGACCACCACTCAGTTCACACAGGTGCGATTTTTAAGGGGGTAGGTTGGTTGTGAATGTATGTCTGTGTGCCAAATGAACAGAGCAGCAAAAAAATTCCACAATTATGCAATAAGTATCAATTAAATGAGTGGAAGAATAGAAGCGAGGGAGTTTGTGTATGTACCTCTGTGAGTGTATAGTGAATGTGTGCCACATGGGTGCCAGACAGCATGTGAGTGATTCAGTGTGAAAGTGTGCCAAAGTGTGAGAATGTGCCGTGTGCGTGTGTGTGTGCGCGTGTGCGTGTGCGTGTCCAGCCAACAAGCCCACTTGATGCAAAAGACAGCAGAGATTGCAAGTCAATGTACACTATGTACACACATATGTTCCAAAAGTTTCATCTTTTCCGTTTAGATCATTAACCAAGCTGACAATATAGTAATATACTCTAAGAAAACTCTTGACCATATTTAAAGCCTGGAAAGGAACTATAGCTGAAAGTGTCTAAATGGAAGTACAGGAAGTGCGGTCGCTACACGTTGTCCAGCATACCAGAACATCCTGGAGCCTGTAATTAAGACACTTAACACTCACTGCCAGGTATTCATTCTTCCAAGACCAATGTTTTTCAGTGAATAAAGCTTGTTTTGACCAGGGGCGCAATCTGGGAAAAGACCCGAGATAAAGGCACTTGATAAAAATGTACACAACTGGATTTGGACAGGCACGGCCATCTTGTTTCCGGTTAATTTTCTGTTTACTCGACACCTAGCAACCCAGAGCTAATGTACGTAGCCTACGACCGCAATCTATCATAAACCATTATAAAGACCTGGACTTGATGTAAATTTATGTCAAAGGCGTACATCATTTACGCAGCAGTAGTTCTTGTTCAGCCTAAGTTTAGGTAAAAGCCATCTTGAATTAGGAATGACGATCTAAGATTAAAAGCACAACACAGTTGTTTATGTAGGCTCCTGCATGCAGTTAACAGGCAACAGTCAATGTTGGCTATGACATATCAGTAGTAGATTACCCAAGGGGAAGGCCCAGTCTAGTTACTGTTGTGTCCCTTGGGAAAGAGGAAACTGCACCCAGCGTATCCCATCACAGCCACTCTGCCCCGATGAGAAGGTAGCGTGCTGCTCCATACCAAAGCTGAGACATACGTAGCTGTCAAAGATTTAGACAAATCTACCATCTATTTGGAAAGTTGTTTCCTTTCATGTTGGTTTGAGAAGAGATGAGCGTAATAACGTTGTAATCCTGAAATTCTAGCTTTAATAATGGCTTGATTTGTATTTTATAAATGTTTCACAGATGTACTGTACAGTATGAACAGATACAGAATAGTATTGCAAGTGCAGAAAGCATATGAAACAAAATAAATTATTGAATGCCAGTGGTGGAAAAAGTACTCAAATGTTTTACTTACATAAAAGTATCAATACTGCAATGTAGATGTACTCCGTTACAAGTAGAAGTCACATATTCAAAATTGACTAGTCCTACTCCTCCTCCCAGCCAACACTCCCCACTGACAGATAGTTACCCCCCCCCTTTTGATTTACATCAAAAGGGCATGTGAGCTCAAACCCAATATATTTTGTATTCATCCTTAGGACCCCAAATCACACCTTGGAAAGCATGAGTGTCTAATTCAAACAAAGTGTTTTTTGACTGGGGGGGTCATATTTTACCTGTCATAATTTGACCCCCCAGTATTAGGATGTTGATATTCCTTCATCAGCCAACACTCCCCACTGACAGTGGCATGACCGCACTGTAGGATGCGTAAATTGCGTCAGACTTCGATGCTCTACACAGGAGTATACATACAGCAAGGCCTAATATCTGTAATAAGTATCAATAATAAATATATCAATAATGATAATGACAGCTCATTTTGTGAAACATACAGTCAAAATGTCGACTCTGTAAATGTTCAGAGTGGACTGAATGTGGTCCTCTCCTGACACCACAATTAGATCTGGTGAGGACAGAGTGATCTGAAGCAGAAGTAAGCTGAACAACAGCTGTGCACATCTCCTCAGGGCATTCACATATCACACTGAAGATAGGCCAACTGTCTCTCTTCGCTTCTCTTCTCTTCGGTCTCGCTCTGTTTCCTCCATCATGCTCATTCTCTCTGTGTGTCACTGTGACCCTGGACTCAGTATCAGTAGTAGTAGTGGAAGTAGTGGCAGCACTTTGACACTGATTCTGGCTTAGTGTCAAAGTGTCCTTGTCACAATCAGGTGGAAATAGTGGCACTACATCTTTAAAGTGCACAAGGACTCCTTGAGCACTTTAAAGATGTAGTGCCACTAATTCCACCTGATCATGGGGATAATGCTATAGAGTCCCACCCCCTTTCATGACGACGAGCGGCCCGGAAGAGAATTTCAAATTAACTTTTCCAATAGACATTTCAAAAAGTATTAATTTAAAGACATTTAAGACAAAGCCAACTCAGATCATGACAAACTGTTTTTTGGGTCGAACAAATAATTAGAAAGAAGAAAAACAACAACAATAAAGTGTTGTACCCTGCCCTTTTTTTCTTCTAATTATTTGTTCAGCCCAAAAGATTGTGTATATTGTCATGATTTCCATCCAACATCCAAGTTGGCTTTGTCAGAGGCTTAAGGCTTTAAATTAATACTTTCTGAAACGTCTATGGGAAAAATGTATGCAGAATTCTCTTACTGGCTGCTCGTCGGGGACGGGACTGTGATACTCAATTATGTCTTGATAATAATATGTTGATGAATTTAATACACAGGAGTCACCACAATGGAAACAGGACCTCATGGCTTCTTGTGTTATCCTATTAGCAACTGTACCTCTGTACTTTTAGCAAACTGCAAAAAGGTATTCAATCACTAAAATTAAAGGGGGTGTATGTATTGTTATATTTATAGAGAGGATGCTTTTTGAAAGAAGTGTACAATAAGCGTTAAAAATAACAGGTATTCCTGTATTCCTATACATTAGCAGCCTGACAGCGAGTCACAGGTTTGATTCCCGGCTCTCTCTCTCCCCGTTTCTTGTCAGGTGCTATTAGTAGCTTGGTCAAAACACCAAATGACACACAAAGACAATACAGTGACATAACATAGATAAGGAAGGACTATTGTGGAATTCAGAAAGTGTGGTTTCCTGCTGAGGTTTGTTTGTGCTCTACTGATGAACTGCAGAGTGCAGACAGACGTTGATGGATCAAAGACAGACAGCACTGAGCCCTAGCAACTAGGCCACATTAACACTTTAAAAACCCATAATATGCATCGGATGTTTTAAAATAGCAAATCTACAAGCTCAAAACACGCATTGTGAGCTTGTAGATGTGCCAATTAAAAAATAAACTGGAGGAAAGACACAAACATACAAACATTTTAACAAAACGAAGCCGGTTACAGTTATCCCACAATATTTTTAGATGACAACCACTACAGATGTTTACAAGAAACTTTACAGAAAAAAACACGCCCAAGGTCGCTTATAATGAGCAGACAGGGCAACACGGGCACTGAGCACTTACAAACGCAAGCCCCATTACCATGATGTTCAAGGAATTATGTCCCTGATGATTTCTTCATACTGTATTCAACCAGAGTTTGATTTTTTCTGGGACTGGGTCTCAAATGTTAAGTATAGCCTACCAGTTTCTCCCAATAGGTTCACTAGGTTGTGTGCCAGACTGGCAGCAGAAGAGCATCTATGTTGAGACAGAGAGAGAGAGAGAGAAAACAGGCCAAGGGTACAGGAACCATCTCTCAACCATCATCAATCAATAGGGCCCATTCTGCCTGGACCATTCACACTAGATAACACTGCCACCTCTCCTTTAGATGTCCTGCTGGTGCACAAGATTGCTTTGTGATGGCACAGAGACTTGTGCACAAAAAAGCACATTCTTACACACATCTATGCGCGCCAACTGAATGCACACACCTCTGCCCCTGCATGCAGTCTACCTCCTGCTCCTGGCAGACACGTGTCGCTTGAAGACCGATAACAACCCATGTGTAACAGATGCTTGAATGCATATATAGACATATTAGATTAAAACATATGTGCATACACATTACATTACATAGTCACAGTTACATAATGTGCAAAATGTACAGGCATGCATGCATGCATGCATGTATCCACTCACTGCATGCATGCAGCCATGCACACACACACTTTCTAGGCTGTATGCAGAGGAACCCATCCATACCAGCACTTGTGCGACACACAGACAGACACACACCCTGACTCAAGAAGAGGGCATAGTCTTTAGGCTAGCGGGATCTCACCTTACTTGAACCCTATTGAAATCAGCTGTATCACACCATCAATGCAATGGACATTAAACACAAGACATTATTTATCACTGAGAATACCCACGCTCCGCCTAAGAGAATGAAGTGGTAAAAACAGACAACACTTTCAGTCACTGCAGGACACTTCCAACTTCCAAGTTCCATGACTGATATGGGGAAATATGCAACAGTTAGGCTATACTGAGTATTCGGGTCCAATGAGGTAGAACCAGAAGCACTCCTGAATGACGGCCATTGTGTCAGCGTCCAGCAACAGTTGATAGGCCAGCCAGACTGAGGCTGATGTGTGCAAACTGAAACCACAGGGGCAAAGTGCAGACTGCAATATATAGGTACGAACGGCACAGCAGTCTAGCTTGTAGAGACTAGAGATTGTTTTTTGCTGAAAATTAAGTTGGGGGGAAATGTCCTACAAATTGTAGGCTACTGTAGTTGTAACAATGGATGGAGTAACTGTAGCAGTATTCCTCAGATATCAGTCAAACAAACATACATAGGAACACAATTGCAATACAGTGGATACACATATACACATATATATTATATATATATATTGTATATATATATATATGCCCCATTATTTGCCTAATGTAACCTAATGTATGTAACTACTTTCAACCAGGCATGCCAATTTTGGGAATGGTATTGTAGGCGAACATTTTCACATACATCGCGTTGTGAGCTTCAAATCAGCCATTTCATTTTTTGTATTGATTTCGCAGGTTTTAACAAAGTACTGACTCTAACCAACCAAAACAAACACAGGATTTACCTCAAAACCCTGGGTCTTCTCTACCAAAGGGTTTACCTCAAAACCCTGGGTCTTCTCTACCACAGGCGATGAGAAACTGACTCATTATGGGAGTGTGCATATGAGTGAGCCATGGCAGATCAAGGTGGAGTGTTGATGTCGGCAACCTTAAAGGCTTAAATTACACCACTGTGCTGACAGCTCACTGCTAATGAGCAGACAGACATCTCAGAGAGCTTTACAAAACATTTTCCACAATCTGGGGGTTATTCCAAGGTATTGTAAAGCAGGCGTGGATCTTTGCAAGCAAGATCATCTGTGCCTGTGAATATCTCTATAGAATGGAGAAATATACATGAGCCAACTGAAACCATACATGACAATAGAATTGGAAAAAGAAACATGTCACATGGAAGTTGAACTATGTTTTTGTGCTGCTGCTGGCGTAGTGATACTGAACACAAAAAAGTAGTTCTGTGTGACAGAGGAGTCAAAGTTGAACAAAACTTGTTCTACATGGAAGGAATAGGTCAACAATACAAATGAGGCTAGTTTTGTGGATTAATATATTTATAATGAGTGGCCCCACAGACCCTGGAACTACTTAATATTCACCAAAACCCGACCAGAACTCCCAAAATACCTTGTGCATCATGTTGGCAGGGGAGCAACAGCACAGTCAATGGTGGCGATCAATGAGTTAATCTAATCGAGACGATTCTAAGATGACCAATGTTATTTTCCAAGGAGAAAATACTTCCGTGATCCAGGGATAAGCAAGTGACGTCAGGACTTTGATACTCCATTACGGTATTCTAGGATATTACATATACCCGCGCTGTCTTTCTTGTATACTGTCTGACCAATGTTCAAAAGCCCTTGAAAAGTTAATTTTCTTAGCAACCTAAAACAGATGTAATTCCATCAGAAACACACAGCATGCCTTCAGAAAGCCAAACCGTGTCATACCAAGACCAAAATCAATTAACGACTCCCTATAGTACCAGATATCACAAGACTAAAAACCCATTTTATCACCACAAGAGACATCAGTTGGAGAGTCGGGGGGTCCCCTCCGGCAAGGGCTCACATGCGTGTGCTGCCATGAAGCACATCTCAGCCTGATAAACAGCACAAATTAGATCTTTCCAAAAACAAGTCGTCAGAAATGCCTCCGGGGAAGAGGGGGGAGAGAAAGTGAGCATCACAGAACACCAGAGGAGGAAAAACAAAAAGGCTGTCTGTGGGGACTCGGCCAACTTGCGTTCACAATACAGCAATGCCTAAAGCAATAGCAGTCGCTCTCAACTGTCGTGTTTACCATCATGTCGCCATGTTTGCGTCAGGTAAATCATAATGTATTTATCCTCAATGCGATAGCTCTTCTACAAAAGACATTGAGGGGAAAGCGCTTTAAGTTTTAAAAACCAAGGCTTTTCAAATATCCAATATTTAGCATATTATTATACCCCCTGGGGATAAGAGAGGTTAATATCACTTCTCACCGAGATGGGAAACTGATCATCCTGTGCTGTGTGTGGTGTTGCAATGCAATGTGCATCAGTCTAGCAGACTAAAGCTACCCCCCACCTATAGGGTATGGACACTGATGACACATACTGTAGGAGAGAACACGCACCCAGCGTCCCGTCCCACAGCCCCCCCCCCCCCCCCTCCCCTTTGTCAGCATGCCCATCATGTGGCAGCCACAGTGGGCGCCCCTCACTTCACACGATTTGCTTTTTTCAATATTGAGATCATGTGGAAGCCAAAACTTGAATTGCCCATGCCTAGTGTGTGCGTGTGCTGTGTATGTGTGTGGGATTTTAGGGGTGAATATAAGGCCAGTCCACACCAATAGGCCCACTTACCTATCCAGCACACTGTATGGTTTACTTCTTAATATTTTAGTCGCACATTTGAACTTCAAGCCCAAGTTCAAAGGCTACAGTTAACTTAAGAGTATGTTGTGCATGCCAGTTGTAATACTGCTGCACAAAAGAAAAATATCTGGAGTGTGTGTTTGTGTGTGTCTGCGAGAGTGTCTTGCTGTAGACGAGAGTAATTTAGTATTCACCTCGCGGTTGTCATCATAAGAGAGAACAGGCTGTAACCTTGTACTTGATATGAGGTCATCAGGGAGATGGCTGCTGAGGAGGCTACTTCACATGCAGGTGTGAGTCGCTATCGCTAGCCCCTTTCACACAGCCTGTTTAAGGTGGGAATGTTGTGCCATTATTCCACCTTGCTGTTCTAAATAATAAATAAGTAAGTACAGACACGGAATGGAGGGCGCGACGTTAAGCCAGTAGCAGAGGCAGTCACAGAGCCAAATTGTCATCCGTGTACAAAAGTAAAGCTGGCAGCCTGGCAGGGCAGGTGTGTGATGTCTAACATCTGTGCACCTTTCTACCTTGAACTGCTAAATAAGAGAAAAGAAAGAAATGAGAAAATAAAAGTTCTGACTGCTTTTTCTCCCACTGTCTAAGCAAATACACAGTTACATCAACAGATTTAAATCAATTAATCTAATGAATAGGCCTAGTCTAAACAGATACAACTTTTGAGTGGGTCTTTTGTGAAATAAATGTGTAGGCTATTGTTATAAAATGTATCAATGCTATCAACAATAACTATCATCTCACGTTGTGCAGTTGCATACATGAAAAAGGGGAAAGTGAGAAAGAGCTTGAGCGAGCAATAGAGGGAGTTTTTGATTACCACAGAGTAGATTATTGGGTTATTGCATGCTCGTCTTATTTGGAAAAAGTTAAACACTTTATGTTGCTCTGTGAAGGAAAATGTTTCAGTACCAGCTAGATCTTCTATTTTGTCTCAGTTTTGTAAAATAAATATGCTAGAACAGGCCTAGTTGTAAAATGTAAATGTATAGAATCCATTGACAATAACTAATATCTTAAAGATGTAGTGCCGTGATTTTTTTCTTGAACAGACACACAGAAAAAGTTTTGTTTGGTTCTGTGTAAAAACTCCACCTAGGATAAGGAAGGAGTTCCACTTCATACAGAGACATAGTTCTGAAGGCGGATTAAGCTTTACCTAACTTGGAAATTATTATTGGGCAGCCAATATACACAAAATGCTGAATGGTGTGAACTTGAAACTAAATCATGTCCTACCACCTCACTATCATCTTTCAAAGTTGAATATTCAAACTAAACAATTCTCAACTAATCCAATTGTTGTCTCTACTCTAAGAATTTGGTCTCAATTCAGAGTTGCCCTTGGACTCAGAGGAATGTCTAACCATAGTCCTATTCATAACAACCACCTTTTTCCTCCGCTCCGTCCTAAGATTGATGCAGCCTTTTCTCTGTGGCAAAGAGCAGGCCTTGTTAAGCTAATGGATCTATATATAGACAACATAAGGTATTTTGTAGTTTTAGTGAACTGTGTGGAAAGTTTAACCTCACAAACGACATACATCGTGCTATCCCTAAGACACAATTTTGGACATACCCATTTGTGGGAAAGGCTTATTTAGTTATATTCAAAGGTTTTCACTTTAATTTCCAACCATACAGCAATTTATATAGACAAAATTTAAAAAAGATTGGGAACATGAATTAGGTAGGATTATAGATGAAGTCTGGGAGGATGCTTAATGAGAGTACATCATGCTCTAGGCTGAACTTAATACAATTTAAAGTTGTGCACCGTATTTATTTCACTCATTTCAAACATTCTAAAATATACCAACATCACAGATTCCACTCTAATAGATGTCATATGTCACCAGTGAACATGACACACATGTTCTGGTCATGTCCCCGCTTATTGGACAACATTGTTAAGCCTTAAAGACCTCATGATTTATCTAAACTTGATTAAACATATAACTGAATTAAAGAAGCTATAGGAAACAACTACCACCAACTCGACACGGTGACAAGCTCTAAAGATAACAAGTATTAAAAGGTACACCATATGTGCCACAGGGGAGTGCCAGGAGGGATAGCGAGATACATCATAAATATTCATGTCAGTGGAAGTTGCTCAGTGGCGTTTTGATGCACCCGGAAGAACCGTCTACTACCGCCTTTGACCACCAAATTCTGGTGGTCAAATGCAACAAAGTGCAACCGAGCGCTCAATGTTAAAGCCCAGCTACTCTGGGTTTCCCCGTCATAAATCCACGGGTGCGCCTGCAGACCCTCCTCTTACCACTAGGGGCCTAGGGCCGAGCGCCTCAACGTTGGAGAGCCTCACCTTGGTTGAACCAAGGGAAGAGGTAGATGTAAGAAAAAGAAAAATACTTTTGACATCCTATGGCTACTGTACTATACTGGATTGTACTATACTTTGTAATGTCAAAAGCAAGAAATACATGACGGCAACGACAATATTGTTCGATCTCCTTATAAGGCTTCTGTGTATATTATAGTGTTGAGTGCATGAGTCTGCATGTGTTTATGAGCCGTGTGTGTGTGTGGGGTGCATTATGAGTGACTGAGTATGTGTATAAGTAGTTAGAAGTGTTTGACTGTGTGTGCGCGACTGTGTGTGCGACTGTGCGACTGTGCGTGTGCCCCCCCCCCCTCTGATGTGTTGCTGACCTCTGTGCAAAGCAGAATCATCCTCCTCGTACTCTGGCACTATCTTTAAACCAAAACTGTTAATTAGCAATAAACCACATAGTAATAATAAACCACACTGTAATGTAAGTATCCCCACTCCAATCTGTGTGTGGTATGAGTCTACAGAAGACATCACTGAGGGTCACTGAGGGTCTCCCATAGCAAACTGTGTCCCAGCTTTCTGTGACATGTCTGGTAATGTTCCCACGTGCCGTTTGTCAGATGGCTGGTGTTTATAGTAGAAACAATGAGTTCTGACATCATAGCACATCAAGCCACCCACACAACACAACTGCAGTTCACTGGGCACACAAAGGGTTTTTTCTGATTGTACAAACATCACATAATTGTGCCCTTGGAAGCACAGGTAGGCTACTCATGCTTGTCTAGCATCAATTCCAGCTTGATCTCGCTTTTCTTTGCTTCCCTCCACTATTCTACTATCCGTGTCAAAGAAAGAATTTGAAGGGGAAATGATATCACATCTCATATTTCAGTGCCTTGCTTAAGGACACTTCAGCTGAACACATTGGTGCTAACTGGAAACCAGCTGATGTTTCTGATTATGGACGTAATGGGCGAGTAGTCGAGTACCTGAATCTGAAAGATCCAATTGTGTTTTTACTGAACGCATGCCGTGGCCAAATTAGTACAATAATAACAATATTGAGCAGAATGAGCACTCTGTATTACAGGGCACTGCAGGCAAAGAGGTAATGAGAAAACAAATTAGTCAAGTCATTGGAGGAATACACAATATTGAAATCTAAAACTAGAAAAAATGCTCCTCGGAGCACAGGCCTCCACCAGGTCAGGGAGATTTGTTGTGGGCGTGAAGTGTTTTTGATATTGAGTGAGCATAGAAGTAGCAGTTAATAGCCAATAGACAATGACTAAGTTAAAGTAGAATACAAATTAAAATAAATCTGTCAGATCCGACTTAACATCACATAACTATAAAGAATAAAGATCATGTGTACAGATTTGGATGATATTAAGATAAAAGGACTAAAGGACAAAAAGAATTCGACCTCCTAGTGGAGCTATAAAGGGCAAATGCAAGGGCAAAGGTTTTTCCTTGGCCTCGAGGGAGTGTGCATCAAGGTTTTACACAGATCGGTGCAGTTCTTTGTAGCTTTCCTGTTATAATGCCACTATGAGGATGATTAGATAATGTTCAAGTGCCACTGATTTGCGTGGTGTTTGGACAAAATCTGTAGGTGTACGGTAAAAAAAATGCTTAGCTAAATCTTGCTCCTGGTGGCGCTATAACAGGCCCATGTGAGAAAATTGGGAGTGTGTATGCACACTGCACAGTTTTGCTGCGATCAAGCCAACGGTGCTGGAGATTAGGTGATCACAGATAGACACACGTGCACGGACAGACAGGGTGAAAGACATGTCTATGTCCATGCCTTTGGCCTGGTCGAGACAATAAGTGCAGGCCTACATAATCTACATAGATAGATGATACCTTTATTATCCCATGGGGGATATCAGTCTACAGTCTATAGTCTATACAGTGGAAATGCTCAGTGTTCATTTATCAATTTAAATGAACACTCAGGATTTCACAGTGTTAAGGACAGATAATTAATCCTAAACCAGGCCATTTATTTATCAGCACACAGAGGTCTGCAAAGCTCTGTGGCTGCACTGATCTGCTGCTGGCTACACAACTATGACAGCAGTGGACCAGGTAAGCAGAAAACAGACACCACGCTTAGACTGAGGCCATCTAAAACCAGTTCGAACACAGCTTGTGCTGTGTGTGCACGCGCGTGTGTCGTTTAACATCTCTCTGACACAGGACAAAAGTGCACAGCCGGGCAACACACACACACACACACACACACACACACACACACACACACACACACACACACACACACACACACACACACACACACACACACACACACACACACACACACACACACACACACACACACACACACACACACACACACACACACACACACACACACACACACACACACACACACACACACACACACACACACACACACACACACACACACACACACACACACACACACACACACACACACACACACACACACACTTTTTAGAAAATCGCCTTTTTCTTTAAAAGCCTTGGCTAAGGGAAAGAGAGGCAAAGCTAACGGTGTGGACAGGAATGATTCTGATGAGGGAGATAAGACAGGAAAGGAGATAGGCTTTCATCCATGTGTCAGAGGGCTATTTGTTACCAGGGTTGCAAGACTAGACTCTCCCCCTGCACTGGTCTTGATATAAACATTTATATGAATGATATGCCATGTGGCGTGCGTGCGTGCGTGCAAAATGCTTGTCATGTAAGGATTATATCCCTTGTACCGACAAGGCAAGCTGTGGTAAACATAAATTAACACTTACAAATGTTGTTTCCGTTTCAACAAGCCTCTTCATTGTAAAGCACATTTGAAAAGCTACACTCCTCTGAGCCAGGCTGGGTTGCCTAGTGTATGTCGTGGCCAGGGAGCGAGGGTGGGGGGCATAGTAGATCTACAACATACTGTGCATATGCAACTTTATGCATTTGTCGCACCCTATGGGCAGAAGTGGAAGTGCTTTGTGTGTGTGTGTGGTCACACAAAGTATGCATGGCTGTACATTCAGGCAGCAGGTGTATTATAAGACAAATAAGAATGACCCCTTGGAGTCAAACTTTATTTTTCTAGATGCCACAGAAGAATTCTGTCTGTCTGCCTGTCTAGTCTGTTCTCTCTCTATGCAGCTGTCCCTTACAGGGGGAACTGAATACAGGCACACCACACTGCATGAAATATTAATGAGGAGGCCTGGGAGATATACCTGACATTAACTTTATTATTTTTAAAAAATGTTGGATTTAGATAGGAAGGCTATACATGCAAGCCATACAAATCAGAAAAATTATATCAAGACTCAGACCATTTCTAGATTAAAAGGGGAACATTTCATTCTTTCAGGTGCTGTGCTGTCAAACATAAATGGATCAAATCAAAATGTGTATTTCCACTCGAAATTGAACAGATTTCAGGACAAACAAATCAGTCTCTGCCACATGACCTCAGCTATGAACACACAGAAGGACTATACGCCTTTTCATCCACGGATATGATCCGGTTTGCGACTTGTGATTCAGGGTACAGGGTGGGTGAGCCTGTCAACCCGTGTACTGACCTTGCTGAAAGGTAGAACGCAAGTTGCATTCCACACTGCCAGTGCTAAACTACCCATCTCCTGTGTCACCTAACACCAGCAACAATTCTGTCTCAGTCCAGTTACACAGTTAAATATTGGTGAACCATTTGCACAATACTATGGGCTTCCACACTGTGTAGATGGGATGGTTTACTACAGTAGCAAACTGCATTTAGAGAGGTTAGAATTAACTCAATTAAAAAACAATGAAAGCATTGCTCCAATATTCAGCTTGCACTTAAACAACAGACGTCTAAAATGATTTATAGGCCAGGAATACTGCAGCCTCGTCTGAATACTCCTGTGACTGCAGTCTGGGACAGGGTTTCCTCCTCCGATTTAAAATTAGTTTAGTCAATTATTCATTCTTCCTGATTAACTCCACACCAGCCCAAGTGGGAGGTAACCTCTGAAGAACATTGTATTAATTTGATCAGATATAATCAAGGGCCTTTGAACATATCCTTGGACCACCACCATGTGCAATAGAGCGAAAATAATTGTAAACACTCAGGCAAGCAGTGAATAATTGTTACATTACATTCTTAGCAGCAATGAATTAAGTTTCCACTTCCAGTTTTATTTTGGTAAAGTTGAACAAGACACAGTTGCCAATCCAAACAACCAAAAATAGACTGATGGGCTGGCTGAGGCTGATTGGGTGAGGCCCATGATGTGTCTTGTAACTTCAGAAACTGTACTGTATCCCAGCCAGAGCAACCAAGATATTGTATTCTATACGTCTCTGTGATTGTCTATTAAATCTTCTCCTCTCTACCCTCCTCTGGAAGCCTCATCTTTCTCAGGAAGTTACCACAGCAGGCACATCTTGGTTCAGGTTAGGTTTTTGCCCCTGTCCCTCTGTCTCGCACATAGACATAAAACGGTAGACGCCTCCTTTGACTATGGGGCTTCTGTATCTCGAGGAGAGGCAAGCTTCTGTGACGCACGCGGAAGCATGCTAAGCTACCGTGTGCGTCACAGAAGGGGACGTCCGGTAGGCCACTCAGAGGCATCAGACAGGTTGCTCCAATGAACTGCTGCGGCCAACAAGTTGGGTGAGGAATCAATTGGAATAATGACTAAATTGGGGAGAAAAGGTGGGTAAATTATTGGCTACTCTAAATGTATTAAAAAAAACATACATTAACTGCCAGTTAAAAAGAAAATCTGGACTGGTACTTTTTCATTTTAGTGTCAAGCCTTCCTCAGCATCCAGTGATGTCCCAGGTCCTACTTCAACGACGAGTATAGTACTGAGTACAGTATTGCATCCCAGGACCCCCAGAGGGTGACATGACTGTGTCGTCTCAATGTAGTGACTCTAATGATGCAGGCTATTTGCATCATTGCAGTGTGTTAAGAAAGTGGTCAGTGGTGTTGTGTGTACCATGAGGGACTGATAGACAGACAGACATGACAAGTAAATAAAATAAAATCGCACGAGCTGTGCGTATGACAGCCCCCTGTAATTGCGCATCCGACTCCCTCACTGTTGTCGGCTAGCGCTGCATACACTACAAATTATCTTGACACTTCTGGTGAGGAGCACTGTGAGGTGACTTTGTAAGGTGGCGCATGAATTTAATGAATTGCAAAAAGCCATCTCTCAAAACTCTCAAATGACATTGGGCATACTCAATAGGAAACAGTGACCAGGGACAGGGACACAACTCCAGCTGACGTATTTGATGCCTGACTGTCTCGTCAGCCGTCACGTATGCAGTCACAATTGCAGTTTTTTCTCGCTAGGTCAAACATAGCATGCCGCCAATTGTACCGTTTAGTTGCGCATTATAGTGAAGAGCAAAGACTGAACTGCTGTCACATCACCATCAGGTTTTAAGTACACTCCATCATAAAGTGCACTTGCATTCTGTCAACATCAGTTGGGAAGCTGTAGTCATTACTGGTCTTCAAGCCTTTCTTGAGAGTCGTGGTAAATACCCTAGGCAAAAGATATCCCTAAAGATATTGAAGCCATGAACACAGAAGTACGTACGTAAACATGACAATATAATTGGCAAAAGTTTTTTCCCCTACAGGGTACATTTTCAAAATGTACCCTAAGGTGAATTACCATTAAGGTATACTGCCTCATGTCAAAATTACTTATTCCAATTTACATTTGGGCCTTAATGTTTGAAACAGCGTTATGATGCTTGCCAGTATCTCAAATCAGCCTGTTTTTTTTTTTTTGCTTCCTTATAACAGCTGTGCATACTGGGATAGCAGGCTATTTGGTTGAAGGAACAGCTGGAGGTCTAGAGCTACCTGTCTGACAAAGCCCTCCCCTGGTGAAACAAAGTTTATTTGCTTAATAAAACATGTAGAACAGTCACAGCATTTTGTGTAAGAATCCCCAAATGGGGGGGGGGGGGTAACAGTTGTATCAAGGATGAGGATTTACATATCCTATCCTACTGCTCTACCAGTAGCAGGGCCAATTTTAGCCCCATATGTGCCCTCTCCCTACGCTCCTTCTGTAGCTCCAGTGTGTGACCTCATCTCGGAGCTACAGAATGAGCGTAGAGAGAGGGCACATATGGGGCTAGGCCAATCTCTGTACAGTGAAATCCACTGCGTTAATGACCAACTCTGAAATAAACCATTACGGGTACTTTTGTACACAGACTCAGAGTTTAATTAATGCTCCAGACTTTGCTGTGCAACTGTAGTGAGAAGTGACACTACTGCCATTTCATTTGCCTCCACACAGTGAGGTGATGCAATTACCGGTAGCTTCAAAAAGCTTAGCCCTAGGGTCTGTAGCCTATACAATACACATCTACTGTATATAGCATGTATACAATGACGCAATGTGACAGCTCTGTTTAACACAATGCTGTACCCTATCCAACTGTATATACTTTTCCCATTTTCTTAAATTGTTTTTTATTATATCTTGACACTTCTTTTGGCAATGTAAACATATATTTCCTCATGCCATTGAAATTAAATAATTGGAGGCGGGGTCTCACTCTAGTGTCTAGTCTATGCTGTTGCATGGTGACAAAGCAGTTTGACAGGTTCCACTTTGCCTCCTCCCCTTCCTTTTCCACCTACTCTTTCATTTTACCTTCACCTAAGTACTGCAGTCAAACTCTGGTGAAACGAGGTGAAACTATGGATGAAACGTGCTTTGCTTTCCTGCAACTACTTCCTTGTTCACCTTCATTCATTCTCGGCTTCAGTGCTTCACACTGCAAAGTCCTTTTATGACAGTGACAGCCGGCGGCCAATCGTCACTCTACACAGAGTGTGGCCAAAAGGATCACTATTCTATGAGTCAGAACACTGAGTAACCCGAGTAACACTGAGTAAAAACAGTGGTCTTGCTGAACTACTCTTAAGTAGTAGAAATGTGATGATTATGAACACCGTCCTTATAACCTCAAGGAAATACTAAAATGTGCCATTACAGAAATACTACAACATTCAACTAGAGACACGATCAAAATTACAAAACTGTTTCACCTTTACGTAGGCTAAGAGCTGCCTACATCAGTCCAAGTGTATAATGTTTAAATGGTCTCTATGGGCTTTAATAATAGAAATGCCAGAATAAATAATTTGGCCATCATTTTATTATCTGACTTTTTTCAATATGGTAATAGTATACGAGTCAATCTACTATGCAAACACCCGACATTAGCTATACTGTTTTCCTACAGTGGCAGTGAAGTGCTTTATGTGACCATGACCTTTCATGCAAATGAGTGTTTACTGTTTATGAACAAGAGTCCTTTTCTCTCCAACATGCCCCCCTAATACACAGTAGTCTATTGTCAGAGCTCAGAGGCAAGTCATGATGTCAGATATAGCATGTCTGACATCTCTGAGCGTGTCTCTTGGTTTACCAAGGCCCATCCTGACTGAGCCTCATAATCAGCTTACCAGGTTGAAGACTGTCTCCACGATGTCTCGGCTCGAAACTTCCCCAACTTCCACCAGGCCGGTGAGGACGGCGAATTTCATCCGTATTCCCCTGATCGGTATCCCGGGGTTGACCGCGGCATTGCCTGGCCGCGCGGCGCCAGGAGGCTCCTCGCTGGCCATTGTGCTGAGATGAAAAACAGACAGACAGGCAGGTGGCGTCCACAGGTAAAGCACCTGTTCACCTCCGCAGGACAGGGAACCTGGAACTGATATCGGGCTGAGAAACAAGCCCCGTTTATCTCCTCCCGCGGGGGCGACTTTATTGACAGTCACAGAAAACAAAGGTGACTTCCTCCCCCATCAAAGACAGGATTCACAATATAAAGACGCAAGAGTAGCCACTGGCGATGACTGTGAGGCTGGACGCACAACTCCTCGCCCCCTGGCTGCTGCGAAACTTGATACGAGACGGATGGATTAATGCAATTGAAAGCCGTAAAGAATGCAGCGTTTCACCAGCTAAGAAAAAACAAGAGGAACAGAGCCGTATCCACACAGTGTCCCAGAAACAGAAACGATGCTCCAGCGTGGGTCATTTCTCCCCGGCGGTAACAATGTAACCAGCAGTGGAACTTGTTATATTGTCTCTGCTGCCTTCAAACACTTGACAGGTACGAGAGCTGACGAGGAGCAAAACTCCCCGCAACGGTCCTCAAGTCCGTCAACAGCCCCGGTGACCGTCGACTGGGGACAGAGGTCCGCTCGCTGCTGTCCCCGGACACTCCTCGACCTCTTTAAATGTAAATGTTAATCCAGTTACAATGCATTTCTCTTCCTGATTTCACCCCGTATAGATTCAGCTCGTCCCCGCCATGACAGTATAACCCTTGAGCGAGTGGAGCATGCGCAGTGCGAGTCTCTGATGGGACTCTGATGAGCGTGGTTGGCTCAGGTGTACAGGTGGCTGGAGAACACACACACACACACACACACGCGCGCGCGTGCGCACACACACATACACACACGCACACACACATGCACAGACACACACACACACACACACACACACGCACACACACACACACACACACACACACACACACTACTTGTGTCTTTGTCACACTGAGCTGAGGAGTGAGGAGTGAGGACACTCAGGCAAATAAAAAATAACTCCAGTTACTCTGATATACTCGTATTACTCGGCCCTGGGGCAACGTTAATCATAAATCCTACTATAGGCCTACCTATATGTTTTGATTAACAGTTTGGAGAATTACAGTACATTTCAAGCACAACTCAATACAAAACTGTTAACTGTGGACGAGTGTGTTTATGTGTGTGCGTTCATATATTGTTTTCATTTCATTATTATCCTGTCTGTGTGTGAACTCCAGCAATTTATTTTTATTTCCTGAGTTGATGTTTGGCAACACATACTGTAATGTCCAATTGTTTGTCTTATTGCTTTCTGTATGTCTTTGTCTATTCTTGTTCATGAAAAATTAATAAAATGTAAATTGAAAAAAAAAACAATAGGGTCCACCATGTTCAATTCATCATATCATAACATAGACGTACAAATCTGTTGAAGACTGTGTGTGTGTGTGTGTGTGTGTGTGTGTGTGTGTGTGTGTGTGTGTGTGTGTGTGTGTGTGTGTGTGTGTGTGTGGTGTGTGCATGTGCGTGTGTGTGTGTGTGTGTGTGTGTGTGTGTTAATGAATGAATACATGTTGATGAGGAAAAATGTCCTCTGTTCTCCTCGACCCCACTTGATTGTGAGTCATGTTGACTTCATGCTGTATGGTTGCTCGGGGGGATGCTACAGCAGCAGGCCTTCTCTGCTGACCTCTCCACGTCCCAACCCCACTGCATGCAGCAGTCCTCCTCGGGGGACACTGTCTGGGAGTCACGCGGTGTTCCGCAGCACCACAAACAGAGCAAAATATTTTCTCATAGTGGTTTGCAGTACAGCCTACAGTACAACACTACAGTCATCTATCCAGCAATAGCAGTAGTAATTATTGCTTTCCTCTTCTTCTCATGCAAACTCTCCAGATTATCAAATATCAAGTTGTTGCAATGAGCGATGCACATTTGGGAATGGTTTATTTAACATTATTATTGACGTCCAAGCTTATCAGGAGGCTGAATGCAGACAGTCCTTTTTTTTATTGTATTTGTACATCAATACAGAATAGATCTTTATTTAGGCCTAGGTCTACATGATGAATGCGTGGCAGTGTTTGTGGTCAACTGTCAAATACTGACTCTTTTGTGAAAATAACAGGGTGAACCGTGATACAATAACACATGGACAGGAATGTTAGCACAAGTGTCTGTTTTTTCTTGTTCACAGATCAAGGTCTAGGGTGAAATAAACCCAAAGTCATGTAGTCACAATGTGGAACAATTACTCGTGCACTGCAGCATTGGAATATGAATTAAATTCAATATTAGGCCTGGTGGTTGTCTATCTATGGTTTACTTTATAGCATAAGCATAACTATGTAGTAGGCATTTGCAAAAACTGTTCAGTGGCTGGCTGTACTGAAATGACGATGTAATTAATTCATGTATTAACTATTTATTCATGTCACTCACGTTACAATCTCAGTCTATCAAGACACCAGTAGATGGCGCTATTGAAAACCATAGAGAGCTACGGTTAAAAGCTCGCGAGATGAGCCACATATCGGCACTAGACAATCTCTTTATTTCTCGCGGTAGCACCTACTTCCGCCTCTTTCACTCCCTGTAAGCCAACATGGCAGTCGGCAAGAATAAGAGGCTGACCAAAGGTGGCAAAAAAGGTGCCAAAAAGAAGATGTAAGTAGCGAAATTCATGTGATATACTGTGTGGTAGATTGTGTTCATCTCGATTGTGACAGTTATAGGTATAAAAGATGAAGGATGAAGTTGATAATGACTGGATAGAGTGCGATAAGTCGCTCACCCTGGCACCCAACTTCACCGGCCTCAGGGTTACAAGCAGTGTTGTCACGCTGATTCCCTTATTGTACTGTCTGACATACACCGTTATAAAAAATATAACCTGTTACCCCAGCTCTACGATAAAACGCACCTAAATCGATACATATCTTGGCTGTTAAAATGTAATGCAAGTTGCAACACTAGGGCACAGCGAAGCTAATGTTTGCGTGAATTAGCTACGCTACGGCTAGCTAGCAAAGATGGCAGTCCGTTCGTTCCCCCACGAACGTGAATTGTTGGCCCTACATTTCTCAAAAATAATTAAAAAGAAATGTCGAAACTAATGTCAACGGTGGATAGATTTGCTGACCCTACGTTGTCGTTGGAAGTTAAGCAATTGAATTGGCTCGTTGTCTGAGGTCCTTCATAGTGTGCGACGGCACGGCACCTAGCTGCACTGTTAGTCTGTTAAATATGCGATTACAATTACAAACTTACAATAAACTGTCCATCCCCCGGTTGATTTGGTATAGGTGAAATTGTGAATTATGTTCAATTATATTAAGCTGCATTGCCGTTTATTTCCCCACAGTGTGGACCCCTTTTCCAAGAAGGATTGGTACGATGTCAAGGCACCAGCCATGTTCATCATCCGCAATATTGGCAAGACCTTGGTCACCAGGACTCAGGGAACCAGTGAGTTTATTTATTTCCTTGCTGCCTATATGCAAATTAATTGGCTAGATCAAGCGTTTGCAAAAGATGTGCATGGATAAAAATCTTAGTCTGTTAAGACCGAGCAGACCAATTGATCGACTGACTAGATGGCCCTATCATAGTTCATAATCAGAAGCTCATTTCAGATATAGGCTACTATGTTCATTAGCCGCAATTTGCAACTAGATTTATTTGAGTGGTCTAAGGAACAACTTTGTTCCTATGTCCCAATATATGTGACTGTCCCGATGTTTAGACTACCACTAGGGGGTGCTGTTGCACCACTCGCTTCAGACTGGTCTGATTTTTTTCTTTTTAATAATTGGACTCCCCACTCATCCAATTTGTTTGCGATCTTCTTTTATTAAACTACGAAACTCGCCAACATTGCAGCTGTAGGGCAAGCTTGAATTATCCTCTTTCAATATGCCAAGCTTTTGTGTCTTAAAAATCCATGTAGACATCTTATGAGCTACTTTCTGTCAAGAAATTCTGTGCAGGTGATGCTTTTTCTAAGTGTTGGAGTTTAGAAGTGCTCGTCGTAAGTAACTGAATGGCCCTGTGTACCATCTGCACATGATGCAGGAGGCAGCAGCACGACCCCTTAACCATAACGAGTGCTTCCAAGCTCCAACACTTGGAAAAAGAATCACTTGCAGAGGATGTCTTGACAGAAAGTAGCTCATAGCATGTCTACGGTGGTTTTTATCACAAAAGCTTGGCAGATTGAAAGAAAATAATTCAAGCTTTGCCTAGAGCTTCAATGTTGGTGAGTTTAAGGTTGTTTACTACAAGCAGATCGCAAACGCAAATTGGATGAGTGGGGAGTCAATGGAGGGTATTGCAACTCTAGATTCATCCCATTATAAAAAATCTTTTGCAAATTGTGGCTATGTTCACATGCATGCATAAGAAGTTTGTCTTGAAAAAATAATGGCAACTGTTTCAGCAAAAAAAAATAGGCCCACTGATTTACTTGTGATCACCTGAATTTTGAGGAGTCAGTTCATTATAAGTTCTTGTCAAACTCTTACATGCGATTCCCATCTCCTCATCCCCCTCCAGGAATTGCTTCAGATGGTCTTAAAGGCCGCGTGTTTGAGGTGAGCCTTGCTGACCTGCAGAACGATGAGGTAGCCTTCCGTAAGTTCAAGCTGATCACAGAGGACGTCCAGGGCAAGAATTGTCTAACAAACTTCCACGGCATGGATCTGACCCGTGACAAAATGTGTTCAATGGTCAAGAAATGGCAGGTAATGTCCATTAGTCTGAAACCTATTCAATGATGTTACTTGGAATGTTGTGTACTCTGAATCTGCTTGGTTGTATGCACTGAAATATGCATTTACTGTAATTCAAAGTTGTATGTTGTTGCAAATGCATTTTTTGTGTTTCCTGGGAAATGACACATCATGCCTTAATTGAATACCATTATACACGCAATTAACACAGGACTATATCTTGTGCCACCCCTTAACCCTAAACTAAAATTTTACTATTTAAAAAAAACATTTTACAATAGTTCAAAATTAAAATATTAAAACATTTTACTATTTAAAAAAAAATATTAGGATGGGGTAGGGGTGCTTACAGTGGCCTAAAGAATGAGTTAATTGTGGTTTGAGAACAGTAACTTGGGCTGAAGTAGTGTTACTATGGGTTTATCTTCCACAAATAATAATGTTTGCATATCTTCAGATCATGGTTGCTGGTAATGTTCCAGCATATTATCATAAAATGCACAACAAAATTATCTAAATGTGAATCATAATTGTCAGTGAGTGCAGTAGTTGATCTGTGTGAACTGTGAAAACACTGCAGTTGGCTTTCTACTATTTAGAAGTGTACAGCAAAGCAATCAGGTGGAAATGGGAAAGCATACATTTGTTTGCGTCATACCCTTGTCATGTGTTTCCCTTAATCTTCAGACTATGATCGAGGCACATGTGGACGTGAAGACCACTGATGGCTACCTGCTGCGTCTTTTCTGTGTTGGTTTCACAAAGAAGCGCACCAACCAGATCAGGAAGACGTCGTATGCCCAGCATCAACAGGTCCGCCAGATCCGCAAAAAGATGATGGAGATCATGACCCGTGAGGTCCAGACCAATGACCTGAAGGAAGTCGTTAACAAGCTGTAAGTAGACACTAGTTTTGATTATTGATTGACTTGCTAGAATATGTATCTTTTACGTTGGGCGATGAATGGATAATTCCTGATTTGAAAGAGTGTTTTAAGTGTCCTTTTGAAAGGGGTGCATACTGTAGTAGGTCATGGTGGAAGCGTTGTGCATCAAAACACAAGTTGACTGTCAATGACTGGCTGCTATTTATACATTATTTATTATTTCACTACATCATATTGTATCATTGACCTAAATTGCGTTATCAGCAAGGATCGGGTGATTTAAAAAGGTTATGCCAACTCGTGTTCTGACTTTTGAGCCGTACTGTCGTCGCATTGTCATGCTTTCAGGTTTGTGGTTTGAATACATCCCACTGATCCCAGGGTATGTCGTATCCTAGCAACACTGAAAGTTCTCCTTTCCCATTGGTGGTGTCATGAGTGAATGAGCTGCTGGGAACCAGGTTCATAGCACAGTCGGGCAGTTATCTTGAGAGCAAAGGGGGCAGAAACAGAATTGTCAAATGAATCACTGTCATTTGTATTTATTCCCGACGGAACAAAGTGCGTCCCGTATCGGTTCATTATGGGACACGTCTGTTAGTTTCCAAATACTGGACGATTACGTATTTTACGGGACGGTGGTAACCCCGATTCCGTCTGGAAAATCCTGTTGAGGAAAGGTTATAATTTATGTTGCGTACCGGTGGTTGGGAACATCTGACGTAAAGTGTCCAGCTTATGCTGGAAAGTCGGCAATATACAAAGTCAGATTTACTTAGGCAATGAAGTAAATTAAAACCTAAACAACATGGAATCATAGGATTAATACTGTAAAAGTTAATGGTTCGTTTCTATTTGCGTGACACCTAGAGCTAAATCCCTGAGGGTAATGGTACATTCATATTTTAATGAAGCATGCTCAATGGTGTTGCATTTAATGGTGCATATCCATAGACCATACTAATGCGGTGCTGTGGATTGTATCATACAGGATCCCTGACAGCGTTGGTAAGGACATAGAGAAGGCATGCCAGTCCATCTATCCCCTCCACGATGTCTTTGTACGGAAGGTTAAGATGCTGAAGAAGCCAAAGTTTGAGTGTAAGTGATTTTTCTATTTTGGATGAACTGTTATCAAATCCATTTTCCTTTGATCGTACTTTGGGAACCAATTATTCCAGGCTGTTTATGGATGCTGATTATGTTTTTGAAAACCATTCATTGACATTGCCTTACATTTCCTCTTCAAAGGAAGAGAAGAACTCTCCAAGGAAATGTTTTGGTCTCATTCAGAGCTGACAAAGCCCATTATTCCTACTGCAGCCAATGATGTATGCGACACTCTAGAGCTAAAACTGGATATTTTTGATATACAGGTTTAATTTTTGTCTTGTCTAGACAAACATTAAAAACGCCATTGACAATGGACAGAGTTTAATGTTTTTGTCTGTCACTGAGCAAATTGGCATATGATGTTATATTATCGCAATGATGTAAGATAATAAGGGTTGGTAAAGCGCCCCTCACTTCACATCGGTGTAAAAAAAAAAATGTTGCTTGTAATAGAGAAGGCACTTTTTTAATTTAGAATTGACTTTTGTCCTAATTTTGAAATGCTGCTGACAGGGGTCAGGACTTAGTAAAAAAAATAGATGGATATAATTTCTATAGATTTGATTAGTAGCCTACACATCCCTAGTTAGGAGTTTTTTGTTAGTGGCCATAAAGAGGCTACAAAACAGAAACCTTTCTACAATGGCTTAGTAAAAATATCTTGTTTTTTCCCTTGTATGCAGTGGGCAAACTAATGGAGTTGCATGGTGAAGGTGGTGGCGGCAGTGCAGCCAAGGCCACTGGTGACGAGACAGGCGTCAAGGTTGAGCGCGCTGACGGCTACGAACCCCCCATCCAGGAAACTGTCTGAACAAACCACCATGTCACAAATTTAATAAAATAAAAAAAATGTAAACGTGGATAATGGCCTTGTGTTTTTGTTCAATTCTATGCTGTAGAGTGGTGGTTCTCAAAGTGGGGTCCAGCGTCCTTGAGGTTCCAAGTGGTCCTCGGCAAAAGTAGTTTATATAGCGTCGCAATCATTTTAACCACTTTACCCTGTTATGTTGGCTATTCAAAAACCGCTAAAACAAATTGTGAATTCTCTTATGGTGTCCCTGGAAAAATACAACTTTCAGATAAGGGTCCCTGACAAGTTTGAGAACCACTGCTGAAGATGGGTTGCCACTGCAAAATATTGGCTATTGGCAACACTACCTAACTTTGTGGTTACACAATGTTATACAATATAACTATCTGAACTTCTCACCACTGGTTGCAAAATTGAATTTCTCAGTTAAATTTGCTTCTGATCTTGGGTGTATAATTTATTGTATATTCAGTAATTGAATTTCCCCGTTTCTCCAGCTCCTGTAAGATGCATTTTCCACTCTAATACCAATTACCAACTTATACCTGAAAAGATTGGATGAATGGAAGTGAAAATGGCTGCTAAAATTGGATCTCTTAAAAACAAAAAAGCTGTTGCTGCTGATTGGATGATATTGGTGACTGATAACCTATTTTATTATTGGAGCTGGAGTGACCCGTTACTGAGGGCAATGGATGCACCTGGGGCATATCCTCACCTCAGTGATGTATCCTCTAAGGTTATTTTGTTTCAGGTCTTGCAACATCATACCTGTCACTCGGGTGACCCAGCCAGGTTGATCAAGTCCCGACTTACGTCCCAGTAGCTTCCCTCAATCAGTCCCATTAGGGGAAAAACCAGGGCCACAATCCGTTGAGCCGGAACTACTTTGCCAGTATTGGGAGGTACTGATCATGCTGGCATGATCAGTACTAAGGACTAAGCTCTGTGGGGTTTACTCCTGTCCGGGCCTGTTGCACCACCAGTCTCTCAGCACCAGGCACTTCATTCAGGAGTGGATTCTTGAGCCCCATGGTTATGTTAAAAAGAAATGGATTTAAAAGGATCCCTGACCAAATTGTACTTTAATTTTAGACTAAAACTATTAGATCAATTCTGACCTTTTGTAGGGCTAATTCAAAAGAAATTGTTAAATGTGAGGGCCACGGCAACCCATCTCTAAAGCCCTGAAAAACTATGAAATATACTGCAGGTCAGTTTGTGGCCACTAGATGGTGCAACTGTAGATGTCCATTTCTGTGAAGGTCAATGTATGTTGCTGATTTCACTCATTAACACATTTGTACTCTATGTATAGAGGGGACAAATTTGAAATGTTTTTTTTCTGGCTTAGAATGAGCTTGAATATAGCCAGCCTCTGTGGCACATTGAGTTATAAAATAAACTAATTCTGATATCTAATGTAAATAGGGTATGAGCATGCATAAAGTGAGTGGCATAGTGAGTTTAACGTTTAATGCAATCAGATAGACTTGTTTGAATGTATGGGCTGTCAAGGCCAGAAAGTAGTTTGCCACTCAGGCATTCCCACATAACTTCCTCTGATGTTGTCATGTGCATAGTTGCATATACCCTCTATAACAGTATGGTTTTGTCACGGTGGTCAAGAATTCTGGACAATTTTTCAACTTTGGCTTTGAGTACATACACAATTTCCAATGAAGTCAACAATTACATGACAGTTTAATTTATTTTCAATATGATAAATAACATGGAAAACAATCATTCACAATACCTCTTAATGTCAGACAAATGAATCATACTGCTTGGAAAGTTTTAAAATACTGCATTTCAGTAGAGAAGGCACTTCACTGCAGATTTCCACTGGGAAAGCAGTTCTCTTTGTTCTCACAGGTTCTCATATTTCAGTTCAGTCAGAATGTACAGTATCTCAGGCACATAACGGGTCTCAGTGACAGTCTCCACTGTCTGCCTTTGTGTTCTGGTCTGAACTTTGTTCAGTGCTATCCCAGTACTTGGACATAGTCTTTAGGAACCAAGGCCCGCTTTCCTCGCAGGTCACCCAGGAACCACTCTTCATTTATGGACTCCAGGTTGGTGATAATGTCCCCAGCCTGGAAATAAAGAAAGGGAATAGAAGAAATTACACTATGGGCTATATCTTGCACCACCCCTTAACCCTTATCCCTAAACTTAATTGCCATTGTTTACTATTTAAAAAAACCTTTTAAAATACAAGCTCACAACATGTCGATTTAGATTGGCTAGTTGAACTATATTACCCTGTATACACTGTATAAATTACTTCAGAGGTTGTCAAAGTGGGGTCCAGGGACGCTCACGGATATTTGAGGGGGTTCCAAATGGAGGTCAGAGTGTACAAATGGATCACAATGGAGTGGTTATGGGTTTTCCTTTAAATAAAAAAGGTTTGAGAACTACTGCAATATCCATTGTGTGAGATTTTGCTTATCATTGGATATGTTAAGATCTGTGAATTGATGAAATTCACAAGCCTACATCACCCTCTACTGTTTTCATACTACATATACATAGTTGTCTATTCCAAATTATTGATTTTATTACAAAAAGTGTTCACCTGCAGAGCGAGCTCCTCGTCGCAGTCGGAGGTGAAGTCATACAGAGCCTTGGCTCTCGCTCCACTTGTCTCACCTCCAACCTGCTGATGGTCCAGTCCTGATGACTGGCCTGGTGACAGAGGGATATATCAAATACACTGGGTCATGGAACGTCATTCATTGTAAATTTGTAATGGTGCAGTATAATATCACAAATTCACAATATAATACTCCTACACACAGAGTTCAAGTTTAAAAAAAGTAACACCCCAAACACCATGATGTGGGCACTATAAATCTCACTCCTTGTTGCGACCACAGGTCGCATTTACTAGTATGAAAACGTGCATTGTCCGTCAGTCAGTCCGTCCATCCGTCACGGACTGACGCCATATATAGGGCATGCCTCGTGACATCACATGACATTATGGAGATCCCTGATGTCATCAATATTAAGCCCATATGACATTCATATGTTGATCTGAACTCAACAAACCCTGTACACTCAAGAGACGCTCCATATATGACCAGTACAGAATTCATTCCATATGTTGATCTGACCCCCCCCATGCGAAAGTGCCAAGGCTCGCCCAGCAGTCTGCCATCACCCAGGCAGATGCCCTCAGGGCGTCTTACTGGTTTAAGATACACTGAAGTCTCCGCCCACTCTTTCTTTTTTTTTGTCCTCCTGAAATGTACCACCTGTAGTGTTACTGCCTTGTCTGTCTCTGTTTGAGTGCGGACTCGATGCCTGTAGAAAAAGGACTATACTATACAGAGACATTGGAGATGGTGCCGCATGGAGGGGGGATGAGGGAGGGAAGAGGGGTGGGGAAAAAAGGAAAAGAAGAAAATCTTGGGAAATGCTCCTGTGTCGTTTTGTTGAAATGATGTATGTAATACAATGCACTTTCCAAATAAAACAAATATTATAAAAAAAAAAAAAAAGATACACTGAAGTGTGTGTGTGTGTGTGTGTGTGTGTGTGTGTGTGTGTGTGTGCGCGTGTTTTCAAGTAATGGTAAACAGAAAAAGAGGATCACTATGTTTGTACAGTACCAATGCTGCTTTCAACGAAGGCTGTAGGGAATATCCCTTCTCTGCCATTGAGTCTACCGGAGCTCCACTCTCCATCGATGTGCTGGGTGACCAGAATGCTGTCTCCTTGCTGGAACGAAAGGTCTCCCTCTTTCTGTCCAGTGAAGTCATAAAGAGCCACAACCCATTCCAGATCTGACTGAGAGGCCTGGAATGACAATAGAGCAATGGAGGGTTTGCTGTTTGTGTTACTGAGCAACACACATACAGTATGCAACAGTGGATGTGATGCTGCTGTGAATGTCCCACAATGCACTGCGCAAGCTGCTTTGACAACATAACATAATTGACATGGCAACCAAACCCCTGTCATATCGTCAATTATGCTTCTATTATGCATAGGCTAATATGTACTTGTTGAAACCGATAACATAGAGCAAAAGAACGGGACCATGTATGTATAGTACCTCTGCTTTGACACAATATGGGGCACTTTCCTAATATTCTGTGTGGCCCCATTAGTATGTCTAAGTAAAAGGAGTATTTCACCACCTGAAACATTACATTTGTAGTGAGAAAAAGTATTCATAGTTGTAAGAAGAAATGGCACCCTTTTCACATTGGCCTATTATAGTGGCACCAGGAGACCAAAATAACCTCCCTGACCTGTGCTCGAGGAGCACTTTTTCTAGTTCATTATGCATTTGTGTACTTTTAACCTGCATTAGGTAAATACTCCTTTGTATTGTGTCTTCAAATATTAGTGCCGTTAGATGCGTTCTAAAATGATTTTGGGAGTGACACGGCGTCCTTCACTGGAGGTGCTGGTAGAGGCTGAACACCCTTTCTCTGATGCTGAAGTTTGTGATATAAATGGAAAATCAAGTAGTTTACCTGGATGGATTTAGTGGACTTAGACAGAGTACTGGATGAAGCAGCCATTCCTAGGAAGAAAAGAAAACACACCAACACCATGGTTATACTAGTGCAGCAGAATTTAAGACAAGCAAATAACTGCACAACACAGTTATTTGGCATATAACTGAATGAGATTGTATGTGGGTAGGAGCACTCGCCACTACACTACTGCCTGTATGAAAACACTGCATTAGACAGTGTATCGGTCATTCAGGCTTGCTGTCCCGAATCCTAGTGACCACACAGCACTTTTAATGAAACGTAAACAGATGCACAGATTCCAGGCATGCCACTGCAGGAAATGCCAGCCAACACCAACACAAAGGGAAAAAGGATGAATGGCAGCTCATTGAAATATAGAACAGTCGTTTAGTTGTTGAGTTTGAGGGGCAAAAGACTAACAATGTATGCAGTACCACGGTTCATACGTCGATGCATTCTGAATCTTCACATTTAAAATGATTAACACGTTTACATTCTTGGTCATTGTAACATTTTATAAGTTGACCCTGCCTTACAATAGTTAACTTTAGAATAATCTCCCAGACCCAAGCTACGTTGGGTTTAAATAGGATGAAAACAACACAAATTAGTTAGTGCTAAGCGAACATGAACAGTACTTTTAAGTAAGCGATTAACCTATTAAAAGTAGTACCGGTATGTACATTAGTACATAATGCGTGTATGCATGAATGCATGTTTTTGTATAGGCCTATTTCTATACTTTAATATTTAATATTTGTTTTATTATGTGTAAAGAGCGAGCAACCAAATTGAATTCTTTGTACAAAGAAGAAAACAGTGAATGACATTGAATCTAACTATTTATTATGTATTTGAGGCGGTCTCACCAGGCAGTGCCATCTTGGTGGGCTGGGTGGTCGGCTGTTGAGTTGGTGGCGGAGGCAGATCCTGGATCACCTCTACAAAGTTGAGAGGAAATATTCCACTGAAGACTCCGACTTGTCCCCGTGCCCAGTCCTCTCCGACGTACTCCTGCAGTCTGATCACGTCTCCCTCGCAGAAGGACAGCTCGTCGCTGTGCTCCCCCTCAAAGTCAAACCGCGCCATGCACCTCGGACCACTTCAAACACAATACACAATGGCTTTTTCAAACTGTTGTGAAAAAACAACAGAATCTGTAGTAATACAAAAATAGGCCTTTATTTATTAAAAGGGCATGTTTTGACCTTGATAGTTATCTGAAAAGTTGTGTTGAATGACTGATGTTAATGTATTTGTTAATGTGTCACTGTTACCTGATTGTTGTAGCAGCTGGCTTTGCTTTCTTCTCAGAGACAGATGCTGAAGAATTTGACTAATTGAACAAGAAAAATAGAATTGGTTTCTTTAACAGTCGAGGTTCCCAAACAGCACATGCAACACAATGGCCCTAGCCTGGCTCCAGCCCTGAATCGCTACCATTAAAGAAATATCTTCTGGCGATTCAGAAAATTCAGTCTCAGTGTCAGGCTATAATCGCCTCTTTTCCACCAAAATAACTTTCTCCCCAACAGCAGTGATTTGCTGATGTGAAACTCTGCCGATACGAAAAAACACTGATTTCCCTCATGCAACCCGTCAGTCTGCGTGTGGATGGACCATGACAGGGTGAACAGCGTCTTCTTCAACTGATTGAAGGAAGGATTATTATTTATTTATTTTCATTTACAATGATGTTGTGGTGTGCTGACCCCACCAAAGAGCAACACCATTGTTGAATCTCACCAGGACTTTGACATAGCCGATAGGGAAGAATCCAGAAGAACCCCTGCATGTTCCTCTGTACCATTCACTGTTCACCTGCTCCACCATGTTAACCACGTCTCCGGCCTTCAGCCTCAATTCTGTTGGACCCTCTGAAAAACACAATACACATTTCAACCACATCTGCTATCTACTAGTGGAATCAAATAAAATAAAAACTGCAAATGTATTTGATATTTAAGGCATACTCGTATAGGTTATTCCATTTGTAAACTATTGTGTGTATTCCGTGAGTCCCCGTACTTGTTCACAAGCAAAGTAAATATTACAAGGGTAGTTAGAACCATCCTTTCAGTATATAGTAAAAGGGGCTTGCATGGCATGGATAATGGTTTAAAATGGTTCAAAGGCCAGCGAGAACAGGTATGTCTTAAGTCTGGATTGAAAAGTGTCCAGAACTTAATCGGAAAGCTAAACAAGCTAAACCAAAAAGGCACGATCACCGTTTTGCTTCAGCCAGAACCATTATAGCCAGAAGACTGAGTGTGAGAAGCATTGTGTCAGCAGATTGACCTAGATGTGTCGAGGGAGTGGAGTAGAGCAGAGTTTAAGGTGCAGCAGGTCCATTCAGGGCTAAACAAAAACTTTAAACTTTAAGATCAGCCCTGTGTATGACTGGAACCCAATGAAGGAAAGCCAGTATAGGGGTGATGTGAAAATAATATGATGTGATCCCGCCTACCTAGCCAGTCAAGAGTCTAATAGCGGAATTTTACACAAGCTGCAATCATGAGAGCATAGAGTTACAGTAGCAATTCCTGTACATTACCTGTACATTACATTACATCCATGAATATGGATCACTTTCTCCAGATCGTGGACTGGGAGGATTTAGGAAAAAAAGCACAGAAGAAATGTTACCTGGGTCAAAATCATGCAGAACCTGGACCTTGATTCCACAACTGTCTGTGCCAGAACCAACTGAACCGACGTCCTGTATGGGGAACAAGACAAACAATGCTATAGTTAGAGGTGTGTGTGTGTGTGTGTGTGTGTGTGTGTGTGTGTGTGTGTGTGTGTGTGTGTGTGTCTGCCTTGTAGTGCTGAGGGTGTTTACCTGTGGGTGAGTCCTGGCAAGGACAGACGATGACAGAGGTGTGATGATCTTCATGTGGGACTTCTGGACTCGACCACTGGCGTCCCCTACCTGGCATTTAAATGTGCCATGGTCCAGGTCCTCAATCAGCACGAGTACCTCATTTTTCTGTTGGAGAAGATAATAAAAATGTCTCTACTACAGATCTTACACCGAGATACATTGAATGACATGAATGTACTGATTCCACCCAGAAATCGTGTCATGTAAACATGAGATGTGACAATTAAATGAAGTAGTTTGCAATAAATGGTAAGAACTTGTCTTGGTCACCTGAAACGAGAGTTCCCCTGTATTGGTCCCATTATAGTCAAAGATTGTAATTCCATGAGGGAGTTCAAGCTGGGGGAACAACAATTAGAACACATAAGTAGTGATATTTTTGAAGGAGTGTAGATAGCTTTCATAAGTCAGACAATTGAATGTTTCAGTCGAGAGTAGTAAACAATAGGCACAGGAGGAAAGATGCTTACTTGTTAATATCCCACCCAACCTATCCTCTCTCCAATTCCTTGACCGCTTGACTTTTGTTGCTGACAAATGTTCATGGCATTTTGTCTGAACTTTTACTTTGTAAATCTGGATTAGTGTCTGCTAAAAGCCTGAATTGTAATGATTCAGTCTTAGGTCAGGAAGACGTACTGCCTGGGACTTCACATAAAAGGATATGAAAGTACACTACTTCTAGGCAAACACCACAGTTCTACACCACATGAGAAACCACCAGTGTTGGGTCTCTCACCGTGTATTTGTTGTAGAGACGGTGCCCAGGGTTGGGCCTTGGGGGCAACACAGGACCTTTCCTCTTGGGTTTGTGGATGTGAGATAGAGGTTTGGGTGGAGCCTCCAACAGAGCTGATTTTGTAGAACTGGATGCTCCTGCCTCGTCAAGCTGGGGTGGAGGCGGTCTTCCAGGTCCTGCTTTGGCCATTGGCGGGCGAGGTGGGAGGCTCCTCCCTCCACTAGGTCTGGAACAAATCAACAGACAGTAGTTTTGTTTATATTTATTTGTACAACAGCACACTTCAATTCAGGGTCATCAGTGCCCATACACTAGGTGGGGTTGGCAAAAGGGTCTTTCTGTGTGGAGTTGTCCCCTAGGGTAGGTAGTACCCTCACAAAAAAAACATGCAGTAATCCTGGCCTCTATACTGCCTCCCCCTGGTCAGCTGGGGCGCCTGATAGAGGGTAAAGGAACTGGTTGGAACAATGTGTTCGTTCCACGCGCTACGTCCTCCTGGGGAAACTCCCCCTTTAAGGTGATAAGAAGCGGCCTGCTCACTCATACATTGAAGGAAGTAGTTCAGGGCTCTCCCCAGGTTGGCAACGGGAGAGAAGCGCCCAGGATTACCGATTAGGTCAATTGGCATATATTGACATTTAATCAAAACAACATATAACCTTTTGTGTCCGATGGACAGATAATTTACTATTCTCTTCCTATATGCATACAACTCGAATTGTGTTAAAGGGGAACCATTTTCAACATTTTACTATGTCATTAATATACCTTTGAGCTGTGTGGAAATAATACAAAATAATATAAAATCACATGTTAATGATATTTTTCAGATCTCCAGTTCTAGGAAACACATAATGGGGGGATGCAAGGGGTCTTGACCAAGAGTCAGTAAGTAATGAGTTGGGAGTGACAATGTGTTGGTTTGTTGAACACTATTTGGCATATGAAAGATCCATGAACAACCTTGTCAGTCACCAGGAATGTAATTTCTAGTGTACCTATAAAGTAGCCTGGTAAACAATCACACAAAAAAGTGGAAGAGGAAATCAGCATCTGTGCTCAGGGCCCTGTGATTGACTGATGCCAATTGGCTCTTCCATCTCTTGTTTTGTTTCAGCAAAACACCCTAGCCTTTGCGGCCAGACCAGTCTGCAGAAGACAAATGATAATCTGAATTCACACGACCGGGATGGTTTACTAGAGGCAACCGATAAAGATTCTAAACTTTGAAATCTGCTTGCCAGACCCATGCATGGCTTTCCTGGCACTGATGATCCTATAGTCGGGCTTGCAGACAGCGTCTTCTGTGTGAACACAACCCCGGGTGCTTGACTCAATCATGGTAATATCAGTCTATAATATCCATCTGCAAGAAGCAACCTCATGTCCTAAAGAGACCTTCATCATTGAGTTAGGTGTTCCGTTTCTTCTTCTTTGAATACGGCTTTGACTGCCAATGTATGGAAGCTCTGCTTTGTACATTTTGGTGCACATACTGTATGTATATAGCTACATATAAATATAATTGACAGAATATGTATCAACTAAGATTGTGAATCGGTGTATTGTGAATCGGCGTATTGTTTCACTCACCGAGGAGGCAGGGTCGGTTCCGGCCCTGTGTTGAAGGACTCCTGTACATCATAAAATGTCTTTGTTAGTCCACAGATATGATCAGGTGTAAAAACAGGCTTACTGCTTCTATTCCCAGTGGCCTGAAACCATAAACCCCAGCAAACACTATACAATGTATACAACTTGTGATGTTTATTATTCATACAACACACACACACACACACACACACACACACACACACACACACACACACACACACACACACACACACACACACACACACACACACACACACACACACACACACACACACACACACACACACACACACACACACACACACACACACACACACACACACACACACACACACACACACACACACACACACACACACACACACACACACTTCAGACTGACCAGCCAGATAGCTCTAACTCTACAGTAGGCAGTTGTTTACACAATGGCTGCTTTGTGTCCATATAAAATACTGGAGGAGCTGCAGGTGGGTGTTGGCAGTCCAGGTAAAAGATAGGAGACATCCAGTACACATTACAGTGTATAAGCACATCATAATAATAATAAAAGATGTTAAAGCATTTTTTTTCCAGCAATGTCTGCAGCTAATCAGCTTCATTAGAGATACAAATACAATTTTGTGATACTGTAATAGTAAAAATGTCTATAAATATGGATCATAATTAAGCAGGCCACTCTTCAGTGACTACTCTTACTGTGGAGGAGATGACAGGAACAAGGCTTGGTTTGTGGGCCACAGGAGGCGGTAGGGAGCCTACAGGCTTCTGGAATGGCAGGGGAGGAGGAGCGGAGAAGTCCAGCAACTCATCTAAGATAGGTGAAATATTGCTTGGTAAGTTATTTTGAACTGCAAAAAAGTGTCTCTGAAAAAGCTTAAATTCCTAAAAACGTATAATGTAGTGAGTTGACTCCATGTTGTTGTACTACCTTTATCCGCTTTCTTTCTTGACAGAATAGAAGATAAAAGGTCAATAGACTTGATTTGCCATTTGCACAAATGAGCACAGCTCCCAGGGCCAGCATTTAAACAGATACAGCTAACTCACAATGCTGAATCAGTTTTCACGCACGTTTTCATACATGTTGATTTATAATTAACATATTGTGGTTGCAGAATGTGGGAGTATTAACCTAACTTCATTCACCATACTGAATACAAATACTCTGCTCTACTCAAAGTCGTAAACCGTTGTACCGTTGTACCGAGTAAACCGTTGTACCGAGTACTTATGTACTGAGTTTTGTTTACACCATTACATTTCTTCTCAATTTGTGACAAAAGATCACAATGGATCACAATGATGCACCTCATACAACAACATTCTTGCCAATATCCAGCCCTACAATGTAAAGTAACAGAGATGAGAGACTCACATTGGCCAGCTTTGCTGGGTACTCTGATGGTGGTGGGTCTTCTCGTTACACCCTGTCTGCTGGCAGCACTGTCCACACTGTGCTGAGGTTTCAATGGGGTAGGCTCTACAGACACAAAATGACAACTGACTCACTACTTTACTCTTTTATATGCGTCTGAACTTTACCTTGTTGATTTAATGGGTCTGGCTTAGTTAACCCATTGAGACCCGATTCTAAAAATGCCTTCTAAAACCTAACCTAACTTTTCTGAAAACCTTATGCCACATCTATAGCAATAACTAATGAGACACAGACGTAGCATCCAGATTCAAAGGTAAAACAACATATAGGTTGCACCAGAAGGTATCAATGGGTTAATCTAAAGTATGCTCTAGGCCTGACCTTGATCATTAGCCGAATAGTCAACTAATCGATCAAGGGAGTCTGATTCGACCAATCTCTTGGTCTCATTTTGTTGAGGGAATGTTTTTTGAAAATGTTTTGATATAATAATAATTAAAAACAACATTTTGGAAACAATAAATAAATTAAAGGACCCATAAAAATGTGTCCACGACCCACAAATGGGTCCCGACCCAGTGTTTGGAAACCAGTGGTCTAAATTAATGCTTACTTGTGGGAGTTTCCACATATTCATTCTCCCTGACCAGAGAGGTGGAGTTGTGATTGTTGACATTCAGGTTGGGTTTAAGGGGCTCCTTAGGAGGAGGCTTCAGTGGAAGAGTCGTGTCCTCATCCTGGATGTGAAAACATTTGGCTTTGACGACTACAGAACGCCGTGCGGGGGGCAGAAGTGCCACCTTGGAGGGCACGGCCTCTGGTTCCTCTGTGCGTGACAGTCCCACAGGCTTCTTTGGAGGCTGAGGTTTAGGAGCTGGGGTGGGACTTTGGGGGAATAATGACGCCTCTTGATTGTGGTTTTCTCCATTGTGGTACTTGACTGAAGGTTTGGGGGTTACAGAAGGCTTGGTGGCGACAGGGGGCCTGTTTTGTAGGTTTCTGGGTCGAGGCTGTGGCCGTTTGATAGGTTCTACCCCATCTCCCCCATCATTGCACACCTGGCTTTCGAAGGCCAGGATACGCGCCTGCATAATGTGCAGATGTTCACTTTGCCCACTATCGTCTAAATGGTCATCAGCGTCTGAGCTCTGCTCGTATTGGCTGTCCACGATGAACACCTCCAACAGTTCCTTTAAATATTTATTAGTTTGCAGCTTTTTAGGGTCAGTGCGAGAAGTCAGAACGTCGCTGTCGCCATTCTCACTGAATCTGATCAATGTCTGAACTTTGACGTCAGCCTTGATTGGCTGCTTGAGGGTTTTGGAACGACGAGGAAGTGGAACAGGGTGTTGTGTGAGGACAGGAGGAGGTTCTGCGGGGAAATGTAGCGAGTCTAATGTAACGGGAACAGATTCTGCAGACTGTTCTCTGTAAACATCCCAGTGTACTGTGACAGATCTGATGCTGGTTGTGTGCGTGGAGTCTGGGGGGTTGGGTTCAAGGTCAGCGAGACTCTCAGTGTTGGTAGAGGTTATGGTGGTTGCAACTGCCTGCTTGTGAGGAGATGCATCCGTTCCAGCACTAGTTTCGCTGCATGAAGGTTTAGGTAATGATGGTCTTGGTGGTTTTCGAGGCGTTTTAACTGTGAAGAAACAGATGGAAAGACCATATTAGCCATATTATATAAGATTTCAGAAAAACTTATTTAAAAATGTACAAAAGAATACTGTTGCTATATGCTGTACATGGCAACAACCACCACCGGTTGCTGTCCTAAATGGGTTAAGTTATCCACTTCCTATCTGTCGTCCCTATTTTGAGCTTGTAGGCAGAATATTTTCAAAAATGTGTCAAAACAATTTCAAGAATAGGGAAAATAGCAGATCTACAGGCTCGGAATGCATTGCCTAACTGGATTACCTTGATCAACGATGAGTGCCTGGGTGATAATCTATCATAGACGATCCTCACCAACTTAACTTTAGTTGTATGGCCAAACGTTTTGGACATACACTCTGCCCATCAGCGACGATATATGACTCACTACCTGATTTCCTCTCTGTGGACTGTGGAGCTGCAGTGCATTGTGGGTCAGTGGCAGCAGAGGCGTTCTTTACAGGGTCAGTCTGGGTGCATTGTGGGTCAGTGGCAGCAGAGGCGTTCTTTACAGGGTCAGTCTGGGTGCATTGTGGGTCAGTGGCAGCAGAGGCGTTCTTTACAGGGTCAGTCTGGGTGCATTGTGGGTCAGTGGCAGCAGAGGCGTTCTTTACAGGGTCAGTCTGGGTGGAGCTGCTGGTGATGCACGTAGATTTACGGGGAGCCGCTACTGGCCGGGTAATGTGCTCCTCTTGTGTCTTCTCTTTGATCACCTGGTCATAGGATGGCGGGGGCTAAGACACGGGAACGGATAGAGTTCACACACATACTGTAAATTACAAAACACACTCAAGTTCTTTTTTTCTTCCCTGGGGGACCAATCAGACCTACCTTGGAAGTAGTTGTGGTGCTGCCAGACCAGCTCGGCTGAGAGGATGGGAGAGGAGGAGGGAAAACCCCAGAGGGTCCTGGGAACCAGGTGCTACTGGCTAGTGGCTTTGCAGAGAGGATGGTGATCTCTGGTCTCCTGTAGGAACGTGTGGTTGTCAGTAAAACAGCTCAGGAATGAGACAACTAGATAATTAGTTAGTGTTTTGCGCTAAAGATATCCACAGTCTACAAGGAAGCAAGAGGCGCATGTTGAATTCCTTCCTTTGGCTGTGCCAAAAAAGGTGTTAAGTATGTGCAGGACCACGTAAAATATTTTCCTTGTTACAGGTGAAACAGTGGTAAATATAGACCTATTCATAAACGGGTCCCCTGGTCGCAGCGAACGTATTTCCTGTAGTCGGAGATGACATATCTGCGGTGTAAACTCGCAGGCTGTACTTTATACCTCAAACTTTAAATGCTTAGTATGAGGTATAAAATACAGCAGCCTTGTGTTCATACAACAGAAAGATTGGGTATTGGGTAAGACTGACTTTATTTTATTCCGTTTTTCTCCAAAGTTGAATGTTGCCACTACTGTTGGAGCAGCCATAAACTATACAGGTTCATCCCGATGTTCTGGGCCTCTTTGTAAAGTTAGTGTTAGTGAAAAGCAGGTAAAAGAGTAACGTTTGAGTGAACATCAGTCACTCTACCATTCAATGTAGTAGAAGACCTGTGAGTTTACACCTCAGATATATAGTCTCCGCCTACAGGAAATACGTCCGCTGCGAGCCTGCGACCTGTTTCTGAATCGATCTATACAACATGTCATATGCTAAGACAGCTGCACAAGATGAGGCTATGCTGCTCATATGTTTTACATAATTATGCAGAATATATCCAATACATTACCTTCTCTCTCTGCTGCGGTCACTCTGAGTAATTGTTTTTGCTGAGGGAAGAAAAAGAAAAGATCATGAAAGTTTATCTTGCATTGGTCTGAGCTGAGCAGCATTGTTAGCACTACAATAACACTACAATTCTCAACATGGATGCATTGCTCTTGAATACTGTAGAGACTCAAACTTGACAAACTCACTTCGCTTGATGGCAGCACGTATGGAGGAGAGAGGACCTTGGCTAGAGAGAAGAGAGAGAGAGAATCCCATTAACATTGAGGTGTGTGGAGCTCATGCTAACAAAGAGTTGTTTAGTAACCTGGTGGTAATGACTCACTTCTCAAAAGGATCCATTCAACTAGCCTGAGGCCACAAAGCTGCACACTACACATAGGACACGCGATTCTATGAAGCCTCACACAGAGACCACTAGTCAGCTCTAATACAATGTTGGGGATTTCCCATGGTCTCTGTCTTCTTTTTACCCTGTTAATCTGGAAGATCAAATTTCTGCTCAGTTCTGCTAAAAGTAAGCCTACCGGCATGTGGAAATGCACTGTAAGGTTTGGTGTGTGTGTGTATATATATATATAAATAAAAGGCCAAATGTACTAAATCTGTAACACTTTCTACACAAAACTATTAATCAGTCTACATGTAATCGAAACCATCAATTATAGCTTTGCACATCAAAAAAACAAAACAATTCTATACCCGTTTAAATCCAAGTCACACCAACCTCAAGGAAACATGAAGGTGAATGGTACCACCCACACAGCCACCGCAACATACGCAACCAGTATCCATATAAACCAAAAACATAATTAACACTTTGGGGGAAAAAATACTTTTAAGTGAGTTTTATATTCTCAGGTCTTCTCCCATTACAAATGACACTATTCTCTGTATTAAGCTTCGAGTTAATGTGGTGTACTACCAACGGTCTCCATGAAAAGTCTGCTGTCACCTGTTGTTAACACAAATGACACCTAAGGGTTTTAAACAGGTGATGTAACTCATCTGGGGAGAAAGAACAGTGCTCCCTGTCCTTCTTTATGGTCCCATCTGGTTCATTACATTGAAAAACTAAACATTCGTCATTTTTAGGGATGTGCCGATGAGACATTTTGGCCGATATCGATATACGATATAATGAATTGCTGTTATGGCCAATAACCGATATTACCGATGTCGATATATGATCTCATTCTGTATTGAAAAATTATAATACTTTTGTCCATTCTGAAAAATACATGTAACAGGGTATCTGCACTGCAGGCTTAGGCAAGTCAGATTTAACTTGAATACCTTTTTCTTGTAGAGCTGTTCAAGCTGTTACTTTGGGCTTGTTTATCTGTAAAGACAGATGCCGATTAATATTATCATCTATGACTCTAAGAAGGTTGGGGACCACCTGATGATCTCTCTTCCAGGCCAAGGCTTTATCCATTAAAGATGGATTATAATCGCATCTTTGATGTATTTACAAACATCTAAAATGTAATCCACATAACTCGAGAACCGTTCTCCACACTTAAAATTCGACACACATGTTCCACACCCCCACAGGGAGTGCAGTGCTGTCGGACACACCGTTGTCCAGAACCAGCACAAAAGCCTCTGCCCAGGGTCTGGACCTGATCACCCCTATGTCTCCATATATGGAGCTGGCCTGTTCTGACATCACGGACCTGATCACCCCTATATCTCCATACATGGAGCTGGCCTGTTCTGACATCGCAATGATTGTTCTGACATCACAATCTGCATAGACTCCATATTTCGGCATGCCTGACAAATAACTCCATACTGTGTATATGGGCATAAAAGGGTCACAGGGTGAGAAAAGTAACGTAATGTCACACATCCTCCATTGGTGCTGAGCCAAAACTGTAGAAACAGTGAACGATGAAAGCAGAACAATGAAGAAAGCAGGGGCTCGCAACTCACTCCAGTGGTATACTTGACAAAGACCGTAACATCGTATTTTTTGCCTGCCTGTCGCTAAATAAAGTTTGGAGCATCTTAAAGTGAGTTGCGAGCCCCTGCTTTCTTTTCATGAAAGGGACACAGACAGCATGCATTTCCAACTTGCATCGTTCCAAGACCAGCTATATTGCCCAATGGGCACCGCTCTAGTTAATAATAACAACAACAATTATAATAATAATAATAATTAAAAAAATGAAATAAAAATAAATAGATCAACCATGCTCACTGCAAGCGTATCACTGTCACTGAGCTCTACAACGTTGTTTACATAACTCCACTGACATTTTCACATTTATTTACATAATCTCACTGAGACCTGCAATGTTGTTTACATAATTTCACAGAGTTCTGCACATTATTGGAGCAGGCCGGCAGCAGCCTGGTATGTCTACAAACAACAAAAACATTGCGTTTGGTCCATTCCTCAGTGCATTGTTTGCTCCATTCACAAATCCACCCTCAGCAAATCAGGGTATTAAAGGGACAGTGGCTCTTTAACGCAGTTTCACTTTCACATTTTCACAGTTGACTGGTGAAGATCAACTTCCCAGTTTGGGAAACCTTGCAGTATGTTATGGAACTTCATGACTCACTTCAAGTGACAACATACCTGGAATGTAAGTGATCTGGCTTGGTCCTGCCTGAGCGGTCTGTGTGAAGACAAACAAACAAGGCAGTTAGATAACTGCTTACCACTGACATTCACTCTGACTTCATGTTAAAGAAATACACTGCAAAGTAAAAGCAAGGAATGGATGATACTCATTACTATAATAGTCCTAGTACTATTTTGTCTGAGGTCAGACATATCAAACAGGATTGAAATGAGGTCAACTGGAATAATCCTAGTGCTGGTGTAGATGTAATTACTTCCTGCATTGACAGGGCAGTAGCCTGGTTCAAGTCAACAAACAATGACAGATAGATACTGGTGCCCAGAGCGGAATTCAAATACAGACTCTGACTGGTGTGTGACTGATACCAAGCATAATGATATAAACTGTTCTGTGCACGCGCGCACACACACACACACACACACACACACACACACACACACACACACACACACACACACACACACACACACACACACACACACACACACACACACACACACACACACACACACACACACACACACACACACACACACACACACACACACACACACACACAAAACACAACATATTTGTAGCTAAATCTTACAAATAATGGAGATGAGGTAAGCCCTCAGACTACAGAAACTATGGCTGGTTGTACTCAGACTCAGCAGGTTACACAGTCCACCTGTCACACCTGTTGCTTGTTATCAGTTATTGCCACCGTACCTCTGGCTCATGTTACTATTCAGCGGCAAACCTAGCCCCACAAGCAGAACCCAAATGGTACTGAAGTTTCTGACATTTTGTAGACTAAAGCGACAATCAAATTTCATAAAAGCTTTATGTAGGGTTCCGAGAGGGGCTACGGCAAACATGGGAATGCCTGCGTATAGTTTGGCAAATATTATGCAATATAGATGAGGTACATGCATTTAGCTTCAGAAAGATTGAAAGTATTTCCCAACATGGTTTTAGACCGCTCCACATTTGCATATAACGAATGTGTGTATTAGCATGCCACAAACCACTAAACAGAGACATAACAGCTGACTGGGTGTCCGCTCCTAAAAATACACGATGTGACTTTGAAGTAAATGTATTAATGTAATGAGGGATATTATTCCCTAATGCTCCTACCTGCTCCTAGAATTGCTCTTCAAAAATAAATCTTCAAGACATCTTCAAACAACCCACACCAATACCATCCTATTCCATCAACTGTGTTTGATACTGTGTCAAGGAGCATAAAACCTACTGTCACACGCCCACAGACAGCAGAGCAACAGAAAGAGAGAGCCCAAAAGATCCTGCTCCTCCACTGTTGACTTGGCCAGTCTGATCAACTGGAATGCGGTCATGCAGGAAGTGTCAGGTGCGACCCACTTGATTTCTCTGCCACTCCCCTTTTCCCCCCCATAGGCATAGCAGTGGTGGCCAGTTTTGTGGTGCCACATATTGTAAACCCATAATTATATTCTTCCCATAGAGATTTCCAAAAAATATTGATATCAATTATTTTAAGCCTGCATGGAACCAAGCCATCCAGGTTTCTGGTGAATCATGACGTAATGCATGTCTATTGTCTATATAACATGTAGCATGCTTGTGTAGTTCTATATGCTAATAATTTAATAGAACGATACCGGTAGTTCAGGTTTTTTCTCTCTTTTTGGATTTGGGCCGGCATCACACATCTCAAAGTTCTTGTCAAGTAGTTTTAAACTGAAAGCTTGTTTAGCAATTTCTAGCAATGTGAATGTAAACAAATAGAAATAGAGCATGCACAAGAAATGTGGCCCTGATCGGTCAGATGGTTTGCGGAATTAGCCCTGGACAGGCACTCCCACTTGTAGATGGCTCTGACTGCAACTATGCCATAGCTGTATAAACTATACTATACTATCCATTTTACTTGAGGGGATATAGCATGAAACTTAAATAAATGGGCTTGTTTTGGGACTCAATTATGGTTAGGGTGCATACCACATGCAAAATGCCTTCTATATCGTGTCCTCGGTTCAACTCCCGGATAGCTGGACTGTTTCTCACTATATCGAAATAAAGCAGAATTGGAATAACACATGGGCTTGGCGGGACTCAAAGGTTGTGAGTTAGAATCCTAGAACAGGTTGGGAATACAGTAATGATTATCACTGTTTTGTCTGTTTCCTTCAGCTACTGTTTAAGTTTTTATCTTTTATAGTTGGACCACCCCTCCTTCTCCCCTATTTTATTTACAGCCACACCCCAGAAACACCATTACTCATCCTCTGGATGTTTGGTCATGATGAGTCATGACTTCATTGCTAACCTCTAGTCTTACTTTCACTTTGACAGCTGCTACCTGTAGTCTGTCTATCACCTAGCCTAAGATTCATCTACAAGAGTTGAAATAGGCTATCTATCACCTCCAACTCATGCATTTAGAAGGACAATATCAGTCACGGATGTTTTTTTCCCGAAATCTACGAGAGTCTAAGGTATCATTCCCAACGTACAATGTAAGTCAGCAAACTCAGCATATTTTGAATGATCAATTCCTAATCACTGGAGCAATAATTTTTGATTTCTTGTCCATATTTGGAGTTATATCATGGCAAGGTAACGACACAACCCAACCTTTACCAAATGGTCTTGCACTTTAAGTGTGTGTGTGTGTGTGTGTGTGTGTGTGTGTGTGTGTGTGTGTGTGTGTGTGTGTGTGTGTGTGTGTGTGTGTGTGTGTGTGTAAGTATTTGTATCGCAGTACTATGGATGAATTAACTCATTCTACAGTCTAATAAAAGTGGTTAGGGTAGGTACCCTAACAAAAACATGCAGTAATCCTGGTCTCTAAACTGCCTCCCCCTGGCCAGCCGGGGCACCTGATGGAGGGGAATGGAACTGGTTGGAATAACGTGTTCCTTCCACGCGCTACATCCAACCAGGGAAACTTGATCACCTATCTGTTTTCAATTCCAGTTTCAGTTATTAACATAAAATGACTTGTAAACAGTGACAGAGTCAAGCACGCAGGGAGCGGTTTCAAAGGATTTGCCCTGACATGAAAAGCAGACACAATGTGTGACAGACAGATGACTTGTCCTGTGAATAACAGGTGCTGACGTGAACTGTTAGTCATGGATGATTAGAAGTTGTCCAGACAGATCGACAATTCCTGATGCGATCTCTGATGTGGGCAGATGCAACCCAGGGCAAATGCTACAAAATCCTTACAATGTCACCTATCTCTGAATTATAGCCTGGTATGCCTTCATGTAAGTGTAATAGTATGTAATCCGAGAGCTGTCCTGATATGAGTGAAGAGTTAATTTGTCACAGTCACAGACTAAAAATACTTCATCAAAGGAGCACATTGAGGTGGATTTTACGTTCAGTCCTGTGGGATCTTGTCAGAGTGCTGCAGTCAAATATTAAATTCTCACAATGATATTTTGCTCTGAAAGATAAGGGTGGATGTGTGAATGCAAGATTACCGTCAGGTACCACAGAGCCTACAGGAAACCCCTCATCAATGGAGCATGCCACCACTGTTTGACATTCTGAATCCAGTCATATCTTATGATTTGGAGGACATTTAGAAAATGTTAGCAAAAAGTAGCACAGAATGAATTAATTACAAACAGAGGTGTTGCCTGGGATAAGTACATGAGCAGAGCTACATGTGTGAATTATATGCAAATAACATGCAAATTAAACATGATAACTTTACTCTGCATTCAGGGGATCATTCCACAAAGAATAAACACTAAAACCCTACTCACCCAAAACACTGACCTCACATGACTGTATACCTCTGTAAACATTAATAGATACAACACAGATTGCTCACCCACATAAACCACAAGCAGCTAGCCCACCTGTCCAAATGCGAGGTCACACAGACAGCTGTTATAGGGGTTGGGCTGTGGATGGTTGTGTAGGAAAGGGCGGGGTAGGGTGTGGTTTAACAGGGGCTGTTGGCACTATAAAATAAATATAAATAAATAAATATATAATAAATATAATTTGTTTTAAGTATTAAGGCTATTTGATGGCATAGGCTACTTCTAGTTCCCAAAGTTTTCAGGCTGTGAAAAATCATATTTGAACTGGGGACCCCAGACAGTTGTTGTATCATGTGACATGTCATGTCAATTGATTGCATAGAGCCTAAATGGAAACCACATGGATGTTTTTTTTGTGCTTTCCCTTTTGGAATAAGTGTTTGCCTGTACTCTGTTTTATGTCTGTTTTACATTTATGTCTAATAAACAGTTTATTAGACATGAATGTAATATTTGACAATTTGGTCAATTTGTTATTAAAATGGTTTTAAAGTAATTAAATGTAATGCTTAAATTGCATCTTTAATGCAGATAAACTTTTTATAACCTACTGTATGTTGGTTTGTTTGCTGTTGTGTTGAGTGAGAAAATTAAGCTTAGCTATAATCATCCTAGAGAACCCCCAAAATAATTTGTTGAGTTCCCAGTTTGGAAACCACTCCCGTCACATCCGATCCAATGAGGATTTTGTAAATGAATCAGCCTATCTGTCCTGAATTCCATTCCCCTGACATTTGAATATTGTAATCCAGTGACATATTTGACAAGTCAATCTATTTTTCCCACTTTATTTTCCAAAAAAATATTGGTTGCTTGCTTCAGATAGCCTATCAAAGACTAGACATGCTGCTGCTATGCCAGCAGCATGTCAGTAAGTTAAGTCAGTTACGATCCTTCTGTTGATTGAACTGCTGGTGACAGTTTCCACTTGAACAGCTGCGTTAAATGGGTTGGCTGAAAAACACTATAGGTTAGCCATGCTGAAATTATTTTCATATGCGCTGCGTCCTGCGTGTAGCCTATGTAAAAGCTGCTGTAGCCTACTAAAAACGTAGAATCGTTTAATTATACTTTCATAGCAGAAAAGTATTAGCATGGGTATACCAACCTGTCGGCTGGTTTCTGTTCCGTATCTCCCGTCCATCTATCGACTCTTCCTCTTGTTCACGTCTGGACTCAGCCTCAGCCATCATTTCTTTGAGACAGTTAAGGATCCGACACGTCTAATCTAAACACTCTCTCGTTAAAATCACTTGCCTGCCTGTCTGCCACTAGTGCGGCAGTGCCACTGCCACATGACAACCTGTGTAGGCTATATTCAGTATATTGCCTTTTCTCCTCCCGCTAACTCCATCAAAGGGAGGTGGCGCGGCACTGGCGCCTGTTTTGACTGAACAAACTATCAACCTTCCATAGACCATGGCCGAGAGAGAGAGATGCAAGAGAGACAATGTACAGACAGTACATTTTGGCAATGCCTCAGACCTAGGGCAGACACATGACAGCCCATGAGGCTAGCAGAATTAACAGTATTCTGAGGAATATTCACATGGAATCCTGGTCCGACTCTTCTGTCAGGGGTAGAACTGAACCTTGTGAGAATCATTTTGGATTTATGCTCTAAACAAGATGTCTCCAAAAGGAATGAATGAGGACTTTCCTATCAACCACTTTTTATAATTTCTTTATTGTAAGTTGTAACTATGAGATGTATATCTCTTAATTGTTGCCCAAGATAAAATACCTGATTACCGGTATGTGAATTATTTGCTCTATAGATTCTATTCTATTTGTACTTTTTCCACTGTTGTGGATGTGTAAAATGTTGATTTGATTATTTGATAACATGACCTGTGGGGTGTCTATTTTAAGTGGGTGGATTAGGCCTACTTTTAAACAGAGCGAGTGTCCACGGCTTGCTAAGCCGTGTATATCCACGGCTTCCCAAGCTGTGGGGCGATCCGTCCCTCTCTGAGATTTTTACCTGTACTATATTTTCACCTGTACTTTGAGATTTTTCCTGTACTTTTTCCTGCACCGACGATCTGCAAGCTCACAACGCATAGGCTACTCACGTCTCGAGTTTGACCAGATGAAGAGCCTTATTGGCTCGAAATGTCGTTACATTTATAATTGGAGCAGATGAGTGTGTGGGTTTATTCTTCTTTTTCTCCCACTTTCTAACCCAGCACCTCTACCAAGTGATGTGCGTATTCTATTCGTTTTTGTAGAACAGAACCTTGTTTTTTTCATAACTTTGATTGTCCTGCACCATTTCCCACCCACTGTCTGAATTTACTTACATCATATTTGCACATGGTTGCCTGGTTCTCAACCTTTTCAGGGCGCAACCCCCCAAAATAATCATATTACAAGCGAAGTTAAGGGAAATCATGTGGGGATCCCGACCCACAGGTTGAGAACCACTGGCCTATAGGACCCCAACACCCCAAAGCAACCAGAATAATATGTCAAAATATGATTCATATTTTTTTCAGTTAGGCTACCTACAGTACAGCCTACCTACAGTACAGCAAATCTTATAAATACAACTACCAGTATACAGTAATAGTAACTAAATGTATTCATGTCTGCATTTATGATAGGTGGCCACAAGGTAGCAGCACAATATTGTTCAAGTAGCATGATGCATCCTAGTTCACACTGTCACGGTCCGTGACATGTTATGTTTTCTTGTGTACCTTTTATTTTGTAGTATTGTTTTGTGCCATCCTGTCTGCCCCTGTATAGTTCTGTACCTGCCTTGTCTAACCTGTATTGTGATCAGTCTTTGTTTTCCACCTGTGTCCTCTTAGTCCCCCAGCCAATCCCTTTCTTGATTTGAGTGTTGTTCACCTGTGTCTAGTTATCCCATGTCTATAAGTATGCCCTTGTGTTGTCAGTTCTTTATTGGGTTCGTAATTTGTTGTCAGTGTATGTCTAGCTCCTCGTGATTCCTTGATTTTCCTAGTCCTAGTGTTATGTCCTTGCTCCTAGTGTTCCTAGTTTATTTTCCTGTGTTTGTTCCTGCTCCCCTGGTTTTTTGGTTAATAAACCACCGTGCACTTGACCTGCCTTGTGTCTGCCTCTTCCTCTGCCTTGTCCTGCGCTTGGGTCCTACACACCTCTGACTCTGATCGTGACACACACATGTTGTTGTTCCTTTATTTCGCACATATGATATACTGTACAAATTAAAACGTTGAATAAAACGTATCCAGACAGAAAACCCCAAATCTTTTTAACAGATGGGATTACTAATAGTGCAAATTACATTCCTCCAACTCCCTCACTTACAGTGCATACTGGCTGAGTCTAGTCAGTGATTCCCAATGACATCACAATAGGTGATAGCGTGAAGAAGTTTCTGACGAAGTACATGGATGCTGCTGTACTTAGGGAGATGTAAGGTCACATAGCAGGTCCCAGCCAAAGGATAGTGTTTATCAGGGTCGGGTGTGACCAAGACCTTGATGTTCACACGTAGTCTAGACAGACGTGCTCTTGACAGCCTCTCTGCTCCAGTAAGAAAAGCTTTAACACAGGACGGAAGAGTTTTCAGAGAGACAATGGGGGTGACATGTATACCACGCTTTGCAAGAAATAGCTGTTGAGTGTCTAAACAGAAGTACCAGAATAACTAAGCATTGACTGTATTTGAATAAATAAAGCAAAGGTATTTTACTTACTGAGGAAACTCTTCTTTTGTTCCCCAGAGAATTCTGTGAAGACAGCCCAAAAGTTTTGGATGACTTCATCCGTGAATATGTCAAGGCAGTCTGTGGGACACATACTCAAAAGACAATTCATAAACAATGAATAATGAGGCAGCACAAAATGTCAGAGTTATATAGTATAAGGATTTTACTCGAGTAAGGAGACAAGACTTACATGACCTGTTACATGCATGGAAACCCAGTCTGGCTCCCAGAATGACAAGAAACAACAGCCTATATAGCTTGCTCCCACACAGACAACCCCCAACATATAGATAGCCTCAAGGCATTCACCAAATGGGGCAGTGGCATCATAAACAAACAGCCGGACAGAAAACAGCCTGTAACTTGGAGTATTATTACAATGTTTATCCCTAAATTTCCACGACAGTACCCCACTTTTAAACATTTAAAAACTCATAAACACCATTTATCAGTACATCGCAGATGCAGGCAAAAACCTGGAACACAAAATGTTAGATACACAGGAGAAATTCCTACATGGCCCTCTTCGTCATAGAACGACCGCTTACAGCCTACGATATACAGTGACACAATGGTTTTACAACAATAAACAAATAAGGCAACGCCAAATTAAACATACAACAACCGTTGCAGACATCGGACTCAAGAAAACATCTCAGCACCAGAGAGTGTTCATTCAGAACTGTCCACTTGCACACTTCACAGACAGCGCACTGCAGGTCCCATGTAGTTAAAACCACACAGAGCAAACAAAACCGAAAGTCTCTTTCGCTCCTTCACGGAACATAAGCACAGAGCACCAATGTTCATCACATCCTCAGGGCCCAGACATGTTGCGAGCTTGCAGATTGGCCATTTTGACAGAACAGCCGCACACGTTGCAGCTTTCCGAAAGACCAGACAATGTCACCACACAGGTGACGCAGCTTCCGAAGCATGATCACAGAATCCAGAGCACATGATCGCACAATCCAGAGTCCAGAGTGCTAACAGCACATAACTCCTCATTCAGGAACATCAGTGTGGAGACGTCATAGTAGCAGACTAGTCACATCATCATCATCTCCTAAGCCATGCTGTCATGTTTTTCCAAACAGACTCTTCTCATCATCATGGAGCTGAAAGGAACACACTACAAACCAATTTGTAAAAACACCCTACTCTACCTATTACTGTTGATGGTGGACTCAACACTTTGTAATATGACGGGAATATGATAAATCATATTAACATGGACACATGTATATACCAGTCAGTTGTACTTTATAGACGGTTGGTTCCTTACTCACAGAAGGTGTACAGTAAGTGGCATTTAATTTAAAGCTCTCTCTCAGAGTCTTTACTCTCAGCCTGTGAGAACAGAGCCTTTTACTGGGGGTGCAATTAAAGCCTAGGGGTCTGCATGAACTTCTTATCTTAGCTGGATCTCATTTATGGCTAGTCCACTACCTTTCCAATGTCTACAGCTGGCTACCAGCTGACCCCTAACCCAGTAAGCATATGTGCCCTACACTTTAAGACATACTGTAGATTACCCAACCTGATATAATAATTACTTACTTAATTTCTTTCTCTACCAGACAATTACCTAAGGTCCCTATAGAACACCATCTGTTTCTTCCTCAACTGATTATTTCAACAAACCACTACCTCCAAGCATTATTTTGCACCGCATGGGTGAAGCACTCCACATTCCTTTGCATCTTTTCCTGCTTTTACGACAGCCTATACACAACCCACCTTGAGCCACCTTTTACGTCCTTAATTTAACCCTAACACTATGGTTATGGCAAACTTAAACAACTTAAACAATAATCACTATTATGAGTCCATAAAACTCTTCTTTCCTTCTTTCAGCTCTTTTGAATGCATTGATTGCATACATCATACTCAGTGATATATTTTCAGCCTATTTTTATGTTCCTAGATCCTAATCTTATTGAGGTACTTATAATCCCGGCCACATTCTCTACTATACTTCCGTAACATTTTTCCATTCTGTTTTATCTTAAACCTTAAACAGTTTAACATTAACATCATACTATTCTTTATGTTCCTACTTCTCTTCGCTTTTCTCAAACTGACTACAATTTAAACAACGTGCCTTGTGCACATAGTAGATCCGCAATTTAACAAAATCAAGTTATCTTTATCTTACAATCTTACTAAACTAATTGACACACTGTCCAATATACTATTGAAAGGACGCTCTCAATCCAGAGCGATTTACAACAACAATATCCTGGCCATATCCTGGCCTACTAATCAGGCATGGCTTGCCTGGAGAATTTAGATAAAATTTCGCGACAACGCCCTTTGCAGGGAGCCGTAGAATACTGAATAACCCCCCCCTGGGCAAGCTATCATGCCATGTTAAGGAAAACAAGTCTCTACCTTAGACAGTCACTGATCAAAGTTCTAGTTCGAAGAACCCATACTAACATAAAATTAACCTAATCAGACACTCAACCGACCATATGAGGTTTTTTGTAGTTGCTTTTTCATCAAGATTACTTCAGCCCCACATATATAATTATATTATATAGTTATATAATGTAGTTAATAGACTTAACTATTATAGGCCTGCTATTTTATCAGGATTACTTCAACTCCACATATGACACAGAACAATATCTATAATAGAATATCTTATGATTTCAGCACACCAAAAACTAATAAACTGTCCATAAATGCACCGACATATCTTCTACAGGCCTAAAAAAAATGTTCTTCACAAATTTGAGCATTTCACTCATACACATGTGTACACTCACACTTTCAAACAGTATACATCGCGACATATGTACTCCATACACATTCTGTAGGTACTCTTATTCACTTCTTAGTTTCACTTCCTTAGTTTTATCCCTATTTTTGGAACTATTTCCGTTTTCTCGTCTCGAGAATTATGTGATTAAAATGTATTACTTTACCTCTTAGGTATACCTCTGTCTCAGGCATTCTCATAACTCCATTTTAATTTTAGGCTGAATTTTAAACCATTAAATCTTCCCATTTCCACAGTCATCCTCTCACATTGCCCCTATCACACACACACACACACACAGGCAGATAGGCAAAAACACTCAAACACAGTAGGCCTACATTCACACACTGGCTAGCCAATTTTCGTTGCTTCAGAAAACAACAGGACCCTAGGCAGGACCATGTCCCCCTATTAGACAGCAGGCAACAATGAATGATTTATTGAATAGACTACCCTTTTTTTCCCCAAAATGTACACTGGTACAATTCGTCAGACCTCCATAAGTCATTCAACCAACCAAACACTGTCCCTCCGTCTCTCATATGCACATATGAAAGGCAAAACTTCACAGTTTCCCTCTTTAAATATAGGACATCCCAGAAATGCCTATCGTGATCACACCAAATTCATCACTGATACTTTAAAACCCTGAACAAATGCAATACCTCATTTTCTGAACATCCAAACAGACCCATAATAATACTCACTTGCGCGATGTCGACCCAGCCGAAAGACAGAACTTTACCCACCAGGCCGAGACGCCAAGCCCATACAGCACTCATCTCGGTGGAACCTCCAAATATGTCAAGGCAGTCTGTGGGACACATACTCAAAAGACAATTCATAAACAATGAATAATGAGGCAGCACAAAATGTCAGAGTTATATAGTATAAGGATTTTACTCGAGTAAGGAGACAAGACTTACATGACCTGTTACATGCATGGAAACCCAGTCTGGCTCCCAGAATGACAAGAAACAACAGCCTATATAGCTTGCTCCCACACAGACAACCCCCAACATATAGATAGCCTCAAGGCATTCACCAAATGGGGCAGTGGCATCATAAACAAACAGCCGGACAGAAAACAGCCTGTAACTTGGAGTATTATTACAATGTTTATCCCTAAATTTCCACGACAGATACATATCCCTCATATTTGGAATTCTGTCAGGATAGAAAATGAAAATAAATAAATATGGTATTTAATGGTTATACATTTCATGCATATATTAAAGTTACACTACATACACAAAACATTAAAAGAAAAGAAGAAAATATAGTTTTCTTGAAGATAGGCATTCAATGACTAAAACATAGCCATGCTGTATTCTGCAGTGTTTAACCCTACAAAGGGCCATATGTCTGTGACAATAATTGCTCTGATCTGAATTCACCCAGAGTGCAAACAGAAATAATTCCACGATCAAATCCAATGTGATTTTCCAAACTTCACCTCTCTCAGCTCCTCCCACTTGAAGTTTTCATCTCCATGGAGAAGTATCATCAGTTCATCAGGAAGGAACATTCTCCATGCATGTGTGGGACAGCCTTCAAAAAAGCCTCTCTGAAACGGCTTAAACTGACCGTCTACCGACTTGTTGAACACCATGTCAATGTAAAGGTCAACATATTCCTGCCTGTGAATGACCAAGTATTGTGAAAGATTAATTATCATTATGTGTTAGACTCACATTAACTATCCCATGAGGTTACATTTTATGTATATCGTGCCGGCATGCATCTACAGCAGTATGTCACTACCATTGGTGGACAGTAATGAAGTAAATTTACTTGATACTTTATTTGAGTATTTTTATTTTTACATCCATATGAATTTCATTCCACTACATTTCCAAGACAAAATTTTACTTTTGACTCCACTACATTTATAGGAATGGGAAAAGTACATTAGGGTGTAATTATCAATTGACAATTGTCTACTTTTCAATACAGCAATGGATTGATATTTTTCAGGAATGTACTTTGAAATTTGTACTTTTGAATACCTTTAAAGTCTTTTTAAAAGCAAGTACAATCAAGTAAAACATTAATGAGTAATTTCACTCGTGGAGTAATATTTAACCAGGAGTATCTTTACTTCTACCCTAGTACTTTGACTCAAGTACTAGGGTAGATTACTTTACTTTGTCCGCCACTGGTCACACTACACCATCATGTACAGCAACGGCATTGAGATAAATTCTAAATAGAATGTACAGGTATTTGAAAGTGATTCTAACATCAAATCCATTATCAAGACATACCTATTGACCTTTGTTACTGGGGTCATCTCTCCGTTTGGTAGAAGTGGTCGCCCTCTACACTAAAAACACAGATGCTACTGTAAATCCACTGTAATGTAAATACTCACTCACACAAACTAGAAATACAAATTATTTGACATTTCTGAGTATAAATCTTACCCAACCAAAATCCAATCCTAGGTCTTCAACAATCTCCTCGTCATATTTCAACAGCTCCTGTAAACCCCTGTTTGTGGGAAATAATATACAATTATAACGAATTAAAAAGAAAACAATTTAAAACCTTATTTAAATATAAAATTTGGCAATATACGTATGACTAGTTGAATGTAACTACTGTGCTTCGGTTGGTGCCATCTCTTCCATGTCGTCCATTGATGGATCCAAACCCAAGAGTTTCTTGAAAATGATGAGTGGAAAGCGGAGGTTGAGTAAACAACGGTTGTAGAGAGCCATACCGCAGAGAAGGCCCAGTAAGAAGAACTCATCAGACACACTATCATCCTATAAATAGCATGACAAAAGATTAGAATACAGAAACTCTTGGCATGGAAAGTGAAGAGATATTATCTACCTCGCTCTACTTTATTTTCATACTTTACTTTATTGCAATGTTATTATCAGATATTATCAGATAAATTTGGAAAATATGTACACACGTCTTGGGAGAACCAGGCCAGTCCATACTCATTGACTTGTAGTATTGCTGGCTCTGTGTTGAGAAGTTCTTTTCCAAGGAGGTTGAAAAACTCCATTGACACACCACCTTCATCGATACCATTCTCCTCTTTAAATTTGACCTAAAGTTAGGTTGCATTATGTGAATCAATGACCTACTTGAGTAGAATGTTGAAGTTTTACAGTGCAGTTTAGTATTTGGGCTGTTCATGCTGACCTGTACAAATCCCTCTAAGACTCTAAGGAGATTTAGTCACAACAGTAAGATGAGAATAAGATCACAAAAATAATATTATACAGAAAATATTTACCTTAACAGGCACTTTGAGATAGCAGGACTTTTTTCGCAGGCAATCAAATGTATCCTGCAGCAGTGTGCTCCTGCCCACGAGGAGTTTATTTTCAAAAAAGCGAAGAAAATCCTGTCCATGAAAATCCTGTCAGCCAAAACAGTGGATGAATGCATAGTGTCTTTCTCCAAAGAACTTTACAAATTCATCCATTCACAGACACATTCACACACCAGCAACAGAGGCAATCATGCAAGGCACCATAAAGGTGTTTGCAGAAATTCGCAAAAGTCTGCAAACACCTTAACTGCTCATTAGGAGCCAGTACTAATGCCACAAATATGAATTTCTGAATATATCCTTTATTTTCAGATAAAATGCCTACTTTGTATTCACATATCTGAAGTGCCCAAAATCCACATTTAGCGTTTGTGTCCAAGATGCAGGGATATGCCATCAGGAAGTCAATTGCATTCTGTAAGTTTAAAGCATCATTAAAATAGAAGAAACATATAAGATAATATGGGACCGATACTAGAGTATCTGATATCTCTATGACAAATTCTTTACCTTATTTAATGTCCTGGCCTCATATAACCTACGCTCTTGATGAGAAGATGGAGGACAGAACCAACGAGAATGCTCCAGCTTTTTAAGCTGAATTTAAAAACAAATAAAGTGAATGTATTAATCCATTTAGCAAATGTCCTTTATGCAGGATGTAGAATCAAACTCAGCTTATCATGCTCTGCAGCAGTAATCACTAAACAAATCAAAGACTTGTTTATAGATCGCTGAAGTCCTGACGCCACTCACTCATCCCGTTTCTCAGACGTTTTTCTCTATGGACATTGGACAATAACATGGGGTCATCTTAAAATCGTCTCATATAAGAATTGTGGTCCAAAAACGGTCTCTGCGATATTGTCGGGGAGGTGTCTCTGTATTGTTGACGAGGGTCATGTTTGATACTGTCTGTTTCTAGCTAAAATGTAACTAATTTGGCAATAAAATAGTGTTTTCTCATAGTCAGTCAGGTGATTCTTCATATCCATATGAGTGAAACGGCCAGGATGATTTGTTTATTTATAAGAACACAGTTCTTATAAATATATGAGGCGATTTAAGACGAACCCTGGGAACAGCGCTCTCTGCTGATATTGACGTCAGACTTTGGTGCTCTATACAGCAGGAATTGAACTACAGCAATTCACCCCTTGTTTAAGTAAGCACTTACACGAATCAAGACACATGTTGTGTCGATGTGGAAAACCTTGGCAGGTAACAATCTTGGGCTTTTGCTGTTGACCTACAGGCAGATTTTTGGATGAAATTAGTGAACAAATTAACAATAATAAAACATGAGAGCCTTCTATAGAAACTTTTGTGGATCCAAAATACACTCACATTGTACAGCTTTTGCAGAACCCTCAAATTATTGAATATTGATCTACCGCACTTGTCGTACTGGTCATCGGTCAGTTCAAGGTGCTTTGCGGTCACTGTGCAGAACGTTTTCACTGCAGATCTGAAAAAGTAGTAGGGCATTCTGGACCATAAGCCCTCTGAAGAAATTAAAAATATACAGATTTTAGAAATTGCTATTTGGCTCATGGCTCACAAGATTATTTGCAACTCTCTGCATCAAACTGTGACATTTGTACCATTTATGTTACACCCTATGCTACTCTAAGTAGCACAGGGTGCTACTGTAAGTTAATTCACTTTTTGTGTTGTTTAGAGGCCCCTCAAATTTGGGGTCGATCACGCTATGTTCATGATTTTGGGCTTTTTTGTCTCTCCTGCCTGGAAGGCAATCATAGCCAGGAATACATGAAGCATGAGGTCAGTCCGCTGTCCCCCCAGGTTGGCAGAGGAAGTGTAGCGCCCAGGATTACATGATTAGATCATTGACACTGGGTGCAAAAATGGGTTGCAAAATCGTGGAATTAAAATTTTGTTTAAACAAAAGGGAAAGGAATACATGCAGTAGTGTTTAAACAAAAGGGAAAGGAATACATGCAGTAGTGTTTAAACAAAAGGGAAAGGAATACATGCAGTAGTGTTTAAACAAAAGGGAAAGGAATACATGCAGTAGTGTTTCCAGGAATTACAATTTGGGCAGGCAAGATGTGTTGTTGTTGTCGCCTCCCCCCCCCCCCCCCCCCCCCATGAGGGACTGTGCGTTTAAAGTTTGACCCCGATCAGAGAGATGAAGAGCACACAGACAGACAGGCACGCACACACGCACACACACACACACGTGTGTCCATCTGTGCCCAGCTAGTCTGGGACACTACTGGACTGATCGGTGTCAAACTTTGCATGCATACTCAGTGGGCCATCATAAAGCCACTTACCAAGGAGTTTGAGCGTGTGATGCTTCAATGAAAGGATAGCAGCAGCAACAGCTGTGGTCAGCTCCCAACCGTGGCCTTGCTGGATCAGGACTCTCAGGAGCTCTGGGACTATCAGGAAAACCCTTAGACTCTCAACTCCAATGGGGTCCTTACACAGTGATGGAAGGAGAGTGTCTCGGACCACCACCTCAATCTTGAAACATGAATGTAGGTCATTATAACAACATTCCCTATACATTGGAAAGCTTAAGCCAAGTAATGTAGTGGGTGAAAAGAACATTCCCATAAAGTAGGTTTTGGCTGGTAACTTTTACCTTCAAACCCTGCTTCCACTGTATTTCTATGGCAGGATTATTGCCAATATTTCATTGGTAGGTAATACAATTTAAATATTCTTTAGGGTAAAGGACCTCAGCTCATATAGTATACATTTGTCACTCACTACAAGCACTGAATAATTGTGCTGTTGCAGTGATATGTCATGAAATGTTACAATACCTCATTTAGTACTTTGTCTTTTGTAGCCAGCTTCTCAAAAGCAATTCGAGCAAGGGACATGTCCAAGCCAGAGTATCTCGGTGAGGTCTGGTAATGCTTGTCAAGGCTACATTGATAATAATAAGACAAAGATTCCTGAAGATCATTTCATTATTATGTTTTATCTGTATGAATAAGTAAGAAATCTTATTACCTTCTGTCAAGGAAGCTGCCATTCAAGCACATTGGAGAGGAGAAGGTTATCTTGATGTCTCTACAATTAAGTGTGGAAGTGTGTACATGTGGATGAAAATAAATGTTGAAACCGAAACCCTATTTTAGTTCAACTTGAATCACAACAGTCTTGAAACATAATATGGGCTCACCTCTGTATTCTCTCCCATGATTTGGGTTTATCACATTCTGACAGCCACATTTCTACAGTGTTCTCATCCAAAGTTTTGATGACTGAAATAGGAGTGCTGGCTTTTTCTTCACACTTCTGTAATATGAATAAATGGAAAATATATATACTAATATACTGAATAAATGGACAATATACCAAAACGACTGATGACACGTAAAAGAACTACATAAAATAATCCCCCCCAAATTCTAAATACAATGAAAAATGTCATACTTGATCAAAAGAGCACAGTGCTACAGAATAATTTCCCCCGGCAAATATGTGACAAATCTGCTCATCATCTTTGCGATCTGAAAGGCAAAAACCAAAACCTTATTACAGCATAACCATGTTGTTAGCACAAACCTGTGGCTGAAATTGCTAATTAAATTGAAAGCAAAAAGTAAATTAAATGCAGAAGATATTTGTATTGATATTACATTTCCAAAATGTCAGTACCCTGCAATAGGTTTACAGGTAGAGGGACAGACTGATCTGTCTTGACTCCATTCCCCAGTTGTCCTTTCTGTCCTTGTCCAAATGAGTAGATCTTCTTATTAGAGGAACCAACTAATGCTAGAGTGTGGTTCCTAAAAGTAAAACAAATTTAAACAAAGAACACTCGTTTCAACCAATCTGTTACAAAATTAAACTCTATTTCAATAATAATGTAAATGAAACTACAATCTCAACATTGGAACTACAAATATGAAAATAAAAATATATATAAAGTAATTTTGCGAAGAAAATGCTTCAATCTAGTGCATTTTTAGATCAAAAAACTACACACAGCATATTAGATTATTATCATCTTTACTGTGCTATTGCCATTTGCCAACATTAACCCGCAACCCGCGGGACCAGTGGGCAACGGGACGGCCCGCGCATCACTAGCCTGCAAGCACGAAACGGATATATGTTATATATTTAAAAAACTGTCAATTATTTCAAAGTAATAATGTCAAGCGTGCATGCATGTGCACAATAAAGTGGATTTATTTTAACTGTGAATTGAGTTTCTCTGTGTAAGTATGAAGGAATAGGGAGGGTCCAAAGTTTTATAACTTGAGTTTTCAAAGTTAATTATCTAAAAAACGACTATAGTTAGATGCCAAAGTTTTCTATTAACGATATTATACTGTTGGCTCTGCTAAAGCCCCATTGTCCATTGTTGATCTTTATTTAACCCATTGATGCCTGAGGCCAAATCTGGGAACGCCTTCTAGGGCCTGACCTAAGGTTTCTGAAAACCTTCAAATTCTGATGATGTTTTTTTTAAATAGTTATGCTGCTACATGTATAGCAATAGCTGATGAGACACAGAGAGCGCGGCCGGCATCAAGGGTAGAACAACGTATACGTTACACCAGGCGTCAATGGGTTAACTTGACAACCTTGAATGAACATGAATGCTACTTTTATAGCAATGCACATTAGTTATTTATTCACACCTGGGATCTGAGTAGCTCTATTTGGTGTATACTGTAGTGCCTTGCTCAGGCCAGGCAACATGGTCATATTGGTACATCTTGCATAAATTCTTAATAAAACCTACCTCCCACATGCAATTTGAGTGACCTCAGCCCCCCACAGCTCTGCCACCAGGCGAGGTTTTAGTTCATCTCGTAGAGAGTTGTGGCCAAGCTGACCATAGCAACCACTGCCAAAGGTGAATACAAGACCTCCCTACAATATAATATCAGAGGCTATGGGAATTATGCATATTCAATGAATGCAGAATAACAGGCAACCAAATAGAACTATGACAAGGGTTCAGGAAGTTATCTTGCAGCTTCAACACAAATAAAGATATAGCTTATGACTTGTTAACAAAAATTGCATATGTGTATTGTATGATATGTAAAGTATAAAACCTTTGTAAGAACAGCAGTGTGTTTGTGTCCACAAGAGATAGAAATAGCCTTCTTCAAACTGAGACACACAACCGGAACTGGAGTGTAGCTGTCTGTAAGAGAAGGTACTAGCAAAACATTACAATATACTGCATAGCCTACTATAAGGTTGTGTTAACCGATTATAAAATAGATAAAATAACACAACAATAGTTTATCTCTGCCTGGCCGACAGCCAGACAACCGAAGGCCGAAGATAAGGTTTTTACCCCTGTATGTCCATCCGTGTGTGTCTGTGAAGAGAGCTCATTTCCGACGCTGAAACTTTGCACTCACCCTCACAGTAGGCCAAGGAAGAACCTCTACCTAACTCCAAATTCTGCTGTTAGTGGAATGCCTGGGATTTGAGTTCGGGTCTCCAGCGTGAAAGTCCAATATCTTAACCACTAGATCAAAGGTCCCTATGTACCAGGGGAGATATTATACTTTTGAGGCCATCAGGCAGAGGCTCTGAGCCACTCTGCTACACTAGCAGAATCTGTCTTGAGAGATTACATATGTACCTGTTGCGTTTCCAAGCCCCAGCTGCCCAGCACTGTTGTGTCCCCAGCCAAACACGGTGCCAGAGAGGGACAGGGCAAAGCTATGGTCTCCCCCAGCAGTGATCTGGGTCAGGGGTACTCCTGAGAGAGCCTTGAGTGGCTCTGGAGATCGGATGATGGGTCGTTCTGTATACCCCAGACCCAACTGGCCATTGGTATTGTTGCCCCATGTGAACACCAAACCATCTGGAAAGGAAAAGGGACCCATAGTGAGAATGTTGTGGCTTACATGAATGTAATGCATTTGTTCTCGGCTTATTGGCAAGTAAATTACAATTTGAGATTGTAATTACTTATTTAGTATAAAATCAACAATAATATTAATGATGAATATATTTACCTTGTGTTAAAGCAATGAAATGTTGGTCTCCACATGCAACTTGAGTAACCTGTTTGTTATGAAAATGATCCAGGAATCTGCATGAGAGTGCACACAAAAATTTAAATTGTGCAAACCCTTACTCAAGTAATAGACAGCTCAGGGTTTTAGTGCATGTGTGAAATTAAGTAGCTAGTGGATCTCACTTCGGCACAGATGCATTGCCATTGAGGTCGAGGCACCAAACGTTGCCACTCCTGGTCAGTAAAAGAACAGAGACATCGCCGCTGCTCACTGACCAAATATGTGATTTGATCGTGACAGGCTCTACGAAAAACATAAAATACAATTACACATACACTCACCATCACCGGTGACGTTATCTGGCATAAATAAACAAATCAGCCACACACATGTCAGCAACACAATGCATTCTCAAACTATTTCATGTCAAGGTCAAGGACCCTCAAAATTATATGTATTTGGCTGCGGTCCCACATCTTAAACTATTTTGTTCCAGGGACCCTACAAATTCAACCAGACTTCAGATCTAGGGTGACCAGTCCAGACGTCCCCCCTTTGCGTGGGACAGTCCCTCATTTCCAAGACTTTTCAGGCGTCCCACAAATTGAGGCCCTGCCTGTGCCACATTGGGACTGGCGGCAGGCAAATAATTGAGTTAGTCCTCTAATAGTTGGCTTTCTGTTGTAAAGCACTCTTTTCCTGCTAGATGTGTTTTTAAGCATGTTAAGATAACATGAGAAATATCCCCTAGGGCTAGAGTACCAAGTCAGCATACCTGACAAAACTTCAGAGGGGTTTAATAACAAAATAGGCAATATTAGGCCTATGGACGAATATGACATCAAGGCATTTAATAGCAACTTAAATAATACGTTGATTATGTAAACGACATGACATCAGCTTGTGACTGCAACTTGTTCCTGTTCGCAGATGACTCAGCACTGCTGGTCTCGGACAGGAACAAACGTCGGGTTGAAAAGGCCCTCAGCTCTAAGCTCGGTAGAATCTGCACCTGGCTCGGTGATAACAAACTATCTTTAAACCTGGGGAAAAAAGAATCCATTCTCTTTGGATCAAATAGTAATCTCAGCTAGGCTGTTGGCTTCTTGGTTAGAGTGGGTGACAATATTATTGAAAAGATGAAATTACCTACAGGTTCCATCCTGGAGGCAAATCTTTCCGGTGATAAAATGGCCACCAACGTAATCAAAAGAGTCAACCAAAGAGATTCCTATACAGGATCTCCTCACTCGTCAACAAAAACACCTTGAAGACCCTAACTAACAGGAGCCCTAGTACAAGGTTTCTTTGACTGCATGCACCTCTTGGTACCACAGCACCTCAAATGCCCTCAAAACAAGGGTCCAGACTTCCCAAAACAAACTTGGCCACACTCCCCGAACCCACCTCACCCCTGCCCATTTTGAAAGACTGGAATGGCTTAGGGTTGACAACAGAGTACAGCATCTTGCAATGGGTCTGGTCCACAAGATTCGCTACACCAAGCAGCAAGATACCCGTACCCATGTCAAAATACTTCCTTAATGTTAACGAAGTCCACACCCACAACACCAGAGGGAGCTCAAAAACCATGTGCAACCCAGATTCGGCACAAACAAGGGACTAAATTAATTTCGCCATGCCATGATGCCACCAAAATGTGGAACGCCCTACCAACAGTCATTACATGCGAATCCCTTGACTCCTTCAAAACCGCTCTTAAAGGGCACCTATACGGTCTACGGACGGCTGCAATTCGAAACTGGCCCCAACCTGTCCCGTCCCACTTGTCCCACACAAGCGATAAACTTTCTGTCGTCAAATGAAGTTTGGAATCGGGTCATAAATCAGATCAGACCCACCACCATGTCAGACACAAATATAAACACATGGCCTGATAAAGACAATATAAACTAAAATAATTACAGAGACAAAATACTAAATATTATTTTTATTATTCAATAAATAGATCAAGCCGTGGATATCCACGGATATCACAAGCCGTGTACATGGCTTGGTACTGTACTGTACTTTTAAACAGAGAGAGAAAGAGAGGGGGGAGGAGGTAAAGTGTCTAGTTATAGTGAGAGTTGAGGGGGCCCAAGGGGGGTCATCTCATCAGCTTCTTTTGTTTGAGTGTGCTGGGTCGTTACTACAACAAGAACAACAACAGATCCACCTCTTTGTGGCGCTGTAACTGTCCCACCGTCCCACTTATCCCACACAAGCGGTAAACTTTCTGTCCTGAAGTTTGGAATCGGGTCATAATTCAGATCAGACCCACCACCATGTCAGACACAAATATAAACAGACAATATAAACTAAGATAATTAGGCTACAGAGACAAAAATGAAAATTCACAAATACAAAATATTATTATTATTCAATAAATATATCAACAACTTACTTGGTCTGGAAGTAATTATGTTTCCCTCTTGACTCTCTTGAATTCGAGCAATTGATAACGTGCCATCTTTCCTTAAAATCGCAATAACTTTGTTACTTGCGGACAATCGCGTAATAGGAGGATTCAAGGGGGGCGTAAAACTGACTCCTGTGTCTGCATTGTGTTTCAGTAAATCGTTTACTTTCATTAAACCAAATCCATTGCGCGTGGTTTCTCCCCACGAAAACATGATCTTGTTGTTAGTTGTTCATCCTCGTCCCTCATGTAAAGGCAGCAAAGAAAATAGGCAAAACGATGACATATCATTCCTTATAAATATACCCTGTGTCACTTCTGAATGTAAAGTATTATGGTCGGACTCGGAAATGAAACTGAAAATGAAGCTTTGCTCGATCCTTTCCTCTAAAACGAAATTTATCGGCTAAAATCTCATCAGCCATTTATTTTAAATAATCCGGTTTACAAAAATCCATATAATTCATGTCTATACTGACATGATACATTTAATATTGATTGATTGATATATGTATTAACAGTTTGCAGAATTACAGTACATTTCAAGCACAAACTCAATACAAAGACTGTTAACTGTGAGTGGACGACCCAATTAAGCATTACACTTGTTTATAAGAGGGTCCAATTCATCAAAACATTTAGAGACGTACAAAATATCACAGATTTATGATGAGATCCATCCACCTCTTGGTACCAAAGCACCTCAAAGGGCAAAGGCCCTTAAAACAAGGCTCCAGACCTCCCAAAACAAACTGGTCAGGCTCCTACTTGGCCTCACCCCCCGAACCCACCTCACCCCTGCCCACTTTGACAGGCTGGGATGGCTTAGGGTCGACGACAGAGTACAGCATCTTGCAATGGGTCTGGTCCACAAGATTCGATACACCACCAAGATACCCATGTACCTGTCTAAATACTTCCTTAATATAAACAAAGTCCACACCCACAACACCAGAGGGAGTGCAACAAACCATGTACAACCCAGATAGGCACAAACAAGGGTCTAAATTATTTTCGCTCCTATGCCACCAAAATGTGGAACGCCCTACCAACAGTCATTAAGGCATGTGAATCCCTTGACTCCTTCAAAACCACTCTCAAAGGTCACCTACGGATGGCTGCAATTCGAAACTGGCCTCTGTAAAATCTGACAGTCTTTGTATTGAGTTTGTGCTTGAAATGTACTGTAATTCTGCAAACTGTTAATAAATATTTCAATCAATCAAAGATATGATCTGTAGACTGTGTCAATGTATGTGCTGCGCATAGGATTGGTAGATCAAAATGCTTTGCACGTTGCATATCCGTTCTAAAGCGGATATAACTAGTGTGGGTGTGGGCCGGATACAGCTATGGGATACAGACAAGTAGGCGGGCTCTAGACCTTGGTCACGCGCCAAGAAAGCTCCAGGGGTTACGTGAGGTCATACGGCTCTACGTGCTGGGCTAGTGTACCCAGTGTATTAGTGATTGGCTCGTGTTCCTTTCACGGTTTGTATTCGACCAATCCGGTGCCCGACGGTGAGGGGCCGCAGGAGGCGTAAACGATTCTGGCATTGTGATTGGCGCGGCCATCATCAGAGCTGAGAGCCCTTGTTTGACAACATTGATGGTCTAACGCTGCGAATACAAGGGCGGCTTTCTTACAGTTTCATTCAGATTTTACACGTCCATTACCTCTAAAAAAAATACTAGCACAAAGTAAACAACGTGCAGTATTAGCGGTTTAAAACACCCAAGGTAAGATTTCGTTAACATCCTGGTGGATAAAATAACCGAAAGCCTTATCAAGTCCTTTCACAAATTCTTCACTGTGCTAAAGCTAATATTAGCTAACGTTAGTATGTCGGCCTATTAAAGGTAGATGTGTAATGTGACATTATATAAGATGAAACTGCACGCGTGTGTTTGTTTTTATTTTTTGTACTTGCATGGGAATATAGACATATTTAATTCATTTAAAAACAAAGCAGCACTTCGATGCATTGTCGTTTCCGTATTCTACATAGCTATTAGCTAATGTTTGCTACCTAAGAAAGGCGAAGGTGTTGCGTCATTCAGAGCTGTAAGATTACTTACATTTTTTTAATTGATTGCTAATTAATTGCTATCAATATCTTTGAATATTTGATTCTTATCACAATTTCCTATTACATCGCACACAATAGTATCTTTATAAATACTTATATTTATATTATTGAGAAAACTATTACATCCATCTAGCTCTGGCCCATAGCTCGGCATTAGGGCTATGTATGGACCAGAGCTAGGCAATTTGCAACTCTAGATTTTTGAGTGGTGCAACCATTCCTATAGACGGCTATGTGTGTCCCTGGGTCTGGTCCTGGAGTTGCACCACTCACTTCACAGTTCACACGGGTGTGATTTCTTATAATGGGATGAATTTAGAGTTGCAATACCCTCCATTACATTGACTCCCCACTCATCCAAATTGCTTTTCCGATCTGCTTGTATTAAACGACGTTGTTGCAGCTGTAGGGAAAGCTTGAATTGTCCTCTTTCAATATGCAAAGCGTTTGTTTTATAAATATAGAACCGTAGACATGTTATGAGCTACTTTCTGTCAAGAAATGCTGTGCAGGAGTTTGGAAGCACTCGTTTCGGGCAAATTCGAAACGGGCGGTACGCAGGGCCGTTCGACAAGTGCTTCCAAACTCCAACACTTGAAAACAGAATCACCTGCACAGAATTTCTTGACAGCATAACATCTCTACAGTGGATTTTTATGAAACAAACGCTTTGCCGATTGAAAGAGGATAATTCAAGCTTTCCCTACAGCTGCAATGTTGGTGAGTTTAACGTTGTTTAATACAAGCAGATCGCAAAAGCAATTTGGATGATTGGGGAGTCAATGGAGGGTATAACTCTAGATTCATCCCATTATAAAAAAAATCTAGAGTTGCAAATTGTGGCTAGGACCAGAGCTAACATCCATGCATGTCATTTTTGCTGGCTGCTACTGTATGTTTGAATGAAATGTAGTCAATGTCCTGTCTGCTACGTTATATCTGCAGCAAGGACCAGGAAGTTATTTTTGTGTAGCTTGTTTTGAGGTTTTTGAGATATTAAGGAAAACAAAAACATGGAAATAAAAAGCAACATGTCAAGAATGGGTCGAAATGTTAATCACAATAACATTGTGTGGTTTGCACTGGTTTCAGTGGAATAAAGTTACTATCTTCAGTGCACCAGGGTGCTCTGGTAAATCTAGACCAGGGGTGTCAAACTCATTTCTAGATTCCGTTTAAAGTTTCTTACTTTATACACTATACTTATAATTATACAAATGTAGGATAGTTGCTTAGTATATTGTCGGTTTTGCCATTGAATATTGGAAAAATAATAATAAAATATATGGTGAAAACATCCTGACAACATATTGTGGTTAATATTTCACAAGTGTAAGACACCTATACTGCCACCTAAAACACATTCAACAACTTTTCCACATTCCATTCCAACACAATTTCTTCGGGTCTTGATTTAAGGTCTATGCACAGTGCACATGCACACACAAGTTGAGTTCATCTTTGTTTGGTTTGGGGGCAAACAAAAAAAACGGCCAGTGACACCAATAAAACATTTTGGTCATGTGACCCATGTGGAAATATTTGCATGGGCCCAGCTTCTATTTACTAACTCTACTCCTTTGTGTTCAGAAAGCAGGTCCATCTTCCTCCAGAGTCTTCAGTGCTGTCAGGGTAATGTCAACAGCCTGTCTTGTGCGCCTGGCAAAGTGTGGTGGGCTTCACTCGGGTCGTGGCAGCCTCCTCCAGATGGCCCTGGTTGTCCCATTTCAACAGGACACCCACTTCCGGTACTTTGTTGCCCGCCGACATTTCCACAGCCCTTCAGGTTCACGTGCCAGCAACACAAGGTTTGACTCAGACAGCAGTGGCCGTCCGACCACCTGGGACTCATTCGGCATCTGGGACAATCGTATCGATGAGCCCATTTTCCTGCCGCCCAGCATCCGCTATGGCAAGCTCATCCCCAAGGTCAGCATATCCAGGGTGGGTTGTGCCTCACTCATCGGTCAGCGGAAAGAGAATGAAGACCGCTTCCAGGTCTCCCAGATGACCGATAACATTCTCTACATTGCTGTGTTTGATGGGCATGGAGGACCGGAGGCCGCCGACTTCTGTGAAAAGTATATGAAGAAGTATATCAAGTAAGTAAACTTAGATTATGCACAAAAGGATTAAAAGTGCCAAGACTCTTTAGTCTAATGTTATTATTGTTCTAAAGCATTATGAGTATAATTATACTGTTATATTATATAAGATTATATAAGTATGCTTAATTCATTATAGACATGGGATGCATAGCAAGGCAACGGTTATGTCCAAATACCCAGGTTGGCCTTAATGATGTGCATTGTATTGTTAATGTCAACATTGTGCATTCTGAACTAAGGATGTTTTCATCTTGTGCCAACTATCCAAGTTGGCACGGTGCGCATTTGACACCAGTCTGTGTTACATGAACCACTTTCTTTCCAAAATAATCGGATGATCCATTTAGATGAGCCCTGATTTAATCTGGTCTACACCCTGTTTACTCGTCATGATATTAGACTGTTTCTGAAATAAACCAACAGTTTTAATAGAATATAATGAGCTACTCCTGCACTTCTGTTATTAAATAAATGGTCAAAGATGAGTCCAGGATGATTGAACGGGAGGCGGCCTTTTTTCCGACAGCATTCTAGCCGACGGGGCAACGATCTGATCCGCAGCGGGGGGACATTCGCTGCGATGCGAAAAAGCGATGGTCCGACATGCGCTGCTCCCGTGCTTGCGGTTAGGGTTAGGTTATGATTGAGGTTTCGGATCAATATGCTGTCGGAAAAAAGACCTGCACCCTGATTGAACACATCAAAACACATCACAGAAAGTCTGCAAGCTCTAACATACTGAACTCTAAAGCTAAATTAATTTAGAATGGAAAATAACCATCACCAATTCCCCTTGTATTCAACATTCTGTTGATACCACAGGATAGTCAGTCAGGGCCCCCCTGAGGGCAGGGCCCGTTTCAATTGAAACTGGCCCTGGCTTTATGATCACATAATATTGAGTATGAGGCCATAGCTGTCATCACAATTAGCTTGTCGCTAAGTCCCACCCAAGCCCGTTGTTGGCCAATACCACATTAGCAACGGTTACTAGGTTAGGATACTCGGTCAAGCTTGCAATGCTGGTCAAAATGGTTAAGCAGTGTCAATACATATATTTGCTGTACAGCATGTGTGGGTTTTCTTACCTTATGAGCAAATTAGTCCATTCCATGAATTATTTCGCTCCGTTGTGCAGTTTAATAGTATTTATAAAATATAGGCTCTCATTGACTTCCATTGTAACGGGAAACAGCTCTCAAAATCAGTCAGTTAGCACATAAGCGAACACAACAAAAGCTGATTCATAGCTGATGACAGTTTATGACATCAGGAAAACTCATGCCGTCTTATTTTCGTCTTTTGATAGATTTATAAAGTAACTATATTGGTTGGAGATATACAGTGAAGCGGTTCTGGTGTTCCTCGTTTGTAAACAAGTCGCCATGCTGTTTGAGATGCACCCAGCTGCAGTCCCAGACATTTCTCCTAAAGCGTCTCCCTCAAACACGTCCAAAATTGTGCATGGTGTTTGCGACAAGTGGACGAGATCAAATGCATTTGTTTACATCCAACGGTCTGGATGGTAAGTCTGGGACCGAGGCTACTTCAGGAGTGTGTGTACAGATCAGATCGTTTTGTAGGCAAACATGAACTTCTTTCCACACAAACTTGACAGGGTTGCCAAGTCTGCTTATTTCCCGCTACTTTTGGCTTAAGGCTAATAATTAGTACTGTAATACATTACCAAAACATTAATTATCATAGACATAGGCCTACATAGTATTTATAATGATAAATGCATACAATATTTTTATTAGGATTATATATGGTCATATTATTGTTTGTTTTGGCTTGTTTTTCTTGATTTGGCTTTAAGAGTTGGCTTGTTTTTGGAGGTGGGTTGGCTTATGTCTCTCACACAATGTGGCAACACCGAAGTCAAAACAAAAACATTACAAAGTTGATATTTTTTATTAAAAATAAAACCGCATGAGTTTTCCTGATGTTGTAAACGGTCATAATCAGCTTAGTGTTCTAAAAGAGTGAGTTTGAGAGTTGTTTCCCTGTTACAATGGAAGTCAATGAGAGCCTATTTTTACTTCTAATATGTAGGCTACTATTAAACTGCACAACGGAGCGAAATAATTCATGGAATGGACTAGTTTGCTCATAAGGTAAGAAAACAAACCCACACATGCTGTACGTCAAATATATTTATTGACACTGCTTAACCATTTTGACCAGCATTGCAAGCTTGACCGAGTATCCTAACCTAGTAACCGTTGCTAATGTGGTATTGGCCAACAACGGGCTTGGATGGGACTTAGCGACAGGCTAATTGTGATGAGGTCATCACAATTGTGATGAGGTCATCACATGTAGGCATGTAGGCAGATTTAGCCCAAGGAGTGTTTTATGTGCAAAACTAATGATTGGAATGGATTCAGAATCATGAAAACCCCCTAGTTTGACACGTCACATGCTACTTAAAGCATAATGAAATTCTGAAAATTGTGCTTTTGGTTAATGGTCATTGGTGGCCATATGGATTTGGGGCTCTCGCGAATTTTGCCCGCAATGTTTGCGAGGGGCATGGGGGCTCGATTTTTTTTAAATCTTCATAGATGATAAATCCACTGAGAAACGAACCTTTGCTCTCCGGTCACGGATGTATCAGATATTACTCAAGCAACAAAGACTAATGTTGACGGGTTATTTCAGGGACATTGTTGCAGAGGAGGACAATCTGGAATTGGTTTTGACAAAAGCCTTCCTCGAAGTAGACAAAGCCTTTATGAGGCACCTCCACTTCTCTCCAACTGGTAGGTACTTCATCAGGGCCTGTTGATGACTGGAGATGCTCAAATTCGTATTTTTCAAAACTTAGTTACTACCTGGTTTTTGAAGCATTTCTTTTTCCTGTCATACATGAAATAAGTTTGAGTCGGGGGCAGTTATTGTTTTTTAACTGAAGATTGCTTAAAGTTATACTGTGTAACCTTTTCAAATAAAAGTTATTTTTGATGCACAGGCATGGGAAATGTACCGGATTAATTTTTATTTATTTATTTTAAACTTAATTCATATCATTTCTGACAACACTGTTGTTGTTTTCCAAAATATCCTCGGCACTACAACCCTGCAGCATTCGGAGAAGTACTTCTATGGTTTTGTTTCGACCTGAATTCTGGAATTTGCTGTTTTGACAGATCTGAGGTGTCACCATAAAGACTACTAAAGTGAATGTTACGCAGTATGACTTTAATCATTGATGCGGTCTCTAAAATACCTTTAAATAGAATTAGTTTTATCTTAAATACAATCATCAGTAGTTAATTGCCTCCACCGTTGAAACAAAAATGTATGCTTTATATTTTACTGCATCGTTTAGTGTTTTAAGACGAGCATTTATTTGGCCGCTACTAGACTTTATACAAAGTTGCCTCATGCCAACTGTTCAGAATCTTCAAAAGTAGAAAAGCAAAAAAAACAAAATAAACGATTAAGTTGCTAATGTTTGTCCTCGTCATATAAAGACTGTTATGCTAAGTTTGACTTACCGGTAGTTACACTTACAGCCAGCCATCTTATTTGATTTCCATAATCTACTGACATAGAAGTTAGCATTTATTTAATTTGGCTATACATTGGCCACGCTGTGTGAAATGTCCCAATATGCCTGTGTGTGTGTGTGCATGTTATCTATTCTACGGCAGCTGCAGACAAGAGCTAGAGGCCCTTGGCACCTTTTGTGGATGGCGAGGGGCTAGATAATGAAGGAGAGTCCAGCGGGTCCTTTCCTGGACTACTGGAAGGTTCCTTAACTTTCTCTCTCTTCCTTCCTCGCTTATATCTCTTTCTTGCTTTTCTTCTTTCTCTCTCCCTCTTTCTCTCAAAGTGTTTGCCAAGCTGCTTGTTGAGACAAATGTTTCATCTCAGTGTGAACCTGCAAAGATTGTGTTATCCTAAGTAATAATCAAAATGGCAGTGTCCCCTGCTCATTGAAGTTCATTGAACATTATTTTCAGTGAAGTTAGTGCACCAGATATGGTAATGTTACACCAGGGTGCACTCAGTTCCTTTTTAGAGATCTGTACCAGATATAGTAATTTGTCACCAGGGTCTGTGCTAACATTACATTAACACTACATTAATATGCAAGCCTGACAACTTTTTAAAGTCCTTGAGAAATAAATCTTCACATTTTATATGGTAATATCAAAAGCATTGATCAAAAACAAACACATTTTCATTAAGCTGATTTCATTAAGCTCATTAAGGATAGGGAATGAGAACTAGTGCCAATTTGACTGTGGTTTTAAGTCATGGGCAAACGGTGCTGCTGTATTTTACAGTCGATTCATTCTAACAAAGTTTTTAACAAACCGGCTTTACTGCAGTGGCCTACTTTGCTCTGCCATATTAACTGATGAGGTATATTTGATTATCCATTTTAGCACGTTTCTATTTTCTGTCAGAGACATCCCATAAACTAGATTGACAGGAGAGTTGAAAATGATTAGTTGATGGTCTAGAATAGATCCCATAACCTTTCTGGACCATCGTTATCGGGATGATAACTTTTTAATCGGCTAAACTACTTTTGTAGATTTAATCGAACTCAACAACAACTAATTAGAATTACTTAAAACTGAATGCACCAAAGTGTTAGTTCTAGGCACTAGTATGCAATTGAGCGTTTATCATCTTTCTTGAATTGGACTTGAGTTGACTGATATACGCAGACACAGAGACAGCAAGTTTATTTCACTTTTCTTTTTATCCAAGAATAATACCAACATGATTTAATCTACTATTTTGTAAGCAAAGGTTTTAGGCCATGACTACACATGGATACTTTTCCATATAAATGGAACACTGCCCTCACAACACAAGCAAATGCAGAAAAGCATGGGAAAAAAAGCATCCAGTAGATCAGGAACAGACCTTAAATCATTTTGATGACATTTTTGGTGAGGATTATTGATGATTATCAGATTGTATATACCAGTATCGATAAAGTCCTAATGATACCCATCCCTACAGCTGTGCGCATAGACCCACCCATAATTCTTGAGTTAAAACAGTACCAGCGATGTTCAGTAGATGCATGCAATGCAGTGCACTTATATGTTGTTTCAGACTTCAATCGTTCCGATGTTTTTTGCCAGACACTGTCCCACTCCATTACACTCTGCTACAAGATTTACTCTGTCTCTCAACTTGCCATGAACAGTTTCACCTGCATGTGACTCTGTCTCCTCTATTGTATCATGTTAGCAAATGTGTAGCTTATGCCCCTTTGTATGACTTCTCACACAACATGCGTTGGAGAGAATGGATGTATGTGTATAGTGAGTGTTAGTGTGAACGTGCTTAGACAATGTGTGTGCCACTTGAATAAACCTCTTCAACTTCTTCCACTTCACCTCTGATGTTCTCTTTGATTACTGTATAGGGCCTGGGACGAACCCTGGAACCACAGCTACCGTGGCTCTGCTGAGGGATGGCATTGAACTGGTGGTCGCCAGTGTTGGCGATAGCCGCGCCATGATGTGCCGCAAGGGCAAGGCCCTTAAACTCACAGTCGACCACACCCCTGAGAGGAAGGACGAGAAAGAGAGGTGTGCACATGAGAATACCTAAGATTATAGTAGCACTGGTTCCCAACTCTGGCGATTAGAAACCCTAGTGCTGCTGTGCTGTTATAACACTTCCACTTCCAACTAGCTAGAATTACAAGGACACCAAGTGAATGCAATTAAGGGCAATTTATTTACTAAATGTTGGGAACAGCTCAGTCTGCTGGAGTCAGTGTGCCTCATTGTAAGAAAATATTCAGATATGTGAGCATCATGGCAAGAGGCACACACATTTATACATTTGCAGTGTGGTGCAAATATTGAAAATTGAAAAATTTAACCAGCTATCGAATTCTAATCCTACGTATACTGTACTGTATACTTGTCCTTCTCCCCACTGTATTTTCTGTCTCCCTCCCCCTTCTCTGTTTTTCTGCGCCTCTCCTTCCTCTACATTGACTCCTGGTTTACTTCCTTCTCACTACCTAGGATAAAGAAGAGTGGAGGATTTGTGACGTGGAACAGTCTGGGTCAGCCCAATGTAAACGGAAGGTTGGCCATGACACGCAGCATCGGAGACTTTGACCTCAAGAACACAGGTGTCATCGCTGAGCCAGAGACGAAGAGGATAATGGTAGGTGTCTGAAACTTGGCACATATTTATTTTTAAAGATTTACCTTTATTGACAGTGACAGTAGACAGACAGGAAAGGAGGAGAGAGTTGGGGAGTGTCACGCGGCAAAGGCTGTCAGGCTCGGGAGTCGAACCCGCGGCACGCCGTCCGGCATAGGTGCCCAGACGGTTGAGCTAACCGGCAGGGCCGTACATCTCTTTTTGAGATCTGACAGGGTCAGCTTAGCAGGAATTACACTTTATGAAACAAAAAATGACACATTTCTATGTCATCGTCATTTTTGTCTTTATTGATACAAAGTATAATGTCTTATGCCAGTAAGATTTCACGAAGATCAGGTTTGAAGCACTACATCACCACTGTGTAGTCAGTGCATCACTACTGCTGGTTTCAGAGATAGTGTCTAGTGTTGGAAATATGTCCTTGTCTTTATAATTCATTTAAATCAGAATAAATAAAGAAATATTTTAAGCGGCATGACCTGTTCCATCATATCGTTACTGTCGGGACATCATTTTTGAGGTTTTTGATTTTTCATAAATAAGTGCTATTGAACACCCTTTATGCCTGTTGGTAATTTTCTTTTTTTAAATCAAAGTATTAAAAAGTGCTTCGGTCAAAAGCTTTTAACTACATTGGACCCTCAAAGTTTCAAACTGTCTGCTAAAGCAACTAACTCAATCCACCACCTCTCCCCCTCTCAAGCAAGTATAAATTGACAATTTATAGTCACAACACCAACTTTCATTTCCTGAAGAATTTGGAGTTAGGTGGTTTCTTCCCAAAAGCAGATACATATCAGTTGATTAGAATAAATAGAGTTTAAGATATATATATATATATATATATATATATATATATATATATATATATATATATATACACACTATGGCACTATGACACTATGACACTATGGCAACTGTCAAACCTTCACTCCCTTCAGTTGAGTCATGTTCATGACTCCTTCGTGGCACTGACCACCGATGGCATTAACTTCATCATGAACAGCCAGGAGATCTGTGATGTCATCAACCAGTGCCATGACCCCAAAGAGGCCGCCCATAGGATCTCTGAGCAGGTATCAAGTTTTCTTTAGATTTGTTATTTGCTCAAGTATAAAACATAGATAAGGTCAAATCGGTGTTCACGCCCTTTCCATGATTTTAACCATCATTCTTCTCTGTCTCAGGCCCTGCACTACGGCTCGGAGGACAACAGCACAATTGTTGTGGTCCCATTTGGTGCCTGGGGAAAACAGAAGAGCGCTGATACTAGTTTCTCATTCAGTCGAAGCTTTGTGTCCAGTGGCCGTTACGCTTAGTTAGGGAGAATGGGAAGTGAGGGGTCTAACGGTGGACCCCATTAATGTGCAATACAGTCTTTTGAACAATGGTGCCCCTTTTGGATATAGTTGTGAAGAGTGCAGTGAGCCCAAGTGAAAATAATACTGTAAGGATACAGTGTGTCATTTTAGAGTAGCATGGTATTTATTGGACTCGGTGAGACGAGAGGCTGTGGGCCGATTATGTGCACTTAAAATGGAACACGTCCTGAATCATACGCAGTATATCAAGGGATGCAATGGCTTCATTGCTGCTAAATGGCTACGATTCTTCTCGTAGGCAGAATATTATTCATAGTTACATTGTAAACCATAACTGAACAAATATTTTACCCACCCTACATTAGTTAATATTTGAAGACAAAGCTTGCGTTTTTAAATCCATCTTCTTTATTTGCATTTGAGTTGTCCTGGTTTTTTTAATTTGCCAACTTTAAGCTCGGACCAGTTCTCAGTGTCAAGGTTTGAACTACTAACCTAAAGGACAATGGCAGAGTGGGAAAATAAAGTTCAATGACATGCAAAGCTTTATAATTTACAGTAACTTGCGTCTTCCCAATTAGTAAAATATCAAATACATTTTCACACAAGATCTCTTGAAAACACTTATTCCGGTACGGGTATATTGGTCTATGCCTCTATGGTGAGAAACACGATGAGGGAAATCTATCCAGTTTCTTGTAAAGAATTGTGAATCCTTATTTCCCTATATGTAGTTAAATACATTGAAACTGTACCATCCGTAGATTGCACAGAATTACATAATCCATAGATGTTGGACTTTGGAGCTAGCTTTGGCCTGAATAGTTCTGCAAATGTTTGCAAAGCCCTCTGCCTTTTTGCAATTTTGTATTGATAAAATATAGTAATGCCCCACAAAATGCATTGATGCACAAGCTTGAATGTTGAGGTGGGAGAGGAATTGAAAATCTGGAAAGTTGTGGGGAATTAAGGTGGTTGCACACTGGTGCATTTTCCCTAAACGGATAAAACTGACCCTGGTCCAAAAAAAACCATACGGAAGAAATATTTATGTGAAAACGTGATCGACATAAAGTGAGGTTGATTTGAAAAAAATAAATATATATATTTATTTATTTATTTATTTTAACCCACGATTTTGCAACCCATTTTTTCACCCAGTGTCAGTTTTTTTTGGGGGGGGGTTTACGTCCTCTGAAATTTGCTCCGATACTCAGCCAAAAAAATCCCACCATTGTGCAAACACCTTAAGTTCTCTGTGTGAATGATGGAAAATGCTATTTTACCACATAGCATTTAAATGGGTCAATCTGATGGTGAAATCAGAACATAATTGAAACTTGCTGATCACAAAAAGGTTTCACCAGTGTACTGAAATTGTTATTTGGTTACAGAAATCCCCTATTTTGTGAGTTTTGTATATAGGTATATTTATGTATATTTCAAGCTAACCATTAGTGTATTACATTTTATGTAGTGTTTTACATACAAGCTTAGGAGAATCTCACTTGCATACCAAAATACTTACCAAATGTGTGTTCTTCTCACTGCTACTACTTTTTGTACAGCTGGTGATGGTGGTGTGATTTGCGCTGGAACCTACTCTCGTGGTACATGTAATGTGGTGATGTATGAACCAATAATCAATTACATGTTCCAGTCACTACTCGTATTCCACTCTGACAGAGCATCACACTCAATTGAACGTTAAACAAATGTATTGCTTAGCCAAGAGCCATATCTTGACACAAGAATGTTTGTATTTGAGTTTAAAAGAAAACCAAGGGTTTATTACAAAGTCCTGTGAAAGTGGAGCTGTTATACTTGTCCTATCTTTTTGACCAAGAGTTGCACAGAAAAGACAGTTAATCCTGTTACCTGAATATTGATACTATTTATTCTGAAGCTGTGGTAGAGAGAGAGGACGGCGGCTTTAGGTTTGACAGTTGAACAAAAACACTTTTTTTTACACTGAGGTGTATATTTATCAATGCAAGGAGGCATTCAACAGTCAAATGTTCTCCATCTACAGTTGGCGTTCACTATCCTTTAGATACTGTGTTCAGTGTTCTTCCAAGTTGCTGAACTGGCAACACTGTTCATGCTTGTCATGTTGACTTTGAACTGAAATCGTTTTTGTGTGTGAGATACTGAATTTTTTTTTGTGTTCATCTAACATCCTTTTATGAATGTTGTGTGTGTGTTTGTATGTATATATAAATATATACGTTTATCCCCCCTAATCTCAATGGCTTTTACGGTTATGCAACACTTGTACAGACTGCAGCCTTTATTTTTATTTTTTTAGATATATATTTTTTTGCGGCTTACGCCTTTTATTGTTTTTTTTTAAAGGACAGACAGTAGGCTGACAGGAAACGGGAGAGAGATGGGGGAAAACATGCAGTAAAGGCCGTGTCGAGCTCGGGAGTCGAACACGTGGCACACTGCGACTGGATTACCAGACGGTTACGCCACCGCCTGGGCCAACTGCAGCCTTTATTAATGATAATGACTTTTCTCCATACTCTTCCAAAAGTTATAAACAGGTTTTGCACTGGGACCCACATTTCACATTCACCATGAAATTGTGGCCCAATACATTAAATACAATCAACAATATTCTATCCTATAATTAGCTTTTTTGAGTTTTTTCCACATCTCGGGACCCACTTCTTACCCCGAACACACAGGGTAAGAAACACTGCACTAATGTTGTCATTTTCTTCCTCACAAGGCTTGTCATGTGCTATTTGTATTACTATACTTCTGTTTTTTATTAATATATTGTGTATAGCCTCTGTATAATGCCATCCATATCTATACTAGATATGACCTGACCTGTTCTTGGTACATAAGTGTGACTATCAGCCAGACTGTAGTAGTACTGTATTTGCAGCCTTCTCTATTTGTGAATCATGATGTAAATATTGTATTTCTCCAAATAAAAGTAGGTTTTCAAAACATTATTTTCTTAATTGAATGTGTGACAGCAACACTTGGCGAAGAAAGTAGAGTGTGAAATACAATAGACAAAAGCATGTCAAAGCATCAGTAATTCTGGAATTTTTCTTTACATTATGTCAATATTTTGTCTTTTGGACTTATGTGTAGTTGTATTGATAGCTATGAAATAGATCACCAATTTTATTTTATTATTATTTTATGTCTCTTAGCTAACTGACACATTTACATTGATGTGAAATCTGAAATGTTGATTAGTGTACATTGCCCTTGGTAAATTAATAAATAGTGGGTACTGGGTATATTTGGAAAGTGAATGTGTGTTCACTTTCCAAAATAATATTGACATTAGTGAGTGGACTTTGCAGTTTATACAGCAGCCTACCTCTCTACAGTGGACACTGATACTTGTTTTTGTAGATTCACTTATATTATAATGCATTCAAGGACAAACTTGATATAAATACTTCTCAGGAGTCTGCCATGACCATAGTCACACCAGGGGACGTGTGTCCCCCAAGGCCCAAGCAACTAGACAGGACACATAGTATGGCATGCACACATACTGCATTATCAGCTACAATGAGGTAATTGAAATGTATCATTGTAGCTGTACACAATATGTGTGCATGCCATACCATTACATGTGTCCTGTCTAGTGACACTAGACACTAGCACTAGACAGGGCCTGTCCTCCAGGACAGGCCCTGGGGGACACTATCTAATATCTAAACTTAAGGCAGAAAAAGCAAAGAGGGTAAAAATATGTTTTGAGTCTTGACAATATCTTCAGTCCTCCTGGGCAGGGACTTTGGGCTCTCTTCTAAGCGATGAAGTGAGTGTGTTTAGTGGAGTTTAGTCATGTCTAGGAGGAGGAATGTTGTGGGGCTGTGTCTGCCTCTGGCTTCTCAGTGTGTTTAGTGGAGTTTAGTCATGTCTAGGTGGAGGAGTGTTGTGCTGCTGTGGGGCTGTGTTTAGTTGAGTTTAGTCATGTCTAGGTGGAGGAGTGTTGTGCTGCTGTGGAGCTGTGTCTGCCTCTGGCTTCTCAGTGTGTTTAGTGGAGTTTAGTCATGTCTAGGTGGAGGAGTGTTGTGCTGCTGTGGTGCTGTGTCTGCCTCTGGCTTCTCAGTGTGTTTAGTGGAGTTTAGTCATGTCTAGGTGGAGGAGTGTTGTGCTGCTGTGGAGCTGTATCTGCCTCTGGCTTCTCAGTGTGTTTAGTGGAGTTTAGTCATGTCTAGGTGGAGGAGTGTTGTGCTGCTGTGGTGCTGTGTCTGCCTCTGGCTTCTCAGTGTGTTTAGTGGAGTTTAGTCATGTCTAGGTGGAGGAGTGTTGTGCTGCTGTGGGGCTGTGTCTGCCTCTGTGGGGCTGTGTCTGCCTCTGGCTTCTCAGTGTGTTTAGTGGAGTCTAGTCATGTCTAGGTGGAGGAGTGTTGTGCTGCTGTGGGGCTGTGTCTGCCTCTGGCTTCTCAGCGAGTCTCAAGGAGCTTTGGTTATCTCCCACCATGATGCTGCCATGCAGGTAACATCACATTCTCTTTTCTTTTTGCTATTTTGTAGTCATAATACTGATGGAACACCACAACAAATTTTAATGCAATTCATGTAATTCAGTATTTTCAGTCAACCGGTTCCTTTTTGAACTGTTGGATCTCAATGCTGCTTTGCCTTTAGTCCTTTTGAGTCGTCTTTAATGGCCCACATGAATCACAAACCCTAATAATTAGAAAAGCCTAATAGTTAACTCAGAGAATCAACATTGTATGCGTCTCTACGCTTATCAATTCCTTTTACCCATGTTTTAGACCAAGAATTTAAAAAATAACAGAATTGCTAATGGCATTGATATAAATAAAATCCTATAATTTCCCATCCCTATGGTGATTTTGTACAATATTATAAATGCCTTATCTCATCACAGCGTTTAGCTCTTTTTACTGCATGTTTTATAATTTCTCTTATCTCTGTATAATTTATGTCTCTGAGCCAATGCACCATAATAAACAGATTAAAATGTACTTTACTGCATAGATTGTAATATATTTTGTGAGTGACTTGCATTGGTTTGTACCCTCTATTTTAATTCACCTTTCTTTCTATGTGATTTCTAGGAGAAACCGCATCCCACCAGGTTACTTAAGGTAGGCCTATAAAGTTAAATGAAATTATTTCCACACACAAAACTTCCTTATTTTCCCTGCTAACATTACTTTGAACTTTGAAGTTCGCATTACTTTACTTTGTGAAAGCCTGCTTAAACATTTGTAACTTTTGACATTGTTATTAATCATCGTTATAAACTTAAAATTATATTTTAATGGTGCTAAATGATTCACAGTACTCACTCATTGAAAATGCCTACTTCACTGTAAACCTCATAAAGTCCAAAGTTTTGACCTATTTATTAAACCTATGTATTATATGCCAGTATTAGTAAATCTAATTACTAACATTATGATGTGTCTCTTTATCTTTTTATTGCAGAAAAGAAGTACAAACAACATAGCGGTATAAAACAATATCCCTTTTCAGTCTGTTAATGAAAGAAATCACACCTGTGTGAAGTGAGGGCGGCTCTTATCATCGTACATCATCATCGCCGACTTCTTACTGACAGTTGAGAGTTGAAAGCCTCATATAGGCCTATAACATATCAATGTTTGTGTTAGGCAATAATGATTGTGTTTACACTATGATGTAAAATAGTCCATTAATTGTCAATGGGAATTTAGGCCCTCATTTATCAATCGAGTGTAAAATCTGCCACAGATTCGAGTGCAGGTTTCGTAGTACACCCACGTCGCCACGGCATTTATAAAGTGATCGCAAACAGCTGATCCTTCCTTAATTTCGTTCTGACGTTAATAAATGTGACGGCTGAAATCTATCTGGCACGCCCTATGAAATCAAGCCTCGCCCTCGTTTTTGCGACCTGAAAACGGCAATACGTTTCCTGAAACCATGGTTACATGGACTTGCTGCCCCAGCTCTCTCATACACACACAGACGCACGCACACGCAACTTGCAACTTGTTGTATCTTAAATAAATAAACCTGCATGAATTAAATAAAGTTGTAGGTCTGTTTCTCCTCTCGCTTCGCTTCCCCCTTGCTGCCCGCCTCACCCCCCCCGCACGCACGCTGACGCACATATCGCAATTTGCAAGCAACTGTCACTGTATGTTGTTAGTTGTACAGTTATATTAAATTATTAAAGTATTTTTAATTTAATATACAACAAGATCTATTAGTGAACGAAAACCTGAACCTGTGAACCATGAATTAAATAACAAATAGGCGCGCGCGCGCGCGCGCGCACACACACACACACACGCTGCTGTTTTGCATAGGTGCTGCTCCTCGATCCTGATCCTGTCCTGTCTGCCTGTCTGTCTGTCCGTGACACCGTGATCAACTGACCATGCACGTTCGACAGTCTATTTAGATTGCCTCACAGTCGCTATAGTCGCTGCAGTGGATAGGCTGTCAACTCAACTCAACTGTCAATATATGAATGTGCAGCTAAAACCGTAGCCCATGTGGCTGGCACTGGAGGAGTGGTGGTGGTGGGCTGGCTGGGTAGCCTACATCTCCGATGCGGTTCCCACTTGCGCTGGCGGTACATTTGGCATTCGAGCGACGCGTCGGGTTTATTAAACGAGGAGGAGATTGCACATGTAACTCCAGAAAGACATCGGCCTACTGTAGATTAGGCTACAGTATATAGGCTACCCATGCATGTTGGGACTCTCCGCAGCTGCAGGCAGCACTGCACGTAGGCTATACTTTCCAACATCATGGAAATATTCCAGCACAGACAGCCCAAATCCTCGCATGTATGCGCTCATGCAAAACACTGTTTAAATGGCTTAAATCAAGTGCGATTTTAATTGTAAAGTTGGAAAGCTCCTATAAATTTAATATGACACAAAGACACATCTTGTAGGTCCATTCCTTTTTTCTTTTTCTTTTTTTACATGTAGCCCATATACATACAGTTTTATATTAACATTTTAGGAGTGAATACATATGTTTCGATGCCTTTGGCAGCCTCTCAGCTGGTCAAACAATGCTGCTCCGCCGTTCTGCGGAGAAAAACATGCGTACGCCAGCTGAGGAGCAAACGTGGATTTTCAACGCTGTCACGTTCAATTTCAAGCTTTGGCGGAAATGGTAAATGTCAAAAATGTCGGTAATTTCGGCGTGCACCCATATTTTGGCGTACGCACGGTTGATAAATGAGGGCCTTAATCCCACTTAAATTAGTGTAGGACAAAGTTTGTGCACACACACACACACACACACACACACACACTAAAAGCTGGACATAGGAGTTGAAAGCCTCATATATAATAATAATAATACCGTAGCTTGAATTTATTTAGTGCCTTTCATGAACCCAATAGTCCGGAAGCGTGGGGCTGAACGTGGTTTTGTTAGATAAAGTTTCTTTCTCAAATGATTCCTGTAGCTTGGGTTCACCACTCATGAATTCAAGAGGGTGCCCAGTGACATCCCTTCCCTTGGGCAAATTTAGTTATTAACCCCTTAATGCCTGAAATACTAACAAATCCCTGAAAATAATGTTTTATGGTATTTCATGTGAATTACTTGGTCTAAATGCATCACATTTGCTTTCTACATGCGTGTAGAGTGTTTATCCATGAATGAGGATACAGTATGTACAATATATTTGATTTCAGAATAGGGCATTTTTAGATATTAACCCTGTCATGCTTAACACAGCAAAAGCCCATAAAATAGGCCTACAATAATCAATGCAAAAGCAACAAATTTGTCACACTGAACGCTCTGTCCCCGAAGGTTCGCTTGACTGCTTTGGGGACAGAGAGGAGGTCCATGTTATATATACAACATATCAATGTTTGTGTTAAGCAATGTTTCTGTTTACACTATTACGTAAAATAGTCCATTCATTGTCAATGGGAATGTAATGATAGTGTAGGACAAAGTTTCTACTAGCCTGACTCACCCAAAGGCGCCATTCACCGCTGTAGATGTAGAATAGCAAAATGCTAATACTTTTTCTTAATAGGCAGCTATATCCTTAGTGAAAGTGAGAAACCTTTAAAGCTGTTTCATATTCTCAAGACAAGTGTCTGTGGACAGTGTTGAACGTCAACACTTTTTGAGCTGTAAAGCAAATACTGTATTTCTCCCTCTCAGGTGGAGGTGGACAGTGTTACTGTGGACTGTACCGTAGCATCTCGTTTTGCTCACACTGTCATGACCTCCACTGCTCTGAATAAGGCCAACTCCTCTCAGGAAATCTTCTTTGAGGTGGACCTGCCCAAGACAGCCTTCATCACCAACTTCAGCATGTCAGTGCCATCTCTCTCACTTCTTACTGTGTGTGTGTGTGTGTGTCTGTGTGTGTGTGTGTGTGTGTGTGTGTGTGTGTGTGTGTGTGTGTGTGTGTGTGTGTGTGTGTGTGTGTGTGTGTGTGTGTGTGAAAACAACTATTAGTGATAAACCCAAAACCCCTGTTGAGTTGTAACTCTTCCTGTTTGATTTTCAGGGAAATTGATAATCAGATGTATGTTGGAGAGGTCAAGGAGAAGGAAAAAGCCAAGAAGCAATATGAGAAAGCTGTCTCATCAGGACAGACTGCTGGACTGGTCAAGTAAGTAATAGCTATACATTAGCAGATGTCTGACATTGCCCTAGTCCTAGACACAGCAGAGAAAGGAAGATAACTCCTACTGGCAGTCGAAATGGAGTGCAGGAAGATCGGACTCAAGCTCAATGTCAAGAAGAAAAGTATTGACAGTTAAGGACAAAACCACTGCAGACGGGGCGGTGCTCGAGGTAGTGGAGGACTTCAAATATCTCCGGGCCTGGACTACTTCAACAGAACCTGGAATGCTCTGCAATGGGATGATGAGAGGGAAATCTGAACACTTCAAGAAGCGTCTGTTTGTAGTCGGTGCTGCTGTACGTGATCAAGACATGGACCCTCACAGCACAACAGGAAAGGGCCCTGGATAGAGTCTACACAAGAATGCCACAAATGGCATTATAGGTGTCACATGGACGGACCACATCAGAAATGTGGTCCTCATCGCTCGGGTGGAGCAGTGTTCAAGACCCTGATGCTAGACAGGATGATGTGGAGGGCAGCAATTCAGGAGTCCCGATCAAGTTGATGTTGGCTAGACATCACATCACATCACATGGTAGATACAGTACATATTGCCAATCATTCTTTTATTCATTGTTTTTTGGTGTGTCTGTGTTCTGACTAGGGCATCTGGAAGAAAAATGGAGAAGTTCTCTGTGTCAGTAAACATTGCTGCCAATAGCAACGTGAAATTCATTCTGACCTATGAGGAGCTTCTTAACCGGAAACTAGGCCAGTATGAGATTCTGACCCGGGTCAAACCCAAGCAGCTTGTCCAGAACTTTCAGGTGGATCTCCATGCATGCAATATGTTCATATCACACACTGCTTAAACTTTAAGGATCACTTCATCATAACTGGTCGTCACTTATCACTCAAGATGACACCATTTCTAGCTACTCACTCTGCAGACAGTTCAGAAACCTAGCCTGGACATCCAGACTGATTTGCTACGTTAAGCATTTTGTTTTGTTTTTTACTTCACTTTTCAGTCATTCCAGTCAATCAGAAACGTATACCAGTGACATCATTGATAGGGGAATTCCAAGGTAATAAGACTATTTCTTCCTGGAAGTTTGAAATCTTGTTTGAAATGACCAAACCTGTCTGTCTACCAATGATGTCACTGGCAGGCAGATATATATTCTGAACTGTCCAACATCCTCTAAGACACAGAGTAGACAGAAATGATACCATCTTATAATGACTGTGAACAATGCATTATAGTGAGAACCAATTATATGAATATAAATTGAAGTGGTCCTTTAATGAAAGGCTAATCTCACTTTGTGTATGTTTGTGTCTACCTTTTCACAGATTGTGGCAGATATCTATGAGCCACAGGGTATTGCATATGTTGATGCCTATGGGACCTTCTTATCCAATGAGCTGCTCCCTCTGGTGGAGAAAACTGTCACAGACAAAAAGGTAGAGGGGGTAAAATGGCTCATTCTCAAGGTTCTTTGGACAGCTTGTTTCATTAATCTCAATCTGTAAAATTCATCTTTGAGTATCTTCTACCGTACCCTTCCCTATAATTAAACTAATAACTAGGCATCACCTCTCATAAATCCAAGGCACACTGTAGTTTTGTAGAATGAAAAAGTAATATATAATCTTTATTTCAGAAAGAAGTCCATAACACATAAAATCAACATACAAATACATAAGAGACATGGTAAAACATGGTAAAATGACAAGAAGCAAACCAAAAAAGTACAATAGTGCAATTAAGGCCCTATAGTGCCATCCTACCAAATCAGCAGCAGGTTGCTGAGCCAGTGCTGGCGCAGCCTGGACGTACAGGTAACCCGGTAACAGCTCTTGATAGGGTTTGTTAGCGCCACTATAATGCTGTTTTTAGACACCTCCAGGCGTTGCATAGAATTGTACATTAGTTGCCTCAACACAGTGCCTCGCAGGTGGGCATGCCAACAGAAGTGAACAACTGAATGGCACTGTGCCACCTAGGAACACGGAGAAGTAATCTTATGGCATCGTTGTATGCCACTCTAAGCCGTTGAGTGCTTCTGTAAGAGGACCAATGACCATAGATGGGCTGCATAGTGATCTGAACAATGCACATTTTACATACTGAACACAGAAAATTACGTTAAAAGCATATTGGCCTGAGCATATATTTTGCGACACTGTCGTTGGATGTCACTCTCATCGCTGAGATCCTCTGAGAGGATAGGCCTGTTTCCAAGATTTTTTCTTCTTTTTTTAAACATAAAAATACAGTGTGCCTTGCATTTATTGAAGGAAATCTGATGTTTACAATCTTGCTTAAGAATTAATACTTTTTAACACACCTGAGACCACCCAGCAGTGCTTCTACGTTGTCTTCTATTAGACATATCAGATGTAAGATTGCACTAAAGTGAATTTATTGACAGTATTGTATCCTTCTTTCAGGCACACATCTCCTTCTCCCCGACACCAGAGCAGCAGAAGAAGTGTCCAGAATGTAATGGAACTCTGATCGATGGAGATTTCATCATCAAGTATGATGTGAAACGGGTCACGAGCCTAGGGGACGTTCAGGTCAGCTGTCTCTTCTATTTTTTATCTCATCTTTCTTTTTTAGTGTGCTGCAATTTGATTGTAATTGTTTTCATTCTGTGAATCACTCAGAGTTGCCCTGGTGTATGAATGGTGCTGTATAAATACAGTTGCCTTGCCTTGTCAACAAATACTGTACAGTACACCATCCGGTTTGACCTTAAAGCTGCATGTAATTATATGTCCTCTTCTACCCCTGATTTGAATCCGGTCTTGACAGTACTGACATTATTACCATTGAGCTTTGAAAATGTCCTTTAATGCAGCAAAGCTGTTGACAAAAAAATGTATTAATAGATGTATACTGTAGTTACTCTGTTACTTTGTTACTTCTGTCACTGCTTTCTGAGTATACAGTAGATTTGTATTTTTCCCCTCAGATTGTGAATGGATACTTCGTCCACTTCTTTGCACCTCCTGACTTACCCAGAGTTCCAAAGAATGTGGTGTTTGTGATTGACGTTAGTTATTCAATGGATGATGGAAATAAAATGGAGCAGGTGAGAAAGTGTACTGTGTGTGTGTGTGTGTGTGTGTGTGTGTGTGTGTGTGTGTGTGTGTGTGTGTGTGTGTGTGTGTGTGTGTGTGTGTGTGTGTGTGTGTGTGTGTGTGTGTGTGTGTGTGTGTGTGTGTGTGTGTGTGTGTGTGTGTGTGTGTGAGTGAGTGAGGAATAACTACAGTAGGCTATGTCTCCAGTATATTGTGCTATTCTATGCACAAACATTGCTTTGTCCCGGTCTCTATTCACACACTGAATGCTGCTGTGGGTAGATCGAGGATATAACCTTATGATGAGCACTTTCACTTTTTACTGTATTATCTCGTGCCTATGTCTATGCACATGCACTTTTATGACCTATCGCATAGCACTTTAACGCCTGCACTTTAATGGTTGTGTGCACCTTTGTACTCTGGTATCCGCTATGTGAACTGTTTGTACTGTTTCATTCATTGTTTAATGTACTGTCTATGCTGCAACCCAATTTGCCCTTCAGGGACACTAAATAAACTTGAACCTTGATTTTTATGCATGAGCTCTGATCTTGCAGACACGTGAGGCATTGTTGGCCATCCTCCAGGACTTGCACGAGGACGACTACTTTGCTATCATCCTGTTTGCTCGTTTCGTTGAATTCTGGAAAAAATCTCTTATTAAGGCCAGCAAGGAAAATGTGGCCGAAGCGCTAACATTCGCCAGAGGGATACAAACAACTTCAGGTAAGCATCAGAATAAGTCACATCTTGGATGCTGCACTCATGATTCCTAGAGGTTGGTCTAGGAAGTGTGGCACCAGGAAGAACAGTGTATCAACACCTAGCTGCCATCATGTCTGAAAGCCCAAAAAACTGCCAAGTGAGCCAACCTAAAAGTACTCCGTACTCTACTACATTTACTTGAGTAAAAGTAAAATAATTTGTCTTGGAAATGTACTTGAGTAAGATTAAGTATAAAAAAATGAAATACTCAAGTAAAGTATTCAGAATCTGTACTTAAAGGACCACTTCACCACTTTTCAACTTATCTTCATATAATTTGTCCTCACTAATGTTCATGATAAAATACCACTATTCATTTCTACTACGTCTGTGTTTCATAGGAGGGCTGTGAGCAGTTCAGAAACCCGTCCACCAGTGACATCATCGTAGATTTTTATTATCGTGAGAATGATGGCTTTCATTTTCGCATTGAAACTTTTCAGGAATAGAAAGCCTGCCGTTTCTATTAGCTTGGGTTCCCCATTGATGATGTCACTGGTGGACGGGTTTCTGAACTAGACCTCCCATGAGACACAGACCAAGTAGAAAACCTGTGTGGAATTTTATCATGAACATTAGTATGGACCAATTATATGAACGTAGGTTGAAAAGTGGTGAAGTGGTCCTTCAGTACAATACCTGAGTACAGTACAGTACATTTTATCAGTTACTGTCCACCTCAACTACAGTGTGGAGAAAACGGGAAAATACTTGGCTAAAATAATAATAAGCTTCCTTATACGGATGATGGATAATGTTTGAAAGCATCCATATTAATTTGATTTAATATCATTGTAGACAGTTGACTGTGTGTGTTCCCCTTCCAGCTACTAATATTAACGATGCAGCATTGGCTGCTGTAAACATGCTGGTGAAAGACAGACAAGACAACATCCTCCCAGAAAGGAGTTTTGACATGATTATCTTCATGACTGATGGAATGCCAAACGAAGGTGAGCTCAACTTCTGAAATATAATTCAATTAAAGGACCAATCCTGAAGTTTAACAAAAGGTAGCCATGCCATTATAGGGGGTACAAACACTATAACATTTAGAAAACGGTCTTTGTGTCTGTCTGTCTCTATTTCCATTTTTCATCTCGCTGGGTTGGCCAATTCATTTGAAAGAATACATGAGCATTGGCTTAAGAGTGACAAAGCTGATGTTTCTAATAAGCTGTTTATTTGTAATGTTTGGCAAGTCTGTGCAGAGTTGTGGCATGCAGAAGTCTGCACATACAGTACAGTACTCTAAGTACTGTACTTGGGGCACATCATATGCATCCCTGAGTATAGGCTAGTGTGTAACTGATTTAGTGAGCCCTGTAACAAACATTTTGGATAATTGTGTATTTAGTAATAATATTGTATAAACTACCGGTATGTGTTTATAATATACTCCAGATTCTGAATCTGTGTCTGTGTGTGCTTTTGGGAATGCATAAGCTATTATTGACTACGTGTTACTTTTACCATCTTTCTTGTCCTGTCAATGAAATGATGGAAGGTACCATTGTACTGTAAATATTTGTGTTAGTTATATTCTACATACTGTATAAGTGTATATGTACAACATAACAGCATATGTACCGCATATTTACATAGGGGTTAGAGACCTCCCAACGATCCAAGAAAATGTCCGTAAAGCTGTTGATGGAAAAATGTCTCTCTTCTGTCTGGGATTTGGAAATGATGTGGATTACTCCTTTCTGGATGTTATGGCACAACAAAACAAGGGACTGGCACGTAGAATATATGAGGACTCAGATGCAACCGCCCAACTCCAGGTGCAGTAAGGGAGCGTGTGATATAGGATTCATGTGATATTTGATAGCAGGTATGATACAGTATCTGATAGGACACAGCTATTACAGTTATGTCAATCATTTTAAGCAGGTACTGCTTACTACTAATACAAATAAAATAAATTATATCAGACACTACAGTGTTGGATGCTGCTGACTGAATTGAATAGATCAACAGTCTTAGTGACACCTCAACTGGGTCCTATAACAAGACCCAAACATAAACAAGAAAAACCTGTGCCCCTCTCCACCAGGCCAGGTCAGGTTGTATAGGCCAATGTGAAAAGGGTGCCATTTGTTCTTACACCATTGATGACAATTGGATGATTTGAAGCATTTCGTTCCAAAAATGAGTTTTGCAAAAATCCACCTGTTGGTGGCGCTATAACAGGCCAATGTGAAAAGGGTGGGATATATTCCTCAGCCTAGTAAGAAAGTCTGTGAAAGATTTAATGTAAATTGCATGCTGCGTTCATAATTTGATTTGATTTTGTTTCAAAAGGGCCAATCCTGCAAACTTTGAAAGCCAATGTTAGCCAATTCGGATTGAATATGAAATATCGGACAGATCCATCTTGAACACATGACTATAGAGATAGTGCAACGATTTTCGGGATTTTTGGACAGAATCTGGAGGAGTAATATAAAAAAATGTGTTTTTCAAAAGTCGGCCTCCTGGTGGTGCTATAACAGGCCGTTTGGGGCAGAGGTTCATCATTGTCATCCAGGGAGTTACTTTTACTGTTGGAACACACAATGTGGATAGTTGTCACTGACACACTGTGGGCCCTATTTTGCGTATGACTTAACTTAAGACCTGGAGGCATGGCCAATGCTGTTTGGCCACTCAAAACAGCAGAACAGCATTGACCACGCCTCCAGGTCTTACGTTATGACCTGGTAGCCTACTTACGGAACGCAAAATAGGACCCAAAGCCTTATATTGGTTTAGCTCCTATAGTACCATACATAAACCTTCTGTGCTACAAATTTCTAGTTATTATCATTATTATTATTATATTAATAATATTAATAATATTTTCCCAGGGTTTCTATGAGGAGGTGGCCAGTACTCTACTACTAGAGGTGGACCTTCGTTACCCTGACAACACAGTGGCTTTTCTGACCAACAACCACTTCAATCAGCTGTTCAACGGCACAGAGATTGTGGTGGCTGGACGACTGAGTGACAATGACATTGATAACTTCATGGTGGAAGTGTTCGCCAAGGGGGTGAGACAGAGAAGTTGTAATTTCTTACTTTAGCTGAAAAAGCATTGTAGCTGTTTACTCTCTTCTCTTTCTCTAGTCTGGTGAGGACTTTCAAGTGCAGGGCCAGGCAACTGCTGTAGATTGGAACGTTATCTACCCAGAGAAGGAATACATCTTTAGGGACTTCACAGAACGTCTGTGGGCCTACATCACCATCCAACAGCTACTGGAGCAGAGGTCTGTTTGAATCATCGCAAGCTAGCTGCTCTGTCAGGACTTTGAAACTCTGGATGGTCTATTATGAATACTGATTTTCTTTTCTTTTCAGTAAGATGGGTACTGCAGAGGAAAAAAGCAATGCCACAGCCAAGGCTCTTGAAATGTCCCTGCAGTACAATTTTGTCACTCCACTGACCTCCATGGTGGTCACCAAGCCTCAGACTGAGGATGGCGACAGTGATTCCCTCATTGCTGACAAACTGACTGAGGGTAGTTAAGATAGAATGGGAAGGGGAAAAAATGTGACACTTGACTGTGGTCTTGTGTCCATCATGACAACAAGCACTATTGAAGCTGCTGAATCCATACGTTGTCATTTTCTAATATATTTTCACTATTTATTTTCTACAGAGCAACGACAAATTGCAGAGAGACTACAAGGTAAAACATTCAATTTCCACCCGGCAGAATAATTAAGGTTAGGTTTATACTTCCAATGTATTTATTTTTAATCTGCCATTTTGTGTATAACCAGGTCCAACATCACGTGGACCATATATACCAGCAACCAGGCAAAACAAAGGACCATCAGTGCCTGCTCCCACATACATGGGTAAATAAATACTCAAGTGCTAACATATACTGTAGCTCAGCTTCAGATATTGGCAGCGTTTTTTGCCTTTATTGATAGGGTACAGTAATTAGACAGGAAAGGAGGAGAGAGATGGGGAGTGACATGTGGCAAAGGCCGTCGGGCTCAGGTATCGAACCCGCGGCATGCCGTCCGGCTGGCTTGTCAGCCTAGGTGCCCAGACGGTTGAGCTAACCGCTAACCGTCTGGGCCCTGAGTGTCCAATGTTAAATGAGCTCTCACCTTGATAATGTCATTTCAGTGGATGGAGATCCTCATTTCATGATAGAGCTTCCACAGAGAGATGATGCACTGTGCTTCAATATCAATGACACACCAGGCACCATCTTCAACCTGATTAGAGACACAACCACAGGTGATTAAAATATGATTATATTTTTGTTTTATTATTCACATTGTCAGAGCCAAAGATACTGTAGTGGACAACTTCTGAAGAATATTCTGACATTTAGTTTTACACTTAAGATTTGGACATAATATTTGATTGTATAACCTTTAATTGTATAAGCATCTGTGCTTTGTGAGTGACTGAATCGTTTCGCTTGCTCAGGAATTTTAGTCAATGGTCAGACTATTGGAGATAAAAAAGTTGCCCCCGATGGTAAAATCAACACCTACTTTGGACGTTTCGGCATCATTCACAAGACCCTTGGGGTGAGACTGGAGGTGACCACTGAAGACATCTCTGTGTTACAAGATGGAAAACATGTCAAGTTACTGTGGTCAGATGAAACTGCCCTCAAAGGACCCAAGTAAGTTATAGCTTGCACCTTCTCACTCGATGACAAAGGACAATACAAGTAGGCTACACAATAATGATATTTAAAGCTAAGGCCAAATGTGACCCAGACAAGTCCTCGTTTTGGGTCAATAAATCTGTCCAGGTTTTTTTTAATATAAATTCCTTAAAATGTCAGGGTTTTGCCTAATGTGTAAGCAGAAAAAACTTCAGAAAAACTTTCTGAGAGTGCTGGGGCGCACTCCAGGTATAGGTCATTCATAAATTCAGACTTCAGATTCAGATTCTCATAGGGTAGTTCGAACACACCCATTGTAGAAGTTTATGTTGCATGCATGATGTAACTGAGTGGCTGCAGCTTCTTCACGCAGATCAAAATATGCACTGAGCTGAATGCACTGAGCTCTGCCGCTGACATTGAATAAAAAATGCCAGCAGGCTATCTCTCTTATTATTACTGTTTTATTTTATATTATTGTTCCAGAGATAAATTAAGCCCAATTTAGACTTGTTTTAGGGAGATTCATCTGCAATTATTTTATTTGTACAGAAGAGGCATACTCTGAAGGAATAGATAAGATTTATGAAGCACTTTTGAGTAGTAAACTTTTTGTATTTACCTATCTTTTGAGTCCTCTTTTTAGGGATTCAGAGCGTGGTCAAACTAGGCTGAATGTCTGCTGCCCACCCTTCCACCTACTGTATCAACATTCCCTTCTCCTCTGCCTCCCTCCTCTCTTCCTGCCCTCCCCACTGACTCCTCATCCCTTCTTCCTCCCTATCTTCTCACTACCTTTGTTCTCCCTGCCCTGGCACCTCCTTTCCAGTATGGATCTTCTGTTGACCAAAGACTGCACCCTGATGGTCAATCTTAAAGATTCTGTGACGTTTGTGGTCCTGCTACACCGGGTCTGGAAGAGCCACCCATACCACCAAGACTACCTGGGTTTCTACACCCTGGACAGCCACCTTCTCTCCCCATCTGTTCACGGCCTGCTAGGTACAGAACATCACACTAGGGGGCAACACTAGAACAGGATAGAATGTATATTGAAACATCTATTCTATCCTCCTCCCAATCAAATCACACCTAGGATACAATGTCAAAAGAATTGACCCCCTTTGGCATACAGTAAATGTGTAGTTAAGTTGCTTTTCACCCCTTATGCATGTTGCAGTGTGGCAGTATTAGATTACCATGGTTAGAACTCATGGAATCGCATACAAATGCTTTCAGATGCTTAATTATTTTACATTCGCAATGGGCTAAGGTTATTTTGCCAATGTAGTTTCAGTGCAGATAAACTGAAGTCCAGAATGATCCCCTTATAAATACATTACAACGGTGGGCTGTCCTTCAGGTCAGTTTTACCATGGGGTTGAGTTTGAGGTGGGAGATCTGCGTCCAGGAGAGGTCCCTGAGAAACCTGATGCCACCATGTATGTGAAAGGACAGGAGCTCAATGTGACCAGGTACACATGATTGTCTCATCCTATATAAACTGAACGAATATTCCTAGATCTGGTACAGATAAAAGTCTAAGTGTGTGTGTGTGTGTGTGTGTGTGTGTGTGTGTGTGTGTGTGTGTGTGTGTGTGTGTGTGTGTGTGTGTCTGTATTTTTATTTTATTTTAATACATTTGAGTCAATATAATGTCTCTTTCTCATTGGTCCACAGAGGCTGGCAGAAGGACTATAGGAATGATGTGAAGAATGGAGTAAATATTCCCTGCTGGTTCATTCATAGTAATGGAACAGGCCTCATAGATGGAGATGCCTCAGATTACATAGTGTCTGGCCTGTTTCAGACCTACTGATAATAGTGGAAACAACAGGACTCACCGGATTCCAATTTTAATGTTCATGATTATCATTCCTTAATTGGAACGTTCCGTATTGTGAATGTATGTGAATTGTAGATTATACGTTTTGAAAGGGAATGGTTGGAGTCTGGTAATAATACAAATAAAAAATAAACCTGTGTTGCATTGACACGTTTTTACTTTTACGTTCTACAGTTGTACTTTGAAAACACTCTACTTACAATTTTCAGTCAATAATAACCATTGTTTATAAATCTATATACGGTATATCCTATGTATATCCTTATGGGAAACCTGGTCAGATATTGCAGGTTGACCATAAGAGATGATTGACTTCTGAATTGAAAATGTCAGTCACAATCAAGGTCAAGGTCAACATTTTGTGAACACTTCAAATTTAATTTGCAATTAGTCTTATATGCCTCAAATTCTCTCACTTGTGACATCATCGATGAGAATCCAAGCTAAGGTTTTCTATTCCTGAAAATGTAGCATGCTATTATGCAAGGGTTTTCCGCATGTGGTCCCTGACCATGCATTTAGGATTTGTTGGATTTAGGATTTGTTGATTTTTTAGCACTAGTTGAGAAACCGTGAACTGAATGATCTGGTGGTTGACCTATGATTGATGACTATCCATGTATTCATTTCCTGGTTGTTGGAAATTGGGTTAGGTATATTGAAATTGATTTTTGACCATAACTGTTTGAATCAGTGGCGAAACACTCATTTTGTTTCCATATCTGCTAGGCATGTCATATAGCCATATATACTGTCATACTGTATATTTTTGTGTCTGTCTATGGCCTGGTGTTGACATTATGTTCTCCATGTGCATGTGCACGACTCAGCTGATCCTCACCCACCAGATGGAGACTCATGAGATGATGAGACCACTCAGATGTAGGCAGCATAGTTTTACTGAGGTTAGGGTTGGGTTATGTAATGTTAACATAGTTTAACTGCATGAGGTCAGGGTTAGGTTTAAGGTTAGGTTAGTGTCAGCTATTTAAAATGCTAATTTGTTAATTGCATGGATTTCTTTATCTCGTCTTATATTTTTCTATGGCTTAGTGTGCGTCTTATGCTGCTGCATTATTGACCCCTGTTATCGCTGCTTGCAGCTAGCTACCGGTATTATTATTTGTTTTATATTAATGCATAGAAACAGAAGGCTGTAGGCCTGGGCTGTGGCTCAGTGGTCCAGGCATCTTGGCCGGTAGTCCGAGTCTGGCAGTGTGCCGCAGGTTCGACTCACGATCCCAACGGCCCTCACTGCATGTCACTCCCCCATCTTTCTCCCCCTTTCCCTGTCAGCCCACTGTCTGTCCCTCTATAAAAATCACACCCGTGTGAACTGAGTTGTGCAACTCAAACCAACCCCCCCCCCCCCCACCCACCTCCCTCTGTCATTAGCAGGCAACAGTGCAGGCTGCAGCACTATCCCTCTATAAAAATTACACCCGTGTGAACTGAGCTGTGCAACTCAACCCCCCCCCCCCCACCTCTCTCTCGCTCATTAGCAGGCAACAGTGCAGCACTATCCCCCTCTCTGTTTCTGGCACAACAGCGCCCCTACTGGTACTCATAGTCATATACTGGTGCTCAATGCTCATTAACCAGCACATAGGTGAACATGGACATTGCTGTTCCTTGGAGTAAAACATAAAACAAAGGCGAAAGCCACAAAAAAAAACATTACATTTTTTTTGTAAAGTGACTTTGTATATCTGGAAAAGTGCTAAATTGTAGGCAGGCTCAATCCATCAAGACATACACAATAGCCTATATGAATAGACTATCTATTATTTTTGTGTTTTTAAGATATTATTAAATCATCCTTGCAAAGTGTTAATTTGACTGAAAAATATTTTACCCTAGGGTGGGGGAGTCGGTCAGTGAAGTGAAGCATCTGTGACTCCCCGAGGTTACTTATAACCACTAACCAGCCTTGCAGCCAGAGTGACCCTCCTCACTTTCCTACATCTAACTTCAACTATAAATTCAGTGCATCTCCAGTTCCCTCATAAGTAACACGCGTGGATTCGGAGTGGAAGATAACTGCACTGCACATCCAACACCACCACATTGGCTGTGGCGCCGCTTTCTCCAAGTTTCGTTGAGTTACTTGAGTAAGTACTAAGTAGTCTGCCTAACTGAAACGATCATTCAAATTGTCGTGATATTCCTTAATTTAATTTCGCATCATATGTTGACTTGCAAGCCAATGAAGCCATGTAGCAGTAGCCTACAGCATACTTGCACTTCACAACGTTTACCTTGCGAATCTGTATAGCCACTATATTCTTAATAATTTAAATTAATTTGGATTTACATTATTGTTTTCTTCCGTGAATTATTATAAAAACATAAATTAGGTTATCTTCAGGCTTAGTGATAGATTAATTGATAGGCCTACAGCTGGAAACGTATTAGTAGGCTAGTTTATTGATTGTGTAGCCTAAATAATTTAGTAGTGTAGCCTACTGGTATTGTTAACAATCAGCTAGATGAGCTTGTGCACAATGACATGACATGAGATGCATTTGTTGTTTCCTTACAACATTTTTATTTGTTATTTTCCATTTGTCATATCTTGGTAATGATTGCCATCATTGCCACGTGTGCAGTTCAGTAGTCTCTGTGTGTGTGTGTGTGTGTGTGTGTGTGTGTGTGTGTGTGTGAGCATGCGTGTGAGCATGCGTGTGATTATCTTTGGAACATGTGTGATACTGCTGCCTGCCTGGTGTCATCTTGTTCTCCAAGCTCGCCACTCAACTGAGCCATCCACCATAGTTAGAGGCAGACTGTGAGGAGCACATGAAGGGGCCAGTGCAGTGCTGCACCCAACCACATCTGGCTTTATCCAGCGTCTATACCAAGACTATTGGCTTTCTTCAGGGACAATAAAATAAATTATTATTACCAGTAAGACGCGCAAACGCGGGAAGCGAACGCAGCTCGTACATATTTGGGTTTTGGACGTATAGCTGCTTTGGGGACTCCTTATATGGTTATGGCTGAGTCATGGTGACGTAATCACTCAGCTCCATATATGGGCACAAAAGCGGGACAGACACACACACAGACAGACAGACACACACACACACACACAGACAGACATGATCTGCTAGGTCTCATAGTAAGTGCTCACTGCGTTCGCAATTATTATTTTATTTTTTAATATTACATCCTCCCGCCTCCCAGTGGGGGCTCATCACATTGATCACTGGCAGAATAATGTCTCTTTACAGGTTATCTTTGAAAAACAAAGAATTGTCCCGCACACTGTCAGAAACTTTCCAAAAATGTTGCTCTTTATAGAATAATGAATAATGCCTCTGACACACACACACACACACACACACACACACACACACATATATTTATTTGTCTTATAATTGAAATGAATTGAGTTATTGTATCACTGCTTTATAGCGGATGCCCTACAGGCAAAAATCGTGCACTTTACGATAAATGTATGAAATAGGGCCATTGCAGATTTGTCCCGTGGTGACCATTTGGAAAATGCATATATATCGATATAGTACTGTACATGTTTTCAAACTGTGACATGAGAGTCAAGTGAGCCCAGGTCAACAGCTGGCATACTCCATGTACTCCTCATCAGACCCCCTAACAGCTCGCCAACCAGCTCGCCAATCAAGTCTTAGTTGACCACCTCAAGCTTGCCGACGCTTACCTAAACTTTGACACGGCGTACTCAACGACAAGTTGATTGGCCCACCAATTAGCTTTACGGAAAATAGCCAGTGTCCTGGAGGCAGTCGACATCTGTCGAGGCAATGGGGCGGCCTTTGAGAAGTTTACGCTTCGAGTACAGTACTTCAAGTACGTGTGCTGCAGCTCCCTAGTAATCCATTCTGTCGTGAGTCTCTAGTACACTGACTGAGGAAGTGTTCGTTAATCTCACAGAATGGACAGTATTAGACAGGCATTAGCTTTCCCTGTCTCTTAGGGTGGGGCTGCAGCCTCGCACTCAGCTCCGTCTTCGGCACCATGGCATATCCGCCCATTTTCTGAGGCAACCAATGTTTTGGCTCATTACTAGGAAGCTGCACACGTACTTGAAGTACTGTACTGTAAACTTCTCAAAGGCCGCCCCATCGCCTCAACAGATGTCTGCTGCCTCCAAGACACTGGCTATTTTCCGTAACGCTAATTGGTGGGCCTGTGCAAACTTGTCGTTGAGTACGCAATGTGGAAGTTCATGTAAGCGTCGGCCACCAGGCGAGCCTCTTCAAGCTTGTGGTGGTCAACTAGGACTTGATACTTGAACTGCTGGGTGGCGTTGATGGCAGCATGTTTGAGTGATAATTTGAGGCGGGAAAACTCAATCAGGTGACAGGTCTCTGTTGGTGAAGTCGGGGATGGTAGTTTGTGGCCCCCTGTATTGCTGATCCACTGTGTTATCTGGTGGGGGGTACAAGGCCTGGTGTTCGGACCATGCCAGATACTGGCAGTTCAGGGGCAGAGCTGGTTGGCGAGCTGGAAGGGGGTCTGGATAAGAGTACACAGACTGGTGTTCTGACCTCACTGAGGGTACTGGTGACTCAGGGGCAGAGCTGGTTTGCGAGCTGGAATGGGATCTGATGAGGAGTACATGGAGTACGACCATTTGGCGGCCATTTTCCAAACGTCCAAAAGTGATTAATTTAAGTTTTTATTAGTGAAACTAAAATAATTAGATTATGAAATTGTAACGGTATTTATTCTATATTTTATAGTTTTCACTGTGTTGGAACAAAAAATAAACACACCTGTTAAGAGAAGACCATCCATCTTTGTCAACAATCGAGGGCCGCTACACTATGTATACTGTATATCGTTTCATTCTGTCAGTTCCTGATCAATGTTCCAACCTGACAGGGTGTTCTCTACAGAGGGTGATGGAGAGAGCCAATCACATACACATCGCCATGGTGGAAGATCCTGGCACCAATGGGACGGTAATGTCAACGGGCTTGACAGCTGTGGAGCTGGCCAAGCAGCCACCTGGCTCCACTGTGAGTTTTCACAACATCCAGTATAAAGTGAAGCTGAAGTCCGGCTTCCTCTGCAAAAAGAAGACCACACCCAGGCAAATACTGATGGACCTCAAGTTAGTGGTGCAACTGTTATTTGATTTCACTTTGCCCCTGTGGCTTTCCTCTCTCCATCTGTCTTGCTCTGTCTTGCTCTGTCTTGCTCCGTCTTGCTCTGTCTGTCTGTCTGTCTGTCTGTCTGTCTCTGGAATGACATCACGTAAGTTCTTTATCTCCTGTAGTGACATGTACTGTACCTTATACGTTGTACGACAGGTGTAAATAAAACTCTGAATACGATCATCATCAGTATATGAGAAACCACAAGATGAGACTTTAGACTTGAATTTTCAAAACATATAATGTACAACCACAGACTGACTTTTAAATAACTTCTCTCTAACATAATTACATTTACCTGACATTTCCCATGGAAAAATGCAACACAAGTTTTCCTGGTCTAGTGTTAATTATATGATATTAAGCATGGTTTCTTGCATATAATCTCTCTGGTGCACTAAAAAGCAGTCTGCCAGGGAATCGAATTAACAATTTGTCACATGTGCCGCTATGGGGTTTTAATTCAGCCTGCTTTTTAATTCTGTTTAATTCTCCTTTCTCTTATTATCTTTATTCTCCATACTTAGACTAACATTTTAAGTATGTGCAGTGGGCTGGTGTGAAAAGCTGGATTATCACTGTTTTAAATAATCTGTTGTGGGTGTGAACAGGTCAAACATATTGTAATCTGATTGAATTTGCTTTGATGAATACATAATAGAAATATATCATGAATTTCCAAAGAGGCTTAGTGAGGCACACACACACACACACACACAGTCACTCACTCACGCACACACACACACACACGCGCGCGCACGCACACACACACACACACACACACACACACACACACACACACACACACACACACACACACACACACACACACACACACACACACACACACACACACACACACACACACACACACACACACACACACACACACACACACACACACACACACACACACACACACACACACACACACACACACACACACACACACACACAGGCAAAGCTCTCTGTCTTCCAAGCAATCTTCGTTCCTACTCTCACCTATGGTCATGGTGTGGGTCATGACCGAAAGAATAACATTGCGAATACAAGCGGCCGGAATGAGTTTTCTTCGACGGGTGGCTGGCATCATAGCCAATTTTATGGGGGCACGCCTCTTATACAATGCTAAATCCCCAAATTACAGATAAAGTGCCTCTGACGCAAGATAGGGCCCTTGATCTGTCTTTCCTGTCTTTCTCCACTGGGTTAATTTAATACAAATTTGCCTTATTTTTTAATTATTAGACTTTCTTATGATATAAGATGGCACCTCTGCTGGTTAGAATAGCAAGCTACCTGTTTTCTTCTGACTCTGATGAAGACTGCAAGGTCGAAACGTTAGTCGTAATACTTTAGCACCTAATAAAAGGCTCTAAATGTCCGTGCTGCTCCAGTCTCTTCTCCTCATGCTACCTATTGTCTTCTTGCAGTGGGATCATGAGACCTGGTCTGAACGCTATTCTTGGACCAACCGGAAGTGGAAAGTCCTCGTGAGTCATACACTCACCTCCACCTTTCACTATATACCGTTTGACAAAACATGCACGCATGGTGACGCACACACACACACACACACACAGTACACACACACACACACACACACACACACACACACACACACACACACACACACACACACACACATTATATTTGCAGTTTATGTACATAGACATTTATGTTGTTTTCCATTGTTTTGTAATTGAAAGTTTCCTGGATGTTCTCGCTGCGAGGAAGGACCCAGCAGGTCTCTCTGGGGAGGTTCTCATAGATGGAGCTCCACAGCCTCCCAACTTCAAGTGTCTCTCAGGCTATGTGGTTCAGGTGTCCATTTTATTGATCATGATCTCCCATCCTGGTTTATTTTCAAATGATCTGGAATCTGCATTATTAACCACCCTATTTCTTAGTAAAACAGGCCTGATTTGCAACTGTACTTTTCAACAAAGCCAACAATTTAATATTTGTGAATAGCATTCTTGTACAATTATTTCAACAATGCTGATTTATGTGTTTTTCCTGTCCTAAGAAGCACAAAAAACACAATCTTATGAAAACAGGCTTAGTAAAATGTGTGTTCTCCCTAAGCTCAATTTATACTCGTCGATGTATGATATGGTGTCACTTGCTAAAAATAACAGATCTTCAAGCGTTCAAGAATATGTGAATAGCTAGTTTGAGAATGTTGTCATTTATTGTCAGCACCATCATGTGACAGACTATGAATTAAGCCTTAGTCGTTGACTGCTGATGTTGAACCTCTGGTTTCCCCACACTGATGTTGAACCTCTGGTTGCCCCACACTGATGTTGAACCTCTGGTTGCCCCACACCTCCACCTCCAGGATGATGTGGTGATGGGTACACTGACGGTGAGGGAGAACCTCCGTTTCTCTGCAGCGCTGCGCCTCCCAACTTCATTGCCTCAGGGGGAGAAGGAGGCTCGTGTGAATCACTTAATCAGAGAGCTGGGACTCACAAAGGTGGCAGACTCCAAGGTAAACGTCACCAAGTCTAGAATTAGATAGATATATTTTTTAATTTTTTAATAAACATTTTACAAAACGAACTCCTACACATACATGCGCAAATACATAGCCTATATATATATATATATATATATATATATATATATATATGACAATGACAATGACAATGACAGCATCGATGAATAGTACTGGTGAAAAAACAAGTAATCTGAATTATAATAAAATAACATAAAACAATAAAAATACATTGAGCATGTACTCTAAGTATGGATCATTTGTCTACAGACTATTAGGATATTCAATACTAATGAGAAATTGCTCATCAGAGAACAGTTCCACATTAAAATATAGGACACAGTCACTACATTATATTGATCACAGATAATCATTCTGGAGAAAGGGAAGTCAACCTCCCAAAATAATTGATCAAGGGTTGCCCAATGACTGTAGATCAGTTGAGCCCCGTAACGAGAATTTGATCGGCTCCTACTCCAATAAAATACATTGTGTCACGCATCCATGAAGAATGTGAAGGGCCAATGGATTCTTCCAAATCAGCAGTATTCTCTGACGAGTGATTAGAGAAATAAATTAATCTGCTACAATAAAAGGGAAAGTTGTGATTTATTGGACAGTACAGCCTAGAGATATGGGAAGAAGAAAGGTGAGCAGCGGTGCCACAGATTAGACAGACACATACTGACGGGTCACGGATGGACAGGGTCACACAAGCGACCTGGCCTGGCGGGGTGAATGAATGTTTCACAGTATGACTGTAAATGGAACTGTGTAGGTGGGCACACAGACCATCCGGGGGATCTCGGGCGGAGAGAGGAAGAGGACCAACATTGGCATGGAGCTCATCATTGACCCTTCTGTTCTGTTTCTGGATGAACCCACCACAGGCCTGGACGCCAGCACTGCCAACTCTGTCCTGCTGCTGCTCAAAAGGTAGGGAGGAATTAGCATGAACGCATGAATAAATGATTGATGCAATGTATGTCCTCTTGTCAGTGATTTGTCATAACTTCGATAGTCGGCTATTTGAACTATACATTAGGCTTTAGTACCTTATTATATACTATAATTATAAATGAGGATTAAGAGACAGGTGAATTATTAGCGACATAATGCAGTCCTCAGTTTAATGGCTTCATTTTATTGTCTTCTTGTTTTCAGGATGGCCAGTCATGGACGTACCATCATCATGTCCATCCACCAACCACGCTATTCCATCTACAGACTTTTTGACACCCTGACCTTGCTGGTTAGTGGCAAAATGGTGTACCATGGGCCTGCACTAAATGCTCTGGACTACTTCAGCAACATTGGTGACTAAACTCCTCAAACTGAATAACACTACTACCTAACAGCCACAAAAGAAAATATAAATATTGAATGTCTGTATAATGTACTATGTTCCAGGTTATTTGTATTTCATATCTGTGTCATAATTTGCAACTGTTCCTTCCAGGTTATACCTGTGAGCCTCACAACAACCCAGCAGACTTCTTTCTAGATGTCATCAATGGAGATTCTACTGCTATCACTATCACCAAGATGCATCATGGCTCTGAAGGTAAGGACATATGCACGCACGCACACGCGCGCGTGCACACACACACACACACACACACACACACACACACACACACACACACACACACACACACACACACACACACACATACACACACACACACACACACACACACACACACACACACACACAGCTTCAACATGTTTATAGACGATACTGACAAGAAGGCAGAAATCCCATTTCAAGGATGTTATAAAGATAGAATAAACAATACTTTGATGAAGAGCCGGAAGGATCGAAAAGTGAATACCCTGGTTTTGTATAATACATAAAGAGTATAAGCCATGTATCTTAATAGCATTAACAAAAAATGTTCAAAAAAATAACAGAACCTACTTTTTATTTCATACACTAATATTTTTACAGACTCCAAACAACCCCAACAGATCACATACAGTATGTGTTTTCTCATTTCTGTGTATTCTCATGGCAAGCGCTGAGCGTGTATGGATGTTAACTGACAGACAGTCTTGCCAGTCGCTTCAAGACTTTGACCTGAGCCACCCGCTCCCTAACACTCTCAAATCCTGTCTGGCCAGTATCAAACAAAGACTGGACCGCTAATCTGGCTGACCCCAGGTCAAAAGTTGTTTGTATCAGTGTGCAGAAAAAGAAGGAAAAAAAGAATAATCCTCTTGTACCTTGGGGCAATGCGCCTTGGGTTTATTGAACATAATTTGGTAGCTTTTCACCATTGCTATAGCAGGATGTAAAGAGGGTGCAGGGCAACTGATGTGGTTTTGGGTGCACTGAACTGAACTGCTATGTGAGGGGTGTTGGTTTTAGTAATGATTTAAGCCTGTACTTGTATTGTTTAAAGTTCAGAGTTAAGGGTTGAGGTCACTAGCAGTTCAAACCATTGTGAAAAGTACCTTGAAACTACTTCAAGTCACTGAGAACTAGTTTTTTTTATAGTTTTATCCACTTCACTGAGGGTGTGAAAGGAGGAGCGCCCACAGAGGAATCAAACCCCAGATTCTTCCCATTGTGAGGGTGTGTACTTTACCCCTGTCACTGGGACACCACATTTGAATTTACTGTAAAATATTTTTTATCCCACGATTTTGCAACCCATTTTTTTCCACCTAGTGTCAATTATCTAATGTAATCCTGGGCGCTACACTTCCTCTGCCAACCTGGGGGGGGGGGGGGGGGGGGCAGCGGACTGACCTGAGTGACCTCATGCTTCCTTCTATGCATGAGGAGTCCAAGCTGCTTCTTTTCACTGACAGGGGGGAGTTTCCACCGCCGGACGTAGCGTGTAGAAGGAACACGTTATTCCGACCAGGATTACTGCATGTTTTTTGTGAGGGTACTAAGAGTATTAAAAGGATAGAGACTGAACCGCAGCGACAGCCCCACCCCCCCGCTATTCATTTCAGTGGAAGTTGCTCAGTGGCGTTTTGAAGCACCCGGAAAGAACCGTCTACTTCCGCGTTGTTTTTATTTGGACACCAAATTTGGCGCCTGCAGTCCCCGTTCTTACCACTAGGGCCGACCTCCCTCAACGTTGGAGAGCTTTACTGGGGGCTTGGGGTGCCTACCCTAGGGGACACGGGGAGAACATGCAAACTCCATACAGAAAGGCCCTTTCACCAACCCCGCCTCGGGTATGGGCACTGATGACGCGGAGGAGGGAACACGCCCTTCCACGACCTACTAGCTGTGAGGCGACAGCACTATTGACTGCCACCGTTCCCCCACCACATTTTAATTTAAATGATGATCCAAAGTGACCTAAAGTTCACTGTACAATAAGTCAATTCATAGTCGGCCATGAACCAATAGGAGCCATACAGTAGTGCCAAAACAATCTCTTCCTGTGATCCTACAAAGATCATGTAACCAGAAATGCCAGTATACTGTACCATCACGGTTTGATTATTCATCTCTGTGAAACCCTTCTATTTTCCCTGTCGCATGCCTGGCAAGAACTGGACTTTGAGGAGTTGAGCAGCTCCAGACAGAGGATTGAAGAGCGCCTGGTGGAGGAGTACAGGAACAGCTGCAACTCTAGGGATATGCAGGCCGAGCTGGAGCACATTGCCCAGGGGAAAGAGTGCATCACCCGGCCAAGGTCCCACACCATCACCTATAACACCTCCTTCTTCCACCAGCTCCACTGGGTGCTCAAGAGAACCTTCCAGAATCTCATGCTGAATCCACAGACCTCAGTGGCCCAGGTTTGAGAATGCATGCCCAAGCATTCATTTAACATTTATTTAACTCACAATCTTATTCAGACTGCTTTGCTATTCAGTGCCTTGCTTAAGAATAGGAGATTAATGTTGCTGGGATTAAATCAGATACATATTTGTTAGGGCATAGTATTTATTCAAACAGTACTTAAGTGGTTATGTTTCAAACATTAGATTTTTCTATCCAGCATTCAGCATTATGTATGGTGTTATTAGGATTGTGCTGCAGAGTAAACTCACTTGTGGTCACAGACTCTCTTATGCAACTATGTAGTAGGATAAAAGCTTAAAATATATTGTACCAATATCCCATTAATGCCTTTCAAACATTCTTATGTTTAGGAACAAGGCAGAGAGACAGGAGTTGAGGTGAGGCAGGTTGGTTCAGTGGGGTCGGGTTGAGGTTGAGGTGGGTGGAGCTGGAGATGAAGGACTTGGTGCTCTCATTAGCCACCCCATGGCGGCAAAATGCCAACAGAAAAGTCAGCTCACTTTAAGAATTATTAACAGTTAATTGGCCCCAAATAAGTCACATTAATCCCCTCCACAAGAGGAGACTCTGGGTGGTGTGGGCGCCCTAATCGGCTTTGGTGACTGTTGTGACCCTACTCTTGCCTGTTTGGCCAGGGATCTAAACTGATATCATATCTGCCTAGAGCCACCCTTGGCCCTGGGCCGGGACCCCATCACATGATGGCGTCATGACCCGTCACCCAGATGAGGGGCCGGGGGGAATGAAGTGAAAGTGACCCGTCACTCCCGCCGCCCCGCTTCCAGATGAGGGGCCGGGGGGAATGGAGCTATTAGCTTATCCCTTCTCCCTGGGAACCACAGGGCCCTCTGAGCCCTGTCATAAACTGTAAACTGTCAGGATTAGACTGCAAAGTCTCTTTCACTCGTTCTCAGTATGTGTTGCTGACTTGCTGTCATCATCCACACCCCAGTGATCTCTGTCTTTGGTGCTTCTCGGGTCTTGAGGGTTCTCTGGTCCTGGTCGTTCTCTAGTCTTGGTATATCTCTGGCTCTAGTGGTTCTCTATCTTTGGTGTTTCTCTAGGGTTCTCCTGTACTGCTGGTTCTCTGGTCTTGGTATTTTGTTCTCTGGTCTTGACCAAGAGGGATGAATATGGGAAACCTTAATCTGCTTAATCCCGGAACACTGTCTTTCATAAATAAACAGCACTGTGCTTGATGTTTAATTATTCTGTGTCAAAAAGAACCAAGCACAGTATTTGATTAATTCCTCATCAGTTCATTCTTCCCTTGTCACCAGCCTCTTCCCCATTTTTCCATCTCCCAAAAGAGCCACAGAGTTAAACCTTTCTCTGCCATGATGACAAAAGAGATTAGTATGTATTAAAGATGGTGGGTTGGGGGGGCAGGGTTATGAAGGCTTTGATCAAGCCAGGTCAGGCCACTGACCCGCACTACTACTGTCATCAACACACTGATGATTGTTTAGGCGCTGTCGTCCCATAATGTTTACTGTTTAAATTGTTGTAAATACAGTAAGACTTGTCCACCTAGTGTCCCATAACCTTAGCTTTCTTGAACAAATAGCATCCTATCCCTATTCTGGGCATGTCATAATAAGCGAACATTCAGGTCTACAAGCTCACAATGCTTCGCATTTGTGATGTTTTGTGAGCTTGTATATCAGCTACTTTTGGTACAGAGATTTGGTGTAGAGGGAAACAAGAAGAGGGCCAAGCTATCTCTATATATTTTTTCCACAATTCCATGCCATATTGATGTGGTACCATAGGAGATATAGGCAACAGGCAAACGATCAAAATAACAATTCTTTTACATTCTCTAATTGTGTAGAGTAGACTTTTGTAAATGTAGTAATGCATATGTTAACAATAATGTAACTCTTGAGAGTGTAAAATGAAACCAAATGGACCCGTAATGGTCCATTATATACAGTAGTGGTCCAGATATATACAGTAGATAATATATACTGTATGTATTATCTTTAGATATAGATTTAGATAAAGATACAGGTAGATAATATATATGTATTATCTTTGCAGCTAGGAGTGAACATTTTCCTGGCTCTCATTGTGGGTGCCATTTTCTTTGGGGTCAAAGATGATCAGAGCGGGATCCAGAACAGGTGGGTATGACACAACAACAGTTCTAGCTTGCGTGCATGCATGCATGTGTGTGCATTGTTATTTTTCTGTACGACAGATTCACAGAAGGAACGGAACATGTCGAGACTTCTTATTTATTGCTTTGAAAACACATTGATATAATATGATACACATAAAATAAATATATATTTGACAATACATGGGTAGGAAACTATAGATATCCTTAAACCCCACCCCAATAGAGCGTCGCAGTCCCGCCCCCTCGAGAGACCCGGAAAATAAATCCCCGTTCATTTTCCTCATAGACTTTTCTGAAAGTATTTATTTAAAGACGTTTACGCCGCGGACAAAGCCAACTCTTGTCGTGACAAATCATCACAATAAACATAATGTTTTGGGCCAAACAAAGAATTAGTAAGTAGAAAAAAACGGCAGGTTACAACAAAGTTTTTCTTCTTTGTAATTATTTGTTTGGTCCAAAATATTGTGTTTGTTGTCATGATTTGTCATGACTCGAGATGGCTTCGTACGACGCTTAAAAGGTCTTTAAATAAATACTTTTTGAAATGTCTATGGGAAAAATGTTTTGGGATTCATTTCCTGGGCCTGGCGTCGTCATGAAAGGGGTGGGACTGCGACGCTCTATAGTATAAGTTATATATACACTGTAGTACTAGTTCTTACCTGTTCGAAGTTAGTCTATTATTGATACTAGCCCTTACCCGTTGTGAGATATTGCCCCCCCATAAATATCTTTAATTGCCGTTCATTAAGAAAAATACTTGCCCCGTTCAAACAAATGTTTATAATAAATTAAATACATATTGATGACTATAGACTTTGAAAACGAGGTACCTACAACATTGTACTGTACAGTACAGTACAGTACAGTATTCCCGCTAGGTTGCCACATTTGCGGCTTCCAAGCAACTTGGTATATAGAAACATTGCGACTTGCCATGCTTGCTTTTATACGGCAAAAAACAACTGGGTGTATGAAACATCATGGGTTGCCATGTTTGCTTTTCCAAGTAAAAAAATAAAATAAAAACAGTATCGCCCTCCTGCTATTGCCTTCTTTCCATTTGCGACGTGTGGCGCTAGGATGAGCGGGCCGAAGTACATAGGGTTTAAATGGTTAATACACCTTTCCACAGGTTAACTTCTCCTGTTATATCTTGTTGTAGGATGGGAGCCCTCTTCTTCATCACCACCAACCAGTGTTTTAGCACAGTATCCGCAGCTGAACTCTTCATCACTGAGAGGCAGCTCTTTGTGTACGTAATGTGCCAGATTCTGCTATGCATGGCCATTATTGTACCTATGTGAAGCAAGTGGTGCCAAGCACAACAACTCCTTTCCCCCTTTAAAAACACCGGGTGAGCTCTGACTATTTACCCTTGTGGTAAAGCCTACCATTGTTCAGTGGGCGATTAGAGCTCAAAAATGGATGGACTTTGTTTTTATTTTGACGTAAATGTGACTATTTTTGTCTCGAAAAATGCAAATTGAACTTCTTCTTTTGACCCAGTTGCCCCCAAACTTTAATCTGGTTTCATTTCATGATTTCACTGTAAAATTGCTTACAAAAAAATTAAACAGTATAATGTTATTGAGTATTGTATTAATTTAACAGAATTAAAACAATACTACACAGAGCTGGTATAGCAACTAATAAAGCATGGCAAACCAAAGCTTTCACATATTTTAATTTCTCCCCTGATAGGCATGAATACATCAGTGGCTACTACAGGGTTTCTGTTTACTTTCTGTCTAAGATCCTGTCAGACATCATCACTTTGCGCACCATCCCCACAATCATCTTCAGCTGCATCGTCTATTTCATGATCGGTAAGATGGAAAGGTGGAGCAGTTTTCTACGTCATTATTATTATTGCTTCAATACACAAGTAGCCATCAGTGGTTAGGGTGCACTGGCACGAAGCAAAAAAAGGTCATTGAGAGTAGTAATAAAGTCATATTGAAGGTATAATATAGAACAGAGCTACAGAGCGCTTTCCACGTACTCTCTTTCAGCCTCTGCTACATGATTCTGTAAACTTGGGTTAGAAAGTTTTTGTTTGGAGTTTAGATAACAAGTCGAGCTTTTTGGTATTTTTAATTTCTGGTGGCAGATTCTGTTTGGGTCATAGCGTTCATCCTTAATTCATGCATCTCATGTGTGTGTAATGCATGTATGCATGCATGCGTACATGTGTACGTGCGTGTGTGTGTGTGTGTGTGTGTGTGGGGGGGGGGGTTTCAGGTTTGAAAGCCACAACTTCCGCCTTTCTCACCTTCACCCTGACAGTGACTCTGGTGGGGTACACCGCCACAGCCATGACCATGGCCATATCAGCAGACCAGAGCGTTGTCGCTGTAGCAAACATCTTGATGACCATCACCTTCGTCTTTATGATGGTCAGCCTTTGAGCTTTGAAAACCTTTGACGTCTTGATTTTTGTGGTCATTGTTTTTGTGGATTTTTGTTGTCAGGATGCTTTCATTTATTTATTCATGCTTTTTATTATTTACCTACACATATTTGTGTTTTCATCCTTTCATCATTGTGCTTTTAACGGCAGATTCTACCCTTCTGTGAGTACAGTAAAGATTGAGTAGATGAAGAGGGGTGACATGAACTAAACAGCATGAAGCAGCCTTTGTAACAAACAAGCAGAAAAATATATTGGGATCAAAAGGAAGGAAGAGTGGGGGTCAAGTTCAGGATGGTTTAATTAATCTTGTGTGTGTTCAGATCTTTTCTGGTCTTCTGGTGAACCTCCCTACCATCATGGACTGGCTGGCCTGGCTCAAGTACTTCAGTATTCCTCGCTATGGTCTGGCTGTAAGTGACATTTGATTCCTTAACTGTGACTAATCATTCCAAAATAAGTTTAATACACATTTTACAATGTCATCTAATACCTCAATGATGCATTCTGGAGACTTAGTTTAAAAAGGGGCTTCATGAATAGAGCTTTACCCACTTGCTTACTAAAGCCTTACCTTTCCTGTTTAAGCTGCATACAAACAACTTGCTACAGTGTTTTGCAGACTTTGTTTGAATCATTGTTATCACATTTCTCCTGTATAAAATATATCTGTAACTTTAATAGATAAAGCTCTACTGTACTGTATGTCTAGGCCCTCAACATCAATGAGTTTTTGGGTTTGAAGTTCTGTGATGACCTTGCGATACGCAATGCCGCCATGTCTCCTGCCTCGACCAACTGCAGTGTGAGCCTAGCTGCCCTAACGTAAGTTTATTTAATATGCACAGTATATAACAGTGGGTACATACACAACATAATATTTGTATAACTCAGCCTTATTTGTATATTGTCCTTAGACCAATGGTTCTCAAATGGGGGTACGTGTCGTGTAAGCCTATGGGTATGCAGTCGTACTACAGGGGGTACATACATGAGCGAAAGTGGAAAATGGGGTAAAAGTGCTCATGATGGTCTAATTTCAATTCCTTTTCTTATTTGTAATGTTATATTCTTCAATATATTATTCTAAATGTGGATTATCGTTCATTCATATAGCTTCTGGTATGTCCAAAACGGCTACATTTCAGGATTCAAATTCAACGTGTTTTGAGCTGGTACATCGGGTTATAAGGTTTCTGCCCGATAGCAACGATATACTAGAATAGATATTTTCTCTTTTTGTTTTTCTAAACAAAGACTTGCAATGCACACCTGCCTGGGCAGTGCACCCACTTCTGCCCCTCCATACGGTTGTCACGTTTTAGTTTTACTTTATACCTGATATAAAGAAGCCTTTCTGTTTTTTTCCTGGTAGCAGTTTTTGTATTGACCTATTTACAAATGTCAATCAAGCTTGTTTGTTAAGTGTAAGCTATATCATTGTACATATGCAGTGGGTAGACTAATGTCTGTAGTTATTAATGCCTGTAGTTATATGTAGCCTACATAGCCTACTTTATCCGCGGGATTCAGCGTTTTAGCCAAAGCGATAATTTAAGCAATAATAACAATATAATTATAATATAATAGTGACTCATAGGAATAGACTATGACAACCAGGAATAGTCTGGTGACCACCGGAGAAACGGGTGACAGCCGGAATGTAGACGCCACCCGGGTGAGCAGTATGGGTTAGCGCCCCAGCCTGTGTCCTCCGTGAGGAAGCCCAACAACCTTCGGTGAGGCCTTTGTGAGGGCCATGCAAGCAGCAAGCGGAACCGCAGCACCATGACCCTGCGGAACCATTTCCCACCACTCCTGAATGAACTGTCTGGTGCTGGGACTCTGGTGCAACGCACAGGTCCTGAGGCTGGTGAGAGCAGGAGTGGACCTGGTGAGACGTAGGAGGGGCCCGGACAGGAGACAACCCACAGAGCCTAGTCCCTCCATGCGCCAGAAGTGTACCTCCCAGCCCTGGCAGAGTAGTTCCAACGGATTGTGTGCCCTTGGTTTTTCCCTAGTGTGACTGATTGAGGGTAGCTACTGGGACGTAAGTCGGGACTTGATCACACCCGGCTGGGTCGCCTGAGTGGCCGAATGATCAGACCCGAAACCCCGTTGACCTCAGGATACATCACTGAGAATACGTCCCAGGTCCATCCATGCAATGTTTTTTAGTTAATTTGAAAATGTATAGATGTCTCTTCAACAAATGCATGGGAGCCGACGTAGGCTTTTTCCAATTGCGGTCCTTATATAATTCAGTGTTTTAGGCAAAGCGATGCATACCTAATTATTATATTATTATCATTCCATACCAAACTCTATTGCGTGTGTGTGATTCTGATCTGTCATCTCTGCGTGTGTTGACGCTATACACACACGCATAATTGGGAGGTGGAGGCGCGGGGGGTGCAGACCATAGACTGTAAAAAAGGTTGTGACACAAAATACACGTTACTAAAATAATAATCATACTAATATGGGGGGGAGAACACAACGGAGACAGCGCTTCTTTCACCTGACAAATATCACTATGTGATCATTTCATTTTTTTCCCCCTCATATGAATAAATAATATTTCAAAAGACAGGTAAGATCCTATCCTATCTATATACTGAAAAACAAAACAATAATGAATATAGTAAACTTCCTGAATTGTCTTGTTCCAGATGCACAGGGGAACAGCACCTCGACTATCTAGGAATAGAATACACCACATGGGGTATGTGGGAGAATCATGTGGCTCTGGCTGTCATGGCTGTCATCTTCCTCATCATCTCTTACCTGAAACTACGCTTCATCAAGAAATTTACTTAAGAGCATGTCTCTCTTGTGCAGTTTACTGTCCTCTTCAATGAGTAAGAAAATGTGAGAAACAATACTGTATATACAAATATATATATTCTGCCATGAAGGAATGTGTATGGTTTGCATTAGGGATGGACCGATATATCGGTATCAGCTGTTATTCGCCTCGTTGAATGCCATCAGCAAATCTGCAATTAAGTTGACATTCACCGATGGCAGTGGCTGATGTGTATGTTTTTGTGATTCATCACATTTGCACTGACTGTGTTGGTGCGTTGGTTATCTTTATTTTACCAAGCTGAAGATTCGGATTAGATTAGATGTAGTATTTTATATCATGAAGAGGTTTACACTGGTTATTTTTTATAATGAAGAGCTTTACACTGGTTATTTATTAGTTCTGTAGATAAACTCAATTATGACTAGGCCAGAATATCTTTTCCATGTTATTTTAATTGAGTGCTCCTTAATCTGTATGCATTCATTCTGAATCACACCAAATTGAATGATTCTTTACAATGATCACTTCAAGTAATGTTGATTGTTTTGTGAAGGGTGCTGTATGACTGAATCAAAGTAGATGCTGAATGTTTTACTTGCTCTACAGTAGATCTCTAATTTGTTCAACAGTATTAAGTGTTTGAGAACAGTTATAAATGGTGTTCTCATGCTATTGTTTAAAAACAAACTTTTATAAACATTGCACGGTCGGTAACCTACTATATGTATTATTTGGTTTTGTAATTGAAATTTGAATCTTTAATAGTTGGTATGGCACCAGTGTCAATTTGAATCAATAAAAAATGACAGGAAATAATAGCAATATACTTTATTGTGTACAATAACATAGATATACAAAATAGACTACGAAATATTGTAAGGCACGGTGGGCCTAAGCAGAAAAACATAAATGCATGGGTTTCCCATGAACACTAATTGCACTCCAAATTGAAGCTTGTTTTGAGTTACAATATGTATCATATAAATCAATAAGGTATTCATTTTGTGTTGCAGAAGTGAATGTGTGTGTGTGAGTGTGTGTGTGTGTGTGTGTGTGTGTGTGTGTGTGTGTGTGTGTGTGTGTGTGCGCAGTGTGTGTGTGTGTGTGTGTGTGTGCGCAGTGTGCACGCATGTGAGAGAGAGAATGTGCCACACTTTTGTATTGTAACCTATTAAAAGTACCAAAAGTATCAAGCAGCAAAATTAACATTGGACAACAAATGTCTTGCATTGTGAAACAATAAAATCTGGTGTATAATCAAATAATAATCAAAAGACACTAAACTTAATTATCAGGATAAAGTATTTTAAAATGATATGCTGTGTATTTTTAATACAATTTAACAAAATAAGCTTACTTACAAAGTGTATTGCATTTAAATGCTGTGCCCTTCATGCACTTCTATTTTAAAGTATACGCTTCATCAAATCCTTCATTATACCTTTTCTCTTCATATAGCTCTTTTTCAAACACTACAATCATTAATTCATTTGTACTTTGCATTGTTCTGTAAGCATTAGCATCAGCTTGAGAAAGAACATTCTAACATAACTGTCATATGCTTGTTCGATTAACACTTCACTTTAGTTTTAAACAGCTTCTGTATTTCCGATGTATACGGTAACGTACCTCACACTTTCAGTGCATTCCATATTTGAGGTGGTTGTGCACTTTTACTTTGTCATTGTGGTATGTCGAGGCTTTCATCACACACTGTACCGAGGTACCTGTGTTTTAGGATGAAAAAATGCCCCTCCAACTCACAACAAACAACATATGCCAACAAAAACCTTAAATTTTTTAAGTTTCCACAAGTTACTTAATTCAACTTGGGGGAAATGTTTAATAACCAGAATGGAATGGATGTTCGTCAGTGGAAAAGCTGGGGATAGAGCGCCAAATCTTCACACGTGGCCACTCCCATTGGTGCCAGCGTCGGGGCTGTCAGTGGACAGTGAAGAAGATGGGCGGGGGCGAGGGCCAATTGGAGTGGCTGGTGGCTGGTGGCTGACCTGTGATACGGTGTCATCTGACTCCCAGCGCTCCAGCTCTTCCCTCACCAGTCTCTCCATCTGCTCCTTGTGGCCGTCTGTGTCCCGGCCAAGCCGCTCATCCTAACACACAGATGAAGGCAGTGATTCTCAAGGTCCCCCAGTTTGATATGCAATAGACAGGTTGAAAATATTTTGTCTCTCTGGGACCCCAATCTGTAAAATCCTCAGTGTTAATTCAACTTTGTGCAAAAGGAACCAAATCTATTTGGTCCATTTGGTTCCATTTGCACACTTACAGACTGAGTTACAGACTGGGAGAGGTCCCCCCCAGAGCCCACATTCAGAACCAGTGGATAACTCATTGCAAGTCGGGCAAACTTTATATCTCCATACTTAGCAAAAATAGCAGATCATCTATCTATTTTACAAGCTGTGAACTTGCAGATAGGCTGTTTTTGCAATTTGTGAAAGTTAGTCACATTAGTCAGGTGAAACCTGACTAATGAAACTCATGAAAACTAGACGACCTAGTCATAGTCTCGCCCCCAGAGAGGACGTATAGGGCCTTAGTCCTACTCCTTCTCCAAGCCCAAATCACACCTTGGAAAGCATGAGTGTCTATTTCAAACAAGTTACAGTTTTAACCAGGTTTACCCCCGGGCAGTGAAAAAATTTGTCGTACTGTAGCAGTTTTCGGTGACCACTCACCTCCACCACTCCGTCCAGCAGTCTGCCAAGAACGTCTCTCCTCTTGAGCTTAGCTCTCTCCATGCCCTCCAGCTTCACTATGACAGCGTCGATCTTGGACACTATACTGCCAATGGAGTGCTCCATCCTATCCACTCGCCGGACAAGCCTAGACAATACAATACGTTCTAATTAATTGAGTTACTTTTGTTCAGCTTACTTTAGTTTAACCAGTTGAACCTAGGGTGATCTACAAGCTCACAACGCGTAGTGACACGTTGGAAAAAAAGAGTAGACCAAATACAGAGCCAACTCCGGTCAACTCAGGGCAATTCAAGTATAGAAGTTTTGAGTGGTTAATTGCAACAGTGATAATATACAGGGTTAGGGTTTAATTAAATTTAATTGTTTTGCTAAAAGATAATATACAGCTCCAACTTGTATGTTAGAGAGGCCTAAGTTTACCGTATATCATTTAAAGATTTCTGCTTGGTAGATATTCTTTCCCTAATGGATATGTCTGCCTAATTATTTTAACTCATTACATTACCTTCTGATAAACCAATGTCTGTTTCACAGGCTGTCACTTGAAACTTAAGTGTCAAACTGTCAATTATGTTTGAAGACAAAAACAAATCGTACACTTGAAACTCCTCGTAAGACACGCCCCCTGAGCTGCTACCACGGCGACGGGAGCTGTGTCCGCTGTCCTCGTCGTCATCCTCCTCCGAGTCATCCTGGGTACGGGGGAAGCTGCGTCCACTGGTCGGTCTGGTAAGTGAATTACGCTCCAGTTCCAAGTCCTCCTGGTTCATGGGCACAAACAAACTGAGCGTGTGCAAAAGTGTGAAACACCCCCACTCGATCATGATTGGAGGAAGGCCCCTCTCATCCTGATTGGATGAAGGCTTTGCCAAACCAAAACTAGGGTTTTTTGACCCCAGAGGCTCACTGGGGACAGGGAGGAACTCCTTATATGGTCAGCACACCGTAGGAAGGATTATCCAAAAAATAAGTGATATTTGAATTAAGTGAAATCACTGAATATACCTTTAATGTCATGAAACCTTTAAAAACATTCGCTGTGAAAGAATATATATAAGATTTGCACACATGTTCACTTTTTTATAGCACAATCTATGTGCTACTTATAGATTTGCAGAAGAGAAAATGTTCATGCACTTCATATTGTTTTACGGTCACTTTTACTTCACTAGGTATTTCAGGATCTCAATTCAATTCAATTCATGGCCAAAGGTCAGGTTTAGTTCTGTTTAGTGACGTCATTCCCATAGTGGCATGTGCTGTGATTGTCGATTGATCTACTGTTGAGACACATACATACATACATACATACAGTATACATACATACATACGTATACATACATCTCTGTCTGTACGTATAGTCAGATGACTCTAGATTTGCCATACAGCCACGCTGTACAAAAGGGACATGGCAACATGACTCACCCTCTCTTTATCCAGGTCATCTCTCATCTGTTGATGCTCATTTTCTGTCAGCTCCTGCTCTCCATCGTGGTCACACTTGGCAAAGATGGCCTCAATCTCTGCATCTGTGTGGCCTTTCCTGTGCACACAAACATAACTGTTGTAAATGGTGTAAATTAACTAATTAATTAATTAATTTACTCAAGTACTGTATTTTGAGGTATTTGTACTTTACTTGAGTACATTTTGAATATGTGACTTTTACTTGTAACAGAGTACATCTACATTGCAGTATTTATACTTTTACTTAAGTAAAACATTTGAGTACTTCTTCCACCACTGTGTATTTGATCATCTTTATTGTACTGACCTGGGCCAAATCAATGTTCCTTGTGGAACATTTCATCTAATCACTGTGACAGTCTAAAGGGGCTTTCTGTCCCATATTTAACAAAGGCAGAAAACATCACACCCTGTCCGTACTTAGACCCTCAGTCAGACAAGCAATTAACCGTGTTATTTTAGCATACGTGTGCTGAACAAAATATCTGATATGAAGGCTCTGAACTGGTCACCCTTTGAGATCCTGCCGAAGTTCCTGCAAATTGACTTTCCCGCCGGCCTGGCGCAGGCTGTCTGAGATGTCGTCTACTGCAGTCTTTTTCAACCTCAGTTTCATCAAGGCCTTGTTACAACCCTGGAAGAAGACGGTGGAGGAAAGCGGTTCTTAAGGGTGTTTCTAAAGGATTATAGCTTGGATGGATAGTTCAGTAGAGAAGGCATCTTAATCACTACATCATCACTCATCATAAGGAGGGGAAATATTTTCACCCACAAGTTTAAGTTCATTATGTATGGCTTGACTATATGATTTTGCAATATCATAGGATTCCTAGCCAGCCTGATATACTGAATATCAGTCCAGTACACATAAATGAACAGATACATGCTGTACAGACATATAAAGATATACATTATGCATATACAGTTCATTATATTTGATACATTTTATCTTGATTAGGTTATTATAATCCATGTAGGTGCACTACCTTTTTAATGAGGTCGGTCATCTCCATCTCAGACCTCTGCTGAGACATGTCTGCTTTCACCTCTGAGTATGTGTCATTGATGATAGCCAGGAACATATTCTATACAAAAGTCAGTGAGAAAATAATTGTTTTCATTCATTTTAAAATGAGGCATCCACCATTTGAAACACACAAGAGCCTTATTTTCTGTGGGAGAATAGTAGTAGGCAGTCCCCTAGGTAAGGACTCCCCTAGTAGGCAGGCCTTTTACAAGTTACCATGAGGATGAAGAAGATGAAGAAGACAAAGGTAGTGAAGTAGATTGGTCCAAGGACAGGGTTGGCCTCTTCAATCTGAGAGAACTCAAAATCTCCCAGAATAATCCGGAACTGGGTAAAACTAGATGGGAGAAGGTAAATGGCAAGACAGTTTGTTAAAAACATCTTATATTAAAATAGCTTTAAAGGAGGCCCGGCCAGCCTATGGGCAGGCAGACCACGTTGTCACGCAGACCATTTGCTGTATGTCACTCCCCTCCTCTCCATGTTTTCCTGTCTATCTACACTGTACCTGGCAAATAAAAGCTAAAGAAACATAACTTAACCCAAACATAACTTGTGGCATTCCGCATGTGCAACTTACATGCTAGCTTGGAAGGTGCTGAAATCATTGACCTGGGTTCCAAATACTAGGTAGGCCAGCTGAGCGTAGGCCAGAAAGATGATGAAGAACATGATAGCGAACCCCACCAGGTCCTTGGCACAACGAGACATGGTGCTGGACAGCTGGCTCATCGTCTGGTTGAAGTTGATGAACTTAAAAAGCTGACCAGATTAAAAACAAACACCATTTAGCATTTTATTATTCAGGGAAAACTGAATAAAGCTATAATGTCAATTTTAAATATTGTATGTATTTATTTGTTTATAGGTCAATTAGGTAATGTTTGTAAATACTGGAGTAAAACAGACTTATAAAGTAGAAAGTTCCAAATAACATATTGAAACATTTAGAGCCAAGGATATTAATATATACATTATATATATTAATAATGACATTGCAGTGAGCATGGCCCACATTGAGAGCCTTACTGTACCTTGATCCAGGAGAAGAATACGATGACTGCAGCTACGTTGTTGAACTGGATCTGGAGGTTAGCCAGCGGCTCAAAGCTAGGGTGAGCATTGTGGTTCTCCAACAGGCCTTTGAGAAGGTTGCCCACCATGGCAGTTCTAGTGATGTTCATGATAATGGCAACAACGCTCAGCTAAAAACAGGTCGGAAAAGTAGAAAAATAAAGAATGATCAGATTTCACTTAGCTATTTGACTAGTTAAAAACAAAGCATTACCAAATACCTACAGAAAACATAGACTATAGATATAAATCTCACTTCATTCTATTACACAAATGCAGTTGAGATGCATCGGAATATGAAATGAGATGAAACCTTGACCCTTGACAGTTGAAACCTTAATCAGCTCTTGACGCTCTGATTTTCAGATTGGATCATTGGAATTTAAAATGCATAATAATCTTTAAAACATTGTGTAAATGTCTGTACACACGCACCACTAAAATGACAACGTCCAGGCAGTTCCACAGGCTCTTGAAGTAGCGCAGACGATGGATGTGGATCTCCAACACCTCTTCCACCACATAGTACAGGATGAAGAGGCAGAAGACAACCTCACACAGACCCACAAAGTAGTCCCATCCGCACGTGTAGCGAATCAAACGCACCGTCTGAAACTGCCAGGAGGTCACCACACCACCAGTGGCGGGAAACTCCACTAATAACCTGCAGCACGAACATACACAGGTGTGCTGTTACTGCTGTAGTCATGATAAATACAGTTCGACGAATTGCAGCGGGAAATGCATTACTATGACCTGATTCCTATACCTGGCGATACAGAAGAGGTTGATGTTGCCATTGTAGACAGAGAAGTCAAGGAACACAGCCCTGGTGCCTCTGTCCAACCAGAGGTTGTCTCTGAGGAAGCGCAGTTGAGCGGCCGACTCCTCTCTGGTCCGGGACAGGTCTTGGTAGTAGCCTCCACCCCCATATTTAGACACCTGACCCCAGTAACTGCTCTCATTCAGTTTCCCTTCTGTTGCATACACCCACCTGACAAACAACAAGAAGAAAGACTGGTAAAGTAACCTCACATTAAAATGCTCAATGGTCTAGTCTGTTAAATATATTATTATTTGTCTGATGCACTTAGTGTCTGGTTATCTGGTTGGCACTTTAGTCTATCACTTCACAGTTATACGGCGTATCATTAAACCAACGTACAAAATTATGATACCGGGGAAATGTTATACTAAACTAATACATTAACATGCAAATATAAAATCGGGACATACGCTGTTCCATTTTTGGGCCCAAAGGGGGCGGTGTCCTCATTACTGTAGGTGTACATGTTGTAGCAGCCGTGGACCTCATCTCTCAGGTCCTCGTGCACGGAGCAGGACTCGTTGTGAACTTTGACCTGTCGCAGGCGTGGCACCCCCAGCAGCAGGTTCTCGTAGTAGATGAGGCTGTGGTTCTCTGGCAGGCTCTGGTTGTTATACCACACCTCCCAGTACATGCCGTGCAGAAAAGGCCCCTCTGTGAACTTTTGGATATTGAAGTTTTAGGACAGTGATTCTCAATCTGTGGGCCGGGGCCCAGTGGTGGCCCAGTGGCTGGGGATATTACAATAAGTTAGCCTGGCATGGCCACTGCTGGCCAGACACTATTTGCTGCCAGGCAAGTGGGCCCCCCAACTAATTTAAGATTTTAATGATACTATAACATTAGGCTTAATATAAAATTTATTTTTATTTAAATTAAAACATTGAAAAATATGTTTAAATTACAGATACAGGTTATTTACGATAAAGTTTGAGTTAAATAGAGATTTAAAGTAGCCTATTCGTTAGTTCCATTGATCTAAGCCGCAACATAATCGATAGATTGATCATTAAAATCAAAACATGATCTGAAAATGCACGTAGCCCACCCATCTTAACACAGCAACCGAAAGGCTGCCATGGGTGGGTCCGAGGGTCGCGGACACTTTCAAGATTTTCAATGGGCCCTGACCCAGTAAAGGTTGAGAACCACTGATTTAGGAAAAACACGTGAGGTATTCAAAACGTTATTCATGAACAATTCAAATTAGAGACAAAAACATCTTATGCTAAAAAGGCAGGAATTTTGCCAAACGTTAAGCAGCATCTTTGAGTGGTGCAACCACTCCAAGGAACAGCAATGTGCGTGTTCACCTATGTGTTGGTTCACCTATGTACACTACAGTATGTGTTCATGAGCACCAGTATGACTGACTAGTGACTACCAGTAGGGGCGCTGTTGTGCCAGAGAGAGAGATAGTATTAGTGCTGCACTGTTGCCTGCTAATGAGAGAGAGAGAGAGGAGGGGGGGAGAGAGAGGGGAGTTGCACCACTCAGTTCACACGGGTGTGATTATTTTTACCTTCCAGAAGTCCTCCATGGTAGAGAGGCTTCTGAAGGTGGACTGGTCCCCAGCAGACAGTTGTGTGTCCAGAAAGAGCTGAGACATTACTTTTGTATAGTAGTACATATTGGAGCTCACCATCCCATAGGTCACTGTAAGGTAAAGTACAAACACAATAGTAGTAGGAAGGAACCTATGTGTGTCTAGTTGATCCACAGCACCCTCTGCTGGACATTTTGTATTGATTGAATAGTTTATTATAGACAGAATGTAAAAACAGCAACAGTGTAGGCCTACAGTCAAACACTTCAAAAGGGCTAGCACCAAAAAACATCATTGCGGTCTTGTTTTCATTTAGGCTCTACACAATCAATTCATAGACATGACAAGAATAGTAACAACACAATTCAATATCAATATCATTCAGGTGGCAGGACTGTTTTAAAAGATGCAAGTGAACTGCATTTTTTGAGGGAGCAGATCAGGGCACACTTGGGTGGCAGTGCTGTAGAAGGAGAAATTACCCATATTTGTTTTGAAAGTGGGTGGTACCAAGATTATTGTTCTCGCTCCCTCTAGTGTTGTGGGTGTGGGTGTCGCTAACTTCTTTGAGAAAAATGCTCACACAGCCTCATTGTGGAATTTGTGGTAGGTCAGCTAATAATAGCAATATTCATATTACTACAAATACAACAACTACTACTACTACTAGGCTTACTACAAATATAATGTTACAGGGTGATGATGCAATTTTATATTTGTAGAAAGTGCTATTGGACAGTTTCACAAACATACAATCCATTATCAAAACTGAACTTATTCCCTATATTAGAAGTTAATTTAGAACTGCCTTTTCTAACTATTTTACAACCATGTGCCAATCACAGACTGATGTAAAGCAAGAATGGCTCTTGAAACATTTTGTCCCTTTTTTCTGGGGGGGGGGACCTGACCTAGCTTGCCAGGAAATGATTTCTGATCCACCCAAAACCTCATTTTGGCACAAATTATTACAAGGAGAGAGAGTGGAGAACATTCACCAATAGCAATGTACAGTAGGTCAATCAGAATGCCGGAGAACTTGCCAGTTTACCAACCTGCCGCAATTTAGTGCATTTTAGTTTTACTTCACCTTCATTTAAATTGCATTGAATTGAGAGAGAGAGAGAGAGAGAGAGAGAGAGAGAGAGAGAGAGATAGAGAGAGAGAGAGAGAGAGAGAGAGAGAGAGAGAGAGAGAGAGAGAGAGAGAGAGAGAGAGAGAGAGAGAGAGAGAGAGCGGATAGTTGTTTAGAGTTAACACTAGAGAAAGTAGGAATGCTAAAAGTTTAAAGTACCGAACCATTGTTAACCAATTAGTAAACAATTCCTGAAATGGTAGGCCTATTTATCATTGGTATTCACATACTCACCTTTTTATCATTGCGAACGCAGTGAGCACTTACTATGAGACCTAGCAGACGAGTAAGACGCGCAAACGCGGGAAGCGAACGCAGCTCGTACATATTTGGGTTTTGGACATATAGCTGCTTTGGGGACTCCTTATATGGTTATGGCTGAGTCATGGTGACGTAACAGCGGGACAGACACTTGCATCAATCACAAACAAATCACTCAGCTCCATATATGGGCACAAAGGCGGGACAGACACACAGACAGACAGACACACAGACAGACAGACATGATCTGCTAGGTCTCATAGTAAGTGCTCACTGCGTTCGCAATCATGTCTGTCTGTCTGTGTGTCTGTCCCGCTGCTCCGCATAACCAATTAACCATATAAGGAGTCCCCAAAGCAGCTATACGTCCAAATATGGAGTGTGTTGCATCAATCACAAACAAATCACTCAGCTCCATATATCGGCACAAAAGGGGCCAGGTCCACATAAAACTTTAAAAAAAAATTAACTTAAAAAAAAATTAACTTTAAAAAAAATCTTAAAAAAACCCAAATATGTACGAGCTGCGTTCGCTTCCCGCGTTTGCGCGTCTTACTTGTCATCTAGCTGACCATTTCATTGCACAAAATAATTTGATCACTTTGGAAATGAACTATAACATCTGTGAGTTTGATACTACACTGAGGAAGACAGCATGTTAGCATAACGATGAAGACATTGATGAAGAATTTTCGCTGTGGCGACTTGGTAAACTGGCGAGTTCTCCGGTATCCGCCTGGCTTTGCCAGACTCATACTGTGGATTCACTGGCCTCCTCGAGGCGTCAGTGAATCCACGTTATGAGTCTGGCAAAGCCAGGCTAGGACTCCCATCATGTATTTTGAAAGCTGCACTTTCTGATGCTCAAACTTATATGCTGCCGGTAAGAATATGGAATTACATTCACAATAGTGAAGGGAGATCAATTTTCAGCTACCAAAATCATTAAGCAGAAGAGACAGGAAAATACTTTTTCTGAGACGGAGAAGCTGGTCAAAGACACACTGGTGTTGGGGTGTTTATTTTGGTTTCCTTTAATAAGGTCAGAATAACTTCATCTGTCCACACTGGCTTCCTTTGGAACCATTGTAAACAGATGAGTCACATGGTTTTAGGAGAGAATAACTATGGTGGCTGGTGGGTTTCATTCCCCAAAGGTTCCAAAGACAGCAGCATTAATTCTCTGAGAACACTTTTGGGGATGTTTACTTACAGATGCAGAGGGTGATGAGGAATGTGATATAGGTGAGCATCTCTCGCAGTATATTCCAGAGGTACCTTTCTCGACTGCTGTCACTGTCCTCCATTAGCTCTGTTCCCCACAGAACTGCAAATTAACCAAAATTGTTACAGGTCTTACAGTATAGGTTTTGCTTAGGCCACCTATATACCACCTGCTAATTGGCTATACAATTAGCTTAAAAAAAAGATCAGATAAAGATAAACAAGTGGAACTTATACATTATTACTTTATTAAGCCTACTTTATTTATGTATTTGTTTATTTATTGGTGGTTTATTTATTGGTTTGTTTTTTAGTTAAAAGCGGTGACTCACTTCTGATTTTGTGTAGTATCTGTTTCATGCAGATACTGTGCTCGTGTCTGTCTTGTTGCTTGCCATCCGCAGTCGGAGTGGGGTAAAGTCCTCCACGGTGGATGTGGGTGCTGCTGCCACCGCCTGTGTAGCTCCCCAAGCCGCTACTGCAACTGCTGCTAGAGGCCGTGGACACTGACCTCCTCCCCGGACTCGCTGGAGGCCAGTCAGCCTGCATTATCTCGTCTTCGGGTTCGAACCCCGGATTATCCCGACTCCAGGCTTGTCTTGAAGGGGGAGACGGGGTGCCTACTACTCCTCCCAGACCCGACTCTTGATGCTGAATGTTCTCCATCTCAATCCCCTCGCTTGCGTCAAATCTGTGCGGCAAGGACGCACAAGTTGCTGCCGCAGGGAACCTGCCAGCTTGGGTCTGCGGTTGTTGTGATCTGACTCGGGTCGAGCTCATGGTCCAGTGAAGTAGCTAATAGCCTTATTGCCCTTTATAACGCAACACTTCATGAAATAAAATCGGCTACGCATGCACCAATCTCTGGTAGTTAATGTCGTTTACTATGTTAGTCTAAAAGACACTGAACGTTGGCTGAGATAAAATAAGATAAGATACATTTGGTGAAGTTAAAACTTAAAAATAGGTTTTATTAATGTTATGCCATATAAAAAAGTTTCGTAAAAACGGACAAGTTAACAAGCTGTTATGCTACATTGTTTCCACTTTCTATGTCAGTGAATATAGTGAAAAGTAACGTTACACTCGTTGGAAAAGAAACCCCCTCAATCTAAATCTCCTACCTCAAAAACGATTTCGCGTTTGCGTTGTATAAATCTACCCAATTATCATTAGACTTGATTATAATATTTATAAATGATACGTTATGCTATACACATCAAGTTGACGATGTCGAAATGTATTGTTTATGCTGTGCAAAATAAGTAAAACACTTTCCTTGTCCCGGGCCAGCCATCTTGTTCCGAGCTCCCTGTTCCCCAAAATCTCACATTCTCAATTCTCATTTGCTGAAGAATCGAATTACATTAGAAGTCATGGCGTCACAGCCACTGGCATGCACCTCTGGAAAATACATCTATAACCACATGCTTCCATTTTTAACATCACCTTGGTATCATTTGCTGCAAATCAAATGTGGAATAACATTTTCAGAGATTCGTTTTCGTAAGGCACTTTTTTCCCCCTGTAAAACTGTAGGCTATTACAATGCTATGGCGTTTAAGGTTTTCGGTGCTCAGTTAATTTGCTAAAAGAAACGTAGGCTAAAAAAAACTTACAAACAAACAAAAACATTGGAGAAGAGTTGAGTTCACATGCAATTAAGACTAATAGACTATTACATAACCGCTTTGTGTTTGAGTATTCGGATGCTATAGCAACAAGGCACTGAGTTTGGATTGGTTGAAGTGAAGTGAAAACTTCAAAGAGCCCCCCCTCACCTCCACCCAACCACACGCACACGCACGCACACACACGCACACGCACACACACACACACACACACACACACACACACACACACACACACACACACACACACTCACACACACACACACACACACACACACACACACACACGCACACACACACACACACACACACACACACACACACACACACACACACTTACATCACATACAAGTCCGTCCGTAGGCTTTGATTTATTGATTTATTGATTGAAATTTTTACTGAATGGGTACATTTCAAACGAAAGCACAAGTCAATACAAAAGCCTATTTTTATATGCCTATTTAGATAACCTGGCTTGCTATGTTGCTATGTGTTTTATGTAATATCCTACTTTTCTTTTGTTACAGTTTTACTTTTGTCCATCTCTTGGCCTCTTGGTGGCGCTCTGAGTCCAGGTTTCACAATGCAAAAAAGTGAGCTTGTATATTGGATGGATTGAAATTGTCTTTTTCTCCCCACTTTTATTTAACCCTAAAGTGCCTGAGGTCAGTGAGGTGGGTGGGTCTTACAGTACCTTCATGATGCTGTGACATCATATAAGGTAGGCTATAGGTTTGTTTCCCTGCCCACATCCCTGTTTTTTTCTACAGGCAGGTATTTGGTTGAATTTCAAAAAAGAAACCAAACAATAATAAAAAGGAGAAAGGTAAGAAATAATAACAGAGACAAACAAGCAGATTATAAATATGAAAATTGTATACACTATTATTGATGATTAAGTAGCAAGTAAGGTTAAACCTGCATCCACACATGTAAGATATGCAGCAAAAGAAATAAATGATCCAACGGAAAACAATTGCTGAAGAAATGCTGCTCAAGGACTCCAAATCACTAAAATGACTTATTATTCACCCAGTTATAGGCTATACACTCAGGGGTGCCTGCACTTTTTTTACTTTGAGCTACTTTTTAAATGACCAGCTCAACAAAATCTATACCCATTACCCACCCACAAATGATTATCCCATTGGTGAAAATAGAGGTATACGCAACACTCTTGAAAACAAAGTATTGCATTGTGGGTTTGAGCTGACCTGTACAGCCTATGTGATCTTTCACGATCTACCGTTTGGGCACAGCATGACCTGCTGTTTTGGAGCCATGCAGGGACAAGTCTGTGCAGCCAACCTGCAGAGAGTTGTGGACGGTACAAATAAAGTATAAAGCAGAAAGAGTCACCATTGATAAGATATGCTGTTTGGTATACTTTGAGCTCTTTCACTCATTTTATGTAATACCTTTATATAGTTTTTGAGACATTCTTTGAAATATGGCTCTTACCTGTGTAATTGCATTTGATACTAATTATAATGTAGGGCCTAGTTAGTAAATGGTAGCTCAGACTATCATTATCTAGGCCTACCTTACTACTCATTAAAAATATGGTTTGTTGGTTTCATGTTTTTCAATATCTCAAACCCACATCTGAGGCACCTGCATTCCTATGTCAAAATAGGTAAACAAACCTGTGGTATCACGGTAGTTTGCATCAGACATATATTGTTCTCACTTGGGGGTGAGATCAGTTAATTTAGGTTGCCACCATGGACGTCAGCATCGCTTTTTGCTTTCTACTAACTTTGTTAATCCTTTCTACATCAATGGACAGCGCAGAAGGTAGGTAGGGTAGGCATATTGTTTTAACAATGTACAGCAAAGCAGTTACTATCTGCCTAGCCTCGATAGCCAGGCTTCTATTCTAGCAATACACTTTGTCTCAAGGATTTTGAGGAGGTGGAATCGGAGGACGATGTGTGATTGGTTATATTTCATCCAAATCATGTTATTATTTTGCATGTTTCTATGCATCTTAGAAGAAAAGTATCACTTTCTTTCCTTTTAATGTTATGCTTCTATTTTGTTTGTTAACAGATAAAGGCATCAGAAATTGTCGCAAGTACTTTCACAGTGAGTAGTACCACTATATTCAACTGATAACACTGGAGACAATGAACACTGAAGTTTTTATATTATTTTGAGTTGAGTAAAGCAAAACTGTTGAATTTTATTTTCATTCAGGAGTTCAGAAGAGATCTGAAGATGGGTACTCTTTCCAGCATGGCTATGAAATCTCTGGAGATGATGAGAGATTGGAACGTAACTGTACAGTCTATGACCTTACCCCTCCACCTTCTACAGCCCTTCCTAGAGCCTCTCTGACCCCCAAACCTCCTGATGAAGAGCAGCACCGACTTTGGCCTGCTGGTGCACAATATTATGTTTTTCCTGTGTTGTATGACACAGCTGGGGGCATAATGTACTCCGCTGTCAAGTTTTCAGACATGAGAGTAAACACTGAGGGCACACAAGCAGCATCAAATGGCGGTGGTACTCGTACTCACAATGGTCATGTGGCAGACTCCACATCTCTCCAGTCTCTCTTGGCACAGGGAAAGCTACGCTATATTCCACCTAGGGTTGTTTCAGGGAAGGATGTGAATGTGAGTTGGCTAATTGCAAACGGTGCAACTTTGAGACAAGGGTTTTCCCAAAACGTTGTGACAGCCAAATCAGCAAGGATCATTCAAGTTCCAAAAAGTGACTCATCCTTTTCCCCTGGTTTTGTTATGAAGTCTCCGGGAGGCCAGCATGGTAATCTATCTCAAGCTGAAGATCGTGGCGGGTAGAGTGGCCACTTGTGGAACCGGAAGGTCCAAGTTTGATCCCGGGCTCCCCCAGAGTTAGTGTTGAAGTGTCCTTAAGCAAGACGCTGAACCCCTACATTTCTCCAAATGAGCAGGTTGGTGCCTTGGATGGTTTCCTCCACCGATCTGTGCATAATATGTGTGTGAATGGGTGATAAAGCACAATGTAAAGTGCCTTAGATAAAGGTGCAATATAAACCATAATACCATTTAATCAGCCTAGTCCTCTAACCCGGGGGATCTCAACGTTTTTGGCTGGGGACCCCCAGAAATGCTTTGGCCATGTCTCGCGACGATGATGTCATCAAGATGTGATTCACAATGTTTATGATTATTTTCATACCTCCAGTTCTAGGAAACACAGAATGGGGGGACTTCTTTATTATTTCCACACAACAGCTCTAAGGTATATCAATGTAGTAAAATGTTGAAAATGAGTGGTATTCCCCTTTAAGGATTAAAGGACCACTTCACCCCTTTTCATCTTCATTGGTCCTCCCATTTTTGTTCAAATGTTGTTTTTTAGTTTTTTGTTGTTTTAACTAATGCAAGAACCATGGCTTCTATTCCAGAAGAATGTCTTCTGTTGCAAATGTTTGTTTATATCAGTAGCTGACACAGGAAATAAAATGTCCTAGCAACAATTCATTCCACTGACATGGTCTACACAGAATTGTGAGATATTAAGATGTATCACGTATCCAAATGCGTAGAGATAGTATTTGTCAGAACTTAATACATAAATCTATGTATGTGTATAATAAAAAGGTATAATTCTTCCTGCCATGCCCATGACGTCATAAAAATCAGTATTTTAGAAGGCTAGAGGCGGGCGGGAAATCAGACTTAATTCTTCGACGTCATCGTGTATGGTGTCCAGTGTAAACATTCCATTGGCTGAGCCGCGGTGACGGGGGTTCCCTTCCCCAGACTGCAGGGGTAAAACAATAAATTGAAGCCATCACTTTAATTTCTGATACAGCCAGAGATCATAAAGTCTCAAGACAGTGGACGGTGGGAAATATCATATTTCATAACCTGGAATACTTTGTATTTCAGAAACGACCTGTTCAATTCGTTATTTATTTTCTAAAGTATTCCGTCTAATTAGATAGGTCTTTCAAAAGGTAAGTTGGCTACCTCAACTAGCTAGTTAGCTTAGAGACGTCAAGCTAATTGACGCTATGCTAGTTTTTTTTCTTTAGCATGCTAGCCAGTGCTTTGTCTGATCTGGACTGAGATTCGTTAGACAGACAGCAGCGGCTTATACTTCTACATCTGTTATGGAGTTAGTTTGACTAATAACCTTGACCAAGTAAACTGGCTGTTACAGTTTAATGACTGGTGTCAAGCAGATCGGCAACGTTTAATGGGTTCCTTTGTTTCACACATGCTAACGTTAGCTGGTTAGCATCAGTGTTTCAATGATGTTTAGCGTTAGGGTTTTATAGGTGTAATAATCTCATGTCCTGTCTACGGTGTAATTTACCGATAACCGGCCATTCGTCAGATTATTATAAAATGGTTGCTAGTTGTTGGTAAACACAGCGCCTGGGCCTCCGTGGTGCATAAGATGCACTGCATTGTTTGACCGGGATCACATCATCAGAGTGAAAGCCAAGGATTTGTGACTTGACTGCAAACAATATAGCACTCGAATGCGATATTCTCGGCTATGTAAAAGACCGTGGCGGCATTTGTCCACGCATGTTCATAAATAAGTAACGTCGGTGTTTGTCTATGCTTTAACCTAACGTCAAACTGAGCTGAACGTGTGTGACCGAAAAACAACGACGCCACAAGTTAGCAACAGCTAACCGTCAGCAGCGCTTCCTCCTCACCGTCACCGGTGTTCAGTTCACTGAATGTCTGTCAGTGCCGCCGCTAGCTAGGCGGATAGCAGCCGGTCGGCTAACCCAGTTAGCCTCTTTTAATCTAGCTGCATTGGCATTAATGTGTGCTTCGTCGCGCGAGCGAAAACAATGGACGCATTTTCAACTGAAATGTGTTTTTCCAGTTGAAAATAACGTCGAAGCTAACCGCTGATTTTATACTTGGTTGCGCGCGGGTGTCGCGCACCGAAAACAGCCGATGTACAAGCCCACAGCTGCGACGCGTTGTGAGCTTGTAGATCGTCTACTCTATATAGCTCACCGTTTATGTTTAACGATCATCACCAACCGATCCCGTCAATTAGTGATAATATCGCGATAATGAATGGGTCAAGTCCGTTCCCGACCAAACATTTCATAACCGTCCTTATTTATAACCTTGTCAAATGATGTGCAAAACGTCCTGTAACAATCAAAACATCAATGTAGGAGGTGGAAAGCCTGGTGACGCGAGGTTATCAATGTAGTAGCCAAACCGTGGGAGGCCCAACGTTATGTCCATCACGATGCAGTCCCCCTAAATATAAAGGGGCGTCCAACTTTATTTAAAATGTAACGTTGATGTTAATCATGTTATATTAAATTACTGTTATTTTGTTGCACTGCTTGACCGATGCTTTGCTTAGTAGTAGATGCTTGTCCTCCTTGTCACAATGGATAAACATGATGGCGCAGTAGTAGTGGTGGGTGCTTTGCTAGCTAGCTAGAGGAAAATCACTTGACTGCTTTACACTGATTGATGTGGGCCAAATGAGGGACAAAGGCAAGCAAATCCATAACCATGATCTATGCAAAATGATTAGCCATCTGCTCCGTGTGTGATGTTAAAACAGTAAATGTACATTTAAAACAAATGTGACTTGGATGAATTATTTATAAATATCCTGTGGTTATTTGCCAGCAGCATAACTGGCCACAAATCTTGTACATTGTGTGTAACATGACAGAACGTAGTTACCCTAAGTAACCTTACATGGAATGTTTGGAGTAGTTAGTTAATACTAATGTATACAAGGGACACGGGAATATAACTGGAACAATAATTGACATTGAACCCCATTTATGTGCTGAGATGGAGGATGAGCTGATGAGCTTTTCCCTTATCTGGACCAGGTCCTGTACAGTGTACAACCATTCCATACGTTGCGTACCATACCAGCCTCTATTGGAAATGGCCAAAACAAAATAACTGCACTACACTGTGGAGTTTTTGCCACATTTGTTATGTTGTGATGAGTTGGCATGATGATTTCTAAGCAATAAGCATTGCTGTATTTGTTTGGCATCGTTACTGAGTGATTGTCATTGTTCTGTTTCAGCACTTAATATTGTTTACCAAAGAAATGGTGATGGAGAAGCCAAGTCCCCTGCTTGTAGGGCGGGAGTTTGTGAGGCAGTATTACACACTCTTAAACAAGGCACCAGACTTTCTGCACAGGTAAACCCAACACAGTACTTTCTTGAAGTCAAGTGGAATGTCAACTGGTTCTTGTTTATTCTCATTCTGAATTGTTATATTTATGACGGAGACGTTTTGCAATCTCTTGAGTCTGAGCTATGTTACTAATAAGCTAAAATGACGCAGTTTAATTTGCAACATAGTGACACATCCTCAGTTGTCTTGCACTACTTGATTTACCTTGAGAGTTAACAAATGTTAATAGTTAAAGTTTGTTTGCCTAGTGAGATCATCATTGTGTTAGACAACAGCTCATCAAAATGATAAAAAATACAAAAATAGCATGACCTCACGTCACACTGGGTGATACTGCTGAGAACATATAGGTTTCAAATGACAGTTACTATGTTGGTAGTGCAATGACGGCCAAATGATTAACCAACTTACAGTTGTGCTAAATCTGTGGCATTGGTCTTGTTCTAGGTTCTATGGACGGAGCTCTTCCTATGTTCATGGGGGACTTGACCCTAATGGGAAGCTAGCAGAAGCAGTATATGGGCAAGCGGTAAGTGTGTGTGTGTGTGTGTGTGTGTGTGTGTGTGTGATTATGACCACATCTCTTGAAAAGGCTGGTCTCTGCATGTATGTGGCAAGCACAATTTTACAGATGATGTTGATTTAGTAAAAGAAAAAATCCTATGATTTCGTTTACTGAGGATTCATTTAGTCAAGAATGGCCATACTATCCCAGCAAGCCAAATTAAGTTATGATGACATCTTCCGACCTCCGGTGACATTCAGGACTAGGCCAGATCACAGCCCATATGTGGATGATCTTTACGTCATTTCCAGGACCTGTACGTCTTCACCAGTTGAAATAATATAGCTTATTCTGGGCCAGATCTGACTAGTTATGATATGCCTCGATCTTTCTGATTCAATCAGGGACGTCCATCTTAGTGGGCACAATTTATGGTGGTTGAAATCAGGTGATATTCTGGGCCTGATCTGACAGTCTTGGTTTGACTTGATCTGGCCACAAAAGAGACGTCACTAATTCGTACAGGTCCTGACCGTGCTTGCTGGGATGCAAAAACACCTCTCTTGCCATAATTGAATGCCTGGTAAAGTGAAAGTGAAACTCCTGTAGAGTGAAAGTTGGACAGTAGCTGATATTGGTTACACACCAACATTATTATTGTTTGTATTTATAGATGAGTTATTAACCCTATTGAAGATAGCACATTTTTTCTAGATCTCATTTTTCTCAATTGCAGTTTCATTGCTGTTTGACTTCTTTTCACTAGCTGATAGCAGCTCAACATGTGTTTTTCAGTGCCACTGCTTTGCACAAACCGTATTAAAGCGTATTGGGAGTCACGATGGACACAAAGCATGAAATTGAAGGGACATCAAATAGGCTTGCCTGAACCTTGTGGGGACAGCAGCATACCAGAGTAATATCAGTGTACCAAGTCCAGCCTACTAGCTTTACTCCCTGTCATAAATATTCTCTCACACAAGCCGTATCACCTGTCTTCCATGTTGGCAGAACTTGGCACCATGGACTTGGATCCTCTCTTTTTTTCGTATTGGCAAACACTTAATTTCTAAATTAAGAAATTGATTATTCGGATGTCTCTTGTGCACACACTCACACACTCTTCTGTCTCAAAATATATCTCAGGAAATCCACAAGAAGGTTATGTCCTTGCAGTTCAGCGAATGCCATACTAAGATCAGGCATGTGGACGCCCATGCCACGCTGAGCGATGGAGTGGTGGTTCAAGTCCTCGGAGAGCTATCCAATAACGGCCAGCCCATGAGGAAATTCATGCAGACCTTTGTCCTCGCTCCAGAGGTGAGGGCATCTTTCAAGCCAACCACATCGAGTTGACTTTAAATAAATCAGAAATGCTTGAAGGCAAAATATGCAAGAAAAGGATGATGTTTTGTTTTTCATATTAAAGGAGGGGCTACACACGTTTATGCCCAGTACATCTAAACTGCACAAAAAGTTCTGAAACCTAACTTTGGTCCATTATTTCTCAACTTGAATAATACCAATTGGTATTGTATTTTATAGCATAGACTTGGCATTGCGCCTCAATTACCCAGAAGCCAGGCTCAGTGATTTTAGTTTTTTCCGGCCACATGATCCAAACGTGTGACGTATCCCAAAGCCTTATAGCTGAGAGAGTTGCGCCATTGAGGGGTCAGAAAACATCACTCGAGCACTAGTCTGTTCATGCAGCCTTGGAGTGTGACGAGCTGGAGTTTAAAATGCATTGTTTTCAACAAGGGCGACGCAAATATCAGCAATTTTAGGCATGTGTGCAGCATAAAAGTATTGCACAGTGACGACTAAAGTCTAAAAAAATTATGTTGTACTATTACAAAAAAAAATCTAAAATGTAAGATCATTAAAAGTTATCAATTACAATACAATAACAATGAAAACATAACTCGTGTTTGGGAGGGAAAGAGGTCTTATCAATTAACCCGTGAATGGGAGTCCATGCCTTCATTTTACACTCGGCGTTAGGGCACTCTGTAGTGTGTCAAAAATCCATGCACGGCCGCAACAGCTGGGGGGGCCAGCACCAAAAATGTGAGAGGACCTGTGATGTCAACGTTTTGTTTGTATTTCTTTTCTATTAATTTAGTCATTAAGGTCCACAGAATGAGGGGTCTGCTCTGCCGGAATTTCCACTTCCGCCTAGGAGTGTTTTTCGTGCAAAACTAATGCTTGGAATGGATTCAGAATCATTGACATGTCACATGCTACTTAAAGTATGATGAAATTTGGTGGGTTTCTTTCCTTCGATGTTTCCAGCAGAGCAGACTTCTCAGTCTGTGGACCTTAATGGCCAAGTGAATAGAACAAACGCAACTAAAAAGTATGACATCACATGTTAATCCTTAACCATTGAGCTTTTGGGCCTGTGGCTCCCCGGCTATTGGCACCTCCTCATCTGGTCACCAACCTAGCCACATTTTGCTATGGGATGGCATCCCATTCCTCAACCAATTTTTGTTGCAAGTCAGCCGACGTGGTTCTCTTGGTCACTCAAGCACGTACAGCACGCCCAAGCTGATCCCACAAGTGTTCAATTGGGTTGAGGTCTGGACTCACGGCAGGCCTTTCCATCCTCTCCACTCCCAAATTCTGGAGGTACTCTGTAAAGATCCTGGCTCTTTGGGGGTGAGCGTTGTCATCCTGGAGGATGGCGTTGAATCCCAGATTGGAATCTCATCCCAATATCTCACTGCATTGAGATTGCCTTTAATGATGACAAATTCTGTCTTGTCTGAGAGAGATACTGCCCCTACCATACCAAGCTTTTGTGGCCGAGTATGGATTTTGCAGACACTACTGAGTTGCCGTCTTCCCTAACACTGTAAAAATGGCAAATATGTGTTTTTGCGTTTTCTTTCCTTATTACTGTGTGAGAGTGCAATGATCCACTCTACTAAGCCAGGGGTTCCCAATCTTTCTATTACCACGGACCGGCTGACTGTAGTCTGTTCATAAGATGTTCACGGACCGGCCTGGCTGGGGGGGGGGGGGAGGGCGGGCAAGTCGGCAAGTCTTGTATCATCGTGGACCCGTAAGACGGTTGACTGACCTCAAGTAACCTGCCTGCTGCTATATTATATCACAACATAGTGTTCTATCATTGTCATTTACCATGTCATTGATCCTGGTGAACGCACGGTTATAGATTCACGGTCTGGAAAACTTGGGATTCCCTTCCTGTGGACCAGCACAGGTACATGTACCAGTGGTTAATGGGTACCTCTGCACTAAGCAACTCAAAGCAATAGTGAATACCAACCACTTGCAGTTTTGGCAAATTCTCTGGAGGCGCTGGCCACACGTTTAGCTGTGTTGCTCATTCCACAAACACCCGATCCTTATAACATACAATACCAATTGGTATTATGGACCAAAGTTAAGTTTCCGAACCTTTTGTGGTGAGTTTATAACATTCTTCTTTAGCTACTGAGTAGCAACTGTGCATTGAGTGCCTTTCTAGGGCTGTATTCTATGAAGTCCACATTTCTGTCATGGGTATCGTACCATACCTTCAAATCTGTGGATGGGGATTCATTTGTTGCATGTTATATCGCTGTTGTATTTCAAAAGTTACATTGAAATGATTTAGTTTAATGCTATCCTATAAAACTTGGGCCTTAATGAACAAACATGCCAAAAGCTATCGGCAACATTTCCCAACATGTGGAAAAAGTAGCAGAATCATTTGTGAGAAATGCAACTTATTCTGTTTTGGTGATTGTTTTTCTCCCATGTTTTCCGCAGGGTTCTGTGGCAAACAAGTTCTATGTCCACAATGATATCTTCCGCTACGAGGATGAGGTTTTTGGTGATTCTGAAGCTGAGCTTGATGAGGGTAATGGAGCAAAACTTTTACATACATTTTACAGTTTACAGTGTTAAACGTCAATGCAACTTGGTATAAATTGTCATAAAGAGATAAGATAAAGATAAGAAAAGATAATACCAAAAACAAAAACCACAGTGCGTGAATCCCTTTATCCCCGTTGTTTCCCTTCTTAGAATCTGAGGAGGAGGTTGAGGAGGAGCAGGAGGAGAGGCAGCCATCACCTGAACCCCTTCAGGAAAGCCCTAACAGTACCACCTACTACGAACCACACCCTGTCACGTATGTTCACAGATCTATAACTGTAATTTATCCTTTCACTGTATCTACAGTATGCTTGGAAGCACCCCATCATCTAATCTAAGCGCACTCAATTCTGTAAATGACATGAAACGATGATTTCATACCTAAAAAGACACACTGTAAGACAATTGAGTGGTAAACCAAGTTATTGTATATCCTGATAAGAAATGCCATATTTCCACACACAGGATACACAATAGCCTAGTGCTCTGCAGTCTACAGTATTTTTTTTGAGATTTCGTTATTTGTGTGCTACAGTAAGTCTGTAGACGCTCAATCCATAGCCTGTCCAAGTGTCCTTCAGCTTGACATTGCACTCCTACCTACTTACTTGACTGTATGTACTGTATGTCACTCTAGATAAGATCATCAGTTTATGTGAATTCCATTTTAATGTGATGTGTTGGAGAAAAAACCTATTGATTGGTACCTTTGCAGCAATGGAGTTGAGGAGCCCATGGAAGAGCCGACTCCAGAACCCGAGCCAGAGCCTGAACCAGAACCCAAGGTAGAAGAAATAAAGTCGGAGGTAGATGACAAAGTTCTGGAGGAGATGGAAGAGAAAGCCCCATCCCCTGTTCCCGTTGAGTCTCCTCCCAACACTCAGGAGCCCCCCAAGGTGAGAACAATGTATTTTAATTTTAATTGATTGAATACTTTGTACAGATGTACGGTTTATAATGATAAAAGGAGAACACAAAAAGCCATAGGTGCTTGTTTCCATTGTGGTCCTCTGTGTATTCTCTTGTCTCGATTGGTTAAAGGTGGTGCAAGTGATATATTTTCGTAATATATTATATACATTTCTTTTGTTATAAAGTAAAAACATTATATAAATTATAAAAGCAAAAAAAACCTTTTTAAACGCAACATTAGAATGTTCAGTTACACGTCACCAACCTGGGGCAGCTGGATGGGAACCGTGATGTTACCATGTTGAACCCTGGATCCCCCAGAGTTGGTGTCGAAATGTCCTTGAGCAAGATGCTGAACCCCTAATTGCTTGTGTGTGTGTGTGTGTGTGCGTATATAGTGTGTGTGTATTAGGGCATTTAAATTAACATAAAAATCGATTAGTCGACTAGCAAAACGGTTGTCGACACTGTAAATCGAGTATTCGCTAATATTATTTTTAAGTGGTGCAACCACTTCCTTAAGTGTGGGTGCGTCTGAGCACGAAAACAGCATGGTTGTTTTTCACCACCTGTGTGCAACCTAACACACAAACGCACATATTAACTGTATATATGGTGATTTCGGGTGTGCCAGTACAGTACAGTAGAGGGACCCTCACACGGTAACTTTGTCATTTCTCAACTGTTTCGGACGCGGGCGGCTCGCCGGAATCGGGCCGGCACCCTGGGTGCGTTCCTGTGGGTCTGGAACCCCGCCCCTGGGGACCCCCACACGGAGTTGCACCACTTACTTCACATGGGTGTGATTTTAATATATATATATTTTTGTTGCTTTTCTACAGCAGACATGCAGCTGTGAGCTCTTTTGCTTTGTTGGTAGTTCTCCAACCTACGTACTAATCCATTCATCCTGGCTGATTGATCATATACAAGCTTACTGTACGTGGATTCACCGCCACTCGTGTGGGCTGCAGTGGCAGCATTCAAGACACAGTCCCTCCTCACTCTGCCCAATATTATCCACAGTTTGGTGACAGTCCCACTACAGTAGCTCTTGCCGCCCATGATGTCATGCTTATTTTTCTTATTTATCTTTCTTTATGCTTAACAAAGGTGCAGGCGTGCGGCATTATTAAAAACAAACGGTGCCTATGTCGCAATCATAGAGTTATAATGGTCGCAACGGAGTGAAGTGATCACTGTAGCCTGCTAGCTAGCAAGCCTAGCATGTAATAATAACCTAGCTCCTTCTAAGGCTATATGGACCAGAGCTATAATCATAACCATTATAAAGACCAAAGGAACTGTGGTTCTAACTTGTTGTGAACATTTAGGCTTGTATGAATTGAATGAATAACATCCCATCGTTTTTCAACCAGCGCTGTCCTCTCCTCCGTGCCTGTATAACTCAATTTCCAAGTAACGTACGCTATGCTGCTCCGTAGAAAGGTCTTGCACTACGAAAATAGCAGATCTACAAGCTCACAAGGCGTCCATCAGTGAGGCAGTGTAGCCAGCCTGCATGGCTCAGCTGTGTTAACCCTTCACTCCATGTTCGTTTCAGAACACGGTGTTTTAAACCGTGATTGTATGGAAAGAAATTATGATATTTTACCGCCGAATAATCGACTATTAACTGATTTTTATGGTATTCGTGTCGACTATCAAAAATCACGTTTGGTTAATGCCCTAGTGTACTGTGTATATATGTATATGGCACCATTTACCTGAAAAGGCTGGTCTTTACATTTATATGGCCCCTACTGTTTGGTCTAGGAGGAGGCATTTTGGCCATATACACACCTCCCTAGGCCAAAGGTTGGTACTCGCAGCGACAGGTACTACTGTGCATGAGTTGCCCTTTTACCTCGGGACTCCCCTTGGCCTCCCATGCGGATGGCAACACCCAAGACGGGGGAAGGGAGTTCGCAACTCGGATGTCTCATTGCTGTCTCGATGAGGGAATACGGCTTAGTGCTTGTCTCCACCAAAGCTCCTGGTGAAAACGGCAGCAAGCAGTATTGGGGAAAGAAGAGTTCAGATTCAGTGATTTCTGTCTAAATTTCCATGCTGCTAATTCACTATGGTGATGTTGCCTATCCAACGCTTTTTTTTTCTCTCTCTACATTTCCAGCTAACGAGCACTAATTCACCTAGCCGATATTGGCTACACAAATTAACTTCATTCAAGACTGTGGCGTACTCGTTTGTCTTGTCACTATTATTCTCTTTTTTGAGTGGTGCAACCCCCCCCCTCGGAATCCCCCACACAGAGTTACACCCACACACAGCACCGTAAGGGAGTGGTTGCATCACTCAAAAATTAAATCGCACCAGTGTGATCTGAGTGGTGCGGAACTTCCAGACCCACAGGAATGGGCTCAGGGAGCCGGGCCGGTTCCAGCGAGCCGCCCCATGTCTGAAAACGGTTGAGAAATGACTGTTACCGTGTGGGCGTCCCCGGGGGGTCCCTGGAACATCCAGACCCCCAGGAACGGGCCCAGGGAGCCGGACCGTTTCCAGCGAGCCGCCCCATGTCCGAAAACGTTTGAGAAATTATAGTTACCGTGTGGGGGTCCCCAAGGGGTCCCTGTACTGTACTGTCACAACCAAAATCATCATCCTATACTGTACAGTTAATGTGTGTGTGTGTGTGTGTGTGTGTGTGTGTGTGTGTCTACACAACAGTGACACTATTTTCCAACCAGCCAGAGACCCAGACACACGCAAAGCTCCGTATAGGAGTGGTTGCACCCCTCAAAAAGGATGGTTCTTTGCGATTTGAACGGATGTGAAATAAATACATTGAGGGGGAAAAAAACACTTGATTGTCATATTAATGACCATTTGTTTTTGTCACAGAAATTCTTCGGACTCCAATGACCCATTTTAGTTTGTTCCATTGGACATGCGATATATTGTGACTCTGGTCCTATTTTGGTTAATTTTCTTTCGCTGCGTCTGTTTCCGGTATGGGTGTGTTTCTGTGTGCGATTTATGCAAATGGTTCTCAAATTTTCATTTTAACCCATTTAGACCTGAAACACCTTTGAGCAATGAATTCTAAATCCTGGTTACCGCACAGTTAAAATATTAATGCTTCTAAAGACATTAGCTTTAGCTGATTTTCGCTAGCTGTTTTGGGTACGGGGGCGTAGTGGTCTTGTTCTCCAAGCGAAGTAGAACGAGAGTCTATGGTGGCAATAGCCAACAGTGCCCAGATGATTGGTTCGTGTGCTGCTATCAGTATGCAAATAGGTCTGTGTGAGGAGGACACAGATGATTGGTTTGTGTGCCGTCTGTATGCAAATTGTCTGTGACGACTAACGACAGACATTATTGATAGGGCAACGTCACACATTGGCATAATTTCAGAGGCCCCCCTTGGCTGCTGCCTCTCTAGTATATAACATAACCATATTCATCAATGTCCAACCATTCTTATGCTGTGATTGGCAGGATGTCATGTGACTGATGTGTAAATCACACGCGAGCCCTGTCGTGTGACGGTTCATGTAGTCATGCTGGTTTCCATGTTGCATTGATAAATGAGAACCAGGGCCACACAATCCGTTGGTACTCCAGACACTTCATTCAGGAGTGGTGGGCAATGGTTCCGCAGGGCAATGGTGCTGCGGCTCCGCTTGCTGCTTGCATGGCCCTCCTAAAGGCCTCACGAGGGTTGTTGGGCTTCCTCCTCATGGAGGACACAGGCTGGGACGCTAACCCATAATGCTCAACCGTGTGCCGTCTACATTCCGGCTGTCACCCGTCTCTCCGGTGGTTACCAGACTATACCTGGTTGTCACATGAGTGGCATATATACTGATTCTCAAACATTTTCATGTCAAGCACCCCCAAATTGATGTACAACAAAAACATTTTTTGCCATATTTTCTTTGCAATATTTGAAAAATAGCAGGTCTACAAGCTCAGGCAAATCACATTGTGAGCTTGTAGATCGGCTATGTTCAAATAGCCATGGTACATGGGGTTAAAGTGGTTAAACTGATTTTGATTACCGGTACTAATTTGGCTGCAGACTCCCTGGAACTCCTGCAAGGAGCCCTGGGGGTCCTCTTATCCCACCTTCATCCAACTGACACACTTCATACTGTTGTCACTTCCATCTCTCTACTCCAGGAGAGATGTATTCTCATTGTCCTCATTATTGGAAAGGATAATAAGCAGGGGAAAGGAGTACCAGAGGTGGCAGCTAGGCATAGATCAATAATAATAATGTGATAACCTGCACTGCAGTCCAGGAATCCTGTCCTGATCTAGAAAACTGATCTGAAAACAAACGGAAGTTAGTTTGAATATAAGTAGGTTTATAAGCAGGCAAGAGAATCAACAGTTGAAAGTTTGACAGCAGAGGAAAGGAACAGCAGCATTGCAAAGTCGGTCAGATATGAATGAACTGAGACTTTGAAATCTATGGTAGCTCTTGACAAATCACACCAGTAATCTGAATTGGATCACATATAGTCACATTAATCATGTGTGATTCGCCCATTCGGTGGTGTAACCGTCTGGGCACCCGACTGGTAATCCAGTCGCAGTGTGCCGCGGGTTCGACTCCTGAGCCCGACACGGCCTTTACTGCATGTCTTCCCCCATCTCTCTCCAGTTTCCTGTCAGCCTACTGCCTGTCCCTTAAAAAAAAGGTGTCAGCCGCAAAAAAAAAAGGCTTTATTATAGTACTTAAATAAAACATTTGTTGTAGTTTGCTTTCATTTGTGTTGGCTCAGCTCACATGGTGGCTACCGCCATCACCACAGCTAGTTTACATTCCTGTAGGAAACACTGTAAACAGTACATAGACTTATATTAGACATTGGTTAATAGCAAACAATTAGATTTGTGTTCAAATTAGAAAACACAGGATTTTTCTCTAAATTCAGGTGTGTAGTGAGTCTTGAAAACCTAACGTGTGCACCTTTTTCTTTTCTGATTAATTCTAATGATCGTTTTCTTCTATCACCTGTCAGACCTTCTCCTGGGCATCGGTTACCAGTAAGAATCTTCCTCCCAGTGGAACAGTACCTTCCTCTGGAATCTCCCCCCATGTTGTCAAAGCTCCAAGCTCACAGGTAATTTGTCACAAATAAATCAATAATGCAATAATAAGTATTATTGGCTGCTAATTTTCTCTGGATAAAATTATTTTGACAAACAATTGGGTCATTATGACTAAAACATTTTGTTCCTGTTGAAAAATAGAAAACTACTAAAATAAATTTCTTAGTGTACCAAAATATAAGAAGAGACCACAGGCAGCAGCAAAATAATTGGGCAACTGTTATTGCCCAAATTACTACATTTCTTATCTTTTTCATTTGTCTTTTTTTTTTTATCACACTGCTTCTTTGTTTTGCCATTGTGCAAATAAACAAATCTCTTCCTCCTTCACTGTGACCCATAACAGCCCAGAGTGGAGGCGAAGCCTGAGGCCCAGACAGCACCCCTACGAGGACCACGGGACCAGCGCACACGTGACAGACCTGCCTTTGCACCACGGGGACCCAGGCCAGGTAGAAACCAATCCTCAGTGTCCTGTCCTGTTCTGCGCCAATCTGATCTACTAATCTATGAAATACCGTATTGTGCCGAATATAAGATGACTTTCTCAAGAACTTGAGAAAGCCTGGAGGGGCGAAACGTGGTTTCATTAGGTTGAAATAAAGAGGACGGGGAGCAGAATTATATTGTGTGCGGACATTTCATTTTTTTCTTCATTAATCATTTTTTGGGCCCAGCGCCGTATTTAAAAACTGGGATGTGCATATCTTTTTCCTTCTTTACATATAGTAAAATACCAGACATGCTTATAGTAATACAAACACTTGCAGACCATTTGTATCAGAACTGGTGTAGGATAGATGGGATTGATACAGCTTTTTGCTTAATAATCCTGGATCTTTTGTCACGTATGTGATTTGCCTTGCATTTACAGATTTAAATGATCGATGTTTGTTAACAGATTTATTTCACATTAATCTTGTTCTTTTTTTTTTGTCTGTGTTGAAACCTTCCAAGTTGTTCCATATTGACACTGACTGTGTTTCTTGTCACTGTCAGATGGTGTTCCATCCTCAGAGTCACAAACAGGAAAACCCCACTTCAGCTTTGTTAACAAAGGTAATTTCATTCACTTAAATTCCAGGAGCTGAGCTGTAGCAAGACAGTTGGTTGTATAGTGCAATTGAGTTCACAATCGGTAATTGTTTTGGTGCTAAGGTATTAGAAGTAGTGATTGTTTATTGCAGTGAAAAGTACAGAAGTAACATTTTATACCCAATGGGCCTCATTCACACACAATCTAAGGCAGGGGTATTCAATTAGATTAGGCCGGGGGCCACAACTGTAGAATGATTGTGTGTGGGGGGCCGCACAGTGTGCGCGCGAAGCGCGGAAATTTGTGGGTTCTCAAAATGCTTTTTGTGCTCAAACACGAAGATTTATGTATATTTCCGAACAGTAATGAGCAGGGTAATATGCCTATACAGGTATATGCCACCTTAGAATAGATGTAGGCCTAGACCTATTTGACAGTGCATAAACAGCATTGCTTTGACATTAACGACCATCAGCTGGACGGACACACACACACACACACAAACATTACATAGAGCAGTGATTCCAAAGTGGGGTCCGGGGACCCCCAGGGTCCTTGAGGCAGTTCCAGGGGGTCCCCAGGGAAATGGTTTGGAATCAAATGGACCCTTATGGGTCTGTAACTCTGAGAGTGTACAAATGGAACCAAATGGACCCTAACAGGGTTTATTATTGTGAGAATGATGGCTTCCATTTTCGCAACTTTTCAGGACTAGAAAGCCTGCAGTTTCTATTAGCTTGGATTCTCCATTGATGTCACTGTTGGGTGGGTTTCTGAACTGCCCACAGCCCTCCTATGTGACACAGACAGAGTAGAAAAAAATGTGTCATTTTATCATGATTATTAGTGAGGACCTATTATATGAAGATAGGTTGAAAAGTGGTCCTTTAATGATTACCGTCATTATGGTAATCTCACAATTAATATCGCACACACCATACCTGTAACTTTTATTAGCCCTATTATTATTCTCAAAAAAAAAGAAAAAAAACAAGGTTTTTTTTTTTTTTTTTTCAAAATTCTTCCAGGGGCCACAAGGAGGCGCTCCGCGGGCCACATGTGGCCCGCGGGCCGCCAATTGAATATCCCTGATCTAAGGCGTCAAGGCGTTGCAACGCAAAGCAAATCAGTTAATTGTGACAAGTGAACTTGCACGTTGGATGTTCCTAGAATGGGGCTTGGAACAATGCTAATCATCTACAGATGACCGTGCGTTTGATTTATGCGCATGTGGAATTCATTATCTGACAGTGATAATACCTCTGTTCAGGACAAATTAAGGCTTTACACAGCCTATCATGAATCACACTTCGGTCTGTAATGAGAAACATTCACTAAAGCTTTGTGAATGAGGCCCATTGTCTTTAAAGAGTGCTTGTTTTTTTTTATTTTTTATTTTAGAATATGCAAGACCTAAAAGGCACAAAGCAAACAATAAAATAAAAACATCAACAGGAGAAAAAAAAAGAATAAAACAGGAGTATGCTTGTTTTTTATTGACTGAATACGTAAGTAGTCAGAAATGTAATCCAACCCTTGATGCTGAATGCCAAACAGGGATGCATGAATACTGGAGAACTCGGGTCGCCGACTCTTCTTCATCTTTGCCGAGATTTCTTCCCCTTTCGCCGACTCTTCGTCACTTTGGGTCCCATTTCTAACATAGCAGACAAAAAAACGCAATAATACATGGCATCAACAAATGCAAACGCATACAAACACTATTTACGAAAGATTGGGAAATTACATTTACCTCGCCTTTTTGTGACGATGGTATTGATGCTAATTTATAAGGTTTATAATTTTACCCATAACCCTGTTATGCAATCTGAATGGGTGATTGTGGTTGTTGTGTGTCCATGCAGGCAGAGGAGATGCAGAACCCAGTGAGATGTGTGATGAGTTGTGGTTGTGTGTCCATGCAGGCAGAGGAGATGCAGAACCCAGTGAGATGGACAGTGATGTGATGAGTTGTGGTTGTTGTGTCCATGCAGGCAGAGGAGATGCAGAACCCAGTGAGATGGACAGTGATGTGATGAGTTGTGGTTGTTGTGTGTCCATGCAGGCAGAGGAGATGCAGAACCCAGTGAGATGGACAGCAGACGGATCATCCGGTACCCTGACAGCCACCAGCTATTTGTTGGCAACCTCCCACACGACATAGACGAGAGCGAGCTCAAAGACTTTTTCATGAGTACGTCCACCTTCTCAGGCCTAAGGAAGAAATCAGTGGTTACCTCTGGCTTTTTCCTGTCACTATTCTTTAAAAAAGAATCCAAAAACATACATTTACGTTGTACATTTTAGTAGTGTCCCCTATTTCCCTCCCCACGCTAAGGGTGCAGCAGTTTAATAGATACATTTTCATAATCAATTTCATTGACCCGCACATTGCCAATTGCTGGTTCAAGAGCATTTATTAGTAAAGCATAGAGCATATAACTATGCTTTACTAATAAAGCATAGAGCATATAACTATGCTTTACTAATAAAGCATAGAGCCTATAACTATGATTTACTAATAAAGCATAGAGCATATAACTATGATTTACTAATAAAGCATAGAGCATATAACTATGCTTTACTAATAAGTGCACTTGAACCAGCAAGTGGCAGTGTGCAGGTGTCCCTCCTTCCACTTCCGTCTTCTCTTCATATTGATTAGTTTGATAATTTGAAATAAATATAAAAAATCAAGTCCACATAGACCCATTACTTAATTTCTTCACGGTAGATTGGTGAGTGTGAAGTGTGAACCCTCAGACATGTTTACATTACACACATTTGGCTGTAATTTGGAGGATGTTATTGTTCATATCTAATTTGTCTTCCAGCCTATGGAAATGTTGTGGAGCTGAGGATCAACACCAAGGGTGTGGGAGGAAAGCTACCCAACTTTGGCTTTGTGGTCTTTGATGATTCTGACCCTGTCCAGAGAATCCTGGGCGCCAAGGTAGAGGGGGCAAGTACACTGACGTTTCATTATCCACTCAATATGATCACTTGGTGACGGTTTGGTGGCACACATTGCAAAAAATTTACACCACTTTTAATTTTACTTCCTCATTGAGATAAGCTGTTCAGAGACTGATCTGAGTAAAGCCAAAAAAACTCCCCCCTCCAGTAGTAAATAAATTAGTAAAGGTCTCTGACAATAAAAAATACAAGAATAATCTGTATAAAGAAATAAAAGTGCAAATCAAACTCTTAACAACAAAATATCCTGTGTGCAAACCGGTGATTGAGGTGGATGGTGAAACCGATTGGGGTTGTGGGTACTCTTGTATTTCTCACCTGCTTTCTTTACCCTGTTGGTAACCTCATCCCATATACCCCACTCCTCCTGCAGCCCATCATGTTCCGTGGTGAGGTGCGTCTAAATGTGGAAGAGAAGAAGACGAGGGCAGTGCGTGAGCGAGAGACTCGTGGAGGGGATGACCGTCGAGATATGAGGCGCAGCGACCGAGGTCCCGGTGGCCCGCGTGGCATTGTAGGAGGAAGTGGAATGATGCGCGACCGTGACGGCAGGGGCCCACCCATGCGGGGAGGCATGGCTCCCAAGCCTTCCGGTATGGGTTCTGGGAGGGGGGCCGGTGGTCAGGGAGGAGAGGGCCGCTTTGCTACCCAGCGCCGCTGAGGAAAGAGCCAGCAGCATTTTTGGAAGAAGTACCACCATGCTCTTCTCCATCATCTTCGACCGCTCTCGTTAACGAAACAAAGTCTACATGTATAAACGTATATATTTGTTTTGTTTATTTGTTTGTTTTGTGGTTTTTATTTTTCTCTTTTGGCTTTGGAATGTGACACAGCCTGTCAACCATTTCTTTGATGTGAAACGGACAAAAAACTAAATAAGCAAACAACAAAAATTACATGTTTTGCTTACTAGCTGTGAGCTGAGCATCCTTTTTCCAGTATCTCAAGAAGTCACAAACATTTAATTTGTAAACTTGTGGAAAAGGAAGGAGAAAAAAGGCAAACCAACCATGAGTATTCTGCCACACTAGGAGGGGACTGATAAGACTTGTACCTACAACAACACAGCCCAGCATTTGGAAGAGATTATATTGCCTTGACTTAACAGGGGTGCGCTACTTCACGAAGTCCCTCTATTGCACATTTTCTATGGTAGTTCTCTGCCCGTTACTGTTGGGGAAAAAAGAGGTCGCGGTGCAACTTTCGTGCAGTTTTGAGACAGAGGGGAAAAGCTTGCCTTTTTTATTTTATTTTTTGTGTTTCCTTTTTGAAAGAACACTGCTTCAAAGAAAATTGCATAATGCACTCATCAATATGCACTAATGGGTACTTTCTGTCGTATTACATTGACATCCATGCTCGGAACGCAGCTGGAGAGACGACCCTTACTGTTTTGCTTTTTGTTTTGTTGTCTCAAAGCGATACGACGTAAAATGGGGCAGGCCTCCCATGCTGGCTCGCGCAGAGCCTGTCTGCTGTGACCAATGTACTGTTTCCACAACTTTTTGACCCAAAACTATGCTTTCAATTATTGCTGGATAAACAACAAGACAAGCAAATCTCAACAGATTATATATATTTTTCTTTCCTCCTTTTATCAAATAAAATAAAATAAAATCTCAGAATCCTGGACTCTTCACCAAACGAATTGTGGGGAAATAAAAAGGATCATCCAGAAACCAAGCTGACCAATAGGAGAGTGGTGGCAGTGATGGTGGCTCACTCCGTTTTTCTTCTGTCGATTCAAAGTTGGTGTTTTTTTTTCTTCATGCTTTTCCTACCAGCTAGACCGTAAAACGGGGGGCCGGCAACATACCCCCCCTCCCACCCCTCCCCTTCCCTGTCTTAAAAAGCGAAGTAACATAATAAATGTACAGCAAAAATCATAGTTTACTGTATGTTCTGTTTTCTGTGTACAATTTATATATTTTTCCGCCTCCAACTTGATTTAAAAAAAAGCATGATGGTGCCTTCTATTTCATCTTTCTCCAGTCTTAGCTGTAAACGGTTGAGGTTTGGGGCTTTGCTTTTTGCCTCTTAAATGGGGCTGCTCATTTTGAAATTTGTCTATACTAGGAGCAGAGAAACTTGCAGTATTCACAAGATTAAAGTGTTTTGCTTTTTGTTTGTTTCTGATGCACATTTCGTCCCTTTCGTTACTGTTCTACCTACTACCTAAGATAATCTGCTGTGAGTTTTGTACATTTGTTTATATTGTAGTGTCTGCTCTGTCTGGGTTTTTGTAGACAATGGGTGCCTCATATAGTTCTTGGTGTGTTTTGAGGAACTGCTCTGGGGGAAGGGTTAATTTAAAAACCATGACTGTCTGAAAATAAAGAAGTCTTTGGGGTTGTCAAAATAATGGCTTCCCAGGCAAATGTGGGGTTCAGTTTAAGACTTGGTTCTTGATGAAAAGTAAATTGTGGACAATGTAACGGCACACATCTATTGCATTTTGTAATTCAGACATGGATCTAGACACCTGTATAAGCCATTACTTTCAGTCTTTAGTCAAGTTAGCACATGGGTTAATCGCTGGACTCAAATGTCAGACTGTCATGTTTTCTCTGCAGAAGTTTTGTATTGATGTCTGTGGGTTGGCTTTATCTTCAGCCTGACATGACTTAACTTTTCTATCCATTTGTATTTTCACATGCTGATTATTCATCGTCCTAGATATCAATTAGCTTTTTCTCCTCAAGGCAAGTCTTACTATGAACGCTATAACTAGTTGGATAATCCTCTTCTAATAACCTAAAATTAGTTTTGTTTTTTCTCTTAACCACATTTTAGGGAGTGAAGGTTGTTTTATTTGGTTCTCTTGCACTGAAAGAGGAAGGCATATCTAATGTAGCTGGTTTATTGACAAAAACGAATTAGGTCTTCCTTGTATGGGAGTATTAAACCATTTCCAACATTTCTGGGACAATCTGCAGTGGTTTCAGACACCCAACCTGTCCAACTGTATCTTCAGACAAATGGATAAAGGTAGCTTTTATCTTGACCGTTCCCCGTAAATAAATACTGTATTGTAAATCAATTTACAAACATGGTGCAATTCATCATAAGGTAAAGATTTGGCTGCTCTGTCTTACTCAGTTGAGGTAAAACAAATGTTTTCATGTGTAAAATCCTATCCGAATGGAGAAGCTAGTGTTTGGTGCCCCCTGCCTTTGGCATAGTGTTATGACTGCAATACCACTTTTCCCCTTAAAACGGTGTCTCACCAGTGCCTATAATATCCAGACCCCTCCCTCAATAAAATAAAATTGTAAAATAATTTGTCAGATGACTGCACCATCACCACCGTCACCTTTGCAAAAGTGGCCAGCTAAAAGGAATATAGTGAAGAAGTGCCATCATGCTTTCTGGCTATAGTGTACATCTTAGTGGCATTAAAAACCAATGTGAGTATATAGATATTTAGTTTTAGTTTTTCACTGAGATTTTACAGTGATCCACACCAACCAAACATGAAAAAGGTCCCTTGAGGAAACGGCTGTAAACCTTTTTTTTCCCGTGGTTGAATATGCAGTAGAGTGGATCCGCATTGTGTATCATTCCAGTCCCATATTATTTTCCCCTCCAGTGGAAATAGAATGAACCATCTCGGCTTTACCGGGTGTTTGTAAACAGTTCGTTGCTATCTCCATTTACTGTGTTTACCGTCTACTTGTTTCTAGTTGGGGGGGGGGGGGGGGGGGGGAGGACTGTTGCAGGTGGAGATTTTCTTCTTTTTTTAAGTTTTCCATTTTGAATGTGTTGAACTTAACATACAATAAACTACTGATATCAGCACCACTCATAAACTTGTCATGTTTTCCGGCTGTACCATTAAAAAAAGATAGATTATGTCATTAATCTTGCATGAAGACAAAGGAGACAAAAATGCAGACACTAACAAAATGTATTTGCCCCAGGGCTTGCATTTTGCTATCAAGCACAATACTTTCCTTCAGGTAGATGGCACTCCCAAAAGTGGTGTCTGTATCATACCAACAAGGGAATTTTTTTTGACCACAGAAGGTAACATTGGTTAAGTGGGGATAAAATAATAATTTTGGTTCTTGTCTAAGCCAGATTTTCTTGCAGGTATTGAGCAAGTGTTCCAGTCTTGATGGTATATCTAATTAAGTTTGAGGTTTTAAAAGACCAACCCTTAAGTTGCAAAACTGTTATTCATGATCATACTTTTTCCATCACTTACAACGTGTTGTTTGTAATTTAGCAGGAAACCGGTGGATTGTGCAGTCCGGGTAGGGAATGAGGCATTACCCCAGGTGAAGGAGTTCAAGTATCTCGGGTCTTGTTCACGAGTGAGGGGAGAACGAAGAAGGAGATCAGCCGGAGAATCGGAGCGGCAGGGGCGGTATTGCAGTCGCTGTACCGCACTGTTGTGACGAAAAGAGAGTTGAGCCAGAAGGCAAAGCTCTCTGTTTACCGAGCAAACTTCGTTCCTACTCTCACCTATGGAAATGAAGTGTGGGTCATGACCGAAAGAATATAAGGTCTCGAATAGAAGCGGCCGAAATGAGTTTTCTTTGACGGGTGGCTGGCATCTCCCTTAGAGATAGGGTGAGAAGTTCAGTTACACGAGAGAGACTCGGAGTAGAACCGCTGCTCCTTCGCCTGGAAAGGAGTCAGCTGAGCTTGTTCGGGCATCTGGTTAGGATGCCTCTCGGGCGCCTCCCTAGGGAGGTCCTCGACGCACGTCCCACTGGGAGGAGACCCCGGGGAAGACCAAGGCGCAGTTGGAGGAAATACATCGACTCACTGGCCTTGGAACGTCTCGGAATCCCCCAGGTGGAAGTCACTAATGTTGCTCTGGAGAGGGAAGTCTGGAGCTCTCTGGTGGAGCTGTTGCCCCCGCAACCCGACTACGGATAAGCGGTTGAAGATGGATGGATGGATGAACATTTGTTTTTGCAATTTTAATTCTTGAGTCTGTTACAAATGACCTTACTCCTTGTCTTTTATTTGGAAGAGGATGTGCTGGCAATTGGGCCTCTGTGAAAAACGACCATTACATTACCTTAAAGCAGCACTAAAGGCAGCACTATAACTTTCCTCTTCTACGCCGGATTTCAACCCGGTTTCCTGTGCTGACATTTTTACCATTAAGCTGCTTGCTCAGGGGATATTTACCATCAAGTAAAACTTTGTCAGAATCTGTGGTAAGTAAGTAAATGTATTTAGCACTTCTCACAGAGAGATCTCACAAAGTGCTTTTCATACAGTGAGATTAAAAAGATAAATGCTGTAAAATTAATCTAAAACAGGACAACACAAGCATGGAAATAAAATCAAAAGGTGAGACATGAGCTTTGACCAGGGAGACCAAATGCAACCACCCCAATTGTATAAGTTATATTGTTTCTACATACTCTACCATACAGATTGAACAAAATTAAAATGCATAATTGTATTAATACAATAAGAAACACCCAGATTTGTGTTTGGGGAAACTGTCCTCTACTGGCACAAACTTACCATAAAGATTTACATCATGTCAATAAGGGTTATGATGCAGATGGGTGTTATTATAGTAGTAGGACAAGGACACCCGGTCCCAAGGCCAGATTGGAAGATTTGAAAAAAGCACACAACACGAGGGGGGGTTTGTTGATGTGTGATCTGTCCAGGTGGTTTGGCTGTAGGAAGTCTGGTCAGAGAGGCTTCAGTAGGACTTCTGGTCAGAGGGGCTTCAGTAGGACTTCTGGTCAAAGAGGCTTCAGTAGGACTTCTGGTCAGAGGGGCTTCAGTAGGACTTCTGGTCAGAGGGGCTTCAGTAGGACTTCTGGTCAGAGGGGCTTCAGTAGGACTTCTGGTCAGAGAGGCTTCAGTAGGACTTCTGGTCAGAGAGGCTTCAGTAGGACTTTTGGTCAGAGGGGCTTCAGTGAAAGAAATTGTCTCACATTCAGGGTTCGCAGTTCCTCCCACAGGATCAGCAGTGTTGTCAACTGAGTAGTAGCTGTAGACAGGCTGCTGCTCTACACATTTTCAGGGAGAGAATCATTACAATAATTAGGATTTGACAATCCCACCAGTTGATGGTCAAATTGGACCTTTTACGGAGGTTTCTTTGTAGTAGTAGGCCTACTTAAGATGATGTGATTGTAGGCCTACCATTTTTGCCATCTTTTGGTGAGCTCTGTTGACTATTCTCAAGGTCACCACTGATTGGAACAGCTCCTTGAAGAAAAGACCAACGACCAAAATTATGCAGTGTCATTTCATTAAGTCCCATGTGCAGATAACTGTAGTAACTGTGAGTGAGTGTGTGACTGTGAACTAGGATATTGCTGTAAACTAACATGTGTGTGCTGAGTGACTGGTTAAGGTTAAAGGTTGTACATTATTGTTACATCTTGTGTACAGGTACATAAGAATACAACTTCTTTTTGTTTGGCTTCGGGGGCGGGCAGCATTTGTTTCCCCACGTAAAGGCCATACTGACTTTGATAAAGTGAGTGAACTATTCAATTGAAAGTTGAAACGCAGTGCTGAAATAGAATTATGCATGAACTGCATGTATTTTATACACACGAGTATAGGGTCAACTATTTTTTATTATTTTTTTGCAGCTGTACTGTATACCACTCACATTATCAAACACATTGCATTATAATTATGGATCCATGGCAGACTGTTTCACTGTTTCACGGTATGTACTGTGCAGGCTTTACCCCTCTCTCTTTGAAACTGAAGCCCCATACTTACATGTATACCCAGTACCCACCAGTCGATGAGTGTTACCACCACAGTAACCTCTCACATTATAAACATCTTTTCAGATTTTTGGGGGGTCATTTTGATTTTCTTTAAGGATTGTCTGCAGATGGTCATATGTTGCCCATGTCACCATGTGTAGATTATAGATTTAAAATTGTCTTACCTGTATTGTAGATCTGTAGAAACAGCAGGGCAATAAGAATACCTGTAGTTAATTTCCAAGCCATTGTCAAAAGAATGTGTGATCTATGTATGTTAGGACTTTTTAAACAGGGTGGATCTGAACGCCCATAGATATATTAGTCTAGACTATAGACCATCAGCTGCCTGCAATTAAATGTCTGGTATGATTGTATCAGCAGATTGTAATTAGCCTGCCCTATCATTCTTAGATTGTGAAGACATCAGATATGATAAATCACATGCATTACTGTGTGTGGGTGTGTGTGTGTGTGTGTGTGTGTGTGTGTGTGTGTGTGTGTGTGTGTGTGTGTGTGTGTGTGTGTGTGTGTGTGTGTGTGTGTGTGTGTGTGTGTGTGTGTGTGTGTGTGTGTGTGTGTTTCTTCAGTAACTGGAGTCTCCATGTCAGGGGTCACAGGGAGACCCTGATGTTATAACTGAGCAAACACTAATAACAATCTAATAGCAATGCTTACTGTCAGAATAACCTTTTAAACAAATAAATCACTTACCCTATGCCTTTAACCTATACACAAAAGAAACAACAACAACAATATCAGTTAATTTAAGTTTTGTATTAAAGGACCACTTCACCACTTTTCAACCTATCTTCATAGACTGACACCACAGCGCGTATTCAGGGCGGAGTCACAACCCCCGGGGGAAGTTGTGAATTTGCGGCATTTCCAAAACAATATTGCGCAGAGTAGCGATTATCAAACGTATTTGCAATGCCATACGTTGAAAGATCTGTTGCCCGTGGACAAGGCACGTTACCTCCGCAAGTTAGATATTACCGGCATAGATGTTTGTCCGTATGTGATTAAGGATTGGAAAAAGTTGCATTGGCAGCCATAGAAAATTCTTACCCTGGGCTAAAACCGGATGTGACGTTTTTGGGCGTTCCTGTCTTATGTGGTGTCAGTCTATATAATAGTTCCTCAGTAATAATCATGATAAACTGGCACAATGTTTTTCTACTCAGTCTGTGTCTCATAGGAGGGCTGTGGGCAGTTCAGAAACCCACCAGTGACATCATCGATAATAATAATAATAATAAACTTTATTTGTATAGCACCTTTCATACATAAATGCAGCTCAAAGTGCTTCACAGGGCAGGACACAAAAATATAATACAATAAAACAAGTAGTTAAAATGAAAGAACAATGGCAAAGAACAAAATTGAATATAAGAACATAAAATAAATAAAAACAAATAAAAACACCACATGCAGCAAATCAGTCAGGACAGGGTAGGAACGTGCATATTAAAACTCAACTAAAAGCAAGAGTGAAGAGGTGAGTCTTGAGTTGAGATTTAAAAATGTCTACAGAGGGTGCGTGTCTGAGCTCGAATGGAAGTTTATTCCAGGCCTCGATGAGGAATTCAAGCTAATAGAAACAGCATGCTTTCTAGTCCTGAAAAGTTCCAATACAAAAATGGAAGCCATCATTCTCACGAGTCACGATAATAAAAATCTAAACATTTTTGTAAAAAAATATTGTTTTAAAAATAAGTCAGCCTAACGATGATGTCACTGGTGGACGGGTTTCTGAACTGCCCACAGCCATATGAGACACAGACTGAGTCGAAAGAAATTGTGCCATTTTACCAGGATTATTAGTGAGGACCAATTATATGAAGTGGTGAAGTGGTCCTTTATTCATCTAAATCTGCAAAGTAAAAAAGCTGTTAAACAATTGTTGTGGAGTAAATTTACAATATGTGTCTCTGAGATGTAGGCTACTGGAATATAAAATTACCTAAAAATTGAAATAGATGTCATCATGTCAATGTATAGGCTGTCTGAAGTAAACAAATATTATATTTATGCTCAAATTAATTTATTATGTTTGTGGAGTTATTGTGGAGTGTGTAAATAAATTGTATTTCAAATCGAATGCATTTACATTTCATCTTTCATTGATCTTTATTTATTCCATTTGTGGTTTTACATGATTACATTAATTTACAATTGTTTCATTTTTTTCTTTTACATATTCCACAAATGGAAAAAGAGCAGGAAGCAGATAGGCCTACTGGGGGGGGGGGGGGGGGGATGTTCCTGGGGCCCGGGTCTGGATGTTCCCGGGGACTGCGGGGAGTCGGGGACCCCCCGGGGAGTCGGGGACCCCCACCTTTAATACTCTATGACCCCCACGCGGTAACTCTGTCATTTCTCGACCGTTGCCGGAACCGGGCCGCCCCCGTGGGCGCGTTCCTGGGGGTCTGGATGTTCCGTGGACCCTCGGGACCCCTCACTTAAACTATGTAATTTCTCGAAGATTCTTTCCTTAAATCATCAAAGTAGGCCTACAGTAGAGAGCACAGTAGGCCTACACTACACTACAATACAGTAAACAGAGCACAGCACAGTACAGTTACTATAAATAAATGTATAGTTGCACCGCTCAGTTCACATAGGTGTGATTTTTCATGTCGTATCAATATCATAATATTGGTGATTGGTATGTGTCTTTAAATCCGTGAACGCGCTCCTCTGCTGATCAGCCACGTATCGCCACGTCTGCGCGCATGCGCAGCGCGCTCGCAGTCGTGGAGGAGTTCCGGGGTCGACACAGACAGACAGCAGAGCAGTGTGTGTTCTGTTGAGGTTGTTGTGTACATCGTAAAGGAAAATAACTCAGCGCCGTGGTTTCGGCTTCTACGCTTCATATTGTACTTGTCAGCCAACAGCCGGGGAGCCTGACATTTCCTCTAAGGTCCAAACACGCAAAGAGGATGAACTTCTTCAGAGGAGTGATGGGAGGGCAACCTGCGGGGGCACAGCCGTCAGGAGCCGATACGGTATGTCAGTCAGCTAACGCTACGCTAGCACCATGTTTAATGACATTAACCCCGCCCGGGCCGGCGTCCCTAATACTATTTTATTTTATGAGACGTTTCATTTGTCAAACATTTTCACCATTTTAATAATCTAGCACATGTGAGCTGGCTATTTTCTAATGGCCGATATGATATGATACAGCGTTAAATGGTTATTACAAACATGTCACATTCACATAACTATCACAATGATGCTTGCACCCCGCTGTCTGAATGGACGTCTGTAGCCAGCTCCAGTAGCCTAGCAGTAGCAGTAGACTAGCTAACGTTGCAAATGTGACAGTTATGCTGTACTGCTGCTTCCTGGGGCTTGTCAGTCGCCATTTGGAGCTGGCTGCTGCTAATTTAGATGAATGGAAGAAAATAAATGCTGATACAGAATACGTACACAGTCACACACACACCTCTGCTAACATCATGTTCTTGGTTTACCTATGATCCTGGCTAGATTACTGAAGCAGACAGACTTCTCTCTCTCTCTCTCTCTCTCTCTCTCTCTCTCTCTCTCTGCATTTGATGTTTGTGATGCCTTGTTTACAGTAAGTCGCTAAAAGCTTAATACAAAAAGCCCGCAGGGCTTGTTTCCATTGTGGTCCTGTGTATTCAATTCTGACAAATGCCAACTGGTCTATGGATTTCTAAACCTGCTGCCATTCTGTTTACACCAACACACGTACTATTCTTATGCTTATGCTCCTGTTTAAACCACAGATGACTTAATATTACATTCCATTAAATGCAGCAGATTATTGACCACATTAATTTAGACAAGTTATTGACATTCCAGTTAAGACCCCAGGGAGGGGTCAAGGTACCATTGCTAATTTGCTATCTATCTGTGTCTCTTGCAGAAAGCTGCAATGTGTTGCAAATACATTTGTTTGTGTCACAAACATCACTAACTCTGTAATCAGTGAAGATCCCCCCCCCCCCCCCCCCCACACACACACACACACACACACACACACACACACACCTCTCACCTCACCTTACTTTCCTTAATCTATACTAGAAAAGTGTAATCGTACAGAAACCACATATCCTGTGGAAATGTATAAAGTGAAATATCAATCCAAGCTGTGACCCATTGAGTTAAAAAACAAACGCATTTAAAAAGTCTCTTATATTTGTTGTCATTGACAGATCCAGAAGCTGTGTGATCGTGTGGCCTCTTCTACGCTCCTCGAGGATCGGAGGGATGCAGTCAGGGCACTCAAATCCCTCTCTAAGGTAAAGACATGACAGTATTGTAGCAGCATGTTGTCATTGTAACCAATGTGGAAACTGCCTGTGTTCTCTTCTGTCTGTATTCATGAGATGCATTGTCAACATCCTCTCCACTTATTTTTTAATTATTATTTTTTAATCAAAAGTAGCTGTTGGCCAATACAGTAATTGTACAACTCTTAGTTTGATCCTCAGGTTGCATCCTCTTCTAGTAAACAACTGGAAAACGTATGAATTATTTTTTCTTAAGTCCTAAGTTTAACATCAACAAAAGCTAATAGCTTAATAGCTTATGCAAATCCTCGTTGTCAGGTGGAAATCTTGTAGGTCCAAAACCTTTACGTTTTAGGAAATGGGAAAAGATACTGTGTTGCAATGGATCCAAGGTAGTTATTAATTAGTCATGTTTTTTTTAATACTTTTCATTTGTTCAATATGTATAAGACCCACAAACATAGTATACAATTATTGATTCATGAACAAAAAGATGAAATATGGAGATACAACGTTTCTGCCTGACGACGCCTAAATGACAAAGACAGCTCATTCTCTAAAGCTGTTATTATTCCTGATTATTACCTAAATGACAAAGACACAGCTCATTCTCTAAAGCTGTTATTATTCCTGATTATTACATTAATCATGTTGCCCACTTAACTGCTACAGCTCTGACAAACAGTGGAAACCTATGGTTTTACAGAGTAGCTTCCTGCTGTGCATTTTATAAGGCCTAATTCATACTAAAATCTGTTATTTTCAATCTGTGATACGACATTGTATAATCCTGGCTTTAGTGTTACTATCATGATTAGTTTTTACTGTATATGGTCAATTTAAATGGCTACATAAACCGTTGTGAAATCTAGTTCTCTTCTCAATGCATGCCTCATCAACCATGAGTAATGAGCTTATCAGGCATGAATAAGGGGTTTATAAGGCACGGGGGTGTCACACTTCAACACACAGACAGGGACTCAAATAGAGACATGGAGAGAGAGTTTGCATTCACCTGTGCTGTCTAGGTTCAACAGCTTTTTATCCAATTTGCATGCAATGAGTCCCTGGTTAGCATGCTGTAATGAAAGGTTGCTCAGAGCCTGTTCCACATTATGGAACTAGGATTCCTCTATATGCGTTGCATCCCCCTGGTTAAATTGGCTTCGACATCTCTTGTATCGGAAAGGTACGAGAGTTGGCAGCCCATCTCCCTCTATGGTTGTGAGATCTGGGGTCCCCTTACCAACCAAGAACCTGAAACAGAGACTCTGCACACAGAACTCTGCAAATCCATCCTCCGCACCCAACGAAAAACAACAAACAATGCTTGCAGGGCAGAATTAGGGAGATACCCACTCAACATCAAAATAAAGAAAAGAGCACTTACATTTCATGACCATTTTCATTATTGCTTTCATTGGGTTGCTTTCATTCATGAAAGCAACATTATTTTTCGTTGGGTGCGGAGGATGGATTTGCAGAGTTCTGTGTGTAGAGTCTCTGCTTTCATTCATGAAAGCAACCCAGACATGCTCCATAATATAGCCCTCAATCATGATGAAAACCTACAGGGATGCCCCCTTAGTCAGCTGGTCCAGGGACTATATACACAAACACAACCACCAGACGGAAAACCCATTGGATTTAACCAGATTATAAGAAAGCTACATGGCATACTGGAAAGAGACTACCTAAAACCAAAGCAAAATGGAATGCTATCTATCACTAAAAAGAGAATATACATTGGCAGAATACCTGAGCACGGTAAACAACCCAAATCAAACCATTGACTAGGTACAGACTCAGTGAACACAGCCTTGCAATAGAGAGAGGCCGCCACAGACAGACCCCGATCCCAAGACTATGCACCCACTGCACACAAAATGTGGTAGAAACAGAGCTACACTTTCTAACCACTTGCCCACTATACTAAGACATCAGAGACGCATACAGTAATCCCACAGATTACACACATCCAACATGAGTTTGAAACTATGACCAATGACAAAAAACTCCCATACAACAATGTGCAAACAGCAGCAAGATTTGTGAACTGAAAAGGTTAGCCAATGGAATACAACCACCCTAAGGACTACTATCTGTACCAAGTAGACCGCTTGACCTTGCACATGTAAACAGAGCTGCTACCTTTAAACAAATCTTAAATCTGAGTTTTCTGTATACTATTTAAATAGTCCTGAGAAAAATGCTGCCATTTGTCCCAAACAAAGTGCTATTTGTTTCAAAAAAGCTTTATACCCTGATATAACATGTACATATTAACGATACAATGTGTAACAATGCTGTACACTCCAACTGTATATACATTCCACATTTTCAATTTATTGTATTGTGACACTTGCTTTGGCAATGTAAACGTTTGTTTTCTCATTCCAATAAAGCTCCTTCGAATTGAATTGAATTGTGCCCTGCTTTTATTTTTATTTAATTAGAATATGATATTCAGTCCTTTTTTGTTTTTTTAATAGAAATATCGAAAAGAAGTTGGCAGCCAGGCAATGGAGCATCTGATTCACATAATGCAAACTGACAGGTTCGTATTAAGGCAAATATATACTTGTGGAACAACAACGAATGGTGCATGCGTTTGTGTCTAAACTCTGCTGTCAATTCTGTCACTGTCATTTGTAAAAATAAATCTTTGAGCTTATCTTACTGCCCTTTACACCCTAATAAAAGTGATGTGGAGCATTCATTATTCAGTGTTGTTCAACGCTTTAGGGTGGACGAGGCTTTATTTTTTATATCGCTTCTAACAACTGAGCATAATGCAGCCTGTGTTGTTGATTGAACTCCCTCTATCTATGTTTACAGGTCTGACTCTGAGATCCTTGGCTACGCCTTGGATACATTATACAATATCATCTGCAATGATGAGGAGGAAGAGCCAGGTATTTGAACCCTGATGGCCATAAGTTAAATACATAATCATTTTCATGCAGTGTACGTAAATCTTGTATGTGGATAAAGATTGCTAAATAATGAAATAAAAGCCCCCTTATGTAGAATGAGTAATTGAGTTGAATTAATGTCACCTGGACATTAATCTCAACCGTACACACCCACCCCCTTCCAATATTGACTGATATTGACTGCTATATAAAGACTGCCATCTCTCTCTTCTCTTTCATGTTTTAACCCTCCAGATGAATCGGAAGGTAAAATTCTTGTTTGTGCATGATGTTGTCCCCCTTAACTACCAGCAGCACTTAGCTCTTCTTGGGTGGCTTGAGGGAAAGGAACACATATGGTGATACTTTACAATTGCCTTATTCCAGTGTATTTACCAAAGTATGTGGAAAAGTATAGCAAAACAACATAAGAATTTGTGTTGTTATTAGTGTGCACCTTTCCATAGATTCATACACAGGTGAGTGTACTGGAATAAGATGTGTAAAGTGTTAGTGACGAGTCCACCACAATTGTTTCCCATATTGACAGCTGAATGAGCTGATTGACTGATTTGAACTGCATGGCCTTGCTTACTTACGATTTTATTTTCATAGCATGTCTTTGACAACAGGCATTCATTCATCCGTTTCTCCAAGCGATTCAGTTTTTCACAATGTGGTTTTGAATTAATGCAAGCTTCAGTACAGATGAGGCCTCGGGCCTAATTTGCTGATGTTGCACACCTAAAATAGCACTTCTACAAGCTCACAATGCGTTGCTCTCTCTGCAATGCGTTGTGATTTAAATTGAGGTGAGCGACACGATGCACACCTAAATTTAAATAATCTCCCTCTTCCACCTCCACTGTCCTCACAGACACAGCAGCCACTCTCCCTGTCTCAGGGAAACCTAAGAATGTACCAATGCCTGGTCAGTACTTTAGCCTAGCTTCCAAACGCCTCCTGACTCTTCACTCTTGCCACTATTCGACTAACCTCACTAGAATTTAGTTGGTGTTGAAACTTGTTGGGTTTGGATGGTGGTAACCAGAGTGCTTCACTAATCTCACCCCATGACCTGGTCTATGTCTATGAGTGATGAGTCACTTATCACCTGGTCTCTGTCTATGACTGATTAGTCACTTATCAATGTTCTTTGTTTCACTGTGCTTATTTCATTAGATTAATTGCTGAGTTTCCTCCATCGGCCATGTTCACAGGGTGGCCATTTTGCTCTAATGCTATAATTAGAGATCTGGTTTGCTTCATTAGACTTCAAATGACCATGTTGAGTTCTGTTTGACCAACCCTGTTATGTCACTGCTCTACTAGTTAAAATATAGTTATGAGAAAAAAGAAGAAATTGCAGTTTGCATCTGCTGCAAATTCCTTTCACCAGAGGGAAGGTTGCTATTGAACAAAGCATTCTAGTGCTATTGCAGACTATCTGGCAAATAAATTAATGTTATGTCTGGGGGAAAAAATCTTATTATTTAATTATATAATGTTTTTTATATTGCAGCCCTCCCCTCCCCCAGCTTTCCTTTCATCTGTATTTGTCCTGTAGCATCCTCCATGGCTTGTTCATAGGCCATAATATTAGTATAGAGGAAAGTAAAACAACAGATATTGGTGAGGTGCTGGCTATCGGGAACAACAGCAAGATTTGCAACGGAGAAGCCAGACACTCATAATTCCGTTGGTGTCCAGCATCTCCATTGAACATCTTTCTCTGAACTAACAGATTCATTTCATATTAACCAATTCTATATAGTTGACCACTTGCACCCTAGTATCCCTATTCTGGGCGGAACATTCGTCAAAAATAACAAATCTAAAAGCTCACAAGTTTGTCAGGCTTAAAACACACTAATGATCTTTGTACATTAATCAGATGAGAACACCCAAAAGCAGACGGATGATGACCTGGGAGTGGAGTTTACAAACATGTTCATCCAGGACTCTGAGAACGTGACCTTGGTGCTGTCTATGTTGGAGGTAATGTACTGTTCTGTGGTTTCAATTAATTGAAAAACAAACTAATTCAAATATGAGAGGATTCAAACTGGTGTTCCTCTCATAACAATGTAATCATAATGGTTTTCAGAACATATGGTGTAAAATCAAGTTGCATATCTTAAATTACATTTTAATTCCATTTTAATGGACATACACTTAAAGGAGCTATGTGCCATTTCATAACATCTACAGTATCATAATGTGCAATAGGAAATAACATGTGGAAACGTAGTGGAAAGCAGTTATTGAACATCGTGTAGGCACTCTCTTGGCCATGTGATGTGAGCAGAAAAAAAAAATCTCTTTCTCAAGTACTCATTGAAGATAGACATTAATGCTTCAATTGACCAAATTTTGTGTGCATTCAGGAGTTTGACTTCCACGTGCGGTGGCCAGGTGTTAAGCTCTTGACTGCCCTCCTGAAGAACCAGTGTGCCCAGGTGCAAGGCGTCATCCTGGTCAGCCCCATGGGTGAGTTATGCTGCTTCACCTCAAATATTACAGCAGACTACTTTCATAACGTCAGAATGCTTAATCAAATCAGGAATTTACACCCCATTGCCACACTCTATCGTGTGTGTGTGTGTGTGTGTGTGTGTGTGTGTGTGTGTGTGTGTGTGTGTGTGTGTGTGTGTGTGTGTGTGTGTGTGTGTGTGTGTGTGTGTGTGTGTGTGTGTGTGTGTGTGTGTGTGTGTGTGTGTGTGTGTGTGTGTGTGTGTGTGTGTGTGTGTGTGTGCGTGTGTGGTGTACATGGTACAGCAATCGAATGCATTTGACAGTTAGTGCTTTGTGTTGCACTGTAAATTGCGATGAGTTTGTTGTATGTATGAATGTTATGGATTGATGTAAAAAATGTGGTGTTGTTGTTGATGCTGGTTGAGACCCCAGGAAGGGGTAACAGTGCAGGAAGCTAATGGAGATCTAATAAATAAATCAAATCAACAATGACACCCTCCACATGCAAGCAAACAACCGACATAAGCATACACATTCTAATCATCAAAGAACTGAGTGCCGGTGATCACAAAAATGAATAATGATTATAGTGCTGTCTTAAAATGATTTAATCACATACATGTAGCTTTGCTACCCGGCATCCATCACTTCATGGCTGGACATTTCACCTGTGATGTAGAGACACATTTGCTTTGGGCCATCAGGACTTTAAGTTTTAAGTTGAAAATATCTATCTTGCCACTTATGTGCAAGCACATCCAGGTCCCCCGCTAGACGGTATTGGAAACATAAACGATAGCTGTTGTTCACGTCTCTTGTCATGACGTAGCGCTTTGTGTGTATGGTATTACTATTTGCTGCATTCGTTTGTTTACTGTGTAAAACCCTGTCTGCAAAATTTTCCTTTTTTTTTTAACTTTTTTAAAATTCTCTTACAGGTGTTTCCAGATTAATGGATTTATTGGCAGACTCCAGGGAAGTCATCCGCAATGATGTAAGTACTCTAGTACTATGCTATTTAATGATGTAAGTACATTAGTACTATGCTATTTCACAATAGAATCATTTAAACACATGAACATGACCATGACTTGCTTACCATCTGGTTCTCCATCTTCCAACAGGGCTTGCTGTTGCTTCAGCAGCTTACCAAAGGCAACGCTGCCATTCAGAAGATTGTTGCATTTGAGAATGCTTTCGAACGGCTCCTAGACATCATCACAGAAGAAGGCAGCAGCGATGGAGGTACAGTGACTTACTTGACTTAATCCTCTTTACCCCGTCGAGGGGCATAGGGCGAGGTACAGTACAATCTACTTTTGTACTATTCTTTTTAGGTATTTCAGCTTTTATAATGGTAAATGGTGCATTTATATAGAGCTTTTATCCAAAGCACTGTACATAGATGCATGTGCATTACATTCACCCATTCATACACCTATGGCAGAGGAAACCATGCAAGACACAGACTCGGGAGCAATTAGGGGTTCAGAGTCTTGCTCAAGGACACTTCGACACCGCCCACAGGGATCGAACTCCCACCCCCCCACCTGCACTCACATTTAGAGTGATTTTTGCATTGAAACATTTTCACCCATCCATCCATGTTTATCCATGATTCCTGTAATTAATTCAGAACAGCTTTTTTAATAATTGTTTCATTTCCTGACCGTATTAATGTCCTGTGTCCTATCCAGGTATTGTAGTGGAGGACTGCCTGCTGCTCCTCGTAAACCTTCTGAAGAACAACAGCTCCAACCAGAACTTCTTCAAGGAGGGCTCCTACATCCAGAGGATGAAGCCATGGTTCGAGGTCGGTGATGATAACTCTGGCTGGTCCGCCCAGAAGGTCACCAACCTCCACCTTATGCTACAGGTAACCGGGGCTGTAGTTGTGACTTTTAACTGTCCTAGCACTAACCATTTGTTTTATAATGATGATGATTATGATAATTAAGGCTTCCGCACACTCGACTAACTAATAACAGGTGCGTCGGCGACAAAGCAGCAGACTGCAGACACGTAGAGAAGGAAGGAGACCTGCACACTGTCACTTGCTGGTTCAAGAGCTTTCTATTTAATGTCCAAACTATGCAACGTTTTGGTCCTGCGACTTTCCTCAGTTCGATAAAAAAATGAAATGGCTACTTGTGGTACAACTATTCTTGGACATGAGTATTTAAAAGTTCAAACACCTTACTACACCATCACTGGCCTTGATTCATCCCTTACATGATAGAACAGAGGTGGGCAACTTTGACAATGGAGAGGGCCACTATATCTCCACACTCACTCCAGAGGGCCACATTGCTTATTTCTGTCATAGCAAAAACAGCCGATCTACAAGCTCAAAACTGTGACGCATTTTGAGCTTGTATAGATCAGCTATTTTTGCTATATTTATTTTGAATTGGGTTAGGGTCAGTAGACCGAAAGCTTGCAAAATATATACTTTGTGCGCTCCCTTTTTTTCATTATCCCTTTGTGACTCCAGCACCTCACTTGCAAGTTTTTTCAGCAGATGAGCTGTGGTTCTTTTTACATTTTTGTCTGCTATTTTTTTATTGAAAAGTAACCTTTTTTTACATTTCAAATGCATTTTTATAGTTGTGCCAGTTCAAACCTTGCCTGTCCTCCCTCTGTCCCTCCAGCTGGTACGAGTCATGGTGTCTCCAGTCAACTCACCAGGAGCCACGGCCAGCTGTCAGAAGTCCATGTACCAGTGTGGCTTACTGCAGCAGCTCTGCACTATCCTCATGGCCACTGGCGTGCCAGCCGACATCCTCACAGAGGTAAATCACACATCTGGTGGCTGTTGGTTGGATAACGGTGGATATGGTTGGGAAGAGGGAAGCCCACAAGACAATTTATCCTGTACGTTTTTTAACTCGCCATAATTACTGGACACTAGGATGCTAGCTTATAACGGCTCTAACAACTTGATGTTCAATATAGAGATCCATTGAATGTAAAACCTCACCCAGACTGCACACCAGTTCAAATTCACACATTCAGGCACATTCACTGTTATTGTCAGTTTTAAACCGTTTGTAGGAATTGAGAATTAATTTAATTGCCTTGGTTTAAATAAAGGGACTTGTCTCACTGTAGGGCCAAACGTCGCTCACATATAGGATTATTCTTTCCTTAATTTGTCCCTTGTGCTTGTCACACAAACTATAGTCAATTGGTCTACATTTCAGGATCAGTCCCTCTTGTACACTATTATCTACGCATGTACAAGATGTTTCAAGATTAGGTTATATTCCAAGCACTAGTGTAGTTGTCTGTGGAGACTAGCTCTTGTGTGCAGGTGCACTCATACAAGTTACCGTGCTATTAAGCATGTCTCATTAGACCTACACTCTGAGATCAGCATTTGATAAGCAGGTTCAGATTTGAACAGATGGCTAGTCTGAGCCTGTTTGGCTAATAAAAACCACCACATAATTATGACATACCCTCTCAACGTAGTGTATCCAGGTCCTCCAAACAACCTATTAAAAGCAGTGAATGACGGGGCACGGTGGCACAGTCGGTAGTGCTATCGCCTCACTGCTAGAAGGTCCTGGGTTCGATTCCCGCTGGGGGCGTGTTCCTTCCTGCACCCAGTGCCTTTTCTGTGTGGAGTTTGTATGTTCTCCCCATGTGGGTTAGAAGGTGGATGGGAAAGGAACTGGTCGGAATAACGTGTTCCTTCCACACGCTATGTCTGGTCGGGGAAATTCCCCCCCCCCCCCCCTTTGATTTACAAATCAAAGGCACGGCCATGGGAAAGAGATTTGCACCATCTTATGCAAACATTTACATGAGCATATGGGAACAGACAGCACTAGAAAAATGCAGACTTAAACCGACACATTACTATAGATTTCTAGATGATATATTTGGAATATGAGAACATAGCCAAGAAGAATTCCAGGAATTTATTGATGTTTTAAATAGCCATCATAGATCCATAACGATAAAATATGTGACACACACAGAAAGGATTGACTTTCTTGATGTAACAATCTTCAAGGGCCCAAACTTTAACACAAATGGGAAACTAGACTTAAAAGTATTCTTTAAAGAAACAGACACTCACGCCCTATTACACAAAACGTCATTCCACCCGACACACTCCTACACAGGAATAGTCAAATCACAACTACTAAGATTCCATAGGATTTGCACGCAAAGAAGTGATTTCAAAATAGCTTGTAAAACTCTATTTAATGCTCTCAGACTAAGAGGATACACTAGGACATTCCTCCGGAAAGCCCAAAATACCTTCTTAGAAATAAGAGTGCGGGATACAGGCCCCAAATTGGCCCTGATAACCAGTTATTCAACACAGAGCACACTAGCCAACAACAGAATAAAAAGGAATTTTGAGAACCGAACGGACGATCTTCTAAAAGATTATAAAATTATATCGTCCTACAGAAAAAATAAAAACCTTAAAAATTATCTAGTACACAGCAAGCTAAAATAAATCAACACACCAGCACGCCAGGGACCAGAATACTTCAAACCCAAACAATTAGTAAAAAATAGAACCACAAAACGCGTCTTAGAGATTAAACAACAAATAACAGCCAGAACCAGCAACTGCATTTATTTAATCACATGTGAAAAATGTGGTTTACAATATGTCGGAGAGACAGGTAAAACAATAGGTACTAGGCTGGGACGACAGATACAATATTAACAATGCCAAAAAGACAACCACAAGATTGGTGCAACATTTCATGGCTCACGGCATTGAAGCTCTAAAATGCGCTGGAATTCAACACAATCCTAACTGGACAGTAGGACAAAGACGTTTTAATGAAAAACAGTGGATTAAGAACCTCAACACGGATTTTCCTGGAGGCTTAAACATGCCTAAAATCAGATCTTAAACACTACAAAACTTGAACTCAGGATTGAACTGGAGAAATCTAAAAGTGATTGGATCAGACTTCCTTCGGATACATGGCGAATGCATTTATTCCTTGCATTGTGCCTACACATGTTGCGACCTGCGGTCGCAACATGTGTAGGCACAGTGCACTGAAGTCTTTTAATTCCCCCCCGTCAGGTGAAAAAAGCAGCTTGGACTCATTCAAAATCGTGGGATAAAAATTATGAAAAGGAAGAAAAAAACAGAAAAGCAGTGAATGACCAATAATCCTATCAATATACTTGCCAAAATGTGATCTTGTCTTTTGTCAGACCATCAATACTGTGTCAGAGGTCATCCGTGGGTCACAGATCAACCAGGACTACTTTGCTTCTGTCAATGCTCCTTCTAACCCACCAAGGTGAGACACACTCAGTGATTTGTGCACAAACACCAAATATCACATCACTGCCATTTGCTTCATAATGGTGTTCTGTTTCTGCTGCTGTGCTACTTTGTTGCATAGCAATGACATCACGGCCGAATCCTGGCATTCTTATGGTAGCATTTTACGTGTTGTGATTATCACTACGAGCTGTAGCCTATTTTCGTCACCTCGCGCTAATGAAACACCAAGAGATTATAATGTCAACATTCAAGTACAAGATGTACCGGTAAAGTAATGCATCACGCAAAGTTCAACTAAAGTTCTAACTTAATTTGTGATAAAGACACAGCCTTGGATCAAGATGGTCATCATGCTAATCTTTTTTTCTTTAGCAGCTAATATAATATTTAGCAGATAATATAGCAGCAGTAGCCTCAGTCAACTGTCTTCCGTGTGCAATGCAACCTAACCTGGCCTCTGCTTCCTCTGTCCCCAGACCAGCCATTGTGGTGCTGCTCATGTCCATGGTGAACGAGAGGCAGCCGTTTGTGCTGCGCTGTGCTGTCCTTTACTGCTTCCAGTGTTTCCTCTACAAGAACCAGAAGGGCCAGGGGGAGATTGTGGCCACGCTGCTGCCCTCCACCATTGATGGTCAGTCATACTGTACACATATATATATATATATATATATATATATATATATATATATATATATATATATATATATACTGATACCTTACTGTATGTATGTACAGTAACGTACATACATACAGTAACTGCTGGACTGCGGTCTAAAAACAGTTACATATTGTGGGGGTCTGTATGCTCACCAAGGTTTAAAAACCACTAGGGTACAAAGACAGACACATAGTCAGACCCAGCAGAGCCATGCTTTAAAAATAAATATGGCACCAGCGTGAAGCCCACATACTGGATCAAAGAGTTGTACACACCTGACCTCTTAAAGTCAGGTACTGGCCACGAAGTGAACTGAGATCATCTACAGTCAGTCGTACTTAAATAAGCATAAAACGATCGTATGGAAGTAGTTCATTCTACTTGCGCCCAGAGGCCTGTCTCACCTGTGTGTGCAATAACAAAAGCTTTGTTCTGCTGTTTGTCTCATTATAGATAACCTACTAAGCAGAATGGCCTATCTAGTCCCTAGTACATCTCTAGTTAGTAAGCTGTGTTTTGAAAGCTGTGGGGAGATAAAAGCTCTTAATGCCAGAAATAATCACAATAAATGTAATTATTAATTCAAGAGGACAATAGCAATGAATCATAATTATCTTACGAACGTATAACACTCAACACATTTTCCCCTTTTATTTTACCTCTCCAGCCAACTCCATCTCTGCTGGCCAGCTGCTTTGCGGAGGCCTGTTCTCAGCAGACTCCCTGTCTAACTGGTGTGCTGCCGTGGCCCTCGCCCATGCCTTGCAGGACAATCTCACCCAGAAGGAACAGCTGCTCCGGGTGCAGCTGGCCACCAGCCTGGGCAAGCCTCCTGTGTCCCTCCTGCAGCAGTGCACCAACATCCTCTCTCAGGTAGACCAACGCAACAGACTGTCTATCTACCTCCATCAGTGAAAAAGCAGCTCTCACCAAACTCCCGCCTCCTTTAACTGTAATCAATGACTTTGATTACTTTGTTGCATACAGTGTCGCGCACCGAAAATGGCTAAACACGTTCTGTCATGCAACAAGTGTTAATCACCCTTGACGTGTATTGAGAAAAGTTGCAGTTTAATTTATATAGCACATTCCATACACAGAGTATACGGAGCCCCTGAATGGCCATGCATTCAAAATATATTTGATCTTGTACGTACAAGATAATATCTTGTACGTACAATATAAAATATATTTCGAATGCATGGCCATTCCGGTGCTCCATAGTACAAGGAACACATTTCGCACATTTCCATTCAAACATTAGGTGGTGATGGTGATCATCATATGAGTGTTTTGGGTAAAATTATTATACCATCATTTGACAATAATCACCATTACCGCATTTCTAGTAGGCAGCAGTCACACCGAGAAGGTTGACTACCTATGCTGTTGGTTCTAAAATGCTAGAATGCAGGCAAGCCGTGTCCAGCAAAATAGCGGACACCATTGTCTGCACAACCACAATCTAATATTATAACTTCATTGATTCAAGTACACATCAAGCTCTCACTCTACTTACCGGTACTTACTTTTGGAGGAATTCCAACCAAAAAGCGGAGGCTTTCTGTTCATTTCGTTTCAAAGTACGATATGGCAGCAGGGAGGATTAAGACATGCAAAAGCCAATTTTGATGTTGGATCAAATGAACATGTATTTATTTAAATATATGTTTATTGGTAGAAAGTTTCAACAAGTTAAAACAGTTTGAACATACCTTTTTCTTTTTCTCCCTCACCCCATCCATCCCCCCACTGTTATTGTCATTTTTTCCCCTTTAAGACAATATATAATAATAGTAGAGTAGACACAAATAGAAAAGTCCAGTCCAATCAAACAACCTTGCATATTTGACCAAGTGTAAACAATAGGACACAAAAAATAAATTAAACACGGATGACAAAAACACAAATCTAAAAAAATAATAAAATAATTACAATTATGTCATACATCACCCCCTATAAATGATATACTCCATTATAGACAATTATATCATGAGAAAGCAAAAACAAACATATAGTATTGCCTCAATTCGTCTGCCGGAAGTACTCTCAGATTCTCAAAATAGGTAATAAATGGTTGCCAGCTAGAAAATAACCTTTCTGTTGAACCTCTCTAATTGTTAACTTTATCAAATTAATCTTTTAAGGCATGAATATTATGAAATGTCTGAATGATGTCTCCGACCAACTTCAAGTACAGAAAATGAACACCTAAAGCGTGGTTCAGATCAATCAGCTTATCCACAGTATGCCATCTCAAATTAAAGTAAGGTCCAATGGGTCAAAAGTCTCTAACCCCTCCTATCAATCCTATCCTAACAATTTAGTTATTTATATGAAGGGAGTATTACAGAAATGGGGAGACCTACTCAAAACTATTGCCTATCATATTGTGTGCAGTGTAACTCTGGTGGAAAATGTCACATCCTTTATTTGGAGAGGGTTGTGGGGAAATCTGATTACTACTGACCAAACTACATGTATACAGTGTTTTACAGTCATATGTTTTTGGTGTGCAATGTACACCAAAATGTACTGACAGCAAAAGGAAATACTTTTAACAAGATTTTTCCTTGACCAAATTGAGGAAATGCCTCATTGCCGCTGTGATAGAGAATTATTAGTATTAAGAGGAGGAACATTTGCAAACACCACAATCTTTCCTTTTGTTGTCTTTAAAAAAACGGTTCTTCACAGGCCTCTTCAGAAAAACGAATAATTCTTATTCAGTGCACATTTCTTATCAACTGTATCATGGCCTGGCCGGGCAGTGCTGGTGTGTTCTCTCTCTGCCTGTGGTGCATGTGGACTTGATCACTGTTGCGTTGTTGTGGTTTTGCAGGGTGATAAGATCAACCGACGGGTGAGTATAGTGTGTATTTGTGTGTTTGGGGAGCACCTGTCCCTGGTTGTTTTGGCTTTGGCATCAGTAGCAAGGTCACCTCCTTGTTTTGTGTGTGTGTGTGTGTGTTGGGAGAGATCTGGGTTCCTTGTATATTATTCAGCCCTACTTCCTTGTGCTTACGCTCATCTGTTGCTTTGAGCCAGCTCCCCACTTCCTTTCTGGCAAAAGGTGTGTTCACGGGTGCACTCCTCCACTCAGAACACTTGTTTATTGCAAGTTGCGTTGTTGTTTCAATCTTTTATTTAATCGGGTAAAGTTGACTGACCACAAATACTTCTGTCGTTGGCCATATAGCAGCTTCCTTGAGGCAATTAATAGAATAATCTTAAATGCTCAAGTGGGTTTTCGCGTTACAACAAAGGGACATAGGAGGAGTTCATTAGGATGGGTTCCAATAATGGACTAATTAAAGGTGATAACAGTGGGAGCGGTGGAGCGCTCAAAAAAACAGCACAGATTATAGTAAATACTCCCTGGTTTTAATCCATGATTGCAGGACTGACGTTTAAAAGTCACATGACTTTGAAGTAATGCATTTAAATGCCTTCTTCAAAAACACCTTCATAGCAAGTGTTTTGCTAGAGGAGAGTGTTTCTCATTCACTTCCCCAACCCAACTGTTTGGTCCCAACCTTTCACTAATCTGTAGTGTAGGGTAGGTAGTACATCAGTGAACGTGTATTTAGGGGTACAGAGAAAAAGGACTTCAGAGTTCTTTCTGACTACTAAACCTTTCCAAATGTCTATTTGAACCCTGCTTTTAATGACCTCTTTGCTGTGGTCTATCACATCATAATGCTTGGTTTTGTACTAAGTTGCAAGTACAAATCGGGCATCGGTGACCTGTGTTCTGGAAGGTTGCCACGAACTGGAATCTGTTTCTGCTCAGAGGGAAATATTTTCACTGTTTGTTTCTCCTATCCTGTACCTAGCAGGGTGACACACCAGTGACCACTAGAACAATTTTGCATATTTATTTACTTTCAGGCCATTTGTTTAAAATTATTTATTTATTTATTATATGTCTGTTTCATCTCTCCGTCCCACATTAATCGAACTAATATTTCATACCTTTTCTTTTCTCTCTGGAACTTATTTTTGCAATACATCACAATTGGAGACAAAATATGAAAAGGTGACTTTCTATTTCTCTGAGAATGCCATTGCTGATGGGTGCTTTTCACTCTTTTATTGATCCAAATATATATATATTGGACACCATAGTGTAATAATGTAGCCATCAAAATATGTAATATTTTCCTCAACACTGTCGACAGTGTAGTCTTTGACCGAGTATAATGGACGGCTATATACAGTATGTATGGCCATAGATATTTTCACTGGAGCCATTTATTTTAAAGACAAGATCAAATATGTATACAGCTTTTCTGACTCAGCTGTCTACTACAGCTGCGTCACATTTTTGCTAGCTTTGTATTCAGCCTATAAATTACCCCAACAAAATATAAGAATATATATATAAACACAAAATGTGCTTTTGCTTTGCATGTGCTTTTGGTTGGTAACATAATACCCAATACAAGCATTAGATTCACAGATGTTCAAAAGTGCAAAAAATTAAAAAGGTTACATTTGTTAGCTTGACCTCAGAAACAGTCATGGGCGCAGATCACAGTCGCAGAGTTGTCCCTCCCAATAAATTGAATGCAGTTTCATTATGAGTTATAATATAACTTTATAATGCAAAACACTTTACAACATGTGCGCATGACGCATGTTCCTGCACAGAATTCTGACTGGATTTCTGTCCTTAAAATGTCTCTGTAATCTGCAGAGAAACAAAGTCTGATTGTTAATAACTTGTGTCATGTTTGTATCATGAGTCAAAGGTTACAATTTGAAATGTAAGTGTTGGATTTTTGCTGCCTACCACACACTTGCGAATCCCATACAAGATGAGAGAGAAAGAACCGGGTTATTTACTGTTGTTAACACATTGTGTGCCCACACAACACTTAAAAAAAAAACGGGGTGCCCATGTTTTTGGGCACCCCATACGGGTAATTCCCAGGACGTCTGTGGATGTCTTGGGCACACAAGCTACCAGTGAATGACTTAAAAAGCCAATGTCTGTGAATCTCCGCCATAATTACCCTATCAAAGTAGTAACCTCTGTCGTCTGGCATCGAGTGCAAACAAATCGGTCAGCTCCATAATATCGTCCCAACAGGGGGCATGCCCATGCCCAATGCATATACTGATGACATCAGAGATCTCCAAATATGGGCATATCGGTTGGATTGGTGGTGCAACGTAGGTGTGATGGCTGTGTAAAAACCTCTATTTTCAGTAATGGAGCCTACTCAGCCTAGTAATTCATTATTAGTTGTTAAAACATGAATGACATGTCACATGTTTTGTGGCATCATGACTGTCAGTTGCTGAAATGGTCATCCAAATGTAAAAGACTGGCACTGTGTGTTTGCAGAAAAATACAATACTTCCTTTTTTGGGGGGGGGGGATGAGCGATGGTGAGCGATTTGAAATATTCCTTGTTTATGTTCTCCCCCTAAGTTGTAATGAGAACCTTGGAAACAGTTGCATGTGTGGTCAGACTAACCTTGTTTGAGTTGATTAATTTTGTTTGTATTGTGGATATCCTTATTAACCACTAATGGTGTAAAGAGACACAGCATGGACGGGCCAGCTGTCAGTTTTTATAGTTCTGTTGAGAGAGGGTCTGCAGTCACCTGCAATGGACGTTTTTCCCCCCGGCAGTTAGTTCGGGGGGGGGGGGTGTGTCATTATTTAAAACTGCTACGATGCCAACAATGAAAATTATGTTTAAAAAGACCTGCTTTTACTTAAGCGTACCTTTGCTGCTGTTTTGCCAGCATCAGTGCATCAGTTTCTGTTTAAGGGCATTAATTTTGTTTTTATATATAGATACTGATTGGATTAAATCAAATGGGTCCAAATGGGCTACTGCACAGTAACAAATAATGTTGTACATTATATGAAATGATAATTTTCTTTCTATGTAAAAACGAAGCTTGTCTTTCATTTGATTTAATCTAAATCACTGCACTAAGAAGTTCAGGTAGTGATGAGTTGGGATGTACACTACATTCCCACTAGGGCTGCACAGTACATTTGTGTTTGGTGTTTTTTGTTTCCACAGTAATAATTGGTACTATGTTGGTTATATATCTGAAATATTATTTGGCACATTAGATCTAATTTGGAGCATCTACTACTAAAGTGGGCAACACATTGTCTAATGCATTATGGGGACATTATTTAGTCATTGCTATTACTGTGCAGTCCTAGTTCTTATTTTATTAAATGTTCCCTGTTTAGAGGATGTATATGTTCTACTTGGTGGTAAAGTTGTCATGTTTTTCCATTGGGTGTTTTGTGCTCTTGCAGGGCAGTAAAGTGCAGACCAGGGTGGGACTCCTCATGCTGTTGTGCACGTGGATCAACAACTGTCCAATCGCCGTCACGCACTTCCTGCACAACCAGGAGAATGTTCCCTTCGTATCCTTTACACAGCTCAGTCACTTCTTAACACACTAAGCTCACAGGGCGAAGTTCTCAACCCTTTCAATTAGTAACACCCAGCGCCCAGGACGGATATTGATCAAAAGGACGGATATTATTAATATCAAAACCGATCGCATTGCTCCACAGGCTGGAGAATGTTGCGCAACAGTGGGACGGCATCGAAAATGTCCCCCCCCCCCCTCTTTAGCCGACGAGACGGTTCGGGGTGTTAACTATGGTAACAATATACATGTTGCGGGACAGTACAATGGGGCGGCAGTGGCTCAGGGGTAGAGGGAGTGGATGGCAACTGCAATGTTCCCAGTTCGAACCCGGCTCCCCCAGAGTTAGTGTCGAAGTGTCCTTGAGCAAGATTCTAAATGATAAATGGTGTATTTATATAGCGCCTTTATCCAAGGCGCTTTACATAGATTGTGTATTACATTCACCTGTTCATACACCGATTACAGCGGAAGCCATGCAAGGTACCAACCAGCACATCGGGAGCAATTTGGGGTTCAGTGTCTTGCCCAAGGACACTTTGACATGTAGACGGTGAAGCCGGGATTCGAACCGCCGACCCATGGATCATTGGACGACCTGCTCTACCTCCTGAGCCACAGTCGCCCACGTACTCTGAGTCTGAACCCCAAATTGCTCCCGATGTGCAGGTTGTTGCCTTGCATGGTTTCCTCTGGCATCTGTGTGTGAATGGGTGAATGTAATGCACAATCTCTGTAAAGCACTTTGGATAATGGCGCTCTATACATTTACAATCACAGCATTCGTACAATGAACCCTTAACCCAATGACTTAAAGCTGACGGGTCAGATCTCTGAGAACCTGGGTGAGGATGAAAGGCTGGTGCAGGGCCTGTGTGCGTTGCTGCTCGGCATCTGTATCTTATACAATGACAACTCGCTGGAAAACTGCAGCAGGTAAGAAGCCCCTGAACCACACCAGGAACACCTGTTCTTCACACACGTGTTTCATGTTTCCAACCACACTTACAGCTTCATTGTTTCAGTGATGTCTTTATTTGTCTGATTGTATGTATCTGTATCGCTATATCCTATATTCTCTATATCTGTCTCTTATATTGTGTGTGTGTGTGTGTGTCTGTCTCGTTATGTATCTGATCTACTTATTTGAAACAATTTCTATCTTATCTGTCTCTTCTATATATTAATATCTTTGTTTATCTCTTTTTTAATATTATTTAGCATTTTGTATATTACATAACTTCAGAATATCATTGACAGATATAAAACGAAAAAGATTAATACAATACATAAAGGTATTTAAATGTGATAAACAAGAAAAAACAGTTAAACAGTGACAAATGTTAACGGACAAACAAAACAAAGACAACAGGACAGACACTCTTTCTCTCAAAGTTGTTGTAAATCAACTGAATTACAGACATTTTCCAATTTTCGATTATGTTATCTATTGTGTAGGAGCCTGGAGGGGTTAGCGTGCACCTTAGCGAGCCAGTAGAGTCACAAAGTTACCATGTTATATTGGAAAGTAGACAGTTTCTCTTTTGACTCCTAGAACTGCTGTCAGTGGATCCGAGTCAAAAGGTTTTCCAACAATGTCTGACAGTGATTTAAATATATGCAAATATGATGTTAGTTTAGTGCAGTGCCAGTCTGCCAGAACATATGGCCTAGAGTGGCCAGCGACTGGCCACATCTGTCGGAGGCTGGATTCACATTTGGATACATCCTGTTGAGTTTTTCCTTTGACATATGAAACCTGTCTAATATTTAAAATTGTAGAAGACCATGCCTGGCGCATACTTAAGAAGAGTGCATTAATTTTTGAGATGTAGACCATTGCTCGTCAGTGATTGATATTCCTAAATCGTTTTTCTGTTTATCTCTTATCTGACTATATTTGTTTAGTAGCATTGTACTGTATGTTGCGTTTGATAAATGATATGCAGCTGATGTTTAGATTATAAAGCATCATTCTACAGTATTTACAGTAGCAGTCATAAATGTATCTATACAAAAGTGTTTTCCTCTCCATAGAAACCCATTATAAAGAAACAGCTTAATGTGGCTTAATGTACTAAAAAAACACACTTTATCTCATCCCTACTAACAATGTTGCAGATCAAGAACTGTTTGCCGTCTCATACAGCCTTAGACAACCCGGGGACTAACATTTTAACCACATGAACAAGCTCACAAAACAATGCATCAAATTTTGACATTTTTGGCAAAGATTTGGTTTCGAACGAAACGCTAGCGGACCTAGTAGATCCCACACCCCAGTCAACTAAGTATATAGGGCTTACCTCTTAAACCTCTCTCAAACCTTTCTCTCTCTACCCTGTCCTGTGCAGAGATAAGCTGAAGCAGCTCATTGAGAAGCGCATTGGGAAGGAAAATTTTGTGGAGAAGCTCTGCTCCATCACCAAACATGAGCTATACTCAAGAGCAGCACAGAAACCTCAGCCTGTCTTCCCCTCTCCAGAACAGATGCTGTTTGACCACGAGTTCACCAAGCTGGTGAAAGAACTGGAGGGTCAGTGGTGTATATAAATATACTGTACTATATAGTGTTTTGTTTAGTTTCTCTAATGGTGTCCATTATCGAAGGGAAGTGCATCCTTTTTTCCATGCTGTAGTGAGTGTAGTCAGTCAATTTTCTAATCAAGTAGTGATTTATTCAAATGAAGGTTAGCAGAGGCACACTGGTAGTTGACTGGATAGTCTGTTGACCACATAATCACCACATTCCCAGTTTGAGACCTCTTATACTCTAGCGTCATAGCATGTCCTTCCCCCTCTATCAAATCAAGTTTATTTATAGAGCAAACAACTTTTGTTGAACCCAAGTGCTGTACAGAACATTTCATTCAATTCATCAGCACAGCAGAACAAATGATTGTAAATGTAAACAACATACAGAGCCATAATAAACAGTTAATTACCAACATATCGAACAAAAACAATAAGATGAAAGCCGCCCTAGACAACATATCAGATACTAATCATGTGAGTAGAACAGAGTCTTGATTGAGCCTGTATTTAAAGATTCAACGATTCAACTCCATATGCTCTGTGTCCTTTCTCTAAGAAGAAAGAAGTGTCAAAGCAAGTCTCAGGACTCGGGTTTGCAGCTCAGCGATGCACTATTCTCCTGTACCCACAATGTTTTAGGTGGGACAGGAGATGGAACTTGAATCATTTGTTACTCTTGACAAGGCAACTTTGGGGTTTCATGTTGTCAGAGTGTTGATGTTGTGCAGTCACTGTGGTGGTGTTTTAGCATGGCGTTATCTATCCACAGGTGTGATAACTAAAGCGGTGCACAAGTCTAGTGAAGAGGACAAGAAGGAGGAGGAGACAAAGAAGACATTGGAGCAGCACGATAGCATCGTGACTCAGTACAAAGAGCTGATCAGAGAACAGGTACAGGTTCCTATTCTCTTCTAGTTATTTCCTGTTCTATTTATTCAGTTTTAAGTGATTAATAATCACATTCTCTATTGGTCAGAATTGTCATGCTCTGATTAGTCGGACTGGACTCTTGATGGCTGATGTCACTGTCACACAGTCATTTCACATTCAATCAGTGGTCCCTCGATTAAAGGAGAATTCTGGACTAACCATATGTCCTGTTGAGATATATAAAACTAGAATTGTTTGATATCGCAGTGATTAGCTTGAGTTCTGTACAACGCAGAAGAGAAAACGAAACGTAAAGGCCCATTCTCTTGTTAGTTGAATGTGAGTGTATGAGAATACTTCTGTCTGCGCCCAAGATTGGACGCCTCCCACAGCGAATTGCTGAAGCGCATAGATTTTCATATAACTATTTTGGGCTAGTTCTCAAAAGAGCACCTGGAGATGTGGATTGGTACCCAAGTCTCTACTCTACCATGTACGTTATGCTGCGTTCACACGGGCAGATGAAAAAATGCAAAGATGCAAAGCTACACAGACAATGTATTTGTAGCTGTATTTGTAGACGTTTGTTAGCAGCTCAACCACTGAAGCATTCCAACACAGACGCATAGCAGTCGCTCTAATTGCGCTGGCCTGTACTTCTAATCGGCTAGCGAGAGATCAACACCTAATCCGACAACACGTACACCATTTCACTTAATTCAAATATCTTTTTATTTATTTTTGGATAATCCTCCCTACTATAGAGTGTGCTGACCATATAAGGGGCCTTCCTCCAATCATGATCGAGTGGGGGCGTTTTCCAAATCACCCAAATCACTGAATGCTCCTTTAAGTGACATATGCATGGTTTTCATATCGGGACAGCTGACCGTGCGCGATCGGTCTTACGCTAAATCGCTTATTTCTATCGCTCAAATTTCTTCCTTTTTTTGTACACATCTGCCTTTCATAATGACCAGATATGCTACACAGTGTTTTGTCAAATGGGCTACCGTAAAAAAGGTGAACTAGCGCAAGACTGGTTGTTGGATATATTAACATCAGATTACGGCAAGAAAAGTGCTAGTCAGGAAAAGTAGTGTACAGTATATATAAATAAAGTCCTCCAATGTGTTTTTTTGCAACCTGCAGGACTCTCAGATACAGGAGTTGAAGGAACAGGTATCATCCATGTCATCTCAGAATGAACAACATCAGACCACCCTAACCCAGCAGGTGGCCCAGATCCAACAACACAAAGACCAGTATAATATCCTCAAAGTTAAACTGGGTGGGTTCTCCTCGGCACTGCACCAGATTATTCAAAACTATTCAGGCTTTGGCTAACTATGAAACTTTGCGTTTTTTGTCACGACACCTAACCCAGAACCCTGTCACTCTCCCCGTCACTCACCAATCCCCATATATGGGAATGTCACGCAATGTGATATCACGTCTCACACACTATATATGGCCATGAACCCTGATTGTGACATCACGTCTAGTCACGTGATTGTCACGTCTCCAAGACACGCTATATATGGCCAAATCCAGGAGTGTGTATTTCTTGGTCAAAGTTCATCCCATGCCAAAGCGACTGCACTATTAAGGCCATATATGGGAATGCCAATATATGATCATATTGTGACAATCTCATGATAACCACTGTGGTTAAATTTCATACTCCAGGCGGGCCAAAGTTATTAGTGCAGCCGCGCCCGGCAGCCGGCGAAAATTTGAGTTCTCAATAGGCCCGAAAATTAAGCCCTGGCCCTACCTGGGCCCTCATCAAACCCTATATATTCAATACACTGCCCCCACTGCTACCCTTAGATCTCCATATATGGAGCTGACCTGTTCTGACATTCCATATCTTGATCTTATCTCATCACTCCCTGTACACTCAAGATACGATCCATATATGGCCAGTGCACGCAACCTCACCCTTTAGGGAGAGGTCGCTTCTCGTATTCTTACGTATTCTTACTGGTAATAATATGGCGGGAAGACAAATGGGACAATGGAGACAGTGCCTGTTTCACCTGAAGCATTATTACCATGTAATCATTCCTTGTTTAAGTGCTTACTAGCCATGACTGTGTGTCATGTCTTATTCAGGTAAGGATAACCAGAGTCAGGCCAATAACCAGTCAGACAACACCCATATCAACGGTCTTCAGACAGAGGAACTGACACAGCTCCGAGACGAGGTGCAGGAGCTACACAAACAACACACACTGCTGCAGACACAGCTCAGCGAAAAAGACACACTCATCGACACACTGGTTAGTTCACGTGTATGTACTGTATTTGAGTGAGTGGGCAGGTACTGTATATTGATTATGGCTTGGTGTGTGTGTGTGTGTGTGTGTGTACACGCACATTGGATGCTAAATACTTTCTTATAAAACATCTGGAACCTGGCCTGTTTCAGTTTTCCGCTCCGTCCACTTCCTGTTTAAGCATCCACGGTGTTTGAGCAGAGCGCAGATGTTCCTGGCTCATTTCAGATGTTTCGCTAGCAATGTAGAAATGGGGGATTTCACTTCCTGACTTTTGGGGAAAGGGTGTAAGGATGGAGGAGGTCTTGGTCGCAAGCGCGGAAAGTGCTGACCCTAGGTCTTGGGGTCTTGGACGTTCTTCAGTTTTGGGAGCAAATTAAGAATGCTTAAATTGCAAGTTTAGAATTAGAATCTCTATACAGACAAGGATGGCAATTAATGATCGGACAGAGACTGGTGCTGGCGTGGATGCCTTATATAAGGAGGGGATGACGTCACAACTAGGTAGGCGTGACGACATCCCTGACAAAGGGAAACAGAAGGGAACGTTAAACGCTTCAAAATAAAAGCTCCCTACATCTGGCTGGCACCACAGCGAGAGACTTTAGTGCACTAAAAGTGTTTTAACTGTGTTTCTGTAGAGGTCAGAGGGGGAACAGACAACACAAGTCTCAACAGGAGGCCCAGACCACACAGAACTGCTCAAGGTGGGATTCATTACTGTTACAAATCAGGACATTACAAAATAAACGAATTAATTAATTCCTAATTCACAAATGTATTTATTCTTTCTAATAAGTGCTATAGAAATAAACCAACTAGTTTTCATGTGTTTACCCACAAGTCTTCTATTCTTAATTATCAGCAGGCATTAACTATTTTAACCAATATATCCATTTGTCAATCAAATATGTATATGCTGTTATTATTATTGTTGAAGGAGTTGGAAGAACTGAGGAGCCTGGTCCAGTGCCAGTCAGCAGAAATCAGCCAACTTCAGACAGAAAGACAGGAGCTGATGAGGAGAGCTGAAGCTGGGGTGAGTACTACTGGTCTTTTGGTGGTTGACGCAGTTAAATGAGTACACATTGAACCTGCATACGCATGCACGCACGCACTCACACACACACAGTATATATAATGCCTCTTCTCCTCTCACAGTCATCAGAAGCAGTTCCTAGCAGTGAGGGCTCGACAGACTCAACCATGATGGCGGAACTAGAGAGCCGATTAGGCGCACAGACGTCTGAGACAGAGAAACTTAAAGTTTGTAGATTGACATTTTGTTCTGCACATTTTAGGCATTTCAGTTAAGGCACTTAAGTTAGAACAATCTACAATACAGTTCCAATACTGTGGAACTGTATTGTAGGTTGAGTGAGAGCATGAAAGCATCTTTATATACTGTATTTAAACCCTACAAAGCACTTCATGGCCATAACTCACCCAGATACTAGGAATGGCCTCTGGGTCTTATATAATCTATTATTTACACAGCAGCAGCAGCATGGCCTCTGATGTCTCCAGATATTATTTAAATATTTATCAGAGACTATAGCTTCCTTCTCTGGATCCTACCTCATGTTAAGTGTTCGGGGGGAAAGAGTGTTCTCTCTTTCACTGTCATGTCTGCCCTGTCCTAGGAGGATGTGAGTAGCCTGTCAGAGAGCAGGGTGGGGCTGGAGCAGCAGCTGGCCTCGGCCACGAGCACGGTGGCCATCCTGCAGACAGAGAAGTCCAAGCTGCAGACGGAGGTGCAGGAGTCCAAGAAGGAGCAGGATGACCTGCTGATGCTGCTAGCCGATCAGGACCAGAAGATACATGGCCTCAAGCAACGCCTTAAAGACCTGGGAGAGACGGTTAGCTCAGACCTGCCATTTAATACTTTTTACAGCTGTACTTGTAAGGCCGTCACGTCATAGCAGGGCTGCACAAATAAGGCATACTGTTTTCTTAATATTGTAATCATGGTTATTGGTAATGGTGATTTTTGTGACAGACTGATCAATAGGCTCTCTGCATAACTTTAGTCCGAGGTTTACAGAAGGTGGCGTACCTGTTTCCTGTACAACATGTTTCCCGTTCAAATCGGCCATTTAAATGAAGCTGCAGGCCTCTGCAGTAATTGTAATTTGTAATAAAATAAATAGTTCAGTGTAAAGGGAACAATAACAGTATGTACAGTGTCTGTGTTCACCCTAGTTAGACTGTCCCTCTTTCCTTACAGGTTGAAGATGATGATGACATTGATGCCAGGGACCAAACAGATGATGATGAGGAGGATGAAGACTAGAGGCACTGAAGACAAAGAAATGGCGAGAAAAGTGAAAGAAATATGGCTGGCAAAAAATGACATTTAGTGGACTGGCCAAGTCCTAACACACTAGAGAAACTGAAGGATAGGACTAATATTAAAGTGGTTTGTCTTGCAGGCTGCCATGCAATGTTCATTTCTTTCTCTTTACCCTCATCATCGCGGTCACCTGTCGTCCATTTTAATTGTTTGTACATTTTATTTCCAAGATGGAGGTGATTTCCAAGGATTCTGTTATAAATGAAAGCTCAATGAAACCACATTCTTGGTGCATTCATCTCTGCAACCTAAACCACCAACCTAGGAGGATACACTTGACGGATGTTGTTCAACCTTGTTTCATCCTGTACTGTGTTGTTGTCACATACTGTAGTTAGTGGCCCAGCAGGACTCACTTTAACACGTAAGTAGTGAGATTACTCCATATGAAACTGTGTAAAAGTAAACGCATATTTTATGTTTCCTTTTACTGCCATTCATGGTTTCACTTCAAGAATTAGTTGGCACTCTGAAGTAGAACAACTAAAAATGACTCATCATGAAGGCTTTTGGTGTCTTGCTCAAGGATATGCAAAACAGGATGTGGCTGTCTTGATGGAACCTGTGACAGGATGTGGCTGTCTTGATGGAACCTGTGTCGTTTTGAAAAGTCCATCAATGAGGCAGTAGTAGTACCTTGCTTCTATCCTTCAGTACCTTCAAGTTGGAAAAGGTCACTCACTATCACTATTCATTAAGCTGCAGCCAAGGGAAAACTATGGCTGGCGAGGCTATTTCCCCCTGTTCCTCTTTCACAGAGATATGCCCAGAGTGCCATTCCTCTTTACACCTCTTCAATAAGTTAAGTGTACTTTACTCCAGTGGCTCAACTGGTTTCACTCTGGGACACTTCTGTGGACCCAAGGCATAAAATAATATTAATGTAAAGTTCTTTGTCTGCAGCCTTGTTAGACCACTCCCTGACCCACTTTTGGGTCTGAAAACCTCTGGTTGATAAACACTGACTGAGCAGCACTACCTACCGTTCCATTTCACTTTGTCCCTCATGACATACGGTATACTGCTCCACAAAATGCTGCAATACACTGAGAGAAAGTATGTAAAGACAAAAGATATTTTTGCAACCTTTTGTCTGGTTCAATTTCTGGCATCCAGCTTCTGTATAATATTGTGTAACTTATCAATTTATGAGCCACGTTGAAATTAATAAAGAATCTATGAATCTGTACACTTAGAGGAAGAATTATACATAATATACATACTGTAAGTACTGCTGTTACTGTCTTAAAACATAGGGTCACATTTTTATTTGTTTAATAGACTATTTCTTAACCCAGTTACACAGGATGGCAGCATAACGAAAGCTCTCTGGACTATTAAACTAAGTAAGCCCCACAAACCTAAAATCTTTATATGTGCTCGGCAGGTCAGGCAGCCGAAAGCAGGTAATTATACTTTCGCCCACGTCTGTCTGGAACATCTGTCGGTCCGCTTGTGTTAATCTCAGTCATTGCTGGACCAATTTATACACACAAACTCCCAGTAGACCAAGGAAGAACCACTACCACATTTTCTGTAGGCCTCATGGTGACTATAAAGGCTGATTTCACGTTTTGGTCTAGATACAAATGTAAAAATAATTGGTTGCACAGTCAAAATAATTTCCCATGATTCCTTTAATCATGAGGCAACTCCCCATAAAGGCCTAGCACATTTGTGCCAGGCAAGATTTTGCCAGCCATTTTGCATTTTCTTCAAAACAAAGTTTGTGTTCAGAATTCACACAAACTGATACAAATTATGATTGATCAAGATGAACAGGTCAGATTTCATATTTCTTCTTGATTGGATATAACTGACAGAGATCTGCGCTCAGAGGAGCACGCTTCTAGTTTTTAATAAAAACAAAGGGGAATAATGTCTACTAACTAGATCACAAAGCAAAAGAAACAAGCAGCAATTGGTTATACTGTAATGGCAGCCATCATGGTGAAAACCTAGTGTAGTAGACTTGGGCCCGAGAGAACTTAAAATGACTGGGCAAGACTAAATGAAGAGACTGAAGGGTGGATTGTTCTCTTTTCACTGAGCTATAATGCCCAGGCAGCTCAGCTGTGAGGTTACGAATACCCTGTTTCTCTTTACACCTATATTTAGTGTTCTTTTCTCCAGTTGCAATCAGCTGGAGGAAAGGATTCAGAATGGAAGGTACCATTAGTAATGTCGGAAGAGAAATGCTAAAGCTACAAGAACTTGAAGCTAAAATGTCAAAAGTAAGATGAAGGTCAATGACAATGAGTTGTCCTTTCCAACAACACCAGGTTCCAACGTTCTAACAGTACGATGTGCAATAGTCCGAGTCGACATCCTACCCCAAACCCTAACGGCACACGGAAGCCACCATGTATGTCGGACTATGTCAGATCTGAACACATGCCCCCCAATTCCTTCCCAATTACAATCCTGTCTAAAGGTGAAAGGATGGGATGAAGGAATGTGCCATTTTGATTGTACCTTTTAAAACAAGATGACAAAAAGAAAAACATAAAGGAATAATTAAGTAAGCTTATGTAATGTCCTTTTAGCAGTGGAATGCTGTATAGTAAGAGGGTCATTGAATCAGGTCTGTGAGTACACTCACTGTAGTACAATTCCTGTTACATGATGACATTGCCCTCTATAAAACACTATCTGATTCATATTTAATCAGTCTAGGCCAGGGCATGTTTACAAGACATATCCCTGGCCTCTCTGATTTCTAATGGGAGTACTTTAAAACCAGCTAGCCAACAAACCTGTCAAAGCATTTCAAGTAAATATCCACTGAGCCTGTGAGGGAATGATGAGAAATGAGATAAAGGCGGTTCACACCTGCTTATGGTAAACCACCTCACGCCACGGAAAGGAGTGAATACTTCTCATGCAGCAAACATCTTGTTAATGTGCCATGTGTTCCACAGAGAGCAGCCCTGCACTGTTGCTAAGGCTCACTCCCTCCTCGCCTGCCCCACTCTGGCTTTCCACCTTGCTAGCCAGCAGTGATGGACAGTACATTTAGGTGAGTACTGTACTTGTAGTCTTGTACTGAATGTCTGTACTTTTTACTGGAGTATTTGTATTTTTGGGGGGATACTTATGACTTTCACTCAACTACATTATTGTAGGCTACTTTACCTATTGTGTACTTTACATACACACTCATAAGGCAGACACTATGAGGTTTGACCGTAGCCTTAAGCTGTTTTTCAAATGGATGAATATACCATATACAAGCTCACAACGTGTTACAAGTTACAACATTTTTATGTCTAAATTTCAATACAAGAATGCATTTATAATAAATAAAATGCACCTTTGTACTTTAAAGTACTTTTTTTCTTTTTTTTAAGCAAGTAGGCCTATTCTAGTACTTTTGCTCAAGTACAAATTAAGCAGAATAACTTGTAGACTAGTTGAGTAATATTTGACCATGAGTATCCACCACTCATAGCTAGCTCTGACTGAGAGCAGAACTCCCTGAATCAGAAGAAAAGTGATTGTACTTTAGGCCAGGGCAGTGGTTCTCAAACTTTTTCAAGTTCAAGGCACCCTGAGTACCTTGTGCTTAACTGTTGATATATGACAGTTAAGTTATGATTATGTACACCTTAGAAATCACAGTATTTATTATTGGGCTGTGGAGAGAAAGGGGCACATCAACCCAGAAAGAATGACACTTACTGAAACATTTTTTTTTCTTGTTACTGTATTTTACAGCCAATCATATAAATATATGATTGGCTGTCAAGTCAGTGGTTCTCAAACCTTTTAATTTCATGGACCCTCAGTTTGGTATGCATATAGGCCACATAGTCACAGTGACTCACAGACCCCCATAACTCTGAGACAGTAGAAAAGGGACCAAGTGTAGTACAATTTGCTTCCAATTTGGTACCATTTGTACACACGGTGGACGTCACAAACGTAACATAAGGACTTGCGAGGTGCACCATTGCTCCGATCCACATCAAACTTGGCACAAAGACTGCAGGGGTAGGCCTATATGGCATGAGAATAGTCACACCAAGGGCCATGTTGTACAACCCCCCAGGGGCCACGTAGTGTCAAGGCGCACTGTTGTTCCGGGGGTCTGCCATGACAATAGTCACAAACAAAAACTAAATTACACATGGTTGCTGCAGCTGTCTTATTAGTGTTTAACATTTCACATGGCCATAACTCTGTGTGAGTCTGTGACCATTGCTCTGATCAGTGCAATGTAGGACTAGATTTGAAGGAGAAGAGTTGAAGGGATTATACTCAAATGCGAGTCCTTCTCAACAATGTTTGTGTAATGACTGTATTTGAACTCTAAAGGGAGACAAATCCCCTTAAATCTGTGTACATGTATGGACAGTTGCAGTGAGTATGAAACAAATCCTTCCATTCTCACTGTAAGCCAAGGTGCATAATTATGCTAAGTAATTTGAGCAAGTTTGTTCTAATGATGCAGAATTGTTATATTTTAATGGGCATGAGTATATTATAGGTATACCGGCATACAAAATATGTGAAAGCCAAGTACCATGGTGTGCATGCATAAGGCTATACAACAGGTAGGCTATAAAAAGTAAAGGGGTTGCCTCAGTGGAGAAAGATTGACCATTTCCATTTGTAGGCTATATAAAACCAGCATTTGTTTATTGGTGTGTGCCAATAAAAGTGGAAATGTGAGTACTTTATCTTCCATTGATTAGAATTTTCGAATGTGCTACCATTTATTTAAATTCCTACTCTTGATACTGGGTTTTGCGTCTAGCACTCCACTGAGAAAACCCATTGTTGATGCACAACCTATACACAGGTTTAATGTTTGTCTTGTCTAGACAAACATTAAACATTAAAAACGCCATTGACAATGTTGGACTTTTCACACTTCGCAACTTTTCACACTTCGCAACTTTTCACACTTCTCGCAACTCGCAACTCGCAACTTTTCGCAACTCGCAACTTTTCGCAACTCGCAACTTTTCGATTGTTTGTGGAATCTCACTTGTATGAAACAGTGACAACATGCACTTATAAAACACAGTTACAGTGCCGGTTCTAGGCCTTTTGAGGCCCTAGGCAACATATTATACAGAGGGCCCCCCCCTCCTGCTTTGCCACGCCGGATAAAAATTGTAAATTTGCCATGAAAATGCTTCAATCTGGTGCACTTTGAGATCAAAATTAAGAAGCTAGGTGGGGGCCACATGTGGCCATGTAAGGGATACATGATCAGGTAAACTGGTAGTGGTCCTACCCCCCCCCCCCCTATGAGATTTACTACAGGTCAACTGGTAGTGGTCCTACCCCCCCCATGAGACTTACTACAGGCCAACTGGTAGTGGTCCTACCCCCCCCATGAGACTTACAAATCCCAAATGTTTATAAACAAATCCCAAATGTTTGTAAACAAATCCCAAATGTTTATAAACAAATCCCAAAATGTTTATAAACAAATCACAAATGTTTATAAACAAATCCCAAATGTTTATAAACAAATCCCAAATGTTTATAAACAATTACCAAAATGTTTATAAACAAATCCCAAAACCCATGAGACTTGGTCCTACCCCCCGACCATGAGACTTACTACAGGCCAACTGGTAGTGGTCCTACCCCCCCCCCATGAGACTTACAAATCCCAAATGTTTATAAACAAATCCCAAATGTTTGTAAACAAATCCCAAATGTTTATAAACAAATCCCAAAATGTTTATAAACAAATCACAAATGTTTATAAACAAATCACAAATGTTTATAAACAAATACCAAAATGTTTATAAACAAATCCCAAATCCCTTGGTCCTACCCCCCCGACCATGAGACTTACTACAGGTCAACTGGTAGTGGTTAGTGCCGGTTCTAGGCCTTTTGAGGCCCTAGGCAACATATTATACAGAGGCCCCCCCCCCTCCTGCTTTGCCACGCCGGATAAAAATGGTAAATTTGCCAGTTAGAATGATGAAAATAAAAAATAAATGAAAATATCTGGGAAGTGGGATTCGAAACTGTCTTTGCAATGAACCAAAATAACCTGGGAAGCTGTGCGCAACGCATCACACTATGATGCGCTGACAACTGCTGTAGGAAACGATGTATTTGATCCTATGTGTGTTCAAGTGTGAACTTGGGAACAGTATAGTCACAGCATGCCATCTCATCTTGTGACACTGGTTTTTTAACAAATATAACCACTCCGTTGAACTGATCAATGAATAGCTGTAGAAACAAGTCAATGATGTTGGTATAGTCACACCATGAAACACAAAGGGCCGATTCATACTCCTATTTTACCGCTGTTTCAGCGCTGTAGGCTAGTGCCGAAATGATTTCGGCTCGTCAGAAATTTTCGGTAGCACCGAAGAGCATCACAGTCACAAGTTGACATGTTGCACTGCCTGCTAGACAACAGCAGGTGGTGCTGTTTTATGCTCTGCCTCTGCACAGTGTACCCAGTTATTTGCTCGAGATTTACAAATGAAAAGATTATTACGCTATTCTGCATTTGTCAGTCTCCACAGAAGAGTTTGTGTTTCATGATGTGACTATACCAACATCATTGACTTGTTTCTACAGCTATTCATTGATCAGTTCAACGGAGTGGTTATATTTGTTAAAAAACCAGAGTCACAAGATGAGATGGCATGCTGTGACTTGGCCCCACAAGCAGAACCCAAATGGTACTAAAGTTCTGGCATTTGGTAGACTTTACCCCATTGGGTCCTATTCCACGGTCGGGTGCCACCTGGTACCGAACAGAAATAAACATAAATACGTCGGATACGTCGTTGCGGCGCCGTTTGAGGGCTTCTGTTTGTTTGAGTTATTCTGAATGTGTGAACTATAAGTACCTATAAATACCGCTGCGAATTCTCCTGTGCCGTGGAAGCCGTTAAGTATTTTTAATCTATGTTTGATTAAAAATGTTGCTCTTCCTACCTTGTTTATTGACACCTCATTGTACCGCCTATCTGGCTAGCTAGTGGCGCTAAAGCTATGACGTAGCCGGGCAAAGCCAACGGCACATCGGGAGGCGGTACAATAAACGGTAAATAAACAAGAATAATCAAAGCGACATTTTTAATCAAACATGGATTAAAAATACTTAACGGCCTCCGCGACACAGGAGATATTCTCAGAGGTATGTATAGGTACTTATAGTTCGCACATTCACAAGCCATCATAAGAAATACAATCGCCAGAGTGCGCTGATCGACTTAAGGCGGCGTTTGTGCATGTCCGCGTTCCAACATTTACATACTAAAATAAAGTAATGTTTAGGGACCCTACATTAAAGCGACAATCAAATTTCATAAAAGCTTTATGTAGGGTTCCGAGAGGGGCTAGCTGTGACTATACTGTTCCCAAGTTCACACCTGAACAGACACACATAGGATCAATTACATCGTTTCCTACAGCAGTTGTCAGCGATGCGTTGCGCATGGCTTCCCAGGTTATTTTGGTTCATTGCAAAAACGGTTCGAATCCCACTTCCCACAGATATTTTCATTTATTTATTTTGTCATCATTCTAACTGTTTTATAAGTGCATGTTGTCACTGTTTCATACAAGTGAGATTCCACAAACAATCGGATGGATATTTAATGAGAAGATAGAAGATAGCTCCGAGAAGATAGCTCTGAGAAGATAGAAGATAGCTCCGCCCCCTTCATGAAACAGCTGTGAAAGACGGCTCATGCACGCGCAAAGCCAGCCCAGGGAACCAGACACAAGTTAAACTGCAACACCGGTCCTGTCCATCCACCCACCGACCGCTGCACGCCTGCACTTCTCCGCAGGGGTCCTCTGGTCTGGGGGACATTATTGCCACCTGCCGACACATCTTGCATGTACCCTGTCAAAGGTAAGCGCTGTAGTGTGTAGCCTTGAAGGATTGCAAACACTTCCTGCCAGGTTCCGCGCACTGTCGTTCATTCACAAATCTCTTACGTTTCGACACCGGAGACTGTAATTTATTTGATTTACATGTGTCTCGTGTGGCGTGTCTCTGTGACCATCATCACCATGCGGGTTTATGGCTTCCCAGTGAGATCGTGAGAAAGTATATCAAAACTGACATTGTGGGAAATGTTATGTAGCTTATAATAAATTTAGATAAATGAATGATCGTTAAGTAATTTTGCTAGCGGAGCCTTACGGTTGTAGTCGGAACAGGTTATTGATCCATAATAATGTCTGTCTGTCTCTCAGTCTCTGTCCAATCCAACCAGTTTCACCGCCAGATGGTTCTGGGCGGCTATTGTCATGGCTTGCTTTTGTGTGTGGATGGACGTAAACACACTTACGACAACAGAAAGCCGTTTGAAAAGCATGCGCTTAATGACCCGCGTCTAATGTTGACCATATGTGAAGTGGTAGTGAATAGGACCTGTTCCGCCCCTCTATCTGTACTGCATGGCGGTACACTTATCACAAACAATTGGCCATTTAAGTGCGTTTTAGAGCCAGAGGAGATTTACAAACCAGAACTTTAGCACAGCATTTGGGAGAGAGCCAGCCTTCCACTCTGAAACCTGTAACAGATTGTCACTCGTGCAAGACAGTAATGTGTTCACTTCAAAGTGTTACCAGTGTGGTAATGATTCTTTGGAGGAATGGAGGCAAGTCAGGCAGAAGCTTGCTGCAAGCAGCAGCAAATCTAGCCGAGTTGAGTAGTAGGTCCTCCTGCCATCTACCCAGGAGTGAACTCTTGCTAAAATAAGCATTAAGATAATGTGATGTGTCTTATCAAGGGCACACTTTGTGTCTTTGGTCTGACAAAACAAAATCTCCAGTCCCTACTACCCTGTTTGCAGCTGAAACAAACATCTTGACTGAGGCTGCACAAATAATGTACCGAAATCACAATAAAGCTAATGCAAATAGTTTATATCTGTGTGGAGATAAAGATCTGATGTCCATTGTAATTCATATCACATTCACGAATGTAAATGTTTGGCAAAATATTGAGGTTTTGTATTATTTTCAACCGTATTGTGCAACACCTGGATGTGGGGACACCAATTGCCTAGTAGTCCCTAGTGGTTAAGGTCCATGCCACACACAACACAGCAATGTGTTGTCACAGGTTGTTGGGTTTGCGAATATGGATACCGCTGCTTTTTCTCCTCCTGTCCCAGTGAAAACGGCACCACACTTTGATGTGAGGCTATAAAATACTTGGCCACATATCTTGTGGCATGTTATCGCGGACTCAGACTGTTAACACATACCTGAGATTCTCTCAGGTTTTACACAACCAGTATGAAATGTAGGCCAGTATGTCCCACTGTTGCTTGTGACTGAAGTTTTAGTGCTTTGTACATTAAATGACATGTAAAGAACCATTTATCCCATTTGCAATTAGTTTAGTTTATGAATTTGGACAATGTTGTTGTTGTATGTCTGCATGCATGTTGTAGAAGCAATTGAGGTAAAGTTAACTCATGTACCAGACAGTGACAGTCACAGGTATCAAAGTCCTTGCTACTGCACTGGTAATGAGTGCTTTCAATTGAAGGTGTGCCATTGAGCAAACATGCCCTTGAACTCTGGACTTCTGAAAGGCAGATAATTCTCTCACTGAGAAAAGCAGTGACGGTTCTGTTGTTGCAAGCGATAACTTGTGGTAACTTAATTTCAATATGTAATTAAGACACATTTTAGACATTTAACTGACATACACTCTTATCCAGCACGACCAGCAGCTACAGTAAGTGAGTGAGCAGACCGTGTTGGTGTCGTTCTCGATGCTTGGCTGTTGCAGGGATCGAGTGTGCGGACCTTTCTATAACCTGGCTAGTACTTTTCATCTAATTTGCGATAATACCAAGTAACTGTATCATTAGGCTATGTCAGTGTGATAGGCACACCAATGAGCAAGTCAAATAATCAAGGCTCTCCTGCATCGCAAAAATAGCCAATCTCACAATGTGTTACATTGTGCAAGCTGCTCTTTTTGTGCTTTATACAAAAATGAATACATGTAAAATGTATTAATATATAATGACTTGCCCAATTTGGGAAGCCTGGTTGAAAGTGGTCAAAATATTTTGTTAGGGTAAACTTGTTTCTGTAGTACTGATATGGTCAATTTAAAAAAAGATATAACTTCTTGTATAAGACGCTGGGGCGTGAAGCGCCTAAAGGGCACGCATCTGCCTAGATAATGGCAGACTGCTGGGCGAGCGCTGGCACTTTGGCATGGGGGGTCAGATCAACATGGAATGACATCATGATCTCGATATAGTATGGATCAACATGGAATGACATCATGATCTCCATATAGTATGGATCTGACCACGTGACATCATGGAGACCATTAGATCTCCATATATGGATCTGACCACGTGACATCATGGAGACCCTTAACGCGTCAGTTGGTTGGTCACCCCAGGCATGATCATAATGGTCACGCCTGATATCACAAGGCAGGCGTTTGGTTACATACACTGGACTATGTAATACAAGACATGTCTTGAGTTGAGTGTCAAAGAATCATGGAACAGGGTGTAATTATTATTTGTTTTACTTTGGATGCTACTCTGCTGTGATTTATATATAGACATTATTATTTGACATTTACCCATACACAGGATATCTGCTATTTAGGACAAACTGCCTGTGTAGAAAGTAGAAACCAAGGAAGAGTGGGGTTGTTGAGAGTTTATGTATCAGGACACTATTAGTATCAGTTCAATCACTATGCTTTAATACATTTCAAACATGCACAAAATATACCATGGCATACAGTCAGTAGTACTTGAGGTGCACAGTCCTCAGTATTCACTTTGTAGGATGTGTGAAGTTTATAAGACATCCATGGAACGCTGTCTGTAATCAACACAGAGGTGTAAAAGAAATCTATGAGGGTGCCGCAGGGCGGTGTGTCATTATGTCATGTCATTATGCAACTAGGTCAGATTGTGGACACTGATATTTTCCTTATGTTGCTGGGTAACATGCTGCCAACTCATTGATGACTGGTGCTGTGTGTGTTTTTGCAATTAATTGTGAAATTCCAAAGCAGTCCAAAGAAAGAACAGTAGAGTTGCCCAATCGGACAATCAGTATAAAGTCCACATTTGTGGTCCCAAGGCTTTAGAAAACCATCTGCTTCTGCCTGTTGAGGATGATTACTGTACTTGTGTTGACAATGGTTAGGAAATCCCTAAAATAGTCTTATGTAACCTGCCTGAGCACGTGACCTGACACGCTCTCATTGTCACACACACGGGCAGACATGACCTCATAATCATGTCATTAACTTAACCCCCTGCCTCTGTGACCACACATACAGAAACCACCACGTACACAAGCAGTCAAGCACACATACACACTACACACATACGCACCAATATGTGCATACGTCACTACATGTAAAGACATTAGACACATTGCACATAACACAGGTCTCATGCGCGCATGTGCACACACACACTGGGCTGTATTTTGCGTGTCTTAAGTACCAGGTCTTATTCCCTAACTTGAGTAAACTAAAGACCTGGAGGCGTGATCAATGCCATTTGGCTATTCTGAGTGGCCAAAGAGCATTGATCACGCCTCCAGGTCTTTAGTTTACTCAAGTTAGGGAATAAGACCTGGTACTTAAGACACGCAAAATAGAGCCCTTTAAAGTCTCTTACCATTACTGTGATAAAGACATAATTCATTTTGTGTTGATGTTCTTGTACAGAACATGCTTGGCTGTATGCGTTTGTTTCTTAAATCTTGTCATATTTTGTTTTGTCGACTAATATACTATACTGTTGTGTTTTTCATTGTAATATCACCAATCAGAGCTGCATGTTTCTGACATGACAGCTGTCCAACTGTCAGGGATTATCGGGCTGCTACTCACACGTGTGTGAGTGGGGGATACTGAGAGGATTAGTCAAAAAAGAGAAAATCTGTGGATTTTGTCAGTGCCAAGCTCCCAGTGTCCAACTGTCCATATGTACTGTACGTTTCACAGTGCCAAGCTCCCAGTGTCCAACTGTCCATATGTACTGTATGTTTCACTGAATGCTGCACTATTCAACCTTTGGCTTTGGGTTCCAGTGGCAGTGTCACTGCTGGTTTGACTCTACCTATAAATATTGTGATGTTCAACAAAATAATCACCACATTTGATTTGTACACTGCATGTGGTGCCTAATGGGTGAGCCATTAGAAGAGCATTTATCCTCATGTCCACCCATAGAGTGTGTGTGTGTGTGTGTGTGTGTGTGTGTGTGTGTGTGTGTGTGTGTGTGTGTGTGTGTGTGTGTGTGTGTGTGTGTGTGTGTGTGTGTGTGTGTGTGTGTGTGTGTGTGTGTGTGTGTGTGTGTGTGTGTGTGTGTGTGTGTGTGTGTGTGTGTGTGTGTGGTTAAATTCATTTATTTTTGTCATTGTGCCCAGATCGCCTGGCTGCAATCAATGACTGTTGATCAATGTCACAGTACTGAACACAAGAAACTTCCGATACTGTTACATCATCAATATGACATCAGAGATTTATTGGGGAAACCATTCCATTAATATTACTATCCCTTACCCGTTGTGAGATATTGCCCCCCCCCCCCCTGCATTTTTATTCACTAATAAATTCATTATTAATTTATAATTTGTTAAATTGGAAAAAGGGCTTTGTTAAGACCTCCCATCAATGCCTGTGTGAAAAGTGGGAGCGATTGGTGCAGGCGGTGAGGAGATACGGCGGTGTTTCAGACAGACAGACAGACAGACAGAAAGACGCACACATTCAGACAGACAGACATTGACTGAATTATAGTATGATATGATGATAGTAAGATTATAGTATGATTATTTGGTAATGCAATATTGCTTCATGGCTATTGGCTAATATGCCACATTCTAGGTGTGTGATGTGTGCTGCTGCTGTTGTTCCTGTATCTGTGGTATTGACACACATTATTAATGAGGAGTGGAGAGAGAGGTGGACCTACTTTACTAATGTATACATGTGTTTGTGATCACTCTATCGACCCTAGAAGCCTAATGTGGTCCGTAATGGTCTAACTCCAGAAGATGACTGTCAAGTCTAATATGTATTAGATGTGTGACATGGTAACAGTGTAGCTGCTGAGTCCTACTTACATTGTAAAATCCTTCAGTGTACAAATGGAACCAAATGGACCCTTATGTTGTACATGCTCTCAGAGAAATGAACACTTTACTGTGTCCACTGTGGTAATGTTATTGATTTTGTGTTTGTGCTATGCCAAGCACAGAATTAAGGCCCAATTTATTTGATTGCATTGGTTTTGTATATTTTGTTCAAGTTTCAGCTACAGTGTTCCACGTTTAGGTCTAGACAGCCATGTCTTGTGCTTGAATTTAGAAGAGATGTATTGGTTTGGTGCAGAATTACCAAGGTTGAAACGGTCTGCTGGGAAAGTGAGAATAACCTCTATCCAGTCACTATGCTTGCTATAGCAGAGCTGTGTCTATAGCAGTGTGTGTCTATACAAACACACATCACTGTCTCTTGACAAACACATTACATTATTAGTGTTAGGGAGTCAAGACAGGGCTGTGCATGGGAGTATGACAACATACTAATGCTGTTAGCCAATGCGCATGCTGTGATTAGTATTGGCATTGAGCCTGAGAGCAGGGTGTGTCCTCCTATATTAATTTAGATGGTACAGGTAGATTGTGGTACAAGGCAAGTTAATCCCCTAGTGGCACAAAAAATGAAACTCACCTTGACTACTGTTGCTATGGTAGCATGGATGTCCTAATTTATACTGCACGGTACAACTGTGTCGCTCTCTGAGTGATACAGTAAGTATGAAGTATAAATGAGGAATTGACACTACGAGATGCACCCACGTTTAGCTGTCTTTTTCTATATGCATCTATGGCCCCAAGTTCTGCTGTCATTTTGACCAATTGAAGAAATTGGTCAAAATGAAACAATTATGAAATATGATAACTGAGTAGAGAGAGACATTGGTGTTTTGTGTTACAGCATGCATATTTGGAGCTCCTATAACGCTATGTAAGGCCTGTCTGCAGGACAGATAAATAAGAGATGCATAAAGGTGTACTTTTACAATGGCTGACACTGTAGCCGTGCAGCGGCTGCAGGGTAGCCATTTAATGGCTACACTGATCATCATGCTTTGTCTTTGCCTCTTTCTTATCGTTCTGCCTGCTGAATAATTGATCAGTGCTTTGTAGTTTTGTCAATTAATAACAGGAGTTTCAACAGAGGGAGGTCGTTTGACTCATTTGTTTTCATGTAACTAATAAGAAGTTTGTTTAATTTTCTCTTTGAAGCCAAATTAATTTGGCATACCAGCAAGTAATGTTTTTCCTTATTTTTTATTTTACAGTGCCCGCCAGGGGATATAATTCTCGACATCTTTGCCTATCTCCAGTACAGCTTAGCAATGTCATAATTAATAGCATTAGAATAAATCTTCGCTACACACATGGCTGACTCATTTTGTCATAGGTTATAGAAGTGTCAAGGAGTCAACTTTAAGCCTCTCGTTCCCTACTGTAAGCTCTGCTAAACTAACACATTAGTGAGATAATTGAAAAGTGAGGGGTCTTGTTTGAAAGCTTCCACCCCCAGGCCTCACTGTATGTAGGACTAGGACTCTCATTACATTTAGCTAGCCTATCTCTCTTTCTCTCATAATGTCTATGCATTTTCATGTTTTATCTTTTTTGTTAGATTTTCTTTCAGTATAGACTAGCGTAGAGGTTCAGAAAACCAAGGCCTTGCAGAGAGACATGCCAGACATGACAGGAATCAAATTCAAACCACCGTGGTCCTTGCATCTCTCAAGGAGCATGTTGTCCGTGCACTAACGGGCTGAGCCACCAGGCACCCCCATGTCTCTGTATTTGTAGCCTTCTTCCTGTCTCTGTCTGTCTGTCTGTCTGTCTGTCTGTCTGAGTAATGATGTCATTATCTGCTGTGTGCACTCCAACCTTCCGTCATGTGTCTGTCTTGGCCCCTCTTACTGTAAGTCAATAAAGGCATTGATTTGCTCTTCATTTTGACAATACAATCTGATATTTGTCTTTGCACTGATGGGGCGCAGACTGTCTGCGTGCCTGTGTGTGTGCGTGTGTGCGCGCATTAATACAGCCTGATGGGTTCCAGTAGTAAGGGAAGAGGAATCATAATAAATTGTGTTCATTGTTTTGTGAGTGTGTGTGTGTGTGTGTGTGTGTGTGTGTGTGTGTGTGTGTGTGTGTGTGTGTGTGTGTCTGTGCTCTGAGCATGAAGGATTGAGCCTACACTTCTCTCTGTGTAGGTGTCATGGGTATGTGAGATAGAGATAGAATACCAACCAGGTGTTGCTATATCTGAATTAATTCATGACTATGATCTAATTCAAATGTCTGACACTGAAATATTTTAATATGAACTACTAGATTGTCATCTACTTAATATCATCATTGTTGACCACATGTGAAGTTGGAGTGTGTGTGTGTGTGTGTGTGTGTGTGTGTGTGTGTGTGTGACTGTGTGTGACTGTGTGTGACTGTGTGTGACTGTGTGTGCTTGCTGAACTTTGTCAGGTTGAGACTAGTGCAGATGCAGATTCTAAGCCAAGAGATTGCACTGAAATACTTACTCACAGTTTGGCTTGTTAAGACGCATGGACAGATTATGATCTTAAATTTCATTATTGTGTGTGTGTGTGTGTGTGTGTGTGTGTGTGTGTGTGTGTGTGTGTGTGTGTGTGTGTGTGTGTGTGTGTGTGTGTGTGTGTGTGTGTGTGTGTGTGTGTGTGTGTGTGTGAGAGGGGGATTATTTCTCTTTACATAAACTTTACATGAGTTTATAAAATAACATGTGGTTTCTTGTGTCAACTGATAATTCAATAATTGCACTGTTCTTACATCAACTGCTGCTGCATTTTCAGTTTAAAGCATGAGATCGTACAGATTTTAGTTTGTGGACGCTGATCTTATTCTTGACTCTTGAGATAACTTCACGTAATCCACTTGCATTGCATATTTCTTTCACATCAACATCTACAGCTGGTCTTCAGCTGCCCATAGTGTGATCTATTCTCTGACATCATCCAAATCAAAATCTTTAGAAGCCTTTCACGGAATGTGTGTTTAGTGGTCAGGGCCATAGATGCCTCTTTGGCCGCTGCAGTTTGTTGGAGCCATGTGTGTCGACAGGAGGGCGGAACAATTTACACTCTGGGGTGCGAGGAGTGAATTGTCCTCGGATTCCGTCGTTCTTCCAGGTTCTTGGAAATTGGTTTTACTGAGGTTAGGTTTAGGTATAGTTTACTGAGGTTAAGGTTAGGGTTAGTGTATGTGTCTATGGCCAGGGCCTACCTGTCAACATGTATGTGTCTATGGCCAGGGCCTACCTGTCAACATGTATGTGTCTATGGCCAGGGCCTACCTGTCAACATGTATGTGTCTATGGCCAGGGTCTACCTGTCAACATGTATGTGTCTATGGCCAGGGCCTACCTGTCAACATGTATGTGTCTATGGCCAGGGCCTACCTGTCAACATGTATGTGTCTATGGCCAGGGCCTACCTGTCAACATGTATGTGTCTATGGCCAGGGCCTACCTGTCATGTATGTGATGAATGACGAGGAAAAAGCTAAATGGTAATGTTATCAGTATCACCATTCACCAGACACCGGTTCTTGTCTGCTCTTTGCTCCTGTTTTTGCATAATACATTTGTTTTGGTTCCTTGTTCAATAAGGGAGGAACAAGTGATGAAAATACAACTTCTGTTTTTGTGTTGTTTTTTCACAACTTCCACATAACAGTAAGCTTAAATCTTGTCAATGACTATACTATATTGGCTGACCTATTGATAGTACTTTTGTTTTATGAATAAAATGACTTGAAAGTCAATGGTGAATCAGCAAGTGACCTACTATATGTGTTGGATTGGGTGTGGGTATTGTGCACAGGCACAGCCAAACAACCAAACCTACCTCGGACTCGGGAGCAACATGCAAATCCATGACAAATATGAAAAAGCTTCAGCTCTGTATTTTGCGCAGTGGGATTGACAAGAAATTCTTCTTTGAAGTCAACCTCTCTGTTCCGAGTTACTCTTGCAAGGAGTCATGTAGGCAAAAGTGTAGGATATTTCTGTTTACATTGGACTACAATAGGACTACAGATGACTTATGCAACCTGTGCAATATTTGCCATGCACTTAATGAGGGTACAAGTTGTGCCCTCGTTTTAGTGCATGGCAAATATTGCACACAAACATGTCCCCTGTCGGTGAATAATTGGTTATTGGAAGCTTTAATATATACCCATTAAGATACATCAATGGAACAACCTCAAATGAACAATATAAAGAAACGGTACAATGTAAAACAATAGCCTCAACAGTCTAAATGTAATCTGGACAACATTAGCCAACTACAGCTGAGACAACTAATGCCATCTACTCAGTTGATCCTTAATTTACTCAACTGTTTTAGCTTGATTTGTGAATACTTCTTTGTTACAAAAGCCTCCAAATCTGATGCAGTAGACATATTAAATTAAAATGGTAGGAGATATCAAAAATCTTAAAGCAGATCACTGTAGCATTTCACAGTAGCAGGATTTCACATGACTGATGTTCTTATACTTGTATATTGTATTAGGGTAATTTTTGACCTGTTTTCAAGTTTAAAAAGTATCCTTTACATTTCTTTATTGGAACAATGATTCATGATATCCTCAGAAACGGCTATTTTAACACAATAAAATGAATTATCATTTTAGTTCATTCTGATCTCTATAAAAAAAAGAAAGTGGCATCTGTGGTGTTACGGGTCAAATATGACCCGGCAGAGAAGTGTAACTCAATTACCCCCAAATGTTCAATATACAATGTTTACATGTTTGAGAGATAAAAATTAGCATTTGCTATTAGTAGTAAAACAATTAGTTTTGGACCTAAAGGTTTTTACCTGATTTAAAAATGTGTGTCTTCTACTAATAGTCTAATATTAAGTCTATTATAGCCAGATAACATTATCCATTGTCTTCATTATAGGAAATTGAATGAGTGAATTTTAACATTTTTATAATTGCAAACAAGCTATATTGAAAGAGGGAACCCTATAACCCAAAATAATATTTTAAATAGTGTTTACATGGATGTGAATAAATCATAAGTCAGCTATGAGGTGGGCTAGATAAATATGTTATATATATATATATGTTTTAGTATTTTGGGCCCAGTTAAATCACAGGTCAAATTTGACCCACTACCACCAAAAGTGTTATTTAATTTTAAATTTTTGAATATTGAACTCCTATGCCCAGCTTTGTGTGTCTGACCCCATAACGATGATTTGATTGGCTGAGGGCTTAAAATTTGAGGACAGACGTGGACGCCAAAAGTGATTTGCTGGAATGTGATGATGTATGATGATAAGAGCGCCCCTCACTTCACATGAGTGTGATTTAAAAAAAAAAGTTAAAGCTCTATATTCTGAGAGTAATCATTGCTATAGAGTGTATATTTTGCAACAAAACACTTTATAGCATCACTCCAGCCCTTTAATAAACAGAAAATAAATGTTCAGGTGTGTCACCGCTTTCATCCAATCGGGAGAGAGAACCCATTTATCAGCCTAAAAAAAAGGAGCTAACAACATTTAATGTTGTTATTGGATGAAATTGGTATGATGACTTGAACATGTACATACTAGTAGTGTACTAGTCTAAAACCTTTACCAAAGAGCTGGAAAGAATGGGAGACCCAGTTGTTACAGTAGCAATGATTACCGTATTGTCCCGAATATAAGACGACTCCCATTTTTCAAGACTCATTTGTGGAAAAAGAACATTGAATGTCAAATAGTCTAGTCCCCGATTATAATACGACCCTGGTTTTAAGGATATTTCCATTGGGGAAAAAACATAGTCTTATATTCAGGCCAATAGGGTACTATGGCAATATAGAGCTATTTAACATTCACAAATGTCAGTGAGGGAATTCAACATTAACCCCTTAAACCACCTCTATTCTTAGTAAGTAATAGAGCTTGTAGATCAGCTATGTTGGGTGAATGTTCTCCCCAGAATAGGCATGCTTCCATGGGAACTTTTGACTATAGAGGGAAAATAATGTATTATGCAAATAACAACCATCAGATTGAAAATGGCCTAGCCTTAATAATCCTTTCATGAGAACTCATAATGATGCATCTTTTTAAAGTATTGCTGGAGGGTTAATATTAACAGGACCACACAAAGCATCATATTTGAAAACAATGTTAATCTAAGTAAGGAAACCCTGTGCACTTTAATCTGTAGTGGTTAAAGCAGAAATGTACAAAATCCTTTGAAGCTTCTTAGCAACGCCAGGGCAAAAGTAGGTCTGCACTTGGCACTGAAACCAGGTGTTTTAGCGTCAAAACAGAGGCAACCTGTTCAACAGAAACAACAAAGCGAGGAGTGAGGGGCAGCCATTAGGCCTCAGCAGGCCTAGTTTCTCACCATAGATAACTATTAGCCTGACTGTGTTTGATGTGTGATTACAGACAAGCAAGTCTTTTACTTTAGAATAGATCACTGGTTCTCAACCCGTGGACCCCGGCCCACTGGTGAGCCGTGAGCAAAACACAAATATTTGCATGATGATTTGATATTAAAATAAAAATAAAAACAATATTACACATTAAAACATTATTTTCATGCTATTTATTTCAGATTTTTCAGTGGAACCAGAAAGCCACGCCCACTGCTGTTAGTTCCATTGATTCACCCATTTGACCATGTAGCATGTTACAATTGCATTGCCTCGAATGCTCTCGAGATTTGGCCCTGATCCAGGAAGTGTTGAGAAATACTGCATTAGATTGACTCCCAAGCGATTAGAACCTAAGAGCCTTCCTCATCGCCACACAATGTATTATTATTCTATATTATTATTCTAAGTAGGAAAAAAATAATATATTTACTCATGACCTATTAAAGCGGGCTGTGATGACCCAAAATGGGCCCAGGCCGCCCAGCAGTATGTCTGGGAAACACTAGAATAGGTAGTGATCAGGGCTTTGATCTTGAGTGATGGTTCTGTTGCCAGCTTAACATGTCATAAATCAGTACTGTGTGGGTTGTCTTCTTTAATAAGCACACAGAGTGGGTGGGCGGACACCAGCTGATTGCTCCACTGTCTGCCACTAACTATGGTATCATACTAGCATTCGACGGGCCATTGGCAGAGATTACTAACTTGCCCGTGCTTGAATGGTCCATGCATGACTTGCAGTTGCATGAGTATGTGTGCACCACTCGTTAATGTCCTAATGAGAATGGAAGGGTGAGGGAAATTGTCTACATTCTACAATAAGCAATTTTTCAGACTATTCCACAATCTCTGAATGCTATAAGCATTTGAAAACAGTCTGGCAACGCGAGACTAGGTGTAGTTTTCTACAGGTTATTGCCCATAATTAATTCCCATGTTCACCACTATATTACTATATATATCACTATGCTACATTTTAAAGTTCTTCTTGGCAATAGCAAAGTGTGTGTGTGTGTGTGTGTGTGTGTGTGTGTGTGTGTGTGTAGTACAGTACAGTACAGTACGTGCTGTGCTCATAAAGCTTCCCCTAGTTTTGCTTCATGGGGCACTACTGTCAGTTTCCCACATTTCTACCAATTTATCAGTCCTACCTCTTATCTTCTACTAGACGCTACATGAACTCTGGACCCAAGGGCGTGTGTCAGTGCTGGAGGTAGCTGTGCATTTGTGGTCAGCTTTGTAAGTTTGTGTGTGTTCATATTTGTGCCTGTGCTCCTGACAAATCTTAATGCATGTTTTGTGCAATAAACACAATCGACCAGGCTGTGCTCTCTAGCACCATATGACCATTTGAAGGCCAGCTGTCAATACCCAAACGTTTTCATTCCCTATCTGACTGACGTGTTCATATTGACTACTGGCCTCCACATAGCTCACCTCGCTCATCTCTCTCTCTGTGTGTGTGTGTGTATGTGTGTGTTTCCTGTTTATACATTGGCTGATTGGGCTCAGATAAATTATCGGCAATTGTTGTCCACACAGCCAGCAGACTCATGGCTGGTTTGGTGGGACGTTTCACACACAAAACAACTCAGACTTGGCTCTGGGATTAAATTAATGGGTGGTCAGTTGAAAAATGACGAGGGTATAAAACTTAAACTGAGAGGTCAAGGGTCACTCTGGCACCCTGGAACAAACCGATCCAACTCTCTCATGCATTGTGGCGATAGCCACATGTGTGGCGTACTGTAGGTATTGGTAAGAGCTGCATTCAGAAAGCAGCTTCATTAGTTCCCCAATCTACAGATAGTTAAAAGAATAGTCATAAGAGTATAGTCATTTGTTACTGAGGCAGACTGAAAAAGAAAAGGAAAATACATGAAAGAAGACGAAACCAAGGACTGCTTGCCCCCCCCCCCCCCCCTCCTCCAAGATAGAAGGAAGGAAGAATCCTGATTGAGCAAATACTGTGGACAGTGTGGAGGTGTGGAGAGACAGAGACAGAGGGAGCGGGAGTGGCATTTCAAGGAAGAGAGGGGGTGTGTGATTACCTGCCTCTCTCTCTCTCTCTCTCCTCACGGCACCTCCCTTTTTAGGGAGTGTACGCACACGCACTCACACACACTCCCCTGCTTGCTCTCACACACTTGCACTCACCCATGTACAGTGCACGCTGTGCTCGCTACTGTTCTGACGTGTTTGGATATTGTACAAAGGACGCTATACTGTAGGTTAGTCTACTGGTTGTCTTCTGCTGGACTAGGGACAGTTTCACTCATGCACGTGTGCGCGCAGACACGCACACACAGTCACACACAGTGGGTGTTCAACACAGTGGATGTTCAATCTCATAGAAATCTGTGTGTAACTGCTGGAGTGTGCTGAGGGTCAGAATCTTCCCCTGTGCTTGAGGGAGAGGGAGGGCGGAGAGTGATTTGTGGCTAGCACCTCTGGAACTGAAAGACTGACAGACAGACTTTACCTTCTCTCACTCGAGGAGCCATCGCTCTTTTATCCTCTCTGCCTGTTCCCCCTCAGCACTACCATCTGACAGGGTAAGTAATGAACACCTACACAATCTGGCTCTCTTTGTCTCTTGATCACTGTCACTCTCTCACCCTGTTGTCTGCTCTATGTATGTACACATGTAGTTCATGACCTTATAGTCCTATTCTAATACATACAATACAATACTTAATTAAAAGTGTTAATTTAACTCTGACAGTATATCACGGGTGACGGGTCAATCTTTACACTATCCATAGAGTTCAATTGAAATGTACATTTCGCTCATCTCTTCTGTTTTCTGATCATCTTTATCTGGTAAGCTGTGTCACTGAGCACTGCCGTCCAGGATCCTGTGCATGTGCTTTTGCGTGTGCGGACATGAGAGCGCATGAGCTCACCTTTGGCCCGGGGGTTGAAAGTCAGGCGTGTGTGTGCTGATGCTTGTGTGCATATTGGCGTGTGTCTGTCTGTGTAGTTCTTCAATTTTGGGGGGGTGAGTAGCGACAAGCTTGAACAAGACGGCTGGAGGAATCACCCTTCAAACGAAACGACTATACGCGTGTCTAGATTTGAAAATGCAACATTCTCTAAGCTGTCCTAAAGCTACATATTTGATAGCTGTGGTTACACTACACTTGTGCATAGAATAGAAACATGTTATATGTGAAACAATACTAGTAGTAGTAATATCACTGATGTCTGGCATCTACTGTGTATGGCATATGCTGTAGCACATATAGAGGCCTGTGGCAAACGTTTCATATGGAGCCATTTGGTTCTGTTGAAAACATTCATGTACGGTTATTTTAAACCATATACAATCATGAGAGTTACAAATGGATAAATGAACCCTGAGGATTTGAAAGGTTCCACGATGGAGTCCTAGGAAGTAATATACTTCTTGGGAGTCTGTCTTTATAGACCCCATCAATATTTATGTACGGTAGGCTGAAGAGGGCAATAGTACCATCTATATGGTCAGTCCCATATAGAAGTTCAGATTTGTCAGAAGCATTCTACTGGGTGTTTATGCCCCCCGTATCTGCTGCTACATATCAATTACCCATCTTGGTTTTCCTTCTTCTTTTTGTTGACTACAACAACAACAAACACGCAATTTTGAGGTTGACACTGAAGCAATAGTATGTATTTCTTAAGTTGAGGGACTACTGTACCTGCGCGTAACAGTGTAAAATCACAGCTGGCTTTTTAATGGTGACATCCATCCTCCAGGACACTAGTGAATTATGTGGCCTGACTGGAGCACCATTCATCAAGCTTAGCTTAGTGTGTGATGTCTTCTCATGTCGAAATGACTCGACCTGTGAGCTAGCAGTCCACTTTATGTGCTGATCGGTAGGTCTCCTGACAGCGTTCAGTAGAGCTTTGTGTGTAGATCAAATCCACATGCATAGATCTGTCCATCTTTGCACTTTGTGTAGGCCTACTGTATATGGACTCCTGGATAATTTGTCCGCCTGGGAACTGTGTAGAGTAGACTTAGGAATGAAGAGATCATTCCATTCATATCGCCACACCCCATCTACCTTACTCCTATATTAGTTAAACATTACTTGACTTTTGTCAGGTTGTATATTTGTACAGCCATAAAAATCAGCAAAGGAATAATGGAGTCTGTAGATCTGTGAATGTATGGAGCTGTATCTCTTCGACTCTTAAGTTTGTATAAAATGTAAAGAATTACTTTATTGCATGAAGATGAAGGTATGTGTTGACAATATAACATGATATATAAGAGGAACAACTTAATTTACCTTAATTTTAGGGGGTAAATATGAAAGGAAATAATTAAACTTCTGATGTAGTCATTTACACACACACACGCATGCACGCACACACACACACACACACACACAAACGCACGCACGCACGCGCACACACACACACACACACACACACACACACACACACACTCTTAACTTTCTTACAATGGATGCTTGCCCATTGATATGGCTGACAGGTGCTGAAGGCTGTGATATTACATTTCAGTAGCTGTTGGTCTGACACATGCCCCCCCCCCCCCCCCCCACCCACACGTACAAACAACACATACGTTCACTCAGTCAGTCTACGCCTACGGTGACCTGCTTTCTACACGTGCGTTCTATAGTGTGAGTAGCCTATTGTATTTCCTGTCTAGCTGTTATCCCCTTACAAGGCCAATGTTCATAGACAGTGCATGACATCAGACAGGTCAGAGCAGACTAGAGTAGACCGTGAGTGAGAATACATGCACTCTCACATCACTTACTCACACTCATGCATGCGCACATACACGTACACAACATATGTTCCCACCTGTACATCTTGGGTCTTGAATTTCGCTCTGAGCGCTTACAAAACACAGAACCGGTAATCCAACTTGGGGGACATTGCAGGGGGGCTGGGGTTGTACTACGGGCTTGGCTGGTTGCCAGGACTTTTTGGAAATTGGGGTTGGGAATTACCAGTGTCATGAAGACATGATGAGGGGAATGGATAATGTTGCGTGGCTGGAGTATTGATTATACGTGGTTGTGTCTGCGATGCCTTGTGAGCTTATAACTCAAGTTAAGTATAACTCAAGCTTTAGATTGCAGGGAACCTTGGGATGAGGAGGTTTTGTGGGTGACTAGTAGGTGTATTAGAAGAGAGGTGTGCTGGAAGTGGGGCATATTGATGGTAGATTGCTGGGAGCCTTGGGATTAAGGAGGTTTTGATGTCAGAAGCTCACAGCTTCAGGCACAATAACAGCCAGCTAAAGTAGCCAGTATCTTCACACTGCAGGTGAACTCTGAACTCTCCTTCCTACTGGTAGAATTTGCTGCTGCAGTGGAAGCATAGACTGTAAAGAAGTGGCTGTTAATGTTTTATGGTGCATGTTTAAGGCGACAGGATAGCATGAAAGGAGTAAAAGATATGGTATATAATGGACTGACTCCGCATTCAGATAACTCCGCAAACAGTGGTCTCAGAATGTCATGCATTCACCATACCTGTGCAGGTACAGTACATAGGAACTGAGAACACTTTTTTTATTGGTAGACCTCAGGCCCACTTTCCCTTTCTTTCTTTTTTTTGTCCGTCTGTCTGTATACATTTGTCCATGTCTAATCTCTGAAACCACTTGATAAATCAGCACCACATTTAACATGCACACTGCCAGTAGACCAAGAAAGTAAATAATAATCTTTGAATAGTCTTCACATATATTCTTTCACTTTTTAGAAATGCATAAGCTTAAGGTTTTACCTAGAGGTCAATGGTGGTCCGATTGGGCTAAAACTGAAACTGACTTGGATGCCAGACATTCACTTGATGTCTGGCATCCATATGGAAGGCACACTGGTTTTAAACCCCATCTAGTTGTATCAGTGTCTGAATTATGCCTACTCAGGAATGATGGAGGAGCCCAAACAACCTTAAGAACTGTGATAACATAAAGGATAGGCACTCAAACAAACAATTAACTAGGTTATTTACAGCTGTACGGTTTTGTACGTTCTCATCTGTATGGTCAGCTGTGTGGGTTGACATGCACCAAAGGTTAATCAAGTGGAGAAGGTTACCCAGGAGAGAGATGGACAGACAAGTTATAAACCCCTATTACGCAACGCTGCATGGCCTGTAATAAGCTATGCACAAGTAACCTAATATTACGGATCCCATGGGTCAGTGCCATAATTATGTCCAGAAATTATTATTTTGATCCTCAAATACACATAAAGGTGCCCAGACGACCAGAAATAGAAGTGATCAGAGGTTGACCCGAGAACTAACTAACTACTGCAGTCTCCTCTCACGTTGTGCCAGAGACATGAAGCCAGTGTAGAAGCGTCCTGCATGGTGATTGGTGCCACTGTGCCGTCATTGAGGGTGGCTGACAGCCGTTTGATCAGCAAGAAGCAGTGTTAAAAATAGCCAGTGAGCAGTAGTGGTTTCATCATCACTTCTGCGTTGAGAGCTAACGGGCTAGCTGTCACGCAGCATGCTGAGCACCTGCTGTTAAATCCCTGCAGAAATGGAACTACATGGCTCAGCGTAACAGTGTGTGGGTGTAGTCACAATCACAACCTACCTGGCATCCAGTGAATTTCAACTATTCATGTTCAGATTTGAAACTGAAATCAACATAAAAAATTAGTTGGCAATGATCATGGTACTACTCTTTTCTGTTTGTGCAATTCAGCTCCCCCCCCCCCACACACACACACACACACACACACACACACTATATCAAGATTAGCTGTCTACCAACTGCTGCCTGTACCAACCCTGCCCCCTTCATATCCGCTGAGTCAGCAAAGAGTCGAAGACTCGGGTCAATCTTGAACTCCAGGCAGGATTGTAGGCTATCATCATCACATACACACAGTACTGATTCTGACAAATACTGCATGTGCTCAGTTCACCCCAGATACTCACAATTGAAGTAATTTGTCATTAACGCATCATCTTCAATCCAATATATTCCACTTGTCATGTAGGCCATATTATCTTCATTATCTGCCATGCTGTCTTGCAACTTGTCAGCAACCTGAGTGTACAAGTGCCTTTCTCTCCCCTTTTTGTAAACACAGCTGATTTACACCACCAGTACTAAATGTGACTGTAACTGCACTCTTAGTTTGAAGAATTTATGATTTTCTTCTTTTGAAGTTGAGTCAGCCGGTCATTCCTGACTCACTTTATGGAGTCAGCCTCATTTCTCTTTGATGATTCTTGGAAGGTGTCATAGACAAGCCAATGGTTTTCTGGTGGTAGAACAGGGCAGGTGGGTTTGAAGTGAATGATTTTGTATACATGCATGCATTCTCTTTCCATTGCATACACCCTGTCACACATGCATGCACACACAATAACCACAGCTTCCTTGGAAAGCAACAATTCATGGATAACTGCTGCTCTATGTAGATACACACACACACACACACACACACACACACACACACACACACACACACACACACACACACACACACACACACATTTTCACAACCGATTACAGAAGTAACCAACATAGGAGAAGAATAGAAATAGCTAGAAAACTGATTGTCAGATACAGTACAATCTAATTTTCCTGATATGGAGGAAAGCACATGACATGCAGAGAAAACATAAAAACATTTGTGATTACATAGCTTAAGAGTGATTAAGTAAAAGCTTATGTACATACGGATGTGGGTCATGCCTTGGGCAGATTTGAATAGCAAGGTTTGCATTTTTCATGACTAATGTTGAAGAAAAATAGTCAAATCCTTTCAACATAATTTAGTTTGATTCAGTGACTTCTTGGTTGCTAGTGTAGGACTGTGCATATAGTGAATGAGCAATCGTTCTCAGCAATGTGTACATTGATTTCTATGAGTGAGGAACAGAAACGTGTTCCCAGTTGCAAGAGCTATTGAAATGAAATATGTCATCATATATCTGGTGAAACTCTTCTATTTTTTATAAATATCACAATACATTTTTCCGAACAAAAGCAAGTCCAGAAGTGTTATATGTGTAAGCTGGCAGATGCCGTTAACAAACCACATACTCCACTGTTCACAACAGGTTGATCTTTATCATTTACCTCCGCACGCTTTGTTTTCTATAAGCTAGAGAGAGTTCCATTAGTGAACAGTGAACAGTGCAAGTGCGGCAGCAGCTGGGGACGGTTTGTCTTTGCGTTGGAGCGACAGTGTCTTGAGGCGGTTTTGAGTCACACACCTGAGAAAGGTTAACGAATCACACTGGGCAGAACATTCCAGAGTGACAGCACTGGGATGCCTCCAGCAGCCTGGGGGTAGAAGACGATAGGGGGGCGAGTAAATGGAGAAGTGGAGTGTCTCGAACCACGGCCACCCTCTCTGTCTCTGTCTGTCTGTTTTACTCTGGACTTAGCTCACTGTTTATGCCAGACATACCAGACTCTAGCTTTACGGTTCATTACCCTGTAGGGCTTATGTGATTGTGGCCAAAATGATAATCCCAATAACCTTGCAAGATTTTGTGGTCATGAAATACAACTAACTTGGGTTTGTTTTGTGTCGATATTCTATCATTATTGAAGAATAAGTTGCAATATATTATTAAGTATAACAATTAACAATATATATATTGGGTATTAGGTATTTAGGTAATGACTCTCATTTAAGAAATACGTCGACGACTGGGTCTGTCGGACTGTCTGTCTGTCTTTCTGTGAGTCTCCCTGTCAGTGTGGCCAAGGCTAATCGTGCAATGATCATCACCATATATAATTAAGAGAGAGAGATGTTGTGCTTTGTTGTTGTGCTTTTTGCCTTTTTGACAGGAAGGCGAGAGAGATTGGTAGTGACACGCAGCAAAGGTCGTCAGGATCTGGAGTCGAACCAGCGACACGCTGTTAAACTGGCATTGCAGCCTAGGGTGCCAGGACCACCACGCCAGTGGCCCGGGCCTTTTCATTTATATAAATAAACTTACAACGTGGATAAAATAATTTATAGTGGAAGGGGGTGGTTGGACCAAGGGTGAAACCTTGCCCAGATATGGAGTCATACATAACAGATACGTCATAGAGGAATGACACCATAGACTGGCCACGTGTAGTCTGAGATCAACATGGAAGCCACATTTGTTCAGATGCATTTGCTTCATCTTACAGTTTCAGCTAAATGCTCTGAAACGTCAACATCGTCCCTTATTGTCCCCTGTTTCCCGCTCTGACTGTTTGGCCAGCAGCCGCACGCCAGCCAGGCAGCCACGCCCGCGTCACCCTAACCAAACACTGTTATTTTTACTTTCGCTCGCAAGTGATGTCATTGTGTCTGCCTCACGGTCATTATGTTTATGAAGACACCATCTGGCTGGCCTGGGGCCAGTCCTGTCCCTTCTGCAAAAACCCAGAAAATGATGTCATTGTCGTGAGGGTTCTAGTATTGTTTCTGACATGCGTGACATATCTCGGGTAATCCGTTTGAGTTTCAGCCACTAGGGTTAGGGTTAGTTTATGTTTACGTTTCAGATGTCATCGTTTTCAGAATTATATTATATGGCCTTTTAGCTGATGTAATACTTCTAGTGCATCACTACAGTATTTACCGGGAATTAGTACTTACAGTGATTAAGCTGTGAAATGAGTGCCATTCTCAAGGGCACTATGACCGAACACAATGTAAATGTTGTGTCCATCCATATTATTAGAACATGTCCATCTTTCTGTCCCTCTCTCCGCGCGATCATCACCCTCTATCTTGTGTCTCAATACATGTTTGGGTCTGTGTAGCATTTAACCTAGCATCCATCAGCCCTCGTCCGCCCCTCTAATTCATAAATAATGATCAGGCTGCAGCAGCGAGGCAGGGAGGCGGGGAGAGTCGGCACACACAGCAGACATGATGGCTCGCCAGGTTCTGTCCCACAACCACTTAGCATGCACGCTAATGACATGTGCATCGACTCGCTGGCTCATCGTCAAAGTGTTTGCCTAAAAACAGGCACATGGACATGGGGAACTTACTTTTGCTGTCATTGCTCATTTGCTGTTGTGAAATTGACGGCGGTACCGGCTTCTTTGGATTGGGATTTTATTTATTTTTAAAACTGTTCAGCTTATCTGTACTTCATCTTGTCAGTGCTATTTTTGGCTTAGCAACTCTTCTCTTTTCCATGATCAATCCAGGATGAGACATTTGAACGTTTAGAATTAGAATACTTCACGCTCAGCTTTCCTACTCTTGAATAGAAAATACAAAATGGTGCGGGCGGCAGAAATAGTTATCGAAAGGAATCAAATTAACTTTGAGATGGACGGTCCGGAACTCACTCAAGCAGTTGCTGTGCTTTCCATATAAAGACCTGTGTTGAAAGTCATCCCAATCTGGCTAGCTTTTCATGTCTATACACTGTCCTGTCTCAATACCTCCAAAAACTAAAATAACTCCCCAACTCTCCTTTTTCCCCACAAGTGATGAAATCATCACTTTTTTTCACTCTGTCTGTACAATAATGTTAAACACTCAAGTTCGTGGACTACCTGACCTGTCTTCCAGGCCTAATAGGCCTAATATTGTGCATAAACTAATCTCTCTCTCTCTCTCTCTCTCTCCATCTCCAGATGTCATGGCGTCCCCAGTACCGCAGCTCAAAGTTCCGCCATGTCTTCGGTAAGACTGCCACCAAGGAGAGCTGCTACGATGGCGTGCCCATCACGCGCTCTGTCCAGGACAACCTCTTTTGTGCTGTCAACCCACGCTTCCTCGCCGTCATCACAGAGTGTGCTGGCGGCGGGGCATTTCTCGTCCTGTCTCTCCATCATGTGAGTGTACAATGAACCCAACCTGGTAGAACCTATTGTCACATTTAAGGTTGTGTAAACAAAGCGTGCTGACAACATCAGGCTAAATGATACGTAGCTTGCAGAGTGAGTTCAGTCAGATATACTCGAGGGTTTCATGCTGTGCTCAAGGGTGCATACATATACTCGAGGGGTTTACGCTGCATTACTATGTGGGTGTATAAGACCCACATGTCATACACTGATGTGTATATTTAAGCTCACCTAGACTGCATGCTTCTTCCTGCCTTCCTTCTGCATATGGTTCCTGCCTGGTTGTAGTTATGTGATGTTTGCTCCCACCACCACCCCGGCACCACCGGTACGCTCTGTTATTTCTGTTCCCCATGGGGGTTTGTTATTTTATATCTATCTTCCTGCTCTTAATGTTTAATGATGATGAAGAAGGGAGAAAATGTAGCAGAGCCGAACGCCAAGATAATATATTATATGTACACTATTCTCATTCTAGAATACATTTTGGTTAAATCTATTTGTGAGTTATCTGACTGACTTACAATTATGTAAAATAGAAACAAACAAATGCTAACTTAGCTAACAATATTGACTACTGGAACAAATGATACTCCCCATTGACATAATGTACTGTGAGTTCTTTTAGCCAATAAACGAATGCAAACAAAGTTGATTCTGACTATATAGAACATCACCAAATCCGGTACTATTTATTTATTTTATATAAATTACATCTTCCTGTAGACTTTTGTCTGCATCCATCTTCAAATTGACTTTTTTGTGATGTTCTATATTGTCAGAAACACTATACAATGTAAGTATTGGATTATCAATTTATAATCAATAGAGGATTTCTTTATTTTGTATTTATTTTGTTTTTGTTTGCTTTCTTGCCCACCTTTGAAGTTATGTACATCATGGCAAGGAAACTACACAGCCCAAACCTCTACCAGTGGTCTAGCCCTTTAAACATTAATATTCCTCACTCATGCTTTGTTATAGCTGTTTCAGCATGTTACGCTATCTTTTCATTAAGTCAAGTTTTCACCACAGAATTCATATTGCAGTGTTTCCTGTGTTTTTGTTCATACATTTTCCACCTAACACCTGGGCTCCACCGGGCGCGTCAGCGTCGCATCACCGTCAGGGAATGTTCCCTTTTTAATCAATGAAGGGCGGCTACACTGCCCGCGTTGCGTTGCGTGACTGCGTTAAATTTGCTCCGGTTCGTTTTTTGACGCACGCGACGGAGACTCAATGCGCCCGGTGGAGCCCGCCGTAAATGTCTCTCTGCTCTTGTCTCTCTCTCTTCTCACCTGTAAAAGTCAGCTGTGCTCTGTCAGCTGGGAGTCCTGCCCTATATAGATTATTGATCCATTTGATGTAGTGCTGGAACAAGAACATCCCTGGATGGTGGATGACTGTTAACCCAATGCTCACACTTTGGTTAGAGTTCATTTCATACACACTTCAAGTGCTGGATGGCTTTGAGAGATTTAATGTATTAGTGCTGGCCAATGGGACATTGAAATATGAAGAGGGCGATCCAATATAACAGTATAACAATGAACATGAATCAAATGCTAAAAGAAACAAATGCTGGCATAGGAAGGAATATCCAAAGAGTGGTGCTGCTCTGCAATGTCTCTAATCTATGCTCATTGAAGGTGGTAGAAATGTGCTTGAACGCGAACTGTGCGAGCCTTGTTCCATGTACTGTATGTGGTCCTTTTTAATCTTAGGATACTAAATATATATATCATGCGATAGACAGTGATTCATTAAGCCGAGGTATGTTATATGTAATTATTATCACAGTCACCCACGTTATTAAGAGTGATTTCTCAGTATTAATAGTGATCCCTTAAGATCGCTTAAATAAACTTGAGTGGTCTTTGAAGTGTGCGTCTGTCCAGGGCCTTTGCAAGCCGACCTCCCCGCTCTCACACTGGCTGAATTTACAGTCCTCTCATATCTCTCCCAGCCAGAGCCATACATCAAAGAGCACTCCCCAATTTTCCTTCATTTCCTTGGTCTCTCTCTCGCTCTCTCTACTTCTGTCTCTCTGTCTTTTTTTTAAAGGGGGGTTGTTTGGATTTATCACCTCTCCTCCTGGCATAGGCAGGAATTGCATATGAGCTTTGGAATGACATAACTCATCTTTTTAAACCCTCCTTCTCATTCTCCTTCTCAACAAAGTGCAATTACAGCATCCAGTCTACCATATTTACCTTTCACATCCTACCTGTGTGTGTGCACGTGCACACATGTATATACAGTATGCACGCATGCACGCACGCATGCACGCACACACTTTTTGTATGGATACAGACAACAAGCCTGTGGGGCTCACGGGTAGTGCTTGTGTCATTACATTAAGACACACGTCTACCCCAAGCACACAATGTTCATAATGTGTTTATTGTACATTTTGGGGGATGGAGTAATTGCACAACAGGCCTCAGGGCAGTGCTTATGTCATTCCCTTCCAAAGGGTTAGGGTTAGCGTGCGTGCGTGCGTGCGTGCGTGCGTGCGTGCATGTGCGTGCGTGTGCGTGTGTGTCAGAACCCGTTTCTGTATAAACAATTTCGAGAAACAATATGGACTGCAGCATAATTAACCACCTATATACCCTATATAGATTTTTGACTGGGGTCCCCCATGGCTCTATATTAGATCTAATATTAGTTCTACCCTGTCTACACCAAATACTCTTTGCTGAAGACAGACGATCACGTATTTTGAGCTTGTAAGTCTGCTATATTTCACAAAGATTTCACCACCAGAACAGCGTCAAGTGATTTATAAAAGATGAACCCCATTTGTAATTGATAATTTCTCTGGGTTTCTGCTACTGTCAGAGTTTGCTGGGATGTGTGTATGCAGGCAAGACTACACGTCCTAACCTGTAGGAATGAGGTCGTCTTATTCAAATCATGACAGCTGGCCGGTATGTGAGTTACATCACAAGGAGAAAACGTGTGTGTGTGTGTGTGTGTGTGTGTGTGTGTGTGAAAGTGGTGAAAAGCACATATGTTTTCAGATTACATCATTACTGGCGCAATTTACGGTTATTCAATTCTATTTTCTACCTGCCTATCTTGGTTTTATTGTTCCTTTTAAGTTTATTTTGTTTGGGGTGAGCTGGTTTTATAACAGATTTTTTTTCATTCTCATTTCATTTTTTTCCCCATAGACGTTTCATAAAGTATTTATTTATAGGCCTTTAAAGCCTCTGACAAAGCCACCTCAGCTGCTGACAAATCATGACAATAAACACATTTGTTTGGGCCGAACAAATAATTAGAAAGAAGAAAAAAAGGGCAGGGTACAACACCTATTTTGTTGTTTTCCTTCTTTCTAATTATTTGTTCGGCACAAAAATATTTTTATTGTAATGAATTGTCACGATAGAGACAGACAGAGACTGAAATCGTCCGACTGATATATCAGTATTATGTTATGGTATCTGTTATTAGGAGTTATCAAGACAAAGGGGCTGAAACCCTATATGTTTTATGTTGATGTTTCTCTTTCTACAGGGGTTTAATAAATTCCTATGAGATTGTAAATTGTATAAACATTACGTTTTCTGTGCAAAACAGAATTATAACCCAGACAAACACACAGACGTTATGTCTGTTTGCTAGAAGGTTGTGAAAAACACATATGTGTCCAGGTTATATCATTACTGGTGCAATTTATGGTCATTCAATTCAATTTTATACCTGCCTATCTGAGTTTTTATTGTTCCTTTTAAGTTTTTCATCTCGGCAGCACAAAAGGGGTTTTTCTTCTCTCTGTAAGGCCCAACCGATTAGAGAGAGAGGAGGGGGTGGGGTGGGCGGACGGACGGACGGACGGACGGACGGACTGTCTGACTGTCTGACTGTCTGTCTGTCTGTCTGTCTGTCTGTCTGTCTGTCTCAGATAGTCAATATTGACTGATATAATATCATGCTCAACTCTTATACATACAATATTTTTAGCTCCACCAGTCTGCTACTTAATACAATCAGATATTATTTTTCTGTTTGGGTGTATGAGCTGTCAAGGCCAGAAAGTAGGTGTTCCCGCATAACTTCCGGCAGGGTATGATGATGATGATGTCACCCGCATACCCTCTATTGACCAATGAACTTCAAAGGAGTGTGGCTCAGCACATTGGCCTACCTACCTGTAGACCAAAGTCAACCACTGTTAGGGCAGTCATCACAAAAAGTGTCACACGACTTCAGATATAAAAAAGTAAAATCATTACAAAATGCATATATTTCAATGTTGAACCAGGTGTGCAATAATATCTTTGCCAATCAATTCCACAAATTTCTCACACATTTGGCCATAAATCGATGGAATTTGTCCAAACATCATCAAACTTACTGGACATTTTTTATTAAACTGTTGAAACATGTTCACAAAATGTTTTTGTTTACCGGCTCTGGCTCTACAGATAAAAAGCCCATTCAATCAGCCGATAGAGATTAATTATTTTAAGCCTGTAACCAAGGCATCCAAGCTCCTGGTGAATCATGATCATAAAACATTTGATTCTGTGACAAAGGATGTAAAATACGTAATAAATAAAAAAAACTTGGCTGAATGAATGGGCTTTTTATCTGTAGAGCCAGAGCCGGTGAACTAAAACATTTTGTGAACATGTTTCTATGTGGAACCAAAGCTAAAAAACACATTTGTGTATGTCCAATTATGCTAAATGAATTAGTTATCTTTACGGGTGTCGGAAACTGCCATGAGTCTTGCAGCTTGCAGCTTGCAGCTTTCAACTTTTAACAGTCTGTGTTGGCTTGAACCCCCAAATTGTCGCTTTGAGGCTTTTATTATTGTGCTCTGCAACTATTTTCCCAAAATCTACATGGAATGCATACAATTTCCTTCCAAAATGCTGGTGGTCCTTAAAGAAATTAGACTAACATGGAATAATCATTAGCTGAGAGAATAGTTGATAGAATGTGATTTGCCATACATAACATCACACATGATGTGGAATATGATATAATTCAAACTTTTTGTCCTGGGAATAGAGCTCTTCAATCACATTTGTATAACATTGACAGCATTATAAAATATTTTGGCATGAAATGAACCAAAGCATGTTGTCTTACTGATAAAGAAAACAAACTGAAATGTATTAAGACAAAAGACTGGTCATGTTGTAACTCAACATTTTTGTTGTGTGTCTGCTTTTCTGTTAGACAGGGAAAGTGGACCCCCATCACCCCAGAGTATCAGGTCACAGAGGAAACGTCTTAGACATCAAATGGAATCCCTTTAATGATTACTGCATTGCATCCTGTTCCGAGGATGCCACGGTTAGTGCACACACACACACACACACACACACACACACACACACACACACACACACAGACAAGTGTCATACAGTACATGCACTTGACATAAAAGTAAATGCATACACATCATTCACAATGAATACACACATAACACTGAACACCCTTTTGTGCGTTCTGATTGGTTATGAACATGCAGAAACAGGACGATACTTTTATTAGTGTGCTAAGGACAGTGTTACATTCCACAGACACATTCCACATGAGCTCAGGCTAAACACACTGGGTCAAAGCAAAACCTGCAGAATGAACTCTTCAATATCCCCACCCCAGAGTAATGTGGAATGAAATTAACTTGATATAAAATATTTAAGAAATGTGCAATTATGTCTGGGCTGCCTGCACAAGTGAAGTATACATGCGTGTGAAATTATGCACTGTAATATAACTGTAAATGGATGTTGCGACCCTGGATTAGGGGAAACCGAAGTACATAAATGAGTGCATGGCACTTAAGGGGTTTATATTAATTTGACTTCAGGATTGGCTTACAGAAACATAATAACTAAACGACTCCCTACCAAACTCAAAACTAATGTAAAAGCATGGCTGACCTCAAAATACAATTAGGCTTAATTAAATAGAACATCTTGCAACACCTTGGTAGTAGCATTGTATTGTATGGATTACTGAAGAACTGTGTCATATTCGGGGGTGGGGAAACTCTACCTGAGTATAACGACGCTGTCCTTTTGGTGCAGCCCACTGTTAATGTGTAGGGTTTCTGCTGTCTGTTTAAGTGTTATTAGAGTCCTGTTATATAGTGTGTGTGTGTGTGTGTGTGTGTGTGTGTGCCAGGTGAAGGTGTGGGACATCCATCCTCACGGTGTGCTGAAGAACCTGACAGTACCATGGAAGGAGCTGCAGGGTCACAGCCGCAGAGTGGGCCTCATTGAGTGGCACCCCACCGCTAACAACGTGCTTTTTAGTACGGCATATGACTACCAGGTAACACACACATGCACACATCAACCTGTCCTACCCACGCATGCACGCATGCATGTACACATTCAAAGAATCTGCAGCCAAACGGGTCACAGGATTTTCAGAGCAGCGTGGATCTAATTTAGTTGTCAGATCTTGATGACAAACATGATGCTTATTGCTGCACCTCAGCCAAGCCAGAGCCTGCACATAATCGTTAGGAAAATGTCATACGAGGTTATTGTGCTTGTCAAAACATGCATGGAAAGGAGTTTGTGTAGGTAGTGGTATTCTTATGTTCTAAAGGTGTTTGTGTAGGTAGTGGTACTCTTATGTTCTAGCAAAACATTTGGAATGTAAGTGTGACAGGAAACACGTTAAAAGCGTTAAAAGCGCTGAATCAATCACCCACATGGTTGCAGATGATTTTACAATTAGCTACACCAGCTGTGTCATCTCCAGCTGATTTGGTCCAATCAGGACACCATGTAGGCAATCCTACAGTTCCAGAATATTATTTGTACATTTAATGTGTGATTTCTATTGTATTTTTTCATATCTCACCTTGACTTACATCTTGAACATTTGTCACAATGATAAATCATTTTCTTGCGTGTGGGTTTGTGTGAGGCATGTGTGTCTACCAATGTGTGTGCTTGTTTGAGAGAGTTTGTGCATGTGTGTATACTTAAATTGTCTGCCTGCATGTGCTTGCATACTAGTAAAACATTACAACACGACAACAGATCTGTGACAACATAGCATATAGGGCAACATGGCATGGGCACATTTTTGGTTTCCCATGCGGGAGACCCGGGTTCGAATCTCAGCCAATACACTTGCTCTCGTTGTTTCCCAGGTGATGATCTGGAACCTGGACTGTCCAGAGCAGGTAATAAAGAACCCAGTTCGGACCATCAGTCACCACACAGACGTGGTTCTGTCTATGTCCTTCAACACCGATGGCAGCTTGCTGGCCACCACCTGCAAGGACAAGAAAGTCAGACTGATGGAGCCACGCACAGGGAACCTGCTGCAGGTAGTACTGCTCAGTGGGTGGAGTTGAGGGGCCTGGGTGGATGTGTGTGTGGTTTGTGGGCCTTTTATGTACAGTATATTATATTTGTTTGTGCGGTGTCTCTCACACCAGGTGTCTCATTTCTACAGTACACACACACACACACACACACACACACACACACACACACACACACACACACACACACACACACACATCCCCCCCCTACCCTTTTCCTCCAGCACCACACAGCCAAAACTGACACCCTTGTCCACAGCATAGCTCTCCAAACCCTGGGTCACCAGGCCATGACTCACACTCCTTACGTCTGTCTGCTCTCACCTCCTTCCTTCCTACGTGGCAGTACAGAGAATAAATACTCCAGAACCGTGACACAATGTCCTGGATGAACTGCAACCCTAAATGTTGTAATTTCTTTGGTAATAGGTATTATTAGCAACAGTAATAGCAATGTTAACATTAGTTCTGTCACTGAAATAGCTTCATTTATACAAAATACTACTTACAAAATAAGTATGAGTGCCAAATACTTGGGGAAATAATGTTTATATCTTCATTACTTTAAAACCTTTATTGTAAGGCATAAAACACAACACCTGCTCATAATAAACACAAGACACAGAAATGTATAACCTGTTAAATCAACAATTGAAGTACAGAAATTACACAAGAAATAACTTTACTAAAGTGTGTGTGTGTGTGTGTGTGTGTGTGTGTGTGTGTGTGTGTGTGTGTGTGTGTGTGTGTGTCTGTGTGTGTGTGTGTGTGTCCGTGTGCGTGTGCGTGTGTGCGTGTGTGGTGTTCCTGGATTTGTAGGAGGCCAACTGTAAGACGCATAAAGCCAGCAAGGCTCTTATATTGGGCAACCTGAAGATGCTGGTCACAACGGGCAATTCACGTTGGAACGCAAGACAGATAGCACTGTGGGACCTGGTGAGGATTACAACAGCTTTTACTTTACTTACTCCTTTGAGAAAGATGCTATACTTTTGAGAAAGATGCTATAACACCTCCCAAATGCCAAAAGTCGAAAGTTGCTCTAGTTGTGCCTGGCTCCTATACAGTAAGTACCCCATCTGGTGGACAAATTAATGAACTACGTTAATCACCAAACTGTACAATAACTACAGTATGACTATCTAGCATTACAGTTGACATAAGAAAATGAGTTGTGTGTAGCTGTGTCGAGATTCAGAACTGTTTCTGTGTTGCTGCTGTGTTTATAATGTGGATGAAAGTATGGAGTGGGCGGGGGATTATGGCTGAAACGGGGATTAGGATTGAGCACTCAATCGGTTTAATACTGGACTGTACAGTGATATTTATGTAGGGAATGGGCAGACCCATCTTTGACCGTTATGATCAAGAACTGTTCTTTACTAGACACTAAATGTAGTAAAATGATTATCATTTTTACTATGGCATCGTATAGTCTATGCCATCCTGAACTACGACCAACAATCTATAGTTCCCAGAACTGGAATGGCTAACTATTGTTCTATATCTGCACTGTGTGTGTGTGTGTGTGTGTGTGTGTGTGTGTGTGTGTGTGTTCGTTCAGGATGACCTCTCCGTGCCTTTGTTACAAGAGGACCAAGACAGTTCATCAGGGGTCCTGTTCCCCTTCTACGACCCTGACACGCACATGCTTTACATTGCTGGGAAGGTGGGTCTCACTCAACAGTCAACATTGATTGATTGATTGATTGAAATCTTTATTAACAGTTTGCAGAATTACAGTACATTTCAAGCACAAACTCAATACAAAGACTGTTAACTGTGAGTGGACGACCCAATTAAGCCTTACACTTGTTTACAACAGGGTCCACATTGTTCAATTCATCAAAACATTTAGAGACAAACAAATAGACACTTCTATGTAGTTAAAGAACAGAACAGGAATTCATCATATAGGAAGCGAAAAGGGAAAAAAAGTATATATACAGTGAGGGGAACAGGGGGATAAAAGAAAAGAAAACGAAAGACAGAGTGTAGGGCGCCTGCACACAACACCATGCGTTGATGCCATGTGTGCATATGTGCAGGCACCCAACACCACGTCCATACAAAAACATAGTACAATCCATAGTACAAAGACAGAGTGTAGGGCGCCTGCACACAACACCATGCGTTGATGCCATGTGTGCATATGTGCAGGCACCCAACACCACGTCCATACAAAAACATAGTACAATCCAGATACAAATTCACAGTTTATTAAAACCATATATGAGTGTCAGGTTAACACACAGCAGGACGATACAGCAAATGGACACACAGTCGTAGTCATGGCATTGGAAAGGTGGCTTAGTGGTTAGAGACACTGTCCTAAAACAGTGATTCTTGACCCTTTTATCTTCAAGGACCCCCAGTTTGATATAGGTCGGAACTCGGGAGTAGCTTATTGTCGGTATCAGCCGGTAACATGCAGGAGTCTATCCCCATTACAATGTGCGCGGCTAGACCCCTGGGAGATGGCTTGCTGGGGTGGAGCGCCACACCTACCATCAGCTCCCAGTACTTCCCGCACAACTTGCTGCACCAAGCCGTGCTACTCATACGCTCATATAGTTGGCGGTGCCTGGGATCGAACCCATGAACTTGTGGTCCAAAGGCGAGAGCTCTACGACTGAGCTACCCGGACACATATGCTTTAGGTTGATATGCTTAAGGGTTTAGGCCCAGACCTCTATTTGATTAAAAAAAAAGAAAATCTCTGGGACCCCAATGTACACTGTAAAGTCATCAGCGTTAATTTACTCTGAGAGTGTACAAATGGAACCAAATGAACCCGTAAGGTTCCATTTGTTACAGATCTGTAGGAGTCACATCTATTGCTCCCCTAGCACCTTTGCTGCGTGTCTCTCCCCTTCTCTCTCCCTCTTTCCTGTCTATCTTCAATTGAAACTATCAATAAAGGCAAAAGAGCCAAAAACTAATCTAAAAATAAAATAAAATAGGGGTTGAAATCCTCCACACTGCCTCTGGTTTGGCGCGACGTCCAGAGGTGTCATTGCAGAGAAAAACTACCTAAATGGTGGAAAACAATTTAAGTGACCAAGTTATTGTTGCACACACAACACATAACAGTGTTTATAGAAACCCAATGTTTTTTTTAACTAGGTTTAGAGTTTGATACTGACATGGTGTGATTACATACAAATAGTAACTCTAAAGCTAGTATGAGGCAATGCTACCAAGATAAAACCTGAGGCTACACTAGATGCAGAACATTCCATGTGGAACGCACATATGCTGTATAGCATGCAAGCTGTGACGCGTTATGGGCCTGTGGCTTGGCTGTTTTCAATACTTTGGCACGACACTGTCCTACACGCACACACACACGCACACACACGCACGCACGCACGCACGCGCGCGCGCACACACACACACACACACACACACACACACACACACACACACACACACACACACACACACACACACACACACACACACACACACACACACACTTACAAGCTTAATACTTTCCATTGGTTAAATATTTATTAAAATTAAGAAGATGTAAAAATATGCAGAGGGGATCTGGAATTGACATAACTAAATTGTGAGATTTATTTTTATTATTATTTTAGGCAGTGCTTAACCTTGCTACCATATATATATTACATTACATTCTTTTCCAATTATTTACCAATATCAATATTATTGAATGTATTGGTACAAAAGATCTGTGTCTGTTTCTCTCTCAGGGTGATGGGACCATCAGGTACTATGAGATCAGCTCAGAGAAACCTTACATGCACTTTCTCACAGAGCACCGCTCGCTCCTACCTCAGAAAGGAATGGGTGAGGACTACAATTATTAAGTACACACTCACATCATCATATTATATACTGTATATATATATATATATATATATATATATATATATATATCTACCTACTGTAGGTACTGGTACAGTGTACATATAGTGACAGAGAAACAGAAACCTTTTACCTTCACTCCAACCAAAATGTTTCCTCCTCCAGGATTGATCAAAGTTAGTTACCTAAAAATAAATAATACCAATATTAACAACAGTAATAATTATTGATGTCTAATTAATTAATCATGAGCCCATTGATTTGACCCATCAACATGCATTTCTCACATTAACATAATCTGTGTCCTGCCACTCTGAAGATGCTCTAGAAAACATTATTTCCCTCATTGTACTTTTCATTCATTCAGCTTCATCATCCTGTGTTCGTGCTCTTTTTTCAACAGCGATAACATGCTCTTTGTAAGCAAACCTGCTGTGCAAATGAGCATGCCATATTTGAATAGCCAAACAAGTAGATCTGAGCCCTCCCATGCATTATCTGGAGTGACACACTCACATACTGTACACCAGCTGAATTATGATCTGATTACATACTCGCATTTCAGGCTTTAGGCTAATATGTTGGCAGCAGCCATTGTGAACTGTTTTGAATTAGGGAGTAATAGGCAGTTCTGTGATATTGTACAGTAAGTAGGTTTCATAGACAAAATGTCACTGTGGATCTTTTGTATAAAAAATACATCTTTATTTTTGCTGTCAGCGAGGAAGAGGCGATGATAATGCCAAGACCTATCCCTTTTTTGTCATTTTGAATTATCTTAGTCTTGTAACGGGAAATTTTCCTTTATGAACAACAGAAATTGAGTACCATTTACATTTACTGTAGCTGAGGGGCAATGTGGGATGTAAACGTTATAGAGTATGACATTTCCAGAGGATTCACATTTCTGCATAGTGTATCCCAATATTACAATTTACCATGTGACTCATGTTTTTTCCTACTCATGATTCCGCACATCCTTTACTTTTTATTTCACCTGCTGACATTCTCTTTCTTTTTACATTTCTCCACTCTGCCACTGTGCAAATCTGTTTTGTCACTGTGCAAATCAACTAGTGTGTGTGTGTGTGTGTGTGTGTGTGTGTGTGTGTGTGTGTGTGTGTGTGTGTGTGTGTGTGTGTGTGTGTGTGTGTGTGTGTGTGTGTGTGTGTGTGTGTGTGTGTGTGTGTGTGTGTGTGTGTGTGTGTGTGTGTGTGTGTGTGTGTGTGTGTGTGTGTGTGTGTGTGTGTGTGTGTGTGTGTGTGTGTGTGTCCAGGTGTGATGCCAAAGAGGGGCTTGGATGTGAGCACCTGTGAGGTGTTCAGGTTCTACAAACTGGTGACAATCAAGAGTCTCATTGAGCCTTTATCCATGATTGTGCCCCGCAGGGTGAGGGCACGCTTACATCTTTAAAATAGACTGTGGAATAACAAAATGGAAAAAAAGATATTTTACTAATCTTTGTGTTTATATTTCATTACGTCAAATTGAATACAAAAAATATGTCATTGTGTGTGTGTGTGTGTGTGCAGTCGGAGTCCTACCAGGAGGATATATATCCCATGACGGCAGGTTACCGGCCTGCCCTGACAGCCGAGGAGTGGCTCAGTGGAATCGATAAAGGTCAGAGTGTGTGTAAATGCAGGAGGCTGTCAGGCAGAAGCCTCATATCTCCATATTTCAATTTTTTATGTTTGTTTTTTCATAAATGAATGCCCTACTTAACCATACAAGTGTGTCGCTAGATTCATGAAAATAGCATATCTACAAGCTGAACTTGTAGTAGATCTTTCCATTTTTCCACTAGTTTAATCAAAAGAATACTGTATAAGAAAAAAGGAACGATATTCGACATGGTTTCCACCCGACAGCAACAGGGTATATTGTGGTAGAACGGGCTGTTTAGCTGATTATTATATGGCTTGGTTGAATGCTCGATTCAGATTGGTCAATAACTGCATTTCTCGATAGATAGCAGACCGCTGCTATGAACAACAGACCGTTAATTTCTATGGACGCATTTCCGATCAATAGACTTGGCACCAGAGAAAGAAGCCTAGTAAAGGCTGTCGCTTTAATAACCAGCTCATTCGCAACCCCTAGAACCTAACAGACTATTTTCTTTAGTTTAATCAAATAAATCCTTGTAAATAAATAAATACCTTAGTTTTGATCTTATATTTTGTGTCAAATTATTGAGTTGTTATTCTGTAATAAGTGGAATGACAAGCGAGGCGGTCATATTGAGAACTAAAAACCTTGCATGACACCTTCTGGGTTTGCTTCTGTACATACAGTATGTACATTGTGGTAGAGGTTGGACTGCAGCGCTCCAGTGATAGTCACTGGGCGACCCTGGTCAACCAAGTACATAGGGTGTAAGTGGTTAAGATCCACTGTAGCTATGCAAACTGTACATAGTTAAAAAGCTAACTTTTACAGTAACACTGTATTTTACTGTGTACTGACTGGGTCTATGCATGTTTGTGTGAAGTGAATAATGCAAATACATATTTTTGAGTGGTGCAGCCACTCCAAGGAACAGCAATTATGTGTGTCCCGGTTTAGGGTCTGTTTAGGGTACCAACAGGTGACAAAGTGGCGAGCTTCACACTGTGCACAGGTGCATGATGAGAGGCAGTACAGTACAGTAGAGTACCGTACAGAGTACATACTGTAGTCTGACATGCTAATGTACTAAGATTCCGACAGCCAATAGTCCGACAACCAATAGTCTGGCACCCAAATAGTCTGACATGCCAATCACGTTGGGCAAGACCTAAGCTGTAGACTAGAGGCTATCATTTGTTTTGGGCGGAAGTTGCGGGATTTTGCCGGAAGTACCGCTCAAGGAAATGACGTTGATGCTTTACAAATCAGTTTACATTCTCCGTGAATTAAACAAGTGTTGTGATTGGTCGGAATAATATCGTATCCGGGGGAAATGCATTTGTCGGATGTTCCGGACCGACACTTCCACCGATAGCGCCTCTGCCTTAAGTTGTGACCAGGCTTTTCTCTTCGCAGATGAGTAAGCCTGGGACCGAGGCTACATGCCAATATTCCGACATGTGTATTGTGTACTAAGAGTTCGACAACCAATAGTCCGACACCCCAATAGTCCGACATGCCAATAGTCCGACGTGACTGCTCGCCCAGTATTCGTAAGGTCCACACACACACTGCACTTGGACAACTGGGCACCTAGGGACATGTGGCCACCTGGATAACTTGGCACAGAACGAGGCCACACACACACAGCACCACTCAGTTCTAGTTCAGACGGGTCGGATTTAGCGCTATAGCGTTTGTGACACCAAGTGTCACTGTTGCACAGCCTAACACACAGACACACACAGGCCAGGGAGGAGGGCTTGTACAGTACAGTACAGTACAGTACAGTACAGTACAGTACAGTACAGTACAGTACAACTCACTTCAGACGGGTCTGATATTATTTTTTGCAATATTTTTTGGCTTTTTCTGCCTTTATTGATAGGTTGAAAGTAGACTGACAGTAAATGGGGAGAGAGATGGGGGGGGAAGACACGCAGCAAAGGCTGTCGGGATTGGGAGTCAAACTCACAGCACACCATCAGGCTGGCTCAGCAGCCTACATGCCCAGACGGTTGAGCTAACCGTCCGGGTGTGATGGCATTTTTTCACTGAAATCAAGTCTCTACCTTGCATTGCAATGTGACCACTGAATATTCTTGCCTCTGGCTCTGTTTTTGACCTTCAGGTCCAGTGCTAATGTCGCTGAAGCCTGGCAGTCAAGTAGAGGAGTCGTACCATGATCTGAGCATGAGCAAGGGGCTGGATACCCGCCGCTCACAGAGCAGGCCGGGCCTGCTGCAGCTGGCATACATTCAGGAACAACTGGGTTCCAAAGAGAGCAGAGAACAGCACAGCAGTCCAACGGAGGGCAAAGACGACATCAGTTGGACGTCAGTCAATAATGGACTGGACCTCTCTCTCTGCTCTACTCCCATGACAGAGAATGAGGTACTGCTGGGGATGGGTGTTGAGTTTTACTTGGAGGGTGAAACAGCAGATGTGTATCTTATAGTTTTATTTATTTTTCCTCTGGTATTTCAGCTACAATTGGGGGGGGGGGGGTCAATAAAGTATAGGGTTTAAGTGCTAAATACAATATACCGTGACAGTACCTCTGCAGTGGCTGGAGATGGTCTCCCTACTCGTTCATTGAGTGTCGGGTAGGACACCTACTCGTTGACAACGTCATTTGAAGCAGATGGCACACCGATGGACCTTACTTGAACTACACTATAGTTTTACACTTCACCCCTTCATGAGAGGGAGACATTGGACATTGTAGCATTAAGCCAGAGTTGTGAACCAATGTTTCAAGATGGAATGGATTAGTTCCATTCAATTATCTATGTTTACACCGGGACATGTTCCAAATCATCACAAATGTAATATGAATACCTGTGTGTGTGTGTGTGTGTGTGTGTGTGTGTGTGTGTGTGTGTGTGTGTGTGTGTGTGTGTGTGTGTGTGTGTGTGTGTGTGTGTGTGTGTGTGTGTGTGTGTGTGTGTGTGTGTGTGTGTGTGTGTGTGTGTGTGTGTGTGTGTGTGTGTGTGTGTGTGTGTGTGTGTGTGTGTGTGTGTGTGTGTGTGTGTGTGTGTGTGTGTGTGTGTGTGTGTGTGTGTGTGTGTGTGTGTGTGTGTGTGTGTGTGTGTGTGTGTGTGTGTGTGTGTGTGTGCCGTATCCCTCACAGCTGCGACTGAAGTTCCTCAAGCAGCAGGAGGACATCCGACGGCTGCGGGAGCTTCTAAACCAGAGGGACGTACGCATCAAGCAAATGGAGCTGGAGATCAAGAACATGAGGAACTCCCAGCAGGCCTCGCTCTGAGACAGGCCCCGCCCTTCGACCACGCCCACACCCCGTCAACCCAACCTAGCCCTGGCCAACACACGTCACATTCATGCACTGCAAAGTGCAGAGTGTTAATCTAACTCTGAGAGTGTACGAATGACACCAAACAGACCGTTACGGGTTAATTTGTTTCCATTCATACACTCTCAGAGTTCAATTAACAGTGAGGACTTTACAGTGTATAATATATTAACACAGTACAAAATACCCCCCACACCCCCACCCCACACCCCCACCCCTTTTACTTATTCCCTCTCTGGATGGAGTCTCACCTCTATAGACAAGGCCTCTCTTTCCCTCTGTCACAGCACAGAGGGAGGTGTTGCAAAGCCAATATCACTTGGGTGTTGCACAGCCAATATCACAAAAACATGTACACCGAGTGTACATGTTTTTCTTCTTCTTGTACATACACTCACCCACTACGCACGTTTTTGTTTCCTCCATATGACCAGTGTGTCAAGTATTTTAGATTGCAGCCCATCTATAAATTCACCTGTTATCTCCCCACTTCTCCCCCTCCCCTCAACCTAAAACTTGTCTTTTGTACGCTTCACAGCTATGCAATGTTCTTGTAATCTTTTACTGTATCGTGTATTTTCTTTTTTAAATGCTCGTCATGAGAGGATACAGATTTGATGCCTTCTAAGTGAATGACGCGGTGGCCTGCCCGTTATTTTGGAGCTGTCAGCAAAAGCAGCAGACAATCACTCGCGATTGTACGACGACACTGAATATATATTTTTGTGCTTCTTTATCTATATTTTCTTGCATATTTAAACTACTGTATGATGCGATGATGCGAGTGCGTGTGTGTGTGTGTGCGTGTGTGTGTGTGTGCGCCCGTGTGCGCCCGTGTGTGTGTTAGAGAGAGAGAGGGAGAGTGGGCTTGAAAGAAGATTGAGCAGGTTTAATGAAATAACAATACCACAGTCGAGAGCTCTCTAGTCTTCCATAGAGCTGCCTTTGCATTTGAATGAATGGGGAAAAAACTGGTAGTTCAATTCTTTTTAGAGAACAATTGGTGCCCAGCAGCCATCTCTGTACCTGTTGCCACATATGGCAGATTTATCTTTTTTATTATCTTTTTTTAATTTTGTTTTTAATTTATTCTACTATGTAAAAACTGAACAGTGAAAATGTTCACTGTACAAGTTATACAATGGAAACTTTTGTCATCAAAATCAGGAGCTGAAAACGTGATTTCTGTTCAGAAAATCAGCATGTTGCACTTAACCAACAGCATGTAACATTTTTGCCATGATATTCTACAGCCACTGTGAAGAACAGGTTTAAAAGCCATTGTGTGTTTGAATCAATATAACCTATTGGGCACACAATAAATGTATTGTCTATTTGTAACAGCTTACCTTAAGGAGTGATCTCTTAAACAACCATGAAGGCTTAAACAACAGCCATACCTACTATTGTGTAGGTTAACAAAGAGTATCTTGTTCAAATAATGACCATGTATTCCTCTCCGAGTGTGCATTAATGGGATGTGTATTGTGTTTGGTGCTTTAAGTACATTTTGACCTGACTTGAGAGATTTGCTGTTAGAAAATGTGCTCAGTTTGCTCAATCCATTGGCAGATTTTGTAGCAGTGGATTTCAAATGGTATCACAACTGAGACCTGATGATTGCATTGACCATAACCCAGGCAGTAAAATGACACATGTTCTAAGTTGTCGATTGCCTTTGACCTTGTCGGAGCACCCTGCAACACACTTTTGGGTCTCAATCCGCTGGTTTGGAAATGCATTAAGCAACTAGGCTAGGGATTTTACGCACATTTTACAATAATAATAATAATAATTATGGCAGAGAACTTCCCCATATGTTTCAGTACCTCTCATTCAGGGAGAAAATTAAATTGACTATTTTGCATAAATTATACTGTAAATTGTTTGTAGCGGGAAAAGGCCACTACCACATACTACATAGACGAATGCTTGAATGAAACTAGGTCCGATGACATTGCATAGCTTGATGCAAATCTGCATGCATCATAATATACCATGTAGTTATATTCTAATACATCGTAATGCTATTTCCAATTTGTCTGTATTCATCATGAGGTCATAATTCATGACTGCATAATACATTTGAGCCATGATCCTACTAAAATGTGCTGAATGATCCAAAATGAATTGGAGGATCATAAATGTACAGTACATAAAGGACCTATAGCATACATTTACACATTTCAATATGAGATGACCTTGTCAAACAGGCATGAGATTGATACTGTCATACTCGCCAACACAACCACACACAATACTACACTGAGTAACAATACAGCATCTTTATCACACACACACACACACACACACACACACACTGCTCTATAGAATATGTTGTCTGCATGTGACCTCTGTGACCCTTGCAGGACAGTTCTAGTGCACTCAGGCTTACTCATGAACTGGAACCACACACTGCCATTGGCTGACATGCCTCAACATAGCTCTTCTTCATGCACTGCTGTCTATCAGAGCTACAGAGCTGGCTAGGAGGGTGCTCTATTGATTGGCTGATCGGTCTAGAATGTGATAACCAGTTTCATTTTTATTTTAATCACTCAACTCTACCAAATCATTGGGTCATATCCTTCACAAAGTGGATATAAAACACCACTATTCTTTTAGCAAAGTTTCAATCAAGAATGGACTGTTGCATTTGGGCCAATGCATTTCTAGAACAGTGGTTCCAAACCTTTTCAAGGACCCCAAAATTGGCACAAATAGTCACCTCCATTTGAAAATATGTTGTGCCATGGATTGATTGATTGAAATATTTATTAACAGTTTGCAGAATTACAGTACATTTCAAGCACAAACTAAATACAAAGACTGTTAACTGTGAGTGGACGACCCAATTAAGCATTACACTTGTTTACAACAGTGTCCACCATGTTCAATTAATCAAAACATTTAGAGACGTACAAATAGACACAAATATAGTTAAAGAACAGAACAGGAATTCATCATAATGGACCGCATTAAGAGACGATTTGCCAAGATTAGTCAACATTTGTTGAGAATAGAAGCTCTACAAGCTCATGTGCATTATCTTCATCAACTAGCTGAAACATAAAGTAGGGTTTAATGGCCCTCAAAAACCCGTTCTCACCATTCCCACACGCCTGTGTGCCCACCTACTATAACTACAACTGCAGCCCTTCCTCAGCCCATTGGATTTACATACAGGCTGAAACTGATAACAACAGGCCTGTTAAAACTAAAAGGTGTGGGTGGGAGCAAACAGCACAGTGGGGAAGACTAATAATTCAGAGGACTATACAAATGCAGTTGATGGCTGCTCACTGACTGTTCTGCGTCTGTCTGTGGTGTGAGCATATTTTATCACTGCAGTTGCAGTATATGAGGCTCATCTGAAGCTATTGTTTTCAATGGCGCAACATAGTAAAATCACACCCGAGTGAAGTGAGTGGTGAAACGGTCGAGAAATGACAGAGTTACTGTGTGGGGGTCACTGTACTGTGACACCCCAAATCATCATACTGGTATATACAGTTTTTGTTGAATAATGGTCTCAGACTGTTCTGTTAAGCATGGCATAGCTAATATCAGCCCTCTTGAAGATGGCTCTACAATCCAATTGTGGGGACCAAATACTATTCCAGAGACCCTTTTGTGGCAAAATGCAAACACTTGGTTGGAGTCTTCGTTTTACTAGAGCAATAATGTTAGTTGCAGATTCACGTGTTCACTTTCAGCTGCAAACACTTGCCATTTTATTTCTGCTGCCAGGAAATTGCATACATCAGTCTCACTGTGCCTAACTACACTACATTTTGTTATTTTTGACTGTACTGTTATTGTCTTCAAAGATATTGATGTATGCAAAAGTTTAAAAAAAACAGTGTATATAAATATACACACAGACACACACACAATGAAATTTTACCCTTTCAATGTTGTTTCTTAAAATATGCAAAGATTTATTCATCATAAAAAATAAAATAATTGCTAAAAACCAAATTTGCCTGTTTCATAGCGATGTTTCTGTCTGAGCAGAACACAATGCATCCTCACTAGCCCATGGGGTAGAAATGTGTCAAAAAGCTAATTACCTTACCAGTAAAAGCATAACAAACACACGACTAACCGTACTCAGACATTACCATTTAACCCAGGGATACTCAAATAGATTTACCTGTGGGCCACATTACAAAAATGGCAAGGGGCCAGGGGCCAGTAGATAAAATTACGACATTAATGATACTTGATAACTTCTCTCTTTCAATTGCTTTATTTTCGCAAAATGTATCAAAGTACAATGTGCATGCACACAATATGTAAATAAATAAATGTGTTACATTTTCTTGCATAAACACAAAGAGCTGTTTCCATAACTGCACAAATTATTGCACATAACATGAGTAGCTGTTATAATAACATAATAACATAACATGAGTAGCTCTTTGCCTGCCTGCCTGTCTGTCTGTCTGTCCATGAGTAGTTATTTGTCTGTCTGTCAATGAGTAGCTGTCTTACTGTCTGCCTGTCTATGAGTAGCTGTCTGCCTGCCTGTCTATGAGTAGCTGTCTGTCTGCCTGCCTGCCTGTCCAATTGTCCATGAGTAGCTGTCTGTCTGCCTGTCTGAGTAGCTGTCTGCTTGCCTGCCTAATTGTCCATGAGTAGCTGTCTGTCTGCCTGTCTATGAGTAGCTGTCTGCCTGCCTGCCTAATTGTCCATGAGTAGCTGTCTGTCTGCCTGTCTATGAGTAGCTGTCTGCCTTCCTGCCTGTCCAATTGTCCATGAGTAGCTGTCTGTCTGTCTATGAGTAGCTGTCTGCCTGCCTGCCCAATTGTCTATGAGTAGCTGTCTGTCTGTCTATGAGTAGCTGTCTGCCTTCCTGCCTGTCCAATTGTCCATGAGTAGCTGTCTGTCTGTCTATGAGTAGCTGTCTGCCTTCCTGCCTGTCCAATTGTCCATGAGTAGCTGTCTGCCTGCCTGTCCAATTCTCCATGAATAGCTGTCTGTCTGCCTGTCCATGAGTAGCTGTCTGACTGCCTGCCTGTCCAATTCTCCATGAGTAGCTGTCTGTCTGTCTGCCTGTCTATGAGTAGCTGTCTGCCTGCCTGCCAGCCAGCAAGTTGGTTAACAGAAAATAAATTGTTATGGCTGAGTAAAATAAAACAGTACAATAGTACAATAAACACAATTTGCCTGAAAATAGATTACCCAGCTATGACCTTTTTCATGAAAAAAAATGAGTAGTGATATGGCTGACTGAGTAAAATAAAACAATCTATACTGAAAATAGATAGCTATAAGTGAAGAGCAATTTCCGCAATTTCCGCAATTACCATTTCCGCAATTTCCGCAATTTCCATTTCCGCAATTTCCTCAATTTCAATTTCCGCAATTACCAATTCCGCAATTTCCGCAATTTCCATTTCCGCAATTTCCGCAATTTCCATTTCCACCATTTCCGCAATTTCCGCAATTACAATTTCCGCAATTTCCATTTCCGCAATTTCCATTTCCATTTCCAACTATTAATGGCAGCTGGGTTTCATCATTCAAATAAAATAGAGTTCTGTCCGTTTAGCTATCAAATTATGTCAGGGAATAGGGATACAGAGTATATGTCTTTCATTTGCATTGCATCTCCCCCCCCCCCCCAAGCTTTTATTTTCGTTCGAGTAATAGTACAACTCTAATAGTATTACTTATAATAATGTAATTAAAGATAACTTCATTCAGATTATTATTATTTTATTTCATTTTCCAGATTTTTTTTTCTTTTTTTTAGATTTTCATTGGTGGGCCAGTCATAATGGTCCCGCGGGCCTGATGTGGCCCGCAGGCCTGAGGTTGAGTATCACTGATTTAACCAAATGTCAAGAGAAACCATTCTACATCGCTTGTCTTGTTACTGGCTCATTCTGGTTGGGTTGTGACTGTTGACTTTTACAGAAGGTGCCCCTCCCCCCACACACCGCTCAGGCTGCAACACGTGGAAGGCCCACATTTCACTCTCTGTTGAAGGTAGCTTGCCTGACCTGTTTGGTTTAGAATAGCTTAAGATAGCCAGGCTTCCATCGTTTCATACCCCATTCGTTTTCCCATAGAGATTTACAATTTTTTTTTTATATAAATGAATTGCTCCTGATGGTGCCTTGCATGGTTTCCTCCGGCATCGGTGTGAGAATGGGTGAATGGAATTGCCAATATCTGTAAAGCGCCTTGGATAAAGGTGCTATATAAATGCACCATTTACCATTTAAACCTAGAATCAAGCCATCTAGGATCCTGTTGAATCATGACCATGAAACATTTGATCCTGTGAAAAAAAGTTTGAATATTTATATTATAATATATTTATTAATAATTTAATAAATACCCTTTTCCCCCCACAGAATCAAATTCTTTATGGTCATGAGGCTTTAATTGATTCATACATGTATTTTTGGAAATCTCTATGGGAAAAGTAAATGGAGTCTGGAACGTTGGAACCAGAAAATGACTGCCACTAGTAGCCGCAATTTGCAACTCTAGATTTTTTTACAATTGGCTGAATCCAGAGTTGCAATAACCTCCATCAACTTCCTATGCATGTTTTTTGGTTTGTGATCTCCTGGTCTTAAATGACGTTAAACTCACCAACTTTGCAGCTGCAGTCCAAGTTTGAATTATCCTCTTTCAATCTGGTGTCGCTTGTTTATCATAAAAGTCCCCCGTAGAGATGTTATGAGCTACTTTCTGTCCAAAATATTCCAATAGTGACAATATCGAGCTGCCATTTTGATTTTTGCAACGTGCCGTAAAACAAGATGTGAGGGGGAGTGCTTGTTTAATAGCGTCCCTCCCTCCCTAGGGCGTCGGCCTCTTCTTTGGGTGTCTTACCTGCGCAGGTAAGATTCTATTAAACAAGCGCTCCCCCTCACATCTTGTTTTACGGCACGTTGCAAAAATCAAAATGGCGGCTCGATATTGTCACTCTTGGAATATTTTGGACAGAAAGTAGCTCATAACATCTCTACGGGGGACTTTTATGATAAACAAGCGACACCAGATTGAAAGAGGATAATTCAAGCTTGGACTGCAGCTGCAAAGTTGGTGAGTTTAACGTCATTTAAGACCAGGAGATCACAAACCAAAAACATGCATAGGAAGTTGATGGAGGTTATTGCAACTCTGGATTCAGCCAATTGTAAAAAAATCTAGAGTTGCAAATTGCGGCTATGCCACTAGCTGCTATGTCCTATTACAGCATTGGTGCTGTCTTAAAACAAGTTAAAAGGAAAAAAGAAACTATTGCCGTAATTACGTAAAACCGGGTAGTGTTGGATACTATACAAAAACATGTTTCAGAGCATTTCACCATGGGGCTTACATATCACAATCACAAGAGTGAAATATCGCTGCATATCAATTAGTCTAATCGGTCATGGTCTAATTATTAGACCATGATCACTTCATTAATGCAGAAGGTGGACTACTCATATGCTTACAACATTACCCTGAAGTCTTACTTTCAGGAGTAGAAACTACAAATATTAGGACAGGGCTTCACAAAATATCTAAGCTCAATGGGGATGTAGTCAAAAAGGAGAATGCTGGTGTTCATATGTTCTTTTACTTGGGCTGCCCGAGACAAGAATTCCAGGACTATTGCAGTCTCATGTCGTTTCCACCAGCAGTCAGCGCATGCAGGGTGCATATCGGCAAGGTGGATCCGAGTAATACAGCCAATATGGCCACCACTTAATTTCTTCCTACTGAAACTGTGACACCACAGAAGCAGGAAGAGAAAGAGAGCGAGAGGGGGGGAAAAACCTCAAAATGTTAACTTTTTATTTACAAAGTTGTTTTCTTGTCATACAGAAAGTAAAAATGTAGCTACAACCTTGATTCGTGCAACAGGCGGCCAACTTGAAAAATCATGGCTCGCTTGTTGCACTGTTGCTATAGCAATAATTCTATTGAAAAAAAAAAAAACTGAAGGAGAAAAATAACAAAAAACAAAGACAAAAAATAAGAGAAATAATAAACCCAACGACAAAAATTCAAATTCATCCAACAAAATATTAAAAGCACAGACCCAAAAACTAGATACCAGTCCCAAAGTCCTCACGTGGGAATACATAAAGGAATACATAAAGGGGGATTGACAGTGAAATTGTGGAATGCTGAGTGGAGGGCTGCCTGAGAACCTTGGGGCCTTGGGTTGGGTGAGGCGAGGGGGAAATCGATGAGGAGGTTTGGCTCTCGGGTCCATAGGAAAAGGTGTATGCATGTGGGGGGGGGCAGCTCCACTCTGCCCACCCGTCCGGTACAGTTTTGCTCCACAAAAGGAGCTCAGAGCTGGGGGAGAAACGCGGAGAAGAGAGGGCAGTTGGTGTGAACTGGAGGAAAGTTGGTGTTTGAGGTGGAGGTTGTTTGGGAAGTGGGGAGGTAAGGGGTCGGTAACTCTGTAGGCTCTCATTTTCATCTTGCTCTTAATCGTCATCCTCGTCATCATCATCCTCGTCTTCGTCTTCTGGATCTCGCTTTCTCTTCTCTCCTTTCCCTTTATCAGCAAGGGGTGCATCTATAAAAAATAACATGAATAAATATAACATCACACTCATCTCAAACTAAACAAAAACTAATCTCTGGACTTAGTAGGCGTGGCGTGGTCATGCTGAGAAAGAAAGAAAAGTCACCAATTGTGCTGTAAAATCGATTCAGAGTCCATTTAGCTGGTTTGTGTACTAAAGAGTTGAGAGTAGTGTCAGGCACATTGTGCCATTTTGGAGAAATATGGTTTAGATGTCGTTTCCCCCCCCACTGCACAAATGTGCAAAATATGTTGAAAAAATCCACACCATAATGGCGGTAGGCCGCAGATTTTTCATAGCACAAAATGCTTGTCAACATCAAAAATGCCACAAGCAGGGGAAATGGAGGGAGAGGAATATGGTAAATCTAATTCTAATGCAGATAACTCTGTGGTTCATTAGACTCAAATATGTTTTTATATGCCTAGAACTGTGATGGAAATGCAATGAGGTCAAAACCTTTATTGGCCAGAACGATAGGCCCTTCATGATGTGAATGTGATACAGGAAGTAGTGGTCAGACCTACTGAATACCCACAAAAAGGTATGACTGACATACGATGCAGGGTTCTTACACATTTTACATTTTTTTTTATATCCAGCTGTTCACACATCTGTATTACAGATGTATATTACATGTTTACATTCTGACTGTCTACTGAATAATTGTCATTAGATGTTTGCTAGGTACTGTAGCTCCTAACAACGCTAACGTTATTGTCGTGTAAATTTAAATAACTGTCTACCAGAGCAACAGAAGGTATGTTCATGTACAATTCTGATTCATTGATTTAGCTTCATTGGCTTCTATGTGATATGCTGGTACATAAGAGAGGTTTTACAATACAATGTCTAAGAAAAAACATTATGATCACAGGTAATATCATCCCTAGCTTCATCTCCTCAAGATAAAAATCACACATTTGTGTATTCATAAATAAAACTATTGGAGTGGGAGTGCTTCACTGTTTAAGTCTGAAAAACAGACAATCAATACATACCATCTTCATCATCGTCATCATCGTCATCATCTTCATCATCTTCGTCGTCGTCGTCAACTTCTCCGACTCCGACCCGACCAAAGTCTCCCTCCTTGGTTAAAAGAAAATGAAGACAAAACCTGTTACATCATCCGAAAGAAATCGCAGTAGAAAGAAAATCAAAAATTCAACAGCAAGCTTTCACCTCCTCCTCTCCGCTGACCTCCTCGTCATCCTCCTCTCCTTCCACCTCCTCTTCGTCATCATCTTCCTCATCAAAGTCCTCCTCCTCTCCGTCCTCATCCTCCTCCTCTTCTCCCTCTGCAAAAACAACAAAAGCAACCTTGAAACCACATCACTGATGAAAATACAAGTGTACACTACAGGTATGCTCCATATAAGGACAGAATGAATATTTGCTTAGATTTTTACAGTACAGTAACAGTAACTATAACAAATGTATGTTTGCACTGCTCGGTTCACACAGGTGTGATTTCTTTTTTTAAATGGGGCTATACAAGTTGTCATTGCATTGAACCTGGGAGAGCCTTAGTAGTAGTAGCACCAACACTCACTTTAGAACAGCGGTTCCCAGACCTTTTTGACCATGCACCCCATTACCTCCCGACCTAACTGATGCACCCACCCACATAATATAAATTGCATAATCTTATCTATATAGAGACATATCACATATATTTCCTATTTATCCACATATATGAACCTGAATATCTCTGCTGTCCTCATAACCTCATAACTCCAAATGTTCATTTATCAGGAAATTAAGAAAGCCATATATTTTTTAAACAAAGCAATACCGCCTCATCAAAGTTGGTGTTGTAACTTTATATATTGTTATTGTTTTCTATTGTTTAAGGTTATTGTTACTTCCACAAGGGGCAGAGATGGTGGAGTTAGTTGCTTTAGCAGACATTTTGAGGGTCCAATGGAGTTAAGAGGTTTTGTCCAAAGCACTTTGTACTACTTTCCATTGGTTCAACATTTCCAAACAGCACACAGACGTAAAGGGTGTTCAATAACACTGATTTATGTCAAAAAACCCTCAAAAATTGAGTTATGAGGTTTCCTCCCGACAGCAACGAATGGAATATATATGCAGCATAGGCTATATTTTGCATATACTTGCCATAGGTATTTAAAATAAAACCATAGCACCATTAGCCTTTTCATGTCGCTCACCCCCTAGAAGGCGCCCGCGCACCGTTTCAGAACCACTGCTTTAGAACAGGGGTTCCCAAACTTTTTTGGACCAGGTACCCCTTTTGGGGTAGATATTTTTCCAGGTGGCCAGTACAGAATTCATTCCGTATGTTGATCTGACCCCCCATGCAAAAACGCCAGCGCTCGTCCTGTCTGCCATCACCCAGGCGGATGCGTGCACGCTTCTCGCCCCTTTATTACTCAGTGGACCCTTTTCCACCAAAAGAACTTCGGTTCAGAACCAGTGCCGTTCCGAACATTGGTGCTTTTTGCGAACGGGTCGCGAATCGGCTGCATTTCCACCAGATTGAACCCCGGTTCATTTGGTGGCTTTATTATACGTAAACACAAAATGTTGAAAAGGAGAAGGATCCGTCATGCCTGCAGACGCCCCGATGTAAACAGTATCCACGAGGTTGTGATGTCAGGGTTACAAGTTATTATAACGCCCCGCAAGTCTCAGCTGGATTCTGGATTGCGATGCATCCGTATACGTTTGGATCGTTTCATGTTTGCGTTGGCAATTAATGTAAACATTTTTTGTTCAAAGATGGTTGATCGCATCGAATATCTGTTGCATGTGTCACTGTGTCTGCGTCCTCCCAAGTTCCAACCCACTGACAAGTTCCAACTTACTGACACACCCACTTATATCGTCTCGGTTCACAAAGCGCTGCGTGCAATTACAAAGCTGAACCACCGTTTCTTGGTTCACATTGGGAACGAAGGTTTATGGTTCGGAACCAACTCATTTTCAGTGGAAACACTCTGAACTGGTTCAATATTTGGCGGGAAGAAAGAACCGAACCGGTTCAACCCCGGTGGAAAAGGGGCCAGTCTAGGTAAGAGGGGTTTGACCGGGACCTGTTCTCTTTCTAACCTTCGTCATCATCGTCGTCCACACCGTCTCCGTCTACCTCTCCATCCGAATCGGAGGCTTCTCTGTCCTCCATGTCATAGCCGTCCAGGTAGGTGAGCTGTGGCAGCAGTTTGAAAACACTCTCTCTGTAGTCGTTCAGGTTCGTCACTTCACAGTTGAACAGATCCAGGCTCTTCAGGTTGTCCAGCTTTTTCTGTATGTCAAGACGCATTGTGTGATAAATGCCTTTTGGTAAAGCTATACAGATGTGTGCATTGAATGCTGGGTGTTGAATTGTGTTCATCTGTAAGCAAATACAGCCAAGTGTGTGTGGGCTTTAAGAGCTGTGACCAGTGGCCATGCTTTCCATGTGCATACATGTATGGATTTGTGCACATATTTCAATCTATACCATTGGCAAAGTTTGCAGGCCATTTGCGTGTGATACTATTGTTTTACAGCATTTTCTGCTTATTTTACTGCAAAAATTGGCTCCACTTTGCTCCTCTCATGCTTTACCCCAGAAATTATCATTGTAAGATTACAAAAACATTGTGTAAGCAGTATGTTTAACACCCTTATACTCATCATTATTAGCAGCTGCAATGCTGATGATCTAGGAACTGAAGCCTATCACTTTAACCATAGATACTTTGTTAACTGGGGTCCCCCAGGGCTCTATAACTGTCCCCCTCCTTATCCCTTTATACCAATTATATTTGCCCAAAATGGAATAATCGAAAATAGCAGGTCTACAAGCTCACAACCTGATGCGTTGCAACAAGTTTTGAGCATGTAGATCTTCTATTTTCCCACAATAGGCAAGCTAGGGTTCGTGTACCGGTAGTTAACTTGTGTAAGGCAAGTGCTCAGGATATTAGCAGCAGCTATAAACAAAAATGTAGTGACTTCTACAGGGATAATATTTATGTATATCCAGTTATCTGTTTATTTTTATTTTTTGTCAATAATGTATTAAAACGATCTACATTGTGGGGAGAATTTGTGCCATTCCCTTCAGAGGGTAGTTACAGGAAACCACAGTCTCATGTCTGTGTCATGTCATGTCTGATACTTTCCACCGTGGTCATTTGCTGCACTTGATATTATTAAATTGGTGTCTCATACAAGTCTATATGTTTATTATTACATGTGAGAAATTAGCAAGTATCCAATTAGTATCATGTCCAGGGCAGTCATTCAAAAACAGACTTATAAATGACCACACCGCATACCAATGGTTCCAATGTGCTGATGTCTTTCAGTTTGTTGCCGCTCAGGTTTAGATGTGTAAGGAGTGGAAGTTTCTCTGCTAAAACATCGAGGCCACCGCTGATTCTGTTGTCACTCAGCTCCAGCTGAAACCATGCAAGAGGAAAATTATTAATAATTATCCTCCGGTTGTCATTTCCTTTTCACCCAACCCTTCACTGTGAATAATTGCACTTTGAGTGTACATATAAGAAAGTGCCTTTACCTTTTTGAGTTTTCCTAGTTTAGGCAAGTTGGAGACTGAGATTAAACCAACATTTATCAAACTGAGGAACTCCAGGTTGACAAATTCAGCTGTGAGGCCTTCGATTTTTCCTTCATTTGACCGACAGTTGTCAAGAACAAGTTCTCGTACCTAGGGAATAAAACATGAATTACCACATGAAAATTACACAAATATTGTTTTTATTATCTTAAGTCGAGCATTCATCATGCAACTACAATAAACCTAAATTTGTTTGCGATATTACACAAACATGCTTATTGCTATTACACTAGATAAAATCCAGCCCTATATTGCGTTGATCAGAGCAATGTTCACAGAGTTGTGGCCATTTGAAGTGTTAAACACTGCTGGAACACTGCTTTTTAGCTTCTTATGTATGCAATTTAGATTTGTTGGTGTGACTATATGCTCATGGTAGACCCATGAACAGTGTTTGTGTGAGTTTGGCAAGGATTGGAGCAACAGGGTGCCTATGGTCACTGGGAGCCGCTTACGTGGCCCCTGATGTGACTAGTCTGATAACAGACTAGTGTTTGTGACATTGAGTTTGTTTGGTGCAACAGTATGCATGTGGCACCCAGGGGGGCCCTGGTGGGGTTGTGTGGCTATACTGATGGCAGACCCCTGTACAATGTTTGTGCCAAGTTTGGTGCGGATCAGAGAAATGGTGCACCTCATAAATCTAAATGTTGTGACGTCCACCCCTCTAGGCAATTTTAATATAGGATAGGATTACACCCTTTTGACTTCAAATAAATATACAGTATCCAATTAAACAAATGTAGAATTTACAAACATTCTAATATGTATGGGCAAGCTGGCAGGGTAAGCAAGAAAATGATCATGGCCTAGACCTAGAACAGTAGTTCTCGTGGGGTACAGGGACCTTCATGGTTCTAAAGGGACCCTTACAAGTCTGTAACAAATTGAACCAAATGTTTACACTCTCAACTAGTTATGGGGGTCACTGAAATGAAAAAGAGAACCACTGGCCTAAAACTCAACAAAAGGGGTGGTTGTTGGTTTAAAGGTTTTCCAGTGTGCAATTATTAGTAGAGGTTTTATCAGATCATAGAACATGTTTCAAAGGATTATGATAAAAGACTCTGTCATAACACTCAGTTACTGAGAGGTTACGCAACTTGCGTGTTCGACAGCAATTATGCCCAAAAAGTTGTCAAACGTCAAAGACCACCGCCGTGTCTGACACAGACAAACAATGACAACAATTGTGTCTTATTGTATTATTATCCATCCAAACGTGACTTCATGGCTCGGGGGTCTTTGCATCAACTTCCACAAGGGAGAATACAAAATATACACAATGTCGCGTTGCCGTATCCTACCCACTCCACAAAAACGTCGTGTTTACACAACCGAACAACGCGACGTCGACATCTTTTAGTTATAAACACGTCGATTTTTGTTGAGAGACACGGTCGCGCGACGACGTATACATGAATCGTAAACTCGGCGTTCCTCTGGCCTGCTGATGGAGTCATTAATGACAAACGCAGTGGTTTGTGTTAGCAGGCTGGCTAACATCACGCTAGCTAGCCATTGATGCCCTTTTAAACGCTGCGTGCAGTGTTCAGTGCTTTGTGTGCCCGCCATTAGCCGCCCAACACCAGCCGAGGAGACAGGATGGCGAAAATAGCCCAGTAAACCGTTGTTGTTTTTTTTAATAAGCAAAAATCACTTTTATTGGGGACGTGGAGTGCCTTGACGTCGACCGATAAGACTATAATTTCTTAACATTGTATCGTCGCTCCAGTTGAATGGCGGAGGAAACGTTCGGAACGGAAATTTAGTGAAAAACAAAGATGGAGAGAGTTCCTTTCTCCAGAGCTTCAAAGACGACAGAATGACAACATGGCGATTCCTGAGACACAGTATGCAGTTCTCTGAACACTTAACACAGAGAAAAGGCTGTTTCCAGACATCTTAGACCGTAAATTACACATCGCTTGAATTGTATTTGCGATGATAAGTTGTATTATTTTGTGCATGCGAAGTAGCGTTATGCGGAACGTCGAGTTTAGTGTGCCCACGCATCGAGCGCTGTGCACGGGTCTCTCTCGACTCTCGTGTCATTCGAGGAGGCTGGTTCCTTTTGAGCCACAAGCCAAAACACGGACTCCTCCTAAACGACACAACAATGCAAAGTTAAGTTCTGGTCGAAGATACGCGAAAAGATCAACTCGTGACGTTGTGATTTCAGCTGTACGGGCGGTATTTTATTTGGTTTATTTTGGCCATTGAAGCAAAGGGGGGGTAATATGGCGGGAACAAAACACTGCCTGTCCGCTGTCTGAATGATGCGAACTCTTCAACAATCGTCTGATCGTTCACACTTTACGATCAGCTATAAGACAATCAATATGTTTATGAATGCCACATTCACAGCTGTTGGAATAAGCCACGGCTGACATGTGCTGTGGCCAAAGGTGATCACTACATATTTGACAAATCTCCCTCTGCAACTTGTGTTGATCGAGGCACGCTAGATATTTGACCAAATAACTATTACGCCACTATTGCTTACATTGTAACTGTGTCGTGCGCGTAAACATTGTCTTAAAGGTTGGAGTGGCCGTGCAACTAATTGGTGAATATATTGATGATTCGTGGACGAAGTGACAGTTTTTTGTTGGCGTAGCTGAATCTAGGTCTTGTTAATGACTCCAAAGAAAAATACCTAACTCGTGATCGGAAATAGATCGCAATGCATGCCGAAAGATCTCACATTTGGATGTACGTTGATTAGTTTAAAGTGCATTGTAACAAATGCGCCCCATTTTAGCAGTTATGCTAGCCACAAACATGGCTTCCAAGGTCTATATAAAATAAACCCCTCTGTGAATGTCCAACACGCCGCGGAGAAGCAATTATCCTGAAATACTGCCGTGAATAGAAGTTTAAAAAATGTGCTACAATGTTGAATTGAACCGTGTGTGCACCACCGACCAAGGAGGCTGCGAAACGGTTAAAACACTGCAATAATGCCAGCAAGCCAAAGAATCGGCTTTCAAAGTAACGATTCAATATAGCTTTTCTCGTCTTGTTGCCCATTCACGCCCAATCCAAGGCAGTATAATGCGATCAGCTCGTTACAAGTATTTTCCGCCCTACTAATATATAAGAAACACAACCTAAAGCCCATGTGGTCACCATTACGTTAGCTCTACACAGGTCACTTAGAAAGCGAAAAAGTAGCAGGCTAGCTCGCTAGCGATAAAACTAAGGTTTGGTTATTTAAAAAAAATACACGACTTACATCAGACGGTGTCCTGTTTCTTAGCTCCAAGTGGATCCTCTTTTTCATGTCCATCTTACCCTACGAAAGTTAAACTTTTCTCTCTTGGGTTTTGGTGTAATCTTCAGTCCAAAGGCAGAGAGATGCCCTAATGGAGGGAGAATATGGGACTGTATAATCAACTGAGCCAAACGCTAAGTTAGTCGGGGAGAGGGAGAGGAGAAACCATGGAGGGAAACGGCCTGAAACAAAATATATGCTCAATAGCGCCATCTGGGACATCGCTGGCGTTTCAAAAAAGGCAATGCAGTCACAAATCATGACGCTGCCCCGAAACAGTGCTGTGGTGCAATTTTTTATTTCTGGAAAGAAAGTGATATATGTAGCTAAGCAGCATGATACAAAACGAAATTATTGTGTCAATCAGTTTGAACATGCAAATGAATAGGTTTATTTATCACTCAGTATAGTAATATACAAATGTTTTTTCATGTTTAAGCATACATTTAATCAATTACAAATAAAGTAGGTCATATGTTTAATTTCGTTCGTGCCTACCTAAATAAAATACTCTGATATCTGAAATGTCTATGACTGCTGATTTTCAATTTCTACATAATTCACAATTCAGATCTCATCTATCAGAATAAAACAAGAAATATCTGTGTACTACCTGTTGCCTGTGAACCATTTTTTTGGTTTATCAGTATACTGCACAGTTATAACTACTGTACCCTAGCAACTACTGAACATATGAAATGTCAACCCTTGTAAGAAACCCACACACAGCAATATATGTTTTTGCAGCCTCAGTCAGTTCCTAACCATCTCAGTCATTTCTTCTGCTCCATGATCTTACACTACAGACAGCGTGCATTAAAGCAGGGGAGGGGGCGTATTTGGTTTGCTGTGAAGAGGGCATTGTATATGCACATGGTGGGGGACTGCCCACCCCCCACTGCCCTCCCATTACTTCCTGCTTAGGCCCATGATCCCTCGAGCAGAAGTGGTCTTGTGTGCCTCCCTGTGTCTCGTCTCCATACCAAAGAAAACCACCATCACACATACATTTCTGGAAAATATTGCAATTATGAATCAGTAATGAATTTGATGTGACATTGGGGAGGCCTGCAATATCCTGTTTGGAGATGGAGAGGTATTCCATCCTCTAATGAAGCCTGCCTATTGCCTAAGGGCAGGGTCACACCACACTTTTATTCTACCTATGATGGCGGATTCTGCCAATGCAATTCAATGGAAATGGAGCCTTGTTTTTGTCGAAATCTGCAAATGGCACCAAACCGCTCCATTCCAATTTAAATGCATTGGCAGAATCCGCCCTCATAGCTAGGTGGAATGAACTTGAGTTGTCAGGCATAAAAACTAAAAAGAACTATTCTGTTGACTGTATGTTTTATACATGCATACTGTGTGTGTGTGTGTGTGTGTGTGTGTGTGTGTGTGTGTGTGGATCAGGTGTTGAAGATTTTTTTTGATGCAACTCGTAAATATGAATTTCGTGGGATTGTTTTAAATAGCTTCCAACCTTTGTATTAATTTCAATGTAAGCCCTGTTTACAAATTGGTCCTTGGTAGTTGAGATAAAGCACCAGGAGAGGGCAGTGTAATGTCAAATACTCCAACTCATGAGTTTCATTGTGCAGCATGGGTGTGTGTTTCACTTCTGTCCTTATGCTGATCATAATCAGCCCTGACAGCCCACTAGGAAAATGTTCTTGGTTTGAACTGTCTGAATGTTATCCCCTGAAGTGTAGCCAGTGCATTCATTTGACCTGTTGGACCTGGTAGTGTGGGAGTACTGCTGTTCCTATCCTGTCATTCAAGGTAGTTTAAATGTTTCAACTCTTTCAACACTTTAACTCTTTGTATGAGAATTGGATTAATTTGAATGCATCTTCATCTACAATGTACAGTGAGGCACAGGCACACTTTATTTTATTGCAACCTGATCTTGGAAGTTATGCTTTGAAATCTGTTCTCTGTGCAAGTGTGCAACTTGAATTTGTCTTTAATTATTTTTTGGGGGGGATTACACTGTCCTTCAGACAGCAGTAGTAGTGTAAGGAATGTGATTAGATGTAGTGCATCTGACAATAATCTTACTGACAGTAGCCTAGAGGAATACACTGGTACACACTAGTAACATGATAAATCCTCAGTGGTTATTGTAACAGAGTGTTCAAGTGGACTCTTGCAGGTCAATTTGTTTACATTTTGTCCTGTCAGAGTTAAATGAACACACAAATAATTTACAGTGTATGCTACAATTTTATGTACAGTATGTGTGTGAGGGTGTGGGCACTTAAGTACATGGGTTCTAACAAATTAATATATTAAATTAATACGCTGACAATTTAGTTTCAATAACTTAGAACAGGCATTCAGCCGAATTTGACCAGGCCCTCGACACCAGTGTGGTAAGTGGTTGGCAGTTATTTAATGTTATTTAGGCAGCTGCTTTTCTGTGTGGCTCACACACACACACACACACACACACACACACACACACACACACACACACACACACACACACACACACACACACATCATTCCTCAATGTGCCGTGAGCAGATTGAGAACACGCCTCAGAAACGAACAGAGATAAGAGGAGCATGTTCTACACTGCTCTCGAGGATGTGGCAAGGCGGGAGTTTGCCAGTCTACTTTCTCATGACTCATTCAAAACAAAACATTTGAATATTACTCGAAAACCCATGCATGTCCCATGCATGTCAAATAAAATTTGTGAAAATAGTTTTTCTGTTTGCTTAAACCCATAAGTGGCTACTGCTTCTGCATATTTCCAATATTGTGTTCTAGAGATAATGTGGATTTATCCCCTGCCATTACTTGTTAATTAAAGCTATAAACCATAGTCAAAGCCATAGTTTTTTTTTTACCAAAATTTGGGCCTGAATGTCGTATTCTTACAGGAACATGTAAAACAAACCTGAAATATGGCCATCAATGCCAGTGCTTCCCTTACACCACATTCACAGCAAAGCTTGTAATTAAGTAGGCTACTTTTGCACATAATCAAACATGTATTCCACAATCCATTAATCTCGTACAAATTGTTCATCTGAAGAGTGAATAACAGTATCTGTATTTTTTCCTTACCATTGAGGAGGTCAATTAGTTTGTTCATATAGAGGCCTACTATTAAATGTTGTATCTCAGAGAAGTGAGGTGAAAATAAACAATACAATAATAATTATAATTATAAATAAATTAATATTGTTATTAATCATCATTATTATTATTAATCATGACTTTATTATATATTATTACTGCAGTGATTTAGGTTAGTTGTTTTATCAAATCTCCTAAAATACTGTACACAAAGAGAAATAATCTCGTACAAATTAAATTAGACTTGATGGTATTACAGGAATACTTCTTGAAATTGACCCTGTTTGATCTGCTTTGCTTCCTCCCATATCAACAGTGACAGAGATAAATTGCCTAAATTCAGTCATAGGGACTTCCGCCACAGAGTACCAGTGGTACAGTCAGCTGCTTTATTTGTACTGACTGTTGGCTGTTGCTACTATAGTAGTTCTCTGGTTCACATCTCATAACCTAGTTTGAACCTGCTGAAATGCACACACGAACGCACGCACGCACGCAGAAACACACACACACACACACACACACACACACACACACACACACACACACACACACACACACACACACACACACACACACACACACACACACACACACACACACACGTGTGAGCACCAGCCACACGTACTGTCTGTAAGTCCACATACCCCAGTGCAGACAGTTTTTTTCTGTAGGCCTATGTATTGTGCCAACTCCACCACCTTTCCAAATATGATAAGAGCAACAGAACTCTCCAAGCATTTTGGTAATGGTTAACCAGATAATTATTTTAGGGTGGGAGTCAAAAACAGTCAGAGTTTAATCTATCCACTTTTGCTGTGCTTTCCCCTTCTCAATGAGTGAATGAATTAATTTGTTCCAGCTGGTCAGAATGGAGGAGACATTTCCAAAAGAGAAACCAGAGGTGGAACTGAAAGAAGATGAAGACAACCAAGGTAAATTAATAATCTTTAAAACTATTATGCCAATGGATGTACTTAAAGAGTTTATTTGTGCATTATGCTGCCACATCTATGGTAATAAACATTATACTCTACTGTTATTATTGTATGTTGCTGCCAACAGTAAATCCTTTACTGTTGTGTTACTACTAAATAGAAGCCAATGTGTAATTTTGTTTTGTTTGTAGGCATTGTTGAGTAAAACAAGCATGTACTTTCTTCAGGCTTAAATGTGAAATAATGTAAAATGCTTCCTTGAACAAACTGTTATTAATGTTATACATACAGCATACATAAGGAAATCTCTCTCTCTCTCTCTCTCTCTCTCACACACACACACACACACACACACACACACACACACACACACACACACACACACACACACACACACACACACACACACACACACACACACACACACACACACACACATTTCATAATGAGGCTGGTCTCTGTGTTTGCTCTAATAGGTGGGATCAGGCGGCGGTTAAGGGACAGGGACCACCTCAGGAAGAGAAAAGCTGAACTGGAGGAGAAGGAAACTTACCAGTGGGTTTCTGGGTAAATGTATACAGTCGATGTAAGGCTGTGAGGGGAAGTGAATGTTTGGAATAACTAGCATTGGTTCAATAATCACCCCTTACTTGAAATTGTTTCTAAAATATAATATTTTATTGTGAGAACTAAATTCAGTCATAGGGAGAACAATGATAAGCTATACTATATCTTATCATTGTTCTCATGTTGTTTTTGTGATCAAATCTAAGCAATGATTACAATACCGTAACTGCTGTTAGCTTTTCGACAGCTTTGTAATGTAGCGGCCATGCACCTACAGTTTTGCAAAGTAAAGACTGGAGCTTAAATAATGAGGGAAAATGTGCAACTTGCCTATTAGAACATTGACAATGAGGAGCTTTTGGATGGGTAAAATATTTTCCTTTTATTCAACATGAGCTTGCATTACAGCACACATTGTATAACTGTGACGGGTGAAATAGTTTACAGTACTATCAGCAGTCTGTTTGCTTATCAGTCAGTTCATTATTCAATATGGAGCAATAGGAAAACAAAGGTTGCTGCGCTTGTTTGTGATTATTGACTTGACTACCCAGATCCAGGTCAAGGACTTTGTACCAGCACAGAAAAATAAAAACATCACAAAGAACTGTATCAGTGTCCAATGCTGAGGTTCATTATATTTCATTCAGGCTCGAGAGCACAAGGAAGAGAGCAAGAAGAGAGGAGAAGAGCGGTACAGGAAGGAAGGGGAGGCCAAGGAAGACTGAGCCTCCACTAGAGCTTCCTGTCCTTCAGGAAGAACCAGGACAGCTTCCTCCTGAGGCTCCAGCGGTAGTGGTGGTGCCTGAACCCACACTGGTGATTCCATCACCCGCTCTAATGCCGTTACTGCCTGTGTTCCCTGACCCACTGGAATCCCAGCCGGGGAATGTCCCTGCTGGCCCTGCCCCAATTCCTGTTCCAGCTTCATCCAATAATTATGCAGGTCCAGCCCTAATCCCACCCATGCCGGCCCTAGCCCCTATGCCAGCCCCTGTGTCAGCCTCAGTCTCACCTGTGGCTTCAATCCCAGGCCTCGTTTCAGCACCAGCACAAGAAACGTGTCCAGCCACTATTTCAGCCCCATTCCTTATGTCAACCTCAGTCCCATCTTCAGTTTCATTCTCAAGACCAAGTCTGACCCCTGATGCTTTAGATGCAGGCCCCGATTCAGCCCCACCCCCTGCACCTACACATGTTTCAACCCTCGATTCAGCCCAAGCCCCAATCCTTGGCCTTCCTTCCCTGGCTGAGGCTGTCGCCACAGAGTCACAGGGTAAGGGTGCCCTTGACCAGGTCCTGATTGAAGATCTGGGCCCAGATGAGAAGGAAGACATCTCTTTTCCGCAGGACAAGAGAGCCATTGACCAAGGTATTGAGGAAGTTGCTATGATACTGTGGATTTATAAACTGCCCCTATAGCCAATGCTGAGAGTAATGTTTCTCAGCTAGATGTGTTGGCAGATAGTTTTAATTTTTATTTTTTTATAATAAGTGTCATTTTCTCATCTTGTAACAATTTTCCTTTTTTATTGTTTGTAGATACAAGCCAAGAACCATTTCTGAGCAGCAGGCCGGATGAAAATGGAACATTCTCAACGCTACCTTTAAACTCTCCAACTCCCCCACAAGAATATCGTCCAGGATATCAATTCTAAATTAAATCTTTCAGATATTGCCTTTGTTTGGGAAAGGATACATGCCACACTTTAGAGATAGGCCTATTAGTCATTAATTGCAATTGCATCTGATAATTAGATAGTATGCAGTCTGTTGGATTGAGCAAACGTCATAATATGAATTCAAGCTAAACATATTTATTCTTGTTTTTCTTTATTGTGTAGCATAAACCTGAAATGAGTTTTTTTTAAAAAGTGAAATATCCCTTTAAAGGACCACTTCACCACTTTTCAACTCCTCTTTCTATAATTGGTCCTCACTAATGTTCATGATAAAATACTTAAATACCATAATTTCTTTCTACTCAGTCTGTCTCATAGGAGGGCTGTGGGCAGTTCAGAAACCCGTCCACCAGTGACATCATCAATGGGGAATCCATGCTAATAGAAACTGCAGTCTTTCTTTTCCTGAAAAGTTGCAATGCGATAATGGAAGCCATCGGTCTCACAATAATACAAATCTTAATATATTTTAAAACAAATCTTGTTTAAAAAAAATCTGCCTAGCGATGATGTCACTGGTGGACTCGTGTCTGAACTGCCCCCCTGAGTAGAAAAAAATGGTTGTGTTTTATCATGAACATTGGTGAGGACCAATTATATGAAGAGATGTTGAAAAGTGGTGAAGTGGTCCTTTAAGTAGGCTATAGCATAGAATTTGTGAATGCATGTATTTAAAAGGAAATTTGAAATCATAGTTAACTTGGGTTTATTGTATTTTATTAAAATTAGTAAAAAGAAATATTATTTATTTGCATTTTTATTGAAACGATTTTTATTTTTGACATGTCTTAATTGTCATCCTCATCACTATTAAAGGTGATGTAAGTTGATATTTCTTGCTAAAATAAGTGTTATATATTCTCATATATAAATCATAGAATACAGAGCATACATGGGCAACTGCCAACTGGCTGTGATGCGTCCTGTAGGTCAATATCGAAATACTGATATATCTTTTTTTTCAAACAAACACATTGCAAACATAACCCGCTTTATCTACTTCAGCTTAATGACTTACATTTATATTGTCTTTTTATGTCCTATTTGTATTCAAGTTAATAAAGTTAACATACTAAATGCATTTGAAATTAAATAAAAAACATTACTTTTCAGGATTCCAATTAAATAGTGGCAAAACATCATTCAGGATTCCAATTGAAATTTAGCAAAATTAGCAGATCTACAACTCAAAATGAAGTGCGACACGTTTTGAGCTTGTTGATCGGCTATTTTTGCTACTCTTGTGTGACATAGATTGACGAAGTAGGCCATTCATTTATATGAAAAATGTAAAATATTGAGAGGTTTTGAGTGTGGAAATATAGTAACCTGACTGCGCCAGATGGGGGCGGTAAATTCACAACAGTGAAACGAGTGAAGCAAGCTTCTTCAATCTTTCGGATTCAGGTTAGAAAATACTCATTAAAGTTGCCCGCCCCTGGCTGATATGCGCGCCTCTTAGTCAGTAACTTGATCTCCCTGTCACTCCAGCTCTTTTAGTAAACAGAAAATACATTCAGGGTCCTATATTTGACAAACAGTTTTCAGAACACCAAACCGTATTATGAATACTGTTTGTCAAATACGAAATTAGAATTCAAATGGCCGTAAAATACACGGACCATTCAGGTCTTCATTCAATCAGGACACAGAAGTTGACAGAACTCATACAACAGGATACAGGATCAATGTTGAAATCGGAAGAGATATGAATCCAAGAAATGAGCAGACAAATTTGGAATTGGAATGCTATAAATGTTAAAATGATAAATAGGTTTTCTCTGATTGGGTTAAATTGGTGATCTACCTGCATTTTGTCCTGAAAATGTTTTTTCTGTATAACCTAACCTAAAGAGCTGGAGAGACCACTGCTACTGAACAAACTGTAACGTTTTAACTAAACAAGCAAACAAACAAACAAACACACAAACAAACAAACAAACAAACAAACAAACAAACAAACAAACAAACAAAAAACCATAGGGAGGTTACTCCTTTAGAGTAGGGTTACTCATGCACTCCCACTTCTCCCCTGTTAACTGTAAGTACACTAAACATTACAGTCGTGATGCAATGCAAATTTTGCAACATGAATCAGCTGCGTTATTCTTTTTTGCAACCGCAGGTTATTATTGCTCATTATATTATTGATGAAATAAAAATAATTAGCCTGGGTAAATTGATGAAGAAATTGCTGTAGCCTACTACTGTAGTCTATAGCCTATGCCTAGATATTTTGATGGTCTGTTACAGTTTGGCCAACATCCATGCGTCAGGCTGTCCGCAGTACTACAAGCAAGCCTTGAATCCATTTTCTTGTCAGTTCAGTATACGGTAGTTCCACCGCTCACTTCACACAGGTGTGATCCCCCCCCCTCACCCCCTCCCCTTTATTGATAGATAAAGGAAACAGGGAAACAGGGAGGGAGAGAGATGGGGGGGAAGACACACAGTAAAATTCGTCGGGATGCTGGATTACCAGCCAAAGTGACTGGACCTCTAAACCGGCCCAGCCGCCCAGGCCTGCTTGTCAGTTTGCATATCCCGTCTCGGTCTAGAGCAGATACGGAAACAAATGGTGTACAGTGTACACTGTACAAATTAGCCTCGGTCCCAGGCTTACTTATCTGCGAAAAGTACATGTAGGTGTGGAAAGTACCGGATACAGTAGGGCGGGCTCTAGACCAGATCTGAGCACCAAGCAGGAAAAGTGGTGACGATGCGAGATTACTACAGGGCAATGTGCTTCCGCATTGAACAACTGACCACACGTGTTTGCTTTTAGCTTCGCACATAACAAGCTAAAGCACTTTGGTTTTTATAAATACTGATAGGATGTCTTCTATGTGCAATTGTTGTAATGAACATGTCCAGAGACTAAGTGAACAGGTTTCTGTGATGCGAAAAGAAATCAAGAATCTCAGGTATGTTTGTATCTATGCCAGGGTATAACTATGATAGTTGTACATAAATATCGACCAACGGCAGGATCAGTGGATCACTCTGTTTTCAAGCTCCGTTTGGAACCTCGCTCATAGTCATATCTATATGAGGTTCTGAACGGAACTATCTGTTTTCACATTATTTCACAGGCAGATGCTGGAAAATGCAGTAAGAGCCAATCGCAAACACATGACATCCCTCCAGTATGCTGTTTCAAAGATTGATCCAGGTGGGATTGCTAAATGCCATTCTTCACCACTAAAACCACACATTGGTGGAGGTGCACTAGAACAAGGTACGTATAAACGTACGGTATTCACTTAACTGTGATGATGAGCTACTTCTAACTCCAGCTGTATTTTGATAAACGTCTAATTATTATATCATTGTCAATGTCACCTTTGCCTTATTTGTGTTAAATACTAGTCAAATTGATGTTGGAAGTACTAGATAGTTTATATCACGTGTAACTAATCTTGATTGTGTCGTGTGACATCATAGGAAACATCCTGACAGTGCCTATCGGTCACATTAGTTCATGTTTCTCTGTGAAGAATGGGACCCCTAGACAGCCCACCATCTGTGGGCCCTCCAGAGCCACACTTCGGATCCAACAGAGTGTGTTCAATAATCCAGAGCATGCTTTGGGCGGTCTGGAACACTACTCCCATGTCTGGTATGTGGTGCCAGTTTACTACCTAAGGGCTACACAATATTGATCAAACAAAAAACATTGTGATTATTCTGACACCGATTCTACAAATGTCTTCTAAATCTTAAAGGTTTTCTGAAAAAACGTATGTTGCTTTATCTGAGCCTGTGGTTCTCAAATCTGAAACATTTTCATGTTAAGGGCCAACCAAAAAAAATTATGCATTTGGCCACGGACCTCCATCTCAAAAGAAGCAAATGTTTGAGTTAAAAAATGTACAAGCTCATAGTGTGTATAACTTATTTTCTCAATTGCCAATTTATAAAATAATAATGTGGTTAAAATCTAAAATGACACAGTTGCTTTCCTGGTTTTAATGGGTTAAATTTGAATTTGAACATCTTGGCCATAAAGGAGGACATACCAAGAAGAATCAGATCTGTCTATTTTCTATTCTGTTTGTTTGTTTTTTCTCAGGGTCATCTTCTTGTTTCACAAAAATGGACCCCTTACTAGTTACAAAGCCAAAGTGAAGCCTCCCAGGCTGAACGGTCAGAGGGTTGGTGTGTACTCCACACGCAGTCCTCACAGGCCTAATGCCCTGGGTCTAACACTAGCTAAACTGGAAACAATTGTAGGTAGGTATCACAGACACAACAATTTCTAAAATGTTGCGCGTGTGTGTTTGTGTGTGCGCGCGTGCCTTTTGCGGATCGACGTGTTTCTTTGACTGCTTTTTAAATGCTTATATGTTTCTGTATGTTTGTCCACACACACTTCATGATTGAGGTTATAGAATGCTTGGAAAGACACTTCATCTGAACTTTTTTATTTAGGTGACACAATATACCTGTCAAACATCGACATGATTTCCGGCACCCCTGTCCTGGACATCAAACCCTACATCCCAGATTATGACTCTCCCCACAGTAGAGTGGACATGGAAACATCAAACACTGGCCAGCCTGAAGAAGCTGCTGTTTCATTGGACAATGTGACAACCTCCCCAAATCTTTCTAAAGATAAGAATAAGAATTTGTCTTGGATAGTAGCGGAGCAGAATTTAGAGGGAGAAAGAAAGGGCAGTCACTGCCGTGATGACTCTATCTCAAGTGACAAATCCAATGTTAATTTTCAAACTGAGCATGATGTCTTGTACTCATTTGCTCCCGATTGCAATGCCCCTCTTTCCTCCTTGCCCAAAGACATACATACTACACTGGAGGAGATCAAGGCCTTTGTGACTCAACATGATGACCTTTCCCAGGTGTGTGTGTGTTAATTTTTATTTAGTTATTTGTCCTATATATTTTCAGTATTGCCAAATGTATACATTAGTTATCAATATATTGTTGTGTTTTGTTCTATAGTGCAGAGTTTCAGACTCAGTGGAGGACTCAGTGGAGGACAGTCATGGGACATTCTATGGAGAGGAGGCCTACAGCACCATAGCAGCCTGGATCAGGGAACCCCCTGTTGCCAGTCTGGTGGTGCGCTTCACCCCCCATGCCCAGAAGGAATTGGAGGAGTTCCTACCGCCATGCCCCTCAGGTGAGCCAACATGTGGCCTCGACGCATTATACGATTTTTTTTTTGTCAAACTACTAGACAAAATATTGAGCAGCACACCTTCCGGGTTTATTCTGTCATTCTTGACAGCTAGGCTTGGCCTGAAAACACATTAAACCCCTGATGTAGACGGAAACAAGACTACTCGCCCCGTTTCTGTTTTCCTCCCAGAATTTTCCCCAGTGAGGGGTGGGAGAGGCTGGACAGCAGACGGCTGGACTTTTAATTTCTCTAACTATAAACTTTCATGAGAGCAGACAGCCTAAGTACAAATATAATTTAAGTCTGTTATTTATAATTTAAGTCTGTTCACAGAAGTTGTTGTAGGATATGTGGGGATTATCTGACGAGGTAACATTTGAGTGGGCAAAACCTTACATATACTAAATAATACTAAATTGTTTATAGGGTCAATATAAGTAAAATAATATAGCCTTTCCACAGGAGTATCTTTTTATATTTTTCCAAAAAGAATACAAACAGCCAATAGCATATTACAAAGTTATCCCCCTCACTGGTGAATATTCCGGGAGGAAAAACGGGCAAGCACCGGGGCGAGTAGTCCAGTATTCATGTAGACACAGTTCAGTACACAAGTCACATAACAAATGACAACATAATACACTATTTAGTTCAAAATAAACATGATGTCAAAGAAAACATACAACTCATTGAATGAGCTGTGAAAAATGGAATGGAAACTGTTTTTAGAACTGAATTATTTTGTGTCCACTAGAGGAGGCCATTGAAAGAGTAATGCACATCAATGCTATAATACTAGAATACATCACTGCTGTTGAAATAACTTACTAACGATGCTAAACCCTAGTTCCACTACCCCTAGAACCCTAGTTCCCCCACCGCTTCCCCATAGGGGAAGAGGGTATCTCAGTCTCTTGTGACTGAGATACTCATAAATACAGCTAAACACAGTACAGGCTACTGACAGTTTTTCTTCTACCCTATAGAACCTTCTGAAGGCGGCAGACCCAAGTTCAGGTTTCTGTGCAGTTCAGAAGAGGCAGCTGCAGCCATTAGGGGGGTGCTTTCAGCAGACCCCCGGTCGGTGCACAGAAGAACACGTTGCAAAGACAGACTATTCTACTTCACTCTGGATACGGCTGACATCACTTGCTGGTTCGGACAAGGCTTTGCTGAGGTGCTGCGGGTCCGACATATTGAAGAACATGACTCAGTTTGACTGTGGAGGAGTCCCTTAGGAAGACCGCATTGGACAGCAACATTTTTTTAATTAAATTTACTGTGCCAGACTGCAATTTGACCATATACAATACAGGGACTCAAAGCAGTGACAGGGCAATGCCCCCCTATAAAATGTGCATATGTTCCTACAGCAAGTTCTGTGAAGGGTGAATCCATAAAAATAAATAAACGGTGAAGATCTTGCGTGTTGTCACTTCCAATTCTCTACTGGGAAAAGCTGTAATTTTGATTTGGGAAAGTGGTTTTATACGTAGATAGCAAATTCAATGGCTTTATCATTGTTGAATGAATGGAGACATTTATTCTTTGGTCTTCTTAATTTATTACTGCTACCACTCCCCCTCCACCAATCTTAAACTTTTGTGTGTGTGTGTGTGTGTGTGAGAGAGAGAGAGAGAGATAGAGATAGAGGTGCCAACAGTTGAGCCTTTAGTTTAGATGTACTGAAATGTTGTCGATTTGAACCTTTAAGCTGTTCATAAATCTACCAAGGTGGAGCCTCCACCAGGCTATCCTGAAGGATGATTTCTGGAAGGTCAGGGGGCTGATTGAATCTGGATCAAGTTGTCAACTCCAGGGACAAGGAGCAGAGAACTCCTGGGCTCTGACTGGGAGTGGCTTGCATGCTTCTTGTTCACAGGACCCATGTGGGCTTATGTGACTGAACTGCTCTTGTCTATGCAGTCCTGTATGAGCGCCTCCGCCTCACAGAGCTGTACCTTCAAGGTCTGGATTTTGACCCAATTTTACTGATGAGTGTGGTAATGTTTTGTGGTATGCAACTCAGAGCGACGACAGGTCCATCCATCAACTGGTACGCCAAGCACTGATGCAGTACAGTCTGAAAATGCCCCAGCTTCACACCACAACTGTTCTGATTTGGAGGTCAAAGTGAGGAGCGGGGTCATGGTTGACGGGAGGGCAGTCAAGCACAACGTCACCACCGACTGTTGCTCTGTCATCAAGGACAAAGGGCACTTCTTGCACAGCCAGGGAAAAGTTTGCCTCCATTGTTCAGGAAGAATTTACCCTACCAGCCTCTGGCTGCAAATGTATGGCCTAAGGGGGAGAACTTGTACAAAAGATTGAACCCAGTCACCAAAACCGAAGACAAAAGCAGACATAAATGGACACCCAAACATGGGGATGAGGGAGAGAGAAAAGAGGGGGATAAAACAATCCCCTCTCTTTCAAAAGACAGGTGTATTTGAGGAGCCTGATGGAGACACTGCAGTGCCAGACAAGCCCTACATACAGAGTAGACCCTTCTTAATAATGTGCAAAAGTTCATTTTCTTCTGTAAGATATAATCTAATATAATTCAAATTCAAACCCACCCAAAGGATGGTTGACAGCCGGAATGTAGACGGCACCTGGGTGGGTTAGCGCCCCAGCCTGTGTCCGCCGTGAGAATGAAGCTCAAAAAGCCCACGTGATGCCTTTAGGAGGGCCATTCAAGCCGGCACCACCATTTCCCTGCCGGTGGAGCCTGCTGAATCCACCACTCCCAAATGAGCATGTGTCTGGTGCTGGAAATCTGGTGCAACGCACAGGTCCTGGCTGCACCTGGTGAGAGCAGGAGTGGACCTGGTGAGGCGTAGGAGGTGCCCGGCCAGGAGTCAACCCACAGTGCCTAGTCCCTCCACGCGCCGGATGGCTCGCCCAATACCGGCAGAGTAGTTCTGGAGCAGCGATTGTGTGTCCCTGATTTTTCCCTAATGGGACTCATCGAGGGTAGCTACTGGGACGTAAATCGGGACTTGATCCCCCCGGCTGGGTCACCCGAGTGAGGGGTATGATGTTGTGAGACCCGTGAGACGAGCATATTGTAGTTTGTTTGTCTTAAATCATTGACCAGTTATTAATTGTGTCTTTTTGTTTTAGAGAAGCTCTAATGATTATTGATTTATTTTTATTTTATTGTTTCATGCAAACCAGCTCACTTTTGATGCAAAAATAATAATAGGTTTTGAATATAAAGGTATATTTGGCTCCGGCTGTACCAGTAGAAATCCCACTGAGTGGACTGAAACAATAAAATAAAAATAAATCAATAATCAAATAACCAAAGGACACCAAACAAAAAAACAGCAGAGGCCTTAGAGCTTCTCTAAAACAAAAAGACACAATTAATAACTGATTTAAGACAAACAAACTACAATATGCTCGTCTCACGGGTCTCACAACATCATACCCCTCACTCGGGTGACCCAGCCGGGGGGATCCCACTGAGTGGACTGAATAAATATTGATCTGTCTGATTGTTGACTGAATATCTTTGATACATTGTCGAAATGAACCAAGACCACTTGCAGTAAAGACATTTGACAGCAGGTGGCACTGTAGTATAATATATTTTAAACCGAAGCGTTTATTTCAACCATAGAATTGGGTTTCAACAGGAAAAGGAAATGTAATGGACCAATAGTAGCGCACTAGCGCTGCCGTTTGTGTTTTTGAACGAAAAGCGGTTGAAGTTGATGAGGCTGCAACAGGAGTTCTGAAGTTAACCGGAGGTTTGTTTACCATATTATTCTGTAAATCAATGGCGACCATATTCGTGTGTATGTGAACCTTTTATCAAGAAGTTACGCTAGACTTTAACGTTAGTCTAAGTAACGTACCGTCCGGCGGTGAGTGATGAGTGAGTGTGAGATCAAATCGGGCTTCATTTTCTGCCCGATATATACTTCGTCGTACGACGATATCGCCGATCTACAAGCTCACATCGCGTGTTGAAAGGGACGCGATGTGAGCTTGTAGATCGCCTAGTTTATGCGGAGCACAAATGTATCAACGCAATGAACGTATTTAAACTACCACTAATCCGGGACTGATGCATTGGTTAATCTGATCTGGAAAAAAAAATCTGTTTACTAGTAGTCTACTATTCTGTTAATGGGCTGGCTATCATTATTTTCCCTGTTTGCCTTTATACGTCTAGTAGGCATACTTTAGTTACCTTAAGTTCCAAAGTTAACGTCACTAAACATAGTATATTAGTTTCTTGAAAAACTTTGTAAATAGGCACAGCAATTTTGTATAGCACATTTGATTGACATTTGTATTCACAGTATAAACTAAAGCACAGTGACAAGACGATACAAAAACTGAGGACCATGAAAAGCACTAAGACTTGTTTACATCAGGCTCCTCCATTTTCAATTAATCAGAAGATGTACAAATATACACTTCTATGAAAAACAGGAAATCAAAAGATTTGGGTTGCACGTGGTTCGTTGAACTCCCTCTGGTGTTGTGAGTGGACAGAGTACAGCATCTTGCAATGGGTCTGGTCCACAAGATTCGATGCACCACCATTGTCACTAAGGTACCCATGTGTACCTGTCTGTCTTAATACTTCCTTAATGTAAACAAAGTCCACAGCCACAACACCAGAGGGAGTGCAACAAAAACAAACCATGTGCAACCCAGATTCAGCACAAACAAGGGAAGGGACTAAATTATTTTCGCTCCACCAAAATATGGAACGCCCTACCAACAGTCATTAAGACATGTGAATCCCTTGACTCCTTCAAAACCGCCCTCAAAGGGCACCTACGGACGGCTGCAATTCGAAACTGCCCCCTGAAAAATCTGAATCCCCCCACCCACCCATTTTTTCCCTCACTGTATACGTTTTATTTTTGCTATATAGAAATGTATGATGATTCATGAATTGAACAAGGTGGACCCTCTTGTAGTTGCTTTATTTGGTCGTCCACTCACAGTTAATAGTTGAATTTCGTAGACCAGACCCATTGCAAGTTGCTGTACTCTGTCATCAACCCTAAAAATGGGCAGGGGTGATGTGGGTTCTGGCCCTGGGAGTGAGGCCAAGTAGTAGCCTGACCAGGGCTTAATATATCCTGGATCAGTGCTTAACCGGTTTCATGAAAGCTGGTTGATCTTGCCAGATTAACTTAACCAGTTAACCTGGATATGTTGAGGCTTGATTCGGTTTCATGAAAGTGATGCTACATAAGTTACCATGGGAACTTATGCTTTGGACTTAGCCTGCTCCGGACCAGGCTAACAGCCAGGTTTAACCTAATCCTGATGTCTTTACTGTTCATTAAGCAGTCAAACTGATCACAAACCAATGATGTTTTCCAGATGTATTCAATTATTATGGGTTTATGTTGCCTTATTTGTATCGGTCTGCATTAAAGGACTAATTTAAGCACTATATAAAATCAAATAACCAAAATATATAGGCTGCACAACATCATGACAGCTTGTGAGCTTGTAGATCAGCTGCTTTTGGTGAATGTTCCCCATGAATAGGTTTGCTGTCGTGCAAGTGCACGGTTAAGAATAATTATTATATTATTATTCTTTGTAAAAGTGAAAACCACTAAATATTACCATTACTCATTGTTTTACAACATATTGTAACGTTTCACCCACTACTAGTCCTACATACTTACACCTAGAAACCCCATTCAAACCTATTTAGGTTCATCCTACGGTGGACATGTGTGCCTGAAAAGGAATCTTTGAAATGTTTCATAGTTTTAGAAATATAGTGCTTTCAAATTTGAGACATTTATAGGCAGATAGTGGCACTTCAAAAAATCACTTTCACCTAGAAACTCCATTCACACTTTGTAAAATTCAGCTTACTGTGGAAACACATGCTGGAACTTTTTACTTTGAAATGTTTTGTAGTTTCGGAGTTATGTAACTTAAACGCCCAATGCATTCTCAATGGCAATAGCACAAACTTTGGCATGCTAACCCATGAACCTATGACCCTCACCAGTCTGGCCCCTGTCTGGAAAACAACCCCCTTCCCCAAAGGTAGCTCCCTCAGAGGAGGGAGTTATGGCCAAATATCACAATGCGACAATATCATTATGCTTACAATATTAAGAATTCTGTTTTAAGTTAATAGTAGTGGTAAAATGTAAACTATATTTTTGGGGTAGTTAATCATTCAGTCTATCCACTATTGAGAGTATGTTCTCTCTTTAATTACAGCAGCAGTATTTATTTTAGAAGCTTAAGTCCTTGTATCAGTTGGTCTTGAATAGATTAGTAAAGACAATGAGATATACAGAAGGGGGCTGTAATGCAACTATTAAGGATGCAAACTGCCTTAATACCCCATGAAGAAGAAGGATCAGTAAATCTTTGATCCACAGAAGGGGTCTAGAGACAACAAGCCAGACTGTCTATTAAGCCAGGCTTGCTGATCCCGGCTCGCCAAATCCGCCAATTCTGAGCCTCGCTTGGCTTTAGTGGAACGGAATAAACCAGGCTGTAAAGATCAGGATTTAAAAAGCCTGGCTTTGGCCTATATCCTGGATTAGTTAATCCAAGATTCGTGAAATAGCAGTTTGTTTAGGGAAGTTGTTTGGGAAGTCTGGGTTTCAACAACAAGGCAATGTCAATGTACTTTACACAGAACACCAAGCAAAGGAAACACAATTACTGTGGCAGCGGCATATACATATAGTGTTTTCTGTTTACACAAACTGTATTATATTTATGAATGACTTTCTGTATTTTCTCCTGCAGGTGCCACTGCTTATTAGTTTTTCTGGGACAAAATGTCATTCAGGAAATCCTGCACAGCTGGGGAAGGATTGGTAGGATGTCTTCTCTGTTTTTTATGACACAATATTTAATTATAATAAATGAGATAATAATATTTTCCTTCTCTTTTTCTGTCATTAGTCTTCCGCCATACCAGGCCGTACGCCTCTTAGAAGCGTGCAGAATGAAATGGACCTCTCAACGCCGTCTTCCAGGTTCAAACCAAGATCACTGTCAAATGTTTTTAAAACAACAAAGGTAAGGTAAAGTTCATATGTCAGAAGGTTTACTTGCCATATTATGAGCTTGGCATTGTGTTTTGGATACACATGTATGTACAGTTCCATTCAAATGCTACACACACAGAGCTTCATTTTAGTTCAGTTTGGCCAACAGTGTGTTTGATATGTGAGTAGCATTAGTTGTGGGTGTTTTGTGATTATTTGTTTAGTTAATTCAGTAGTGTTCCAGAACATGCTTTCTTTCAATGTTTGAATATGTGTAAATTACTAAAAGTGAGTGCTGTTATTTGACATACATGTAGCTTAATTGCCTGCATTTTATTTTATAGTTTCTGTACACATTAAGCCAAGTTTGCCAACAATGTTTGCGGTCGTAATGTTTGCTGAATTCAGTCAAGTTACAATACCTTTCTTAACTAATATATATAGCATATGTTGCTATGGTGTATTCATGGTTTATATAATTAATTCGTTTATGGCCAATTTAGCAATGTTCAGCAGTGTTTCACACTATACAGTTAACAATTTGCAATTTAGGCTCTATTAGTCATGATTGAGTGTGTATTTTAGTTGCTTTATTTTCAGACCATACTGTCACTGGTCAGTGTCATACGGTATTGTCAAAGTGAAGTAAACTCAAGTCTAGAAGCAAGGTGGTGGTCCATTGTGTTTGTTCTGATCGACATTCAGGGGCGATTGCTAATTCCAACCAGTATACAGTCCTTTCAGTAACCCTCAGCTACAGGGGGTATTGGCATTTCTGAAGTTTGAATTTGCCTAACTTGTTCCGGTATCTCTCTTCTGATTCTGTTAAATGTAGTAAAGAGCCTCGGGTCAGATACGAATCGGGCTTATCTGCCAGAAGGACAATAGCCTTGTATATGTGTTATGGGCTCTTGCTCTGTGATCCACCTGGCCGCCCTCACATTTTAATTATTTTCCCACCCATTTTCTTTCCTAACCAACAGAGTGTACTCTATGATCCAGACCACCACACCAGCTCTCCACCGCACAACATCACAGATGTCTGTTCTCCCAACCCAACTGTTGACAGAGTACCCACCATTGGTACCGCTGCCACTGAGACGGCTGTAGGACTTGATGTAACATTCAAATCCTTCATCTGCTCTGGTGTTGAAGTGGAGATTTCAGACCTTCCTTCAACAGTGGCACAAGATAGTATTATTCTACCCCATGATCAGCCTTCAATGAACCCATCTGATCCAGAAGATACAGTCATGACGGACAGCATGGTGTCTCATTCAAGTGACAACCACATGGAACACCCCTATTATTCTAATGATGGAAATTCTGCGTCCGTCAACACGGGACCTCTCAGTGAGCCTTCAAGCACAAGTGAAGTCTCCGAGAACTTGGATAATTCTCAGAGAATTTCCCCGACTGCCTGCAGTGGCTTTGTAGAAGACATGCTTACATCTGTCATCTGCGAGTCAGTTGAGGTTGTAGTTTCAGACATCACCACCAGGCTATCGGACGAAACTATTCCTCTACCTGTGCCAGAGCTTGGAGAATGCAGCTTACTGCATGACAGTGTTGTTCCAAGCCTCATTGTAGATGACTGTGGTGAGCATGCAGATCATCCCTACTGGAACAGTGAAGGTCTTGAGCTGACTTTTACTGCCCCCCTTGATGTGTTCTCTGGAGAATCAGCTTGTACTGAAGAACCTGTTAGTGGAATATGTGATATCACTTTAAAATCATTTGTCTGCACAGGAGGTGAAATTGAGGTTGCAGATTACACTGTGCAAGCAGATGAGACAGTTCCTGTAGTGATTGATGAGGTTATTAACGGCACTAACCAGCAAAATGACTGCAGTGTGAATTTTAGCATTTTAGTGACCGACCCTAATCTACAGTCCAGCGATAACCATAAAGATCACCCCTACTGCTTATCCTCTCCAAGTTGTGATCTTTCCCAATTCCAGGAGCCATTACCAGGCTGTCATGATGAGCTGAATGAGGTAGAACCAGTTGGTAATATGCAATTGGCTAATGGCCAAATTGACAGTCAGGAAGATGTCACATTCAAACCGGTCACGTGTGCAGAAGGAGATGTTGAAGTGCCACACAGGAATGACCCTTTATCTGGTTTCCCATCACCGCTGGTCATTTTACAGCAGCTCCCATGCAATGACGGTGCACTTATTGGTATACCAATGGATCCTATACATGACAAATCTGAAAACCTGCACTGTCAAGTGAAAAGAGATGGTGCTGCACTAGATCCGGGAGCTATCAGTTTGACGTCATTGGCAAACATGTCACTTAAGTTTGTTAATGATCATGATCTTAAGTGTCCAATTCAAGAAACCCCCAAACTACATGTGGACAGCAGCACGTTGCACTCAGACCACTGTAATTTTGAAAATGATGGCGGTGTACTAGATTCCAACCTATTAGCTGTCCGTGCACCTCCACTGGAAAAAGCATTATTCAATGAGTCGGTGAATAATGTAAATGTCAACTCTCCAATTCAAGTAACTCCTAAACAAGCTTCTTTACATGCAGTTGTTAACCTGCTTGACAACAGAGAGTTGAACTGCAGTGAACTTGGAGCTCCAGGGAGTTCAACACCATCACTGGTGCAAGAGAATGATCTAAAACATGGCATTACTATGCCTTCAAGAAGTGTAGCTCTGGAGTCCAGCGGTGCAAATGACAGTGCTCTGGGATTGTCTGGAAATGATGGGCAGTTTCTCCCCAACTCTTTAGAAAAGCTGTGTGCTGAAAATGACTCTGATGTTCTGATGTCACTGCCAGAGATTCTCTCTGTAGCACACAGCTTGCAGTTTGAGCTCATGAGTCCAGTCATCAAGGGGTCCCCGCAAGCCAGAGTACGGATTAGCAGAGATTCAGCCTTAGTTCAAGCCTTGGCTGAAGAGTCTGCAGTGGAATGGGAAAATAGCATTTTGTCTCCGTTCCCCCCTTCAGGGCCCTGGCCTGGGCCTTTGGAGAGCCCAATGCAACGACCGTTGCTTAACTCCACAGCAATTGGTAAAAGGGTCAGTTTTAAGCTCCTGATGGCACCAATCAAAGACATAGTCAGAGATACAAAGGAGAAGCCCGCTGTAGCGGCAGCTGCTCAATCAGAGAATGAACCGGTAGTGTTGGTGGATATTCCATTTATTCCTAATGGTCCCCTGCAGCAGCAGCTCAGGCAGATGGCAGAGTTCCTCATCATGGCATCAGGGAAGCTGGGTGCCTCCACAACTGCCATCTCAGCTCAGGCTCCATCTGCAGCACCAGGTACTGCTGTCCGTGACCGTTATAGAGCGTCGCAGTCCCGCCCCCTCGAGAGACCCAGAAAAGAAATCTCAGTTCATTTTCCTCAGACTTTTCAGAAAGTATTTATTTAAAGACGTTTACACTGCGGACAAAGCCAACTCTTGTCGTGACAAATCATGACAATAAACACAATGTTTTGGGCCAAACAAAGAATTAGAAAGTAGAAAAAAACGGCAGGTTACAACACCTTTTTTTGTTTTTCTTCTTTGTAATTATTAGTTTGGTCCAAAATATTGTGTTTGTTGTCATGATTTGTCACGACTCGAGTTGGCTTCGTACGACGCTTAAAAGGTCTTTAAATAAATACTTTTTGAAATGTCTATGGGAAAAATGCATTGGGATTAATTTCCTGGGCCTGGCGTCGTCATGAAAGGGGGCGGGATTGCGACGCTCTATAGGGATATAATGCACAGAGTTTTTAACCAAAATTATTCAGGTGCCGTGTTCAATTATCAAATTTTTTCTTTGGAATCCAGGCGTGGAACACAAATATAAATGTAAACATGCAAACATTAATGCACAGGCATTCAAGTTGAGCAACAAGATAATATTTAAGTAGTTAAAGTATTATACACCAGTGATTTTGACATTTAGACTTTGACATAAGACTAAGTGTGATTGGGGATAATCTGATCAATCACACTCACTCCCACAGCGAGCACCAGTCCTGTGAAGCTGGTCGACCACAGTCTAAATACATCAGGCCAGTTTGAAAGAAAGCGGGAATTCTCCATGGTTGATAACTGCACTATGACAGATTCTCTCCTATGGAAGTGAGTATTATTCCCCCACGTAGAGTTAAATCTAGGTAATGGTACATAATGGACAAATGTTATTTGATTCAAATATGTTCATTTGTATGAAATACAGAAAAATGTAATTCCATCAAGTCAAAAGCTAAATATCTAAGGAACTTTACTAGATATGGGTACATTTCTCAACTTGACGAAGGCTTGATCAAAATTGAGTTCCTACTGTAGGCTTATGTAAATGTCGCATGTCACAACTTGTTTTGCGACAACTTACTGTTTCTGCCGGTCTCTCTTTCATTCCTTGGTCTCAGTGTACCCCCCGGCAGCCTGGAGTCTCAGTCAAAACAAGAGCTAGAACAGAGGCTAAGGTCCTCTATGATGATGGTGGAGGCCCTGGTGCAACAGCTGACATCAGCCAGGCTACACAGCTCTGCTGCCAGTACAGGCCCTGCACCCTCTGACCTCAGGGACCAAATGGTGCAGACAGAACACACTGCATTCAGCCAGGTTTGTTGCATAGCGATTAGAGTAACCACTAAGTGTTTTGTAATTTGAAGTGTTTAATTTAAAATGGTTACTTTAACAATTTGTCAAAATATATTGATAAATTGGTGTTTAAAAGTAATTTAAATTATACATTGAATCGTCTAAATGTCTTCAATTAAAAGATCTGGAATCTGCCAGACAACTACAGCAGTTTGTTGATTGAAGTCAGAAGTCAGATCTGACTTGTGTAACGGTCATCACTTAAGTTGTCTTGTTTATCTGTTGTACTTAACAGTAGTTAAATGGACATTTTCTTTCATTTTCAACAGACCACCACATACAGAGACCTGTATATTACGGCTTTGGGCAAGATTGGCGAGTTGGAGTTGGATGAGTCTTCTTTACAGAAGCTCATTCAGTCTATACAGGACACCAGGCGTACCATGGTGAGAAAGACACATTTAACATGTAGGGCTGCTGCGAATGGAGGTCCAATGGGGCAGTTGGACAGTGCTTTATGCCAACCAGGATTTTTTTTGCCTTCAATAAATGTTCACACAAAATCAAATTCATAGTCAACCATATAAATAAATCTAGCATAAGCTACAAGTAGACTTATTACTTAAAATGGAAAATATTTTCACTTGTTTATTTGTTTTGTAATAAAATATGTTGAGACTGAGTTAGTCAGTCAAGCTCATATTGCTATAATTGGGAAATAAAAATATACATGAATTGGCCTACGGTATTCATAATGCACTCATAAACCATCAAAACATAATTATTTTCCTAATTGATTTAGCTGCTGATTGTGTCTTATTCAATTTAATCTAAAATATTTAATTGCAGTAAAATAAACTACAAAATGAATGATAATGTACTAGAGCAGCTTGGACTCCTCATGCATTGAAGGAAGCATGAGGTCAGTCCGTTGCTCTCCCCAGGTTGGCAAAGGGTGTGTAGAGCCCAGGATAAGGTTGACACTGGGTGAAATAATGGGTTACAAAATCGTGGGATAAAAACAAAGCCGTTTGGAACATATGCATGATGAAAGTTATGTTGTAACATCTTATGTTTACAACATTGCATTATGAAATCTCTTTTTGTTTGTTTCTGTGCTGCAAGACCTCTTTAACAACGGACACAGAAGCAGCTCTTGCCAACATGAAACACACAGGGGATGTGGTCAGAGAGGACCACCAAAGCCTTGTCAGACAGGTAAGGATAAATTAACTATCACTTCTGCTGGAATATTGTTCCTAAATTTGTGTAATTGATGGATAGAAAAGATCTTGGAGGATAAACGACAAACTGAATGATTCTTATCCGTAAATTCCTTAATGAACAATACAATTATATCATTTCTGCATGGTAAAAGCCTTGCCGAGCCATGAGACCCATAGAGCAGGAGCCTATCTCCTGTTTCTATAAAGAGGGTGGGGAAATGTAGCAGATAGATGGTATAAAAAATAAACCTGCACACTAGACATGACTTATTAGTACTGTTATTGTAAATTGTAGTACTTGGCTTGTATTAGGTGAGTCTAATTGACTTGTATATTGCCTTTGCGCAGTATGGTCAGATGAGATCCCTGTGTGCCAAAGTGAAGGAGTCACAGACACGGATGATTCAGAAGGTCCGTGACACACTGCAGGAGAGAGAGGACATGAGGCAGCAAATGGAGGAGGCTTTCACAGCCAAAGATGTGGCAAGTCCCAAAACGCCACAACCCGTTTGACTTTGACTACTTACAAGACTACCTATACATTACAGACTACTGCAACTTCTAAATCTCTAAGAAAATCTCCTTTTTGTGTATGGTATAGAAATGACAGTACCTGAATGTGAAATTGCCATCAGATTCCGCACAAAGTATGTATTTTGTAAGATGCCGTTCCTGGTGGAGAATAGATGGTTAACACATTCTTTGAGGTGCATTAAAATCTAAAGTGTGCTGTGGTTTTCTTTCCAGGCCTTCAGTGTGATGGAGCAGCTGAGAGAACACAGTGCAAAGCAGATCTCCCAGCTGGAGGAGAGTTTGGGCTCTCAAAAAGACCTCATGGCTGCTTTGACCAAGACTTACCCAGAGCAGGTGAAGATTCTGCTTCTATCTTACTTTCATCGTTTTTTATTTATTACATATTTTTTATTTGTATTTGATTGGACTCATTAATCGCATAACCCTGTATTTTGTTGCGAGCTTGTAGATGGAATATTTTAGATATTTTACACCATTGTGCAATCACTTCACGGAATCACGACACATTGTGAGCCCCTAGCCTAGCTGTGAGTGAGTGTTATCCATTATCTATGCAGGTTGCACTAAACAAGGCCTATGTGGAGTCCCTCAATTCAGCATCTGAGCTTTTAACTAGAACCACCAGTGATCACACCACTCTCACTGGAGAGGTAGGGCTACATTTTAATATTATTATTATTAATTATTATTATTATTGTTGTTCATAATATAAAACCAACATAACAATTGTATTTGATACTAGCTCCAAGCAGCCAGAAGCCTTCTCCAGAAGAGCATTCCAATGCTTGTGATGTTGAATGAGAAGGCAGCAGCTGCCCTGAGTGAGAGAGACCAGAGTCTGACCGAGAGATGCCAAGCTGAAGAGGCACGAGAACAGGTCAGGATGTTTTCTCAATCATGTGGGATACTCTATGAAGAGCTTCCTAGGAGAGCTCTTAAGCAAGGATAAAAAATGTCTTTAAAATGTTGATTAAATCCACAGGTTCAAGAGGAGCTGGACCAGGTTCATTTGAATCTTCATGATGCCACTCAGGAGATTGGAGATCTGAAACTCCAGTTGACCATCATGACCTCAGGTACAGTATTGAAAAAGACTAAATCAAATCAATTTGATTTGTATAGCACATTTTAAAACGACTCATCGTACCAAAGTGCTTCACTGGTTCTTTCACAAATGTACCTGTGCATGCAATGCATTATGGCCTGGGTTTCTGCATAGTGCATTTACTACCAGCTAAGCTAAGCCTGCCAATTGTATTTATTTTACACCTGTTTTAATACTAATGTATTGTTCTGGTATTGAGTGAGAAGAGATTTTGTAACTTTTGTACTGGTTCAAATTTGTGCAAGCTAAATACATGAGACATGTTCTTACTCTTGGATTTAACCTTTGTGTTTAAATCATTCAGTTGATAAAACCTTTACAATTATACAAGCTTTTTACTAAATGTACTCTGCTTTCATACCAGAAGACTGGAGTAGATCATGCTAAAATTCAATTTAATTGTTTTTTAATAAAATAAAATAAACTTTAGAATCGAAAAAAATCTTTTTTGAATCGAGAATCGGAAAAATCGAAAAGATCGTTTTTGAATCGAATCGTCACCCCAAGAATCGGAATCGAATCGAATCGTGGGACACCTAAAGATTCGCAGCCCTAGTCCTAATGGAGGAGGGATATGATGGAAGGTCAGATGTAGGATCGTGCCAGTCCGTTTAGTGCTTTAGTATGTAAAAATGGTTTTGAATTTAATTCTGAACCGGACCGGCAGCCAGTGGAGAGAGGTGATATGATCCTCCTGATGCCAGTCAGGAGTCTGGCAGTCGTGTTTTGCACCAGTTTGGAGACGGGATAAGGATGACTGGCTAATTCCGGTGTAGATTTACAATAATCTAGACGGGATGATATGAGTGCATGGGATTTGTCAGACTTTGATTGAGAGGATGGCCCCTTGAGATGCAGCATCTCGTTTTAGAGGGAGTCCTATAATGGATGACTATTTCGAGGTTGTGTGTGTGGAAAGAAATGGTTTGATTTTGGCGATGGAGCGGAGGTGGACTAATTTACAGTATAGTTTGTGACCTTTCTTGAACACAACAGTGATGCAACCTTTCAGATGAAAATAATCATGGATGATGATGATGATAATAATAAATCTACTGAAATAATCATATTGAGCCAGATAATTAGGCTGAAAAAGAACTTGGAATGAGCTAGCAGTACTAAGTAACTGTCTTTTCCCAAAGAGTTTTGAGACGACGGTACACCTAACTTGTCTACTTACTTTACTTTCAGAGATGGGTGTGCTGCATGAGAAACTGAGTGGGGGAGAAGAGAAGCGAGCCATGTTGGAGAGGAAGGTTACTGATCTCAATGACACGGTCTCCTCTTACATGGAGTCCTTTGCCTTCCTGGAGAAAGGACTTGATGAACATGTTACCAAGTAAGATCACCTTGAGTGGATACTGTTTTGAAAACTGTTATGATGTTTCCATTCACTATTTAGGAAAATAATTATTTAGATGCCATGCAAATTGATCTACCTAGTAGACTTGGCACGGCCTCTACACCAAACTCTTAAGGCCCCTACTACATACCAAACACACACAGTAGCTGTGTGGAGACTGTTGACACACTGCACCAATGGTCAGCTGATGACACTGTTGTGCACCTTGAGAAATTCTACAGACGATCTTTGGCCACAGATGCTTATCGGTGGCCCGATGATTGCTTGGTGTGTCACTCAGTCACAGCATTTAGCTCTGGCCTTGGAACACAGATTACTGTTCCTTTGCAATGCGTTTGTTTACTTGTGTTTTTTAAGCACTAGTTTTGTGTCAGGTTGCAGAAGTCATGGGAGGATGTCAAGCAAGCCAACGCAAGAGCAGATGAGTGAGTAATAATGATTCCGTTTCTCTCAGAATGCAATTCCTATCCATTACTATTGGTCAAGCTCCTACTTGGCCTCACCCCCCGAACCCACCTCACCCCTGCCCACTTTGACAGGCTGGGATGGCTTAGGGTCGACGACAGAGTACAGCATCTTGCAATGGGTCTGGTCCACAAGATTCGATACACCACCAAGATACCCATGTACCTGTCTAAATACTTCCTTAATGTAAACGAAGTCCACACCCACAACACCGTGCAACACCGTGCAACACCGTGCAACAGCGTGCAACAAACCATGTACAATCCAGATTCGGCACAAACAAGGGACTAAATTATTTTCGCTCCTATGCCACCAAAATGTGGAACGCCCTACCAACAGTCATTAAGACATGTGAATCCCTTGACTCCTTCAAAACCGCTCTCAAAGGGCACCTACGGCTGCAATTCGAAACTGGCCCCTGTAAAATCTGAATCCCCCCCACCGCCCCCCCCCTTTTCCCCTCACTGTATATGTTTCTTTTCCCTTTTTGCTTCCTTTATGATGAATTCCTGTTCTTTAACTACATAGAAGTGTATTTGTACGTCTCTAAATGTTTTGATAAATTGAACAATGTGGACCCTGTTGTAAACAAGTGTAATGCTTAATTGGGTCGTCTTCAGTCTTTGTATTGAGTTTGTGCTTGAAATGTACTGTAATTCTGCAAACTGTTAATAAATATTTCAATCAAGGATCTCATCAAATGTACTTTAGGTCTCATTGTGGCCGATCGACATGAGACTCCCTGGATGCCAGAACAGAACTGCCCCAAATTGTTCAGATCGGCCTGTTACAGTGCCACCTAGGGGTGGGCGATATGGAAAAATATAATATCAGTCAGTTTCAACTTTCAACCCCACAATGCACAATGTTATCACAATTCTTTTTCATGTTGATTTCCATGGTTATTTTTCAGTACAACCACCTACAAGGTAACAAAAAAGGAGTAACAGAACATTTAGACCAAAATACGGAAAACAAAACCGCCAGTATAAATTAAGGTATAGAACTCCAAATCATAGAATTTTCTTTCCTGTATCACGATATATACAATATCTCTGAAAAGGCATACCGTGGAGACATTGTATTGTCTCAATGATATTTATCACCATATCGCCGACCCCTAGTGCCACCAGATTTTTGCAAAACATTTTTGACGTTAGTTAGCAAATCGGTACATATTATCTCTAGTCATGTGATCAAGCCGGATCTACCAGATTTTTTAGTTTTTGTATTTGTATTATTATTTTTCATATTTCATCAACATCGCTGGCCCACAATAACAACCTACCTGACTTGGCAGAGCCGGAGATCTGTGCTCCGAGGAGCTCTCATTTTCTCTCTCTCTCTCTCTCTCTCTCTATATATATATATTTGCCTTACGGCTTACTGCAACAACATATTGAGAATTTTGTTAAATGCTATTTCCTTGGTGTTTGTTTGTAGATTGGCGGTATCTTTGTCCCAGTCAGAGCAGCGTGTGTGTGAGTTGAGTCAGTCTCTGGCCAACAGTGAGGAGCAGCTAAGACAGCTGCAAACCTTCTCTCATACACAAAGCCTACAGATTGAAGAGCTAAAAGACGTCCACTCACAGCTCAGAATGTTCAAGGAGGAGAACGAGGTAGGAGTGTGTCTATCTTTGAGAGAGTATCTATTTTACACTGTCATCTGCCAGATGGAAATTAACTGAAAACAATTAGTGCAGAAATGGGCATCAACATCTCAGTCCAAACTGGCTGCTCTGGAATCTTTGTCTCTTGAATTCATATTGATTTGTGTTCTATATCACTTCTGTCTGGCAGAGGAATCACACAATTTAATTTAAATGTCAAGGTGATTGTTTATGCTATAATCTGCTGTTGTGTGTTTGGGTCAGTTCATGCAGATGGAGACTCAGCTGACCAGAGATCAGGTTGCAGAGACGGAAGCTTCCCTCCGGAGCCATCTGCAGGGCCTCAGGGAGAGGAACATCCAGTGTGAGGACCTGAAAGCAGCTCTCAGTCATCTTCAGTAAGGCACCTTAAACATTGTGTGACTGCCAAGTCTGGATTGTTGTAGGAACCTTCTTTTTTCTTTTACTTGAGCACAAAAGCTCCTTTCAACACATTGCACATATAACTATTTATTTACTTTTATATTTCTTATACTTCTGTTTAATGGGAACGGTGAGGTTCTCTTATAAGCCCTCCTAGGGCTTCTTACCTCACCTGTGTGTGTGTGTGTGTGTGTGTGTGTGTGTGTGTGTGTGTGTGTGTGTGTGTGTGTTCTCTCTGTTGTTCAAATCAAATAATTACACATTCTCACACTGGACCTGCCTAGTGCAATCACTGTCTTCTACAGTTTAGTTAGAGGTTACCTGCGCTGTTCTGTGGCACCTTTGGCAGTGGCTGCTGAGGGAGTAGTCACATTGCACTGAATTAGGGTTCTTAAAATGTTGTCCTGGGTTCTCAATGAGAAATTAATAATTTGTGTGTTTCGACAGGCTTGAGAGGGATGAGTTGCAGACAGAGATGGAGGCTGCGAGATCCAGAACCGCTGCTGTTCAACAGGAACTGGGGGGACAGTTGGCCCAGGCTGGCAATGATGTCACCCTGCTCCACCACACACTCAGAGGAGTCACCAATGACCTCCATGCAGCACTTCATGAGATGGTAACGCAGACAACATTACTACTAAGGCCTATGAAGGCCAAACAAACACAATGGTTGTACTCTAGTCGTCACACATCTCTAAATAGCGGCTACCGCTGGCTATTTTCAGTGAATTTAGTGATAGACATTTTGACTTGAATTTCCCCCTTTACCTCTTTCTGCAAATTTTTAAATTATGGATTTTAACTTTCCAGAAACCACAACACTGCAAGGATGAAGGACCCCAGTCATCTGCTACTGCTGAACGTCGCCATCCCCCCCTTTCCTTTGTGGACAGCATTATGAAGGCATTGACCACAGAGATGGGAACAGACACAAACATGGCAACTCCTGATATCCCAGCAGGTACAGTACTACACCGTTAACTAATGACCTATTACACTACGGTTGTAAAACAAATGAACAGATTGTCTTGATTTGGTACATTACTAGGGCCACATTTTGGTATGTTTTTGATACAAAAATTGGAATGTCAGAATGTGCATTGATTTGTACTGTAACATCATAAATATATGATGTTTTGACTTCTGGAGCATTCTCTACGGTATGGAGCTTCTTCATGGCAGCATATAAAAAACCCCAATGCATCTATATAACTTAACATACAATAACATATTGCTTGAATGCATTCTCTGCTAGACTGCTACTACGTAAGGTTTTAAATTTGCGGCTTTAAATTTACCAATCCCCGCAATTATTTATTTGCCCTTTTTCGGTCGGATGAGATGGTTTCTGCCTCTTAAATCCTGTGGGCATTGTTACTTGCGCAAGCAGAGCGCGCAAGTAATAGTTTCGCCCGGCTCATATGCACCGTCCCAGCCAACCGGCCACTTTTGATGCGTATGCAACCAGATTACATGGTGTGTATATGTATAACTAGCTCTCAATGATGACGTAAGAAATTGGATTAAAGGACCCAATGCCAGAGTGTAATTGGTCTTCGATTGTGACGTAATGACAATATGTTTTAGTGTTGGGAGGATTAAAGGTAATGCTCCTGTGTATACATGTATGTAATCTGGTCCCAGCAAATCAGGCACAATTTGCTGTTTTATTTGCATACGCATCAAAAGTGACGGGTTGGCTGGGACGGTTTTTGGCGCAAAGTAACCACAGTATACTGCTAATCAACTTACAAATTACATATACCGGTAGTACATGTATAACTAGCTCTCAATGATGATGTAAGAAATGTGGATTAAAGGACCCAATGCCAGAGTGTAATTGGTTGTCGATGGTGACGTAATGACGATATGTTTTAGTGTTGGGAGGATTTAAGGTAATGCTCCTGAGTCCTGTGTATGTGTAATATGTGTATACATGTATGTAATCTGTTCCCAGCAATTTAGGCACAATTTGCTGTTTTATTTGCATACGCATCAAAAGTGGCGGGTTGGCTGGGACGGTTTTTGGCGCAAAGTAACCACAGTATACCGCTAATCAACTTACAAATTATATAGTATATGTATAACTATCTCTCAATGATGACGTAAGAAATATGTGGATTAAAGGACCCAATGCCAGAGTGTAATTGGTTTCCGATGGTGACGTAATGAAGACCAATATAGTGAGAAAGGTAGAAGTATAAAGACCTTCATGTCAAGATTAGGCTTTAAACAATTAAATACAAATCCAACTACAGATTACGGAAGTATTTTAGATCATGTATATTTTAACAAATGTGAAAGTATTATTACAGAAATTGAAGTTAGAGACACCTATTACTCTGATCATGATTTAGTATTAATATCACTATAGTCCAAGATGAAATACATTTAAAACAATTTACAATTTACAATAAATAATAAAATTCTACTGTATACGTGATAACCTATTTTAATTCAGTTTATATACCTTTTTTCATCACATATCAATGATTTATTTTTCTTTGAAAAACTAAAGGGATCCAGAATATTTCTAAATCGATAAAACTGTATTTCTTATATAGATAGAAACTTGAACCATACTTAATAATACTAGATGTTTACATGCATAAAGTAGGTAGGTAGCAAATAGTTACACCTAATAATTAGACATTTCAAACGTTCCTTCACAGAGATACTGAGATTTGACAGTTTACAGCGGTCGAAAGTACTTGCGCACTCGTTGGCCATTTATGGCCTACTAGTGTGCAACAAGCAAGTATGCACTCGACTGAGTGCAGTTCTAGTTTGGCCTGTGTTGCGCTTATTGCCACTGATACAATATGGATGAGTTGCTACAAATGGATGAGTCTATAAAAATGTGGAAATAAATAATAAACTGATTTGCACTGTATTCATTTTGCTCAGACTCCCCGGAGGTCAGTGAAGGTTTGTTCAGTGAGACGAGCGCCTTCACCCGTGTGCCCGTGACCCGTGAGGAGGTGGAGGAGCAGAGCAACGTGGTGGTGATGTTGGCCGACATGGAGAACACCGTCGGTGAATTGGTGTCCACCCTCGAGCAGGTCAAACACCACAAGAACACACGGCTGCTGCAACTAGACAACACCATGTAGGTTTTGCTTGTCTGTGCATCTTTCTGTCAGAGATGGGATATTACCTGCCAATACACCTACTTGATGAGTCCATTGTTGTGTAAATTGTTTCCACATTTACAAGCTGTTGCATTTGGCAGTATTTTACTATTTTATACTGTATGAGAATTAGAAATAAACGGTAATTTTGTTCCAAGAAGACTAATTGTGACTAATGATTATGGTAAGGAGGATGTGACTTGAGAACATTTCAAATCACTAGTACTAATTTTACAGTCACTTGAAAATAAATGTAAACACCCACTGTCACAAGTTTTATTAGTATTGTATTTTTATTTTTATTTTCTTTAATGCTGAGATTATGGTTCTTGTTCCAGCTGTGGCCTGCAGGGGGAGCTCCACACCCAGACCAGCAGACACCAGTCTGAGATTGAGGAGGTTGAGGAACAGCTGAGGCGTCTGCAGAGTCAGCTGGAGAAAGGCAGCCTGGCCCTGCAGCATAAAGCACAGGTAGAGGTCATTTATACTGTGTGTGTGTGTGTGTGTGTGTGTGTGTGTGTGTGAGCACTGCAGCCTGGCCCTGCAGCACAGGTAGAGGTCATTTATACAGTGTGTGTGTGTGTGTGTGTGTGTGTGTGAGCACTGCAGCCTGGCCCTGCAGTACAGGATTCCCACAGTCATGAAATATTTTGGAATTAGAAAAAACATTTTCCAGTCCTTTTCAATTTGGATATGCATGTTTTTGGTTATTGATTTAAAGGGCTGCTTGATTGCAGCTTAATATGTTCCAGGCGTGACAAAAAACCCCCAGATCTACAAGCTCACATCCTGTGCCTTGTGATAAAAAGATTTGGCACAAAATTTGGACTGGAATTATACCATTCTATGCTTTCTTTTTGCTATACAACCTGTCTTTGGGCATTGCAAATAACAATCGATCATTATTGCGGTGATTGTTTGTTTTGGAAAAGTCATCGATAGAAATGTGTGCTAAATACCTCTATCTCCCTTTTGACCAGGATGAGAAGATGATAACACAGCTGTGCACAGAAATAAATGAAACCAGGGAGCTTCTCAATCAATTCAAAATTGACAATACTGTAAGTGACTGTTACAGTAGTATTAAATGTCTTCACATTGTTTTACTTTGAGCAGACATTATTAGTATGTCAAATGCGTTGAATGTATTGTTATATCCATTTTGAGAAATTCACTAGGTAACAGACTAGAATTTCATTTGGCCCACATTGTGTACCACAGCGACAGTCGGTTGAAAAATGTCTGTTTCATGCAGGAGTTGCGCAAGGAGGTGACTGATCTTCGCCAGTCTCTCCAGCAGTCCCAGGTGGAGTCTCGTGCACTGAGGGAGGAGCTAAAGAAAGCTAGTAGCCTATCGGCAAACCCGGTACACTTCATGGACGAGAAGATTGGCCTATTGCAAGAGGTACACTTATTCATTTGTTAGTTTGTAGATCTTTTACAAAAGCAAGTCGGCATTGATTAGCAATTACCCCTCTCCTTCTCTGGAGACTCATCTGACCCTCTGTTTTATATCAGGGGTCTCCAAACGGTTTCAGCTTGAGACCCAAAAAAGAAATTCAGTCTCCTGAACTTAAGTTACAATATGAAAATACACAACTTAAAGGAAAACTGTCATGTAGAAAAAGAAGAAAATAGAATGTATTTATTTTTAAATGCCAAGTGCTCTTGTGCTCAAAGTTAGGTTAAAATTCGCAAATGTTCAGTATATCAGTGATATAGAACTGTTTTTGAGACCACCGCATCTGCAGTCAACCTGTCACAAAGAACAAAGAAGGGCGCAACAGTTTACCCTGTACTTAAGAATTAACAAACAATTTTTGGGGGTAAATAATAAAGTAGTGTAGGAAATGTACACGCACACGAAAATATATATTTCCCCGCGACCAACCCATTGTTTGTTAAATACAGAGCATTCCCACTTCCCAGTAACCACAAATCCACCCTGATAAGGAACTTCAGTCTCCATACTCACTGTGTCTAACATGCACTACCTGTCTTTCACTCTGTCCCCAGGTGGAGAGACTGAAGAGAAGCCTGCAAGAGGCAGAGCAATCTAGAGCCAAGCTCCTGGACAGAGCCCAAAGACATGCAAGTTAAATTATTATTATACACATCATTGAGGGGCGCCCGCTGGGCAAGTGAGCCCCGTTCATGACGACTTTTGCTGCATGTCTCCCTCTCTCCTGTCTGTCTTCAGTTGATACTATCAATAAAGGCAGAAAAGCCAAAATCATCATTGAAATATATACCAGTAAGACACCCTGAGGGCGTGCAAGCAGCCGCCTGGGAGACGGCACTCGGTGTACAGGGTTTGATGAGGTCAGATCAACATATGGAATGTCAGAATAGGTCAGCACCATATATGGAGATGTAAGGGTGGCAGCGGGGGCAGTGTCTTGAGTGTACAGGGTTTGACTAGTTTTCGCCGGCTGCCAGGTGTGGCTGCACTAATGACTTTGGGGCGGGCCCGTCTAGAGTTTTAAATGGACAGGTATCAGTCAAAAGACAGACATCAAAGAGGACGGATGGGGAAGGATCAACATATGGAATGTCAGAACAGGTCAGCTCCATATATGCAGACATATGGGTTTGAGGCCATTAGGTTGGCTCATCCCTCCCTAATACCCATTATTCATGCCAGTTTGGAAGTGCCCTTTTAGCCTACCAATTAAAACATTAATTAGTTAAAATGACAATTCTTAGTCAGGGACAGCCTTTAAGTACTGTACATATATAGTACCATTGACAGTGATACTAGGTACTGGGGTTTTTATTTTGTCACATGCTGATATTTTAAATGAACGAGGTATACTTAAAAATCCAGTATACCACCCACTTCCTCTTCTTGCATGGTGACTGGTATCTCATTGACGTTTCATTACTGGTGTCATTGAATATATGTTCTTTTTCATGTTTTCTGCAGCAAATCATCCACCAAGCTAACGATCAGAGGTTGATGAAGGAGCTCCAAATGTTGGACACCATGCTCAATAAAGTCAGAAAGGTGAGAGATTGACCCTGTGTCAGCCTTGTGGCCTTTTCCCACCTCCTTCTGGCTGAGTTTGCTAAACAAAATATCCCATTTTTGGAAAAAGCACATGCCCAGTCACTATACTGCACGAGAGACGTTTCCATTTGACTAAGACGCAAGTTTAAAACGATTATCATTATACATTAAATATCAATATGAGGCAACTGAAAATAACATATGAATACGTTTTTCCAACGGTAGTGGATGGAGGGAGAGGACTTTTTCCTAAGCAGTGCCACCATAAGCCTTTCCATAGTAACGTACGTGAGCCCCACCAATCGGATACGTCGATGGTTGTTACGATTTTGCGTATTTCCCAGTGAGATCGCAGTTAAACATGTTTTTCTTAAAACTAAAGTGATTGCATACAGGCAAGGCTTGTACAGGAGCATATAGCACCATGATCCTGGTAATAAGTCTACATTAGACTATTACAACATTAGAGCTGATAATGAAATCTTCTACGGAGGAAAGGAATGTGATGCTCAATAGAGCGTCGCACCCCTTTCATGACGATGACAGTATTTATTTAAAGATCTGTAAGCCTCGGACAAAGCCATCTCTAATTGTGACTAATCATGACAATAAACACAATATTTTGGGCCGAACAAATAATTGCAAAGAAGAAAAACAACAAATGGTGTTGTATCCTGCCCTTTTTTTCTATTTTATTCTATTTCACCACTTCTATTTTACCACTTGCCTAAATGGATGGTTAGTAGTTACACTACTTGGCAACTAATGCTGCAAATGCATTACATTTATTATTTGTAAAATTCCAAATGAAGGTGTGTACACCTGGGATTTTACAGGTTTCAAACCTGCCCATGCTGTAACTAGTGTTAATGATTAATAATAACCAAATAATAAATACTATATACTTTTGAAAGTAAATTAGTAAGTCGGTTTATCACGTACTATATCAGTATCAGTGAATGAACACTGTATAACTGTACAGTATTGTACCGACGGTTTGCAAGGTGTTTTCACATCAGTGAAACCCTACTTTAGAGAACAATGCTTTCTTTTTTCCTTTACAGACCTTGCTGTCGGTGCCAGAAGTAGTCGACAGTTGTGAGCCCCTGAAACAGCTTCTTAAATATGTTGGTTGATGACCTTTTTACGATTGTTTTAGTCAGTGTAGAGACTAGAGTCACCAAGGGCAGAGAAAGTTGGATTTCTTTAACCCAAGTTGTTGCGCTCACTTTGAGCAACCAAGCAGGCACCCTGACCTGTTTCTAAACTGTAATGGCTATTGTATTTTTGCTGAATTTAGACATCAACTAATGATGATGATCCTGTTATTTTGTGTTGTATTTAATAAATACGAATAAATTACACTTTTTGTGATCGTTGTGCTTTGCTCAACCACGTTAGGAACCTGAACATTGTTTTAGTCATTTGCCTGAAGTTAAGGCCCCCCACCCACCCCCTTATAATGTAAGGCTCGATGAGGGATATCTCATATTTCAAAATGTGCACACCTTCCTTGCTTCAGGAAAGGAGGGTGTTTTTGTGAAACACCGGGGTTACGTAACTTCGTAAGTAATCTAATTAAAGTTCTCTTTTAAATATTTATTTTATGTCTCACTATTGCGAGAGCAATAGAAAGCGAGAGCTCGGGATCGTATGTGCATGTGATGGTGCAGTGACATACATTCTTGCAAAAGTTTACTTGTGCTGCAGCACAAGTATCTTTCATAGTAAATCCCTTAAAATGGCACAATCCGTTTCCATTCCTCTGGTGGAATGTGTTCGCACCCCTGCAGGAGGCTGCAGACTAGACTAGAGCAATCCACGATCGAGTACGAGAGACGTTACTTTTTGACGGCTTGTCACTATGAGGCTTACCCAATGAAACAATCGGTCAGACCTTAGCATTATGTAATCTCTGGTGCTCTCGAGAGGAGGTTAAAGTGCCTCCAGTAGGCTAGTAAGGCTACTAAGATTAAATCCCATGATGGAAGGCCATACACTCTCATAAAATGACACAAGGGGGTGTTGTTGAGCCACTGTTATGTCCTTAAAACCTACATGACAGGCTGATATAGCTACCTGCCAGGTGCACCTTAATGGTAGAAAAGCCTGTACCTTTATCTAACGGCTCTTGTAGAAGGAAGAGAAACGGAACAGTTCAGGCTTGGAATGAAATAATCTGTTTCACACCATTCCTCAAATACATGGCACTTATAGGCCAGGATGAAGATGAAATATCTCCTGTGTGCTCGAGAGACTGCACAGTGGGAGAGGCCACAGCTGACCATGGAGAAGGGAAACAATTTATGACATCCAATAACTGGATATTACTTCCACATAGACGTAATATGGCTCTGTGTTTGTAGGTCCCTCAATATGTGAGTAGCAGGTATCATGTGACTTCAGATGACACATTCTCTTCCATCACCTCCCTCAAGTTAGAATTTCTTAACGGCTCCTTGAATGATAATTAAACACAGGGCTGTTACATAATTGTAACAGCCCTCCAAAGCCCCTGACACTCATACCGGGGTAAATAGGCCGTCAACCAGGAACCTTCAGAGTTCTGTCACTGGCAACCTTTTGTATCTGCAACCAGGTGTATCAAGTGTTGCATAACGGCAAATAGAAACAGAAGAAATCCTATAACTAAGAGAATAACAAATAGTTTCCACATTGTTTCCTCCCTGCTTCGACATCCTTCCACCTTTTCCATTTCTAAGTGCTGCTGCTGTTGCTTGTTCATCAGCACCACACCTGCCGAGGTTGAAGGTAGCACCTCTGCTCAGTGGTGTGTAAGAACTATGTAGAAACCAATGTAAAATTATATTAACCTATTTAAAAGGATCTGAATCTGAACATGATTTAAACACTGTTTAGTTCATTTTTATTTAATCGCATTCATGTAGTAGAGCATTTGGTTCAACCTTAACATGCTTAGGCTAACTGGTTGCAATAGAAGAATACACAATGCCAATTTATATTCTGGAAAAAATGGTAATGCCAATAAAACGTAGATTATGCTAAAATATTCATACGCAATTCATTTGACTAGATAATACATGTCTATTCTAAATGAACTGAAGGACCTGTAATCCTGTTCATTACTGATTAACTGTAAACTGAATGTAATGTTGTCAAGGTATATTGTCATACAACCTTGACAATGTTATTGTCAAGGTTATATAAATAAGATCACTTAAATTAATTTGATGCATTCTAATGCGACAAATAAGTAACTGTGTTGAGAATGAGTTTAAAGTGAAACAATCACGGCTGGAAAGATTGGAACAAATTATGTAAAATAGAATACATGACTTGCCTTTGGTCTACCCATGTGTCAGTAAATGAATGGTTTGAGACACAACTTCAGTGCATAATTCATATTACGTTGATTAACCCATTCTGACCTGAGATCAGATTCATACGAGGTTTCCACGGGACACACACTGGTCTGATTAACCCATTCTGACCTGAGATCAGATTCTAAAAATGTCAGTCGTTCTTCGAATTTTTCAAAAATAGCAGACCTACAAGCTCGTATCGCGCCACTCGGTGGCGCGATATGAGCTTGTAGATCTGCTATTTTTCAATAGCTAAAGCATAACATGATGCCAACACAAAAATGGGTGCCCGGTCAGAATGGGTTAAACACATTTCAGGAGACTGTTACAAAATTATATATATATTTTGTCTCAGGCAAGAACTCAATTGTTTTATTGTTCTGTGTCATGGCAGAAAGCCAGAAACTGAGTGGCGCAGCCTACTCTGTATTTTGTTTTGCTGAGAATATTTGTTCTTTTTTTTTAGACTAACTTTGATTCTTATCTCTGCATGATTTTAGTTAGTACCTATTAGAATTAGTTTGCTTTTCTTACATGTTTCAGAATGTATGATCACGGGAAGGTATGGGACTGAGAACCTTATTTATTTTAAGCATTCTTTTAAGCAACTCTTATACTCTCTACGATACTTAGCAGAGCAGGCCTGACACACACATAATTTGGAGTATAGGTGGAAAATAAAATGTAGTATTGGTAATGGTTTGTTTGAACAAAAACAGTATTGGTTTCTGTTGTACAACACTTGCATTCTTGATGTCAAGGCCACACTAAACAAGGTCTTAATAGGACATGACTGGGTTGAGAATCAGTTTGACAATTGTCAAATGTGAGCACAAAATACTATAGGTTACTTTGTTTTGTATATTCTATATCTAAATGTATATTTTTGATTGAAATCTTCCTGAATTAGTTTGCGATAACCACCAAACAAATCTAGCAACATTTGAGGTAAAACCTCAACCTTTGTACTATGCTATGTACAAAGGTTGAAGAACTGCATTCGCCACATCCTAAAATAACAATTAGTCCTAAAACAAAAATGAATCCCCAGTCTTCGGAGAGGTGGCAGGTTATTCATTGTAACCTATTCGCACTGGAGGGCAACTAACACTTTCTTCCTCACACACAGACTTGTTAGTAGATCCTGCTGCAGCGCAGAACCCCCCGCCCCCCCCCCCCCAAAGTTATACCACACAAAACATTTTAGCACTATCTATTATTTTAATCTCAAAACAATTACCCTGAAATGGATTAGATTATTAAATAAATTGTCATGTGTGATACTCCACCAAAAAGTAGCAGAGAAAAACAAATGCTAAAATATGATTAGACGAGGCAAGCCCCCATTATCTCATGACCCATGACACTTTAAAGTAAATATAAATGTATTGAAGAAATCTAAATGAAATCTTCAGGGTTTTTTTTTTTCATTGCTATTGTGTGTAGCCTGTGTGTGAACATGTAGGCCTGTATGAAAACAAAAGTACAGTAAATAAACCAAAGTCAAAAGATATATTGACTGCTCAGGCTCAGATAAATTATATAAAATAAATTATAGGCTAGCAGTCATAACAAACCAGGTGTCAGTCATCACTTCTTGGGTGCGTTCAGACTTGGATGGTTAGAGCTGCGTGATTACATACAAAGTCAATGCAAAAGACGAGAAGTTGCACGAGTGCCGCAAACGGGCGTGGCGCGACCTGGACGAACCGAGGCGAATATTTAAATTCAAGTCTCTGAACGCACCTTTATCACTCCCCAGATCTGCAACCAAACAAACAGGAAATTGGTCTTGTTACACTATTGGTCAGGAATTAAATAATTATTATCTTAGGTAGTAGAACCACATCAATGCGATTTGCTGCTTTAGTCAAACAATGCATTGTTTGCAAAAGGAGGTGACATTGTAATTTGACTCACTAATTTATATTTTCATAGACCGAAACATTAATTGACTTATTAATTCAGTAGAGCTCGGGTGGTGCAGTGGTAAAGCCCCTATCCACCACCACGGAGGTTGTGGGTTCCAATCCACCATGGCTTTCTCTGTGTCTATACAAACACAGTTGGCCAGTGTTGGGCCGCTCTGGCGGGATTCAAGGTCATGCCCACAGACATTCATGTGTATTCACAGACAGGAGGGGGATTAACCACTGCACAATCAATGAGAACACACAGTATTGTACAATTAACATTTTTAATTTGGAAAAATAGTCAATCTACATTACAAGCTCATAATTCATTGTGATGATGTTATTTGGTGAGGGGGTGATATGGCATAACAAAAATGGGGACAAAGGAAATAATACAAATGTAATAGTCAGTTGTGGGATTAATCAAACCAGATCTGGGTACATTTAGGACTTTGTTCAGAATCATGGCAGGCACATTTTCAGGACTCGAGCTACTCTAAAACATTGCTCGTTTTCTCTTTGTCAAGTCCGTTCATTTCTGCTTCAGTGCTACTCAATGCGTGTTCATTTTCTCTTATAGAAAGACATACTGTATTCTATTGCTTGTGATGTGCTGGTCGAAATACCTGTGGCATTAGTGTGTCTATGAAATATTTGCCTCCATCAACAGCTGTATGTTCTTTTGAATCATTCCTTAAAATACAACATGAAGTTGCTGTTTCTCAGTTCTGAGTTTTCTGACATGGGATTTTTTTTAGTTTTGACTTAATTTCTCTATGTAGTATTTGTCATAGCATATTGCTGCTCTCACTTTATACAATATATTTAGGTCAGTGCCATGTTTAAAAAGATTACGTCTTTTCAGTTACTTGACAATTGGAGTTTCATATGTGCCATCTTCACTAGAACTCAGACTATTTGGTGTATTTTCATTTTACCTCATCAGTCAAAGTTCCTTTTCCTTTCTTATAACAAATGCACTCACTGATAAAGCCATTATCTCCTCGTGCGTCTCGTCCTGTCTCTGTATGTAATCTTATCTCTCAGAGTGGAGACTTCTTGTGTTTGGTAAAAAGCCTCACACATTACTACGCTTCACAAGTTTAACTATCAGGTTCCAAGGCGATTAGACTGCATAGTGCATAGACTAAATTAGACTCATCTACTTACATTGAGTGGACAGAAATTAATTTGTTATTTCATTCAATTATTTCTGCTCCCCTCAGCTTGAAATTAATTGAGAGGGGCGATGGAAATGTCAGTTTTTACCATGTGTCTGTCCTACTTGGGGTAACAATGTGTGTGAGCTAGAGGAGTTGCAGCTTAAGTGTCTGTGTCGATGTCTGGACATGATAACTGAAGGCCGCTCAGGGTGGCTCCAGACGGCACTTCAGAAGCAGCTGAGCTGAAACAGATGAGTAGAAAATGGGAAGAATGACACAAAAGGGAAGGAATTGAGTGGGAGGGGGGGGGTGTTTGTTGTTTTGGAGAATTTGTCTTGGAGTTAAATCAGATTTTTGTAAACCTATTGACAAACAACATCCACGTTTGATAGTGTGCATGGGTGCTATTATAGGAAATTATTAGTATTTGTTCTTGAATTGTTGATAATTGCGAAGAGGGATATTTGATATTTCAAATGGAAAGACAATAGTTTTATACAAATAAAACAAGTTTTTATTTCATTTTAGCACAGCCACATGTATGTCTAATAGCATTAATGCTTCAATAAATTAAAATGCTTAAAACTTGCATGACAAATTCATTCCATAATTCTGCATTTATTTCCAAAGAAGACGAAGAAGATTTTACCATTTGCCAGCAAAAAAAAGAAAAACGTGCAATACAGTAATAAAAGAAATCAATCATCAAATGGCCTATAAACATAAGATAATAATTTATACTAACAGTTTGAACTCTATAATGTAGAATTACATTGTGCACAAGCAAAGAGGACATTGTGTGAATCTCGTGCTTTGTAAATCACCATTTGTCTATTAATTCGCTTTCTGCAATGTTGCTACATCCGTATTAGAAGTGCACGTGGCAATAAAACACATTGAAACCTTTTATATACAGTATAAGGTGAATGTACATTTAGCATGGATATTTACTAATATGTTTGTCTTGCAGTCCATTATATTATTGATGCAGATTACATTACCATTACAGCTGGATAACTCTTTTTTTTTTTTTTTTTTTACCTAATCATGTAAAGAGCAAAGACAAAAGAAGAGACATCACTGCAACAGCGGTGTCCAGGACTGACTGGTCCATTCACTGTAGTCTCTGACATCTCAGCAACATTGCAAGAAATGGCCAAAACAAAATCGTACCCACACTCCCCCCTCTCTCCACACTCAGGGGTTAGATAGCTTAGATAGCAGACACAAACCTTTCCATATTCCCTGGGTATGAGGGGTGCCGTAAGTAACTGCCTGTGTTGTGACTGATGTGACTCGTGGCTCCATTGTATTGAGAGAAAGAAGCGAGCTGGGCTGGGGAAACCCGGCCATAATGTTCTGCTGTCTCTGCGGAACCTGGGGGTGAGGAATGGAGACGTCCGGTCATTCCGTACCCCTGGCCGTGGCCTGGCTGTCCATAGGAGCCCTGGCTCACGTGATGGTGGTGATGGTGGTGTGGGTGTCCATTTGACCCAGAGTAGGCAAACCCAACATGGGGGGCAGAGGAGCGGGAAAGCATTGCCCCTCCGCAAGCCTGGCTCTGGAAACCTGGAGTTCCTCCGAGGCTACACGGGCTTGATACAGGTGGACCTCCCTCTGGACTGAAGTTCCGGCCAGGCTGCGGCATTGCCTCCGCTCCCTGACCTCCACTCCCTAGAACATTGGATGGAGCCGAATGCCCTATGAGGGTGTTGATGCTAAACATGTGGGGCTGTCCGGGACCAAAGCCCGGAGGCGATGGAGACGGGTGGTAGTAGGCAGAGGGCGGCAGCTGTTGAGTGTAGGTAGAGCTGACCGTGACATTCGGGTACACAGAGTTGGCATAGGCTGCTGAGCGGGCGGCAGCAATGTGCACAGGGGTGAAAACGGGTGATTCATGGACATATGCAGCGTATGTGGTGAAGTCGCAGCGCTTGAACCTTTTCCTGCGCCTCAGGAAACTGCCGCTCTCAAACATGTCCTCGGCGTTGGGGTCAAGGGCCCAATAGTTGCCTTTTCCTGGCCGCCCTGGTTCTCTGGGGATCTTGATAAAGCAGTCGTTGAGAGTTAGGTTGTGGCGAATGGAATTCTGCCACTTCTTGGAGTTGTCCCTGTAGAACGGGAAGCGCTCTGTGATGAACTTGTAGATGCCTCCCAGGGTCAGCTTGCGGTCGGGGGAGTTGGCGATGGACATGGAGATGAGAGCGATGTAGCTGTAGGGGGGTTTACCTCGTTGGAGAGGTCTCTTCCTCCGTCGACCCGCACGCGGCTGCTCATCGGTCTGAGGAGGTGGAGGAGGGTCGGAGGCAGGCAAGGAGATCTCCGATGGAGAGTCTTTCTCCAGTTTGACCACTGGCGTCATCATGGAATGGTTTCAAATATCCGACCAAAAACAAGACAATCACATAAAAGTCACTAAGTGCTGCAGGATACAATGCCCTTGAAAACAGACTTTAGACTGGAAGGAAATAAACAAAACAAGAGATCTGCCCAGCAAACAATCATTCTACAGACAGAATGACAGATTACAGTACTTTTTTTAAATGATCAACTCACTGTCTTTCAGTCCAAAAAAAGCAGTCCCTTGAGAGCTGTAAATTCAGCAGTCCTTTCCAAGTAATCTAATGCTATTTCCAAGCTATTTAATGCTTATTTATTTATTCCAGTAAAGTCGAGGAGCTCAGGTAAGAATACATGCACCATGTGTATCCGAGGTGTATGTGTCTGTGATAATGACTCATGTTGAGTTACCTGAAGACTGTAATAGCTGTGCGGAGCACACCTGAGGGCCACACCTCCCCAAAACATCACATGCTCTTGACATACCAACTCAGCAGCGCTTATAAGGGTCTATTGTTCCATGTTCTACAAAGTGCACAAGCTTTGTGATTGATATTTTCTATTTCAAGTGTCTTAACATGTTTTGCTCTGTGGATTGCAAGTGGAGAAAAATAATGTCTTCTCTGAGAAGATTTTGTTTTAGATCTTTGAATTGAAAATGATCAATAAATGGACTAAAATGCCATTACATTAACCAATGTCTTATACCTTACACCTAATGTACCATGTTACACCTAATGTACCATCTGATTTATTCTATTCAGACACTTATCTTTTCCATTGACCAGAACAGTCAAAACAAACCTCTTTTCGTCTTACTGTACTATTCAAATCTGCTTATAAAGTCGACCTCAAGTTTATTTTAAAATGTCCAAAATGAGCCTGGTTGTTTTGACGTTTAACACTAAAAGGCCTCCTTAGTGGTAATGTAACCTGTGGATTGTTTTTCTACCTCACTTCCTTGTTTGTTTTGTGCCAGTGGTTGGAGGAGCCAGCTGTGTTAAGCTATGTAAATGTTGTCCAGAGGAGGGCTTGTCCCTGTGCTGCACCATGCAAAATATTGGCCATCACCATCAATCCCTGGATACAACCAGAGAGACAGGAATAGCAAACTAGAAGATATGGGTCACGAATTGTTTACTGACATTTCACTTGATCACCAGGACCAGAGTGACTTCTAAGACAAAACATAATGTGAAAGAGGTCGTTATAATAACCTAGTGTCCCCAATATACAATAGACCTAAAACACATTCTTAGGTATTCTAAATTGCCGCCCCCCTCCAGAGACAGAGTTGTGAACTGAATTGAATTCCTTGGGCGCCAGAGATTGAGGCTCAGCTGAAGCCCTCCTGTCAGCGGTAACTTGTGGAATGGGAGTCGTCTGCACTCCAGAGGGCCAGGGTTAACTAGTTTAAGCTCTTAAACAAACACAGAGCAGGGGGAAAATGCGGCAGCACACTCCCAGCGCTCAACACTCCACATCGGGTAAAACACAGCACAGCGGGGCCAGCGTTAGGGCAGAAAGCACCGTGGTGAGGGAAACCGGGAGAGGAGAGAGGAGGAGGTGGGGTTCATCAGAAAACAACCTGATGAAAGGTTTACTGCTGTGGGGTGGGGTGGGGGGGGGGGGGGGGGGGGGGGGGGGGGGGGTGGATTGGATTGTGGTCCCTGTGCCATGAGGTGTCATACTGAGGTGGAGCCACTTGGAAATCCTCAAACTTTAAGAATGAGATTCTCGAACCTATGAGATGCCCTGTTTATTTACCGGTAATAGATACAAATTAATGAGATGAAATTATATTTGTATTTGTTTAGAATCTTGTATCAGTTTGACTGCAAACCAGGCTTCCAGGGAGCCTGATAATCTAGGTTGTTTTAATATGCCACTTGGTAAGTATTAGTTTTGCAACTGTGTCTCTGGCCGTCATTGTCTAGTCTATACAGAGTAGACTGTATGAATGTGTTTGTGTGTTTCTTCTGAATGCAAACCTGCGGACACCTCTGTCTGGACATCCATAGTCTCCAGTGGGAAGGGATTGGAACATGCAAATACCACAGACATTGGATCCAAGGATGTTTCCAGGCATGTCTTATCTTGTTTAGTTAGTTTGTAAATTTGGCTTTGCTACTGATGAATTCTTAACATTATTTTCATCACTAGTTTGGTTTAGAAAATAGGAGTGACAAATAAGTATTTATTCTTTAGATTTTATGGATTCACTTTGTTTGCGGGATGACTAAATCCTCCACCTTTTATTATGCAAAGTAAATAAAAAAGAAAGGAAACTTTAATAATGCATTTAATAATTGCATTCAAATTATAATTGCCCACAATAATTTGAGTGGTTAATTACGACGTCTGTGACTCTTGCTGATGATGACAGATGTGTTAGGCACAAAGGTTTTGTGAAATCCCACCCTGCGCAAGACAGCTTGTCATGCTTTATGGCTGAGAACAATTACGCTGACTAATTGCTCAGATGTGCAGTTGTCATTGCTAGAGCTCAAACTTCAAGCTCACGCATCATCGCTTAGTCTTTGTACAGTAGCATTGATATGTCTAATATTTGCTTCTTGTGATCTCTTCATCGCTGTGTTTATGCTGCTGGATTTGAATTCGATGAAAAGGGATTCTTTTGTCAACATGTTGTGTGGCATGACGATAGCTGTGATCAACTAGGATCCAGCATGGATCAAATGGAGAAATGATTAAAGAAAGCTTGTGCGGTGTTAAAGGGTGAAACAAGTTCTTGGTTAATACCAGAATGTTTAGCTCTGTGAAAATTATCTTTAATGCTCTCAAGCTCTTAAATGTGAAATGAAATGTGTAGGAGTCACTTTAGCTCCTTTTCTTAAATCGCTGAACCCTAATGTTGCTGTCATTCACCTGATGTTTTATCGCTTATTGGTCTGACTCAAAGTAATAGCTGTCTTTCTTCTTTTTGGATAGAATTTTTTCTTTTGTGTTTGGGTGGTTGTATTTAGTCTCTAGTACAGGGGTAGGCAACCTTTATTATCAGAAGAGCCATTTTTGGCCCAAAAACTTACTACAATTCTATCTGGAGCCGCAAAATATGTTTGCTTTAATAAAGCAAACTTTAATTATTTCTTTCAATATTACATTTTATTGTTTGCTAATTTCTCAAATCATGTCAAGGATATTGTACCAGTAAGCCAGCAGCATTGGCGGTTAAAACAAACGTAGATGTCTTATCATGAATACATTCTTCTGTTCTTCTATTTTCCTTCATTAAATGTGTATCGGGTGTATAGGCAACATTGTTTTGCAATATCAAAATGAAAGAATAACTTCATGCCTACCGGTATACTACAAATCCAATAATAAATTATGATTAAATGTATAAAGAAAAGAAAAAGAAAACCTCTTATTCCTTTTCATACTACTTCATACCGTAGCAACCTGTGAGCCACGGGAGAGGGCCTAAAAGAGCCACATGTGGCTCTGTTGCCTACCCCTGCTCTAGTATTTAGTCTCTAGACAGGATCTGAACACAAATTTGGACCTGATGGTCTAGATTCAATTTATCCCCTGAGCAAGCAGGCATGCAGGCTCTATTAGCTCAATGGAAGTAAACATTTCAGCACTTGTGCAGGAAACTGTTGCGTGTGGCCATGACATCACTCACACACACACATACTCAGTCATTCAATCATTGTCTGTGCTAATTCTCTGTCTCTCCTCCCCACTCAGACTGACACACCCAGACTGGCATACCTGCAGCAGATTCCCCTAATTGTCATCTGCTGCAGCCCTCTCTATAAAAGCCAGCCAGCTCAGTGTCATGGCAGACACAGACCCAGCAACATCTCAGTTCCACACCATGTCAATCCTTATTTTGAGTTTACTTTAATTTACTTTAGTTTGGCCTGGGGATGACCGGCATTCTTTGTTTTCGTTGGTAGTAATAGCTGATTGTAAGTTAGGCGGGGGGGAACAGCTTTGACGTCCCTACAGGGGGTGGCCTGGGCCCCCCCTCATTCTCCTGTGTTTGCCGGCATCTCCAGGTCTCCCTCTATTCTTCTAAGTTGGTAAAGTACCACTGAAACTTATGTATTGTTTAATATTTTGGTTGCTCACATGTTTCCAGTAATTTGATCCCTGTGGGGAAGTTTGGTTAATAAAAACCGTAAACCTTGTGATTTTGTGATGTCCTTCCTTTATGTTGGGTTCTCCAATTCGAGCTACTTGTGTTATTTATACACTTTGCTTGGAGACCGCAACAGAAACCAGGTTTAATCTGGAGTAGAAGAGGAAAGTTACATAGTGCAACTTTAAGTTATGTTGTTGTCGAACAAGTTGTCATTCGGCCCAGAGTTACAAAATTGGAAAATCTAAAACAATTATTCCCGGTCTCATGCCACGATTTCTGGGATGGGTGTAAAAATCGGCATCTTTGAAACAAAGATGAAAGAATGGCACACATGCATTTTATGCCACAGTTGATCTATTTCAGTGTAGAGTGTAGACTGACTGAACCCCTTTAAATGAAGCTAAGTCTCCTCTTTGAAATGTTCCTTGGTTCAGCATCACTGGTGACACTAGTGCTCCTATGATGTGAGGACCCTGGAGCCATGCATTGCTGCCAGTTCAAGAGGCCTCAGTCTTTACACACTCCTGTGTAGCCTTGAGACACACAAATTGACAAGACTGGTGTGTGTGTGTGTGTGTGTGTGGAACATGCAGTTGCTCACATTGCAAAAGGAACAGCAGGAGTCAAGGCAAATGAAGGGCACTTTGATTTGTGTCAGGCATACACTTCTGGATGTGCCTGAGAGAAACGGCTCTCTATACAAACAAAGACAAACAAATGAGCGATTTGAATTTGAACACTTGACTAACCATTTTATTGTTGCACGCAGGCAGACAGACAGGTGGGGGATGCCACATCAGGAGTGGTGCAGGTTAAACACATCACACAGAGACATGCTGGTTGTGCGTGCGCGCGCGTGCGCGTGCGTGCGTGTGTGTGTGAATTAAACTAGGATCTTCTGCAAATTCTTTTTTTTTTAAATAACCTACTTTGGCCCAAAAGCACCAAAATATATTAGAATGCATAATACCCCAAAACCTGAATTCTTGAATAGCCTTAAAATGTGGCATTTATTGAATGTTAACTCTTCCTCAGGCAGCAATTCTGGTTGGCCAGTGTAAGAGCCAGAGAGACAGGCCTCTTGTTTGCATTAGCAGCTGCAGGAGCCTGGTAAAGATGCAAAGTCCTGACGGTTGACTGGCTCCCAACCTGGACCAGTTTACATAACTGAAGCACTGCCCAGGGGGGCTGCCGTTAAATCACTGTGTGTGTGTGTGTGTGTGTGTGTGTGTGTGTGTGTGTGTGTGTGTGTGTGTGTGTGTGTGTGTGTGTGTGTGTATGTGTTTGTGTCTTTTACAAGTTTTTTTTTACCTCACTGTACCTGTACTGTGCATCTTCAGCCCATGTTTAATCAGTGATTTGTAAATATTGAGCCATATATATATATATATATATATATATATATAGCTATACACACTGTATATCGTCCCCACCCTTAACTGACAGTATCTCTTAACCAAACTGTAGCCCACAATTATAGCCACGCCTGACTGCAAATGTCAGTGCATCTCTGTGAGATGAAGCTCTGCTAGGATCTGTGTGTCAACACCTCGCAGATGTCTCAGCCTGCCAGGGCCACGGCCGCTACACACCTCAGCATTTTTACCCTTACCTGCACCTGAATGGAGCCACCGTGTTGCACAATAGGAAGGCACGATAAGATTGGTTACAGCGCTAAAGCGCTACGCTCTGCATTTTTGTTCTACTTCATTACCAAGGATTCATCTGTCTCCCCATTTCTCCCCCTCTCTCTCCATCTCCCACTGTGTCTGTGGGATGTCTGAAAGGGAGACAGAGGAGGAGTTGGGGGGGCTAGAGGTGACCTAGTTGGAGGAGAGAGTGGTTTTGCCAAGGTATTTCCCATGAAGTCGGGCCTTTGTTGTGTGCAGCTACACATGCATGGAACCTATGCAGTGGATGTAGGCGTGTTTTGGCGTGGCACGCACTTCAAGCCACATGTGAGGTGCTAGTGCATTAAGGAGAGAAAAAAATGAATCAAACCACCTGCTGTATCTTTACTATGGATCAAAATACAGATCTATTAATGATATAGCAACGTTGTGGAAAGGCAAACAAACACCAATCACTCAAACTATCATTATAATCAAGGATATCCCTTTTTAATTTTATTGTAATTGCTACTGTGCCCTTAAAGACTGTTGCAACTGTTTGTCACTGGGTTCAATCCTACAAGGCCCTTTTTTGAGTGTCATAGAATGAGCACCACTGTCTAAATCCTTCCACTGAAAGCCTGGAGCACAGTGATGTGTTTTCTCAGCTGTCAAATGACCTGATGTGTCTTTATTTTCTCTTTCTTTCTTGAAGGGGGTGGAAAGTTGCCTTGCGTGGCCCTGTAGGTGCTTGTCTGTCATTACTCATTATACCATGTTGAACCGTTTAAATTATTTGATATGAAAACATGTTTGAGTGTAAATACTGTGAGTAACCAAACAGGCACTTAACGGTGAATACATTAGCAGTTCTAGTTCATATAAGATGGTGCATAACTGAACCATGAAAGTTGATTAGATATTTAGTTGTATCAACCCAGCCTCTAGCATAATCCCTGGTGTGTTAACCATATGTTTCTGCAACCATAGCATGCAATATGCATGTATATATATATATATACATTTTATTAGAACGTGTCATCTCTGTATAGAATCAGAATATTCTTTGTTGTTTGGCAGAAACTATGTTCTGAATTTCATGCACCATAGGCTATTTTATGATGTTCTTATGTCATCACCTGAGTGTTGATATGTTTCACCACCAATGTCATCAAGACAAAATCCTGTACTTTACTGACTGTGATTCAGAGGCTGTCTAAAATAACCATGGGGTCATGTTATTGTATACTCTTTATTTTACGGTCGATTGGTATGCAATAGATTCTCCAGTTTTCCCCAAACCTTTTAGCTCGAAACACAAAAGATAAATATGATGTCTCTAGTGGGACGGAGCCCCTGAGTGGCCATGGTAAGATTTCTTTTTTTAATCTTGTTTAAACGAGATATTATCTAGTTCGAATGAGATATTATTTTGTTTAAAAGAGATATGTTGTTCGAACAAGATAATATCTTGTTCGAACGAGACAATATCTTGTTTAAACAAGATAATATCTTGTTCAAACGAGATAATATCTTGAGAGAAAGAGTTAGTGGTGGAAAAAGTATCAATACTGCATTATAGAAATACTGTTAAAAAGTCAAAAAGTATCATTTCACAAGTTTTCAAATGTATGAAAATATTTTGAAAATAACATATCTAAAAGCTCACAATGCATCTCATAGCGACGCATTTATTGTGAGCTCGTAGATCAGCTATTTTTAAATGGCTGGAAATGTATAGTGCTGAAGTTAATAATGTATGTTTTGTAATAATAATCAAATTCTCTAAAGTAGCCTAACTAAATAATTATATAAAATAAATAAATAAAATATATTATTCCACTCCACTACAATTATCTGAAAATCAGAAATACTCCTCAAAAGTGTGCTTAAGTACATACTTGAGTACATTAGTTACTACATAATGTTGATACCACTGAGAAAGAGTCTGGTATGCCATTTGTTTCCAGTGCCACCTGCATGTCTGTTGCTCTGGGATTTGTACCTCCTCAATCACTGACACATGCGGATTACCTGTTCTTAAGGCAAAGAGCCAATACAAGCCACATCTTGTGTGTGAGCAATCAGGCACTCAGATGCAACATATCTTCCATTGTAGAAAGATCTGTGTCGAGATCGTCGGCTACAATCGTGGCAATTACACCTGTAATTTTTGTGTTAAAATCACACAAGTTCTAAAACACAAAGTTGTACACACGACCACGAACATATACACGCCCACATGTGCGCACACACAGAAGTGAGAGTGTTTTTAAAAAAAAAAGATTGTTATGCAGTGACATAATACTTGACTCCACTGACACTGTAAGTTGGCCATGTAGCTTGTTGACAGAGCCCATGCATTGCCCTAGGCTGGTACTTGGTAGGCAGCTACAAACTCAGGTGCATTCAGGTTAAAAGGTGAGTTGATAGTTGAAAGAAAGGAGGTGGATAGAGAGAACGTAGAGATGTAGAGATACTGTATATATATATACACACACAGTATCACAATATTGTATGTATACACATACATACATACATACATACATACAAGAGCATGCTTTTGCCTTTTTTTAAACCCTACCCATTTTAACCAAATACATACATATTATATACTGTACAGACACAACACACACACGCACATTTGCACACACACAAACATTGTGCATAACAATATGCATACTGTATAGAGTAAATTATATACAGAGAGAGAGAGCAGGAAATGATGCTGAACAATGTTGATAATCTCCCTCAACAGATGTCTACTCACCTGGATTACTCTTTATTGCAGGTGCAGGTGGAACTCTGATCCGAAGGGAACACTTCCTTTTTCATGACCCCCCCTTTTCTTTATTCGGCTTTTATGGTTTTTGTCCTGGTCTGTTTGTGGTTTATGATGTAAGCATGTTTGCACTAACTTGCATAATCGCTCTATTGTCATGAACAATTTGGAGCTCAGGGAGTTTATTGAAAATGGGCATACTTCAGCAGTGTCTCCACTCTCCACTGACAGGCCTGCGTTCAAAAAGATTTGAAAGTTCCGGTTGGTAAACTAAACATAAACAAATCAAATCAAATTTATTTAAAGCACATCCTACATGTTAAAACACATCCTCACAGACATGATGGTGGGCCATTAGGAGAATGTCCACTCCACTTTATTCTTGAGTGGCGCTAGCCCCTCCTATGCCCAGCTTTGTGTGTTTGTGTGAATCATAGTGATGATTTGATTGGCTGAGCACGGAATTGAGATGATTTGATTGGCTGAGCAAAGTACGTATTGAGGATAAAAAGGACCGTGAGGGCAGAAAAGTGAAGCAAATTGTGATTGGCCGGAATTAGATGATGTATGATGATGATATGAGCGCCCCTCAGTTCTCACGGGTGTGATTTTTTTCTTAACTGCATTTCATCCCAGGCCAGCAGGAGGTATGGAAGATAGTGTCCTTAACCACTTTAAACCAGCATGGAGTCCCTATTTTTGGAGTGTCAATATAGGTGACAATTCTCAGGGAAATTATCCATCCATCCACTGTATATATTTACTACAAACGACATAATGTGCCATTCACAATGGAGATTGTAGATGTACTATATGTACTGAAGGGGATCAGCAAGCACAACAATATAAGCATAATATGCATTTGTGTATGCTGGTGCATGTGTATGTTGTTACTTGTGCAGTATTTTTTAGGGAGCGGGCGAGCACGAGAGTGTGTGTGTGTGTGTGTGTGTGTGTGTGTGTGTGTGTGTGTGTGATGACGTGGACTATGCCAGCTCAGTTGCAGGCGCGTGCATAAACTCTCATGCATCCAGTGCCTGTCACACATAGACAGGCTATAGTAGTACAATGGTTCTGCATGGGTGTGCCTGTATCTGGGATTACAGTCAGAATAGATCCAGAATGTACAGACCTGTTCCACTGGCTTCTATGGCAGCAGTTCACAGAAACCTCTCCTCTGGGATGAATGACAGGCACGGTCACCTAGTGATTAGCCATGCCCGTCTTGTAGCCAATAGATGACGGGTTTGATCCCCCAGACGTAATATCTATCAACAACATTGTGGGTGGATCTGGTCATTGCATTTAGGTTTCTATGTGAATTATAAGATAATTATAGCCAAATGTCAGTTAACTCAGATCTGCATGCTTGGTGTAAGAGTATCAGCTAAATACTGAGAAATTAAACATTATAAATTCATTTAATTTAATCCACCCGGCACTGGTATAACTAGCTGGTATAACTCTAATAGCTCTCATTGATGACGTAATACAGATGTGGATTAAAGGACCCAATGCCAGAGTGTAATTGGTTTTCGATGGTGACGTAATGACGATATGTTTTAGTGTTGGGAGGATTAAAGGTAATGCTCCTATGTATACATGTATGTAATCTGGCACCACTGCCGTATCAGGCACAAGTAGTCATTACGTGATCGAATATGCTGGGACGGTGCATACGCATGAAAAGTGGCGCAAAGTTATTTTTTACATGCATTAAGTAGGTAGGGAGCAAATAGTTACACCTAATAATTCAACATTTCAAACGTTCCTTCACAGAGAAACTGAGATTTGACAGGTTGTAGCGGTCGAAAGTACTTGCGCGCTCTTCTTGCGCACTAGTAATAATAATAACTTGGATTTATATAGCGCCTTTCAAGAAACCCAAGGACGCTTAATACTAGGACTAGCAGGCCATTTATGGCCTACTTGTGCAACAAGCAAGTATGCACTCGACAGAGTGCAGTTCTAGTTATTACTATTACTATTACTATTACTATTATTATTATTATTATTATTATTATTATTTTATTTATTTTTACACAAACTTACTTACGTGGGACTAAATGGGCTTTTACAGTATAACAAAAATATATTTTTTCAAATATATTATCTGGATGTCAGAGACCACACCACAACTATAACAACGACAGTGGGGAGTGATATAGTTAAAGTGTGTGGACAGCCTTGTTCATGGTATCCTCACGAGATGATAGTGTGTTTGTTTAATGCATGAGTTTTTGCTCCACTGATGCAAAGTTTTCACTGCCACACAGATCTACTTTATAAGCTTAATGACCCTAAATTGATGCCAGGTGCATTTTAGCAAGTCAGACATAACTTGTGTGTGTATTGTGCATCTATTTTTGTTGGAGGGGGGCACATTTGAATGGACTGGTGGATTTGCACACCAAATGTTGTCCATTTTGCTTGTTTTGCATGCTGTGCGGCTGCTCCTTAACCCAGCACCCTTTGTCATGAAAGCCCTGTGTTTGGTTCACTGTTGGCTCACACTTAAAGACCCATTGGGTGCTAAACCACTGTAAAGGATTGTTACCACAAATGCTTGAGAATAGTTAAGGTTCTTAACAGTGCTTAACAGTATCATTTAGAATATTTAAGGTTCTTAACAGTGCTAAACAGTATAATTTGTCATTTTTACAATGAAAATTATAGAATGTGCCTGGAAATGTAAAAATGTGGTAACCATATGAAAATATGAAATATTGAATATTTTATCCACTTTAAGCTGAATGAAACTATTCTAATATTTTAAGTTTTTTAGCGCAGTTTTTGTTACAATGCAGCGGAAATGTTTCTAAACAATCTTTAACACATCAAAGTACACATCCCTCAAAAGCCAAAATATTAACAAATCGAACATACTAAAAAGTTATTTGGCACACTTAATATGTTAGTATATGTGATTTTGGACGTGCCTGCTGCAGCTGAAATACCATACTAACACACTATGCCCATTGCCCACTGTTCTGTCCTTCACTATGGTGATGTACTTTGCCACTGGACGGACACACACACACACACACACACACACACACACACACACACACACACACACACACACACACACACACACACACACACTCCTCTTGTCCCCCTCGGGTGCATTATAAGCCTGAGTGACAGAGACCCTCCAAGGAGAGAGTAGATGGGAGCTCAGATCCGGAAACACACTCAGCCTTCCGTTCACTCTGACGTTCTGATGGACAAGCATGACGTCAGACCTCACCATAATACCTACACATTCACACACGCATGTACGTGCCTTTGTCACACTGCAAAGACTACTCTGTTACTCTGTCAAGATAGCTGTCTACGCGCCAGACGGCTCCTCATAATATGGGTATAATACATTTATTTCATTGCATTGTCGTGACTCGGGTGGACTCGTGGGGGAAGAGTCCCAAGTCCCTTGGTCAGAGAATTGTAGATCGAGTCAAGTCCAAGTCAAATTAACCCATTTTGGGCGGGGAACCCCTTTTGGTGTTAGCGTCATGCTATGCTTTAGCTATTGAAAAATAGCAGATCTACAAGCTCATAGCGCGCCACCGAGTGGCATGCTACGAGCTTGTAGGTCTGCTATTTTTGAAAAATCGAAGAACCACTGACAGAAACATAGCTTTTTCAGAAAACTGTCAGGATGTAGAAAACATTTTTAAAATCTGATCTCAGGTCAGAAAGGGGCGAGACCGAGAAGAGACAGAGTAAATGAAAATATGGACTGGAGACGCGTCAAGGATTCAAGTACTACAACACTACTTGGTTCACCATATGGTTTTTATCCCCATTTTAACACAAATTTGTTTTCCAGACAAAACAAAATATATATATATTTTTTACACAAATCCAGTATTTTCTACTCTTTAATGATACTGCGATTTCTTTCCTTTTTTACGCGCCCACTGCTTTTTGCATCGCGATAAAGTTCTTATTAAATTATTATTTATGCCGGCACTTTATATCCTAGCACTTTTTCTGAATGTAGCCTTTCTTATTTTCTATTTTTGATTCTATACCTAGATGCGCCCAGACCTCTGTTTATGCTATGGTGTCTCATGTCTGTTGTTGTCCTGTATTGTTTGTATGTTTTGAACCACTACTCTTGCTGTAAACCTAATTGCCCTTCTGGGACATGAATATAGACCTTGAACCTTGAACCTCGACACATGCCTACTGCTACACAATATGCCTTCTACCTGGTGATCCCCCCCACACACACACAGCTTTCCATGATTCATTTATACTCTGTCGTATGATGGTTATAAATGGTGTATAAATCAGGCTTTTCCTCTCTCCTCTCCCGCCCTTCCTATAGCCGTCTGACCTGTCTTGCTGCCTCGTTTGTCATCTCCAATCACTTAGTGTTTGAGCGTGTCTGACAGACAGGGGTATTAGCTGCCTCTGTCTGGTGTTGAGAGCTGGGCCTTCCTGCTCAATAGAGAAACTATGCAGGAACGCCACGGGAAAGCATGTAAAGACACACACTGACACACTCCCAGCAACAGCTGTGCGTGCGTCATTGAATGTGCGTGTGTGGTGTGTGTGTGTGTGTGTGTGTGTGTTTGTGTTTGTGTGTGTGTGTGTGTGTGTGTGTGTGTGTGTGTGTGTGTGTGTGTGTGTGTGAATTCAACTATTATCTTGATTTATTAATTTTCTTTGTATGGCTCTTAATTCTCTCTCCGCTCCACCTGAATTTTCACATACTTTATCTGATCCTTTCATACTGTGTGTGTGTGTGTGTGTGTGACTGACAGAGAGAGCAGAGTAATACAGTGGGAATGACGAAGAGAGAGAATGAGTGTGTGTGTGTGTGTGTGTGTGTGTGTGTGTGTGTGTGTGTGTGTGTGTGTGTGTGTGTGTGTGTGTGTGTGTGTGTGTGTTGTGGAGCATGTGCAAAGTACACATTAAAGTAAGTCTAAGGTCTGTCATTCATTCATTCATTCATTCATCATGTGCATAGAATTGTTCATATATATTGTATTTTTATAGTTTCTTCCGAACGCTTCCAAACATTTAGTTTTCCCGGACCCAAGGCCGTAATGCACCAAGTTGGACGGATCAGCAGATCTCCAAGTTATCAATAGAAGTAATAGACTGACCTAGACTCCGTATTTGGGCAGGCTTGACAGGGAACTCATAATCTATAACAGTGATACTCAACCTCAGGCCCGCGGGCCACATCAGGCCCGCGGGACCATTATGACTGGCCCACCAATGAAAATCTAAAAAAAAGAAGAAAAAAAAAACAGGAAAATGAAATAAAAATAAATAAATCTGAATGAAGTTATCTTTAATTACATTATTATAAGTAATACTATTAGAGTTGTACTATTACTCGAACGAAAATAAAAGCTTGGGGGGGGGGGGGGGGGGGAGATGCAATGCAAATGAAAGACATATACTCTGTATCCCTATTCCCTGACATAATTTTATAGCTAAACGGACAGAATTCTATTTTATTTGAATGATTGAACCCAGCTGCCATTAATAGTTGGAAATGGAAATGGAAATTGCGGAAATTGTGGAAATGGAAATTGCGGAAATTGTAATTGTGGAAATTGTGGAAATATCACCATATCACTACTCATTTTTTTTCATGAAAAAGGTCATAGCTGGGTAATCTATTTTCAGTCAAATTGTGTTTATTGTATTTTATTTTACTCAGCCATAACAATTTATTTTCTGTTAACCAACTTGCTGGCTGGCAGGCAGGCAGACAGCTACTCATAGACAGGCAGACAGACAGACAGCTACTCATGGAGAATTGGACAGGCAGGCAGTCAGACAGCTACTCATAGACAGGCAGACAGACAGCTACTCATGGAGAATTGGACAGGCAGGCAGACAGCTACTCATGGACAATTGGACAGGCAGGAAGGCAGACAGCTACTCATAGACAGACAGACAGCTACTCATGGACAATTGGACAGGCAGGAAGGCAGACAGACAGCTACTCATAGACAGACAGACAGCTACTCATATAGACAATTGGGCAGGCAGGCAGACAGCTACTCATAGACAGACAGACAGCTACTCATGGACAATTGGACAGGCAGGAAGGCAGACAGCTACTCATAGACAGGCAGACAGACAGCTACTCATGGACAATTAGGCAGGCAGGCAGACAGACAGCTACTCATGGACAATTAGGCAGGCAGGCAGACAGCTACTCAGACAGGCAGACAGACAGCTACTCATGGACAATTGGACAGGCAGGCAGGCAGACAGACAGCTACTCATAGACAGGCAGGCAGACAGCTACTACAGAAAAGTAATATTTAAACAGTAAATAAGACATTTTTGGCGAATGCAATGTAGTCTATATGTTTTGTGGGAGTGTGCAGGTTTTATTTTGCATAGAGAGATGTGTGGTGGAAGTGTGGTTTGGTCGGAGATAGAGCACGAATGAACGGCCATGTGCTCATGTACCCCCTGTCTATTAGGTCAGAAAAGTAATATTTAAACAGTAAATAAGACGTTTTTGGCGAATGCAATGTAGTCTATATGTTTTGTGGGAGTGTGCAGGTTTTATTTTGCATAGAGAGATGTGTGGTGGAAGTGTGGTTTGGTCGGAGATAGAGCACGAATGAACGGCCATGTGCTCATGTACCCCCTGTCTATTAGGTCAGAAAAGTAATATTTAAACAGTAAATAAGACATTTTTGGCGAATGCAATGTAGTCTATATGTTTTGTGGGAGTGTGCAGGTTTTATTTTGCATAGAGAGATGTGTGGTGGAAGTGTGGTTTGGTCGGAGATAGAGCACGAATGAACGACCATGTGCTCATGTACCCCCTGTCTATTAGTACCCCCTGTCTATTAGGGTAGCAGGATGATAAAAATCACACTTGTGTGAAGTGAGCGGCACCTTTTTTATCATCATGATCATGATGAAGTCATATGATGATGAAGTCATCATACATCACGGAATAGAAAGTTCCGTAAAAAGTCAATAGACTTGGCTGCCACGTGACGTCACGGTCATGTGGCAGCCACTGTGGCACATAATAGTAAATGTATTTTGCCATTGACTTGGCCTAAAAAGTTCATACGGAGGTTCCGTAAAGTCCATAGACTAAGCTGCCACATGATGTCACGGGGGGCACACACAAAGCCTATTATGTACAGTATATTCTCAAAAATTAACACAGCTTTAGTCAGTTGTGGCAATAACTTACCATATTGTAACTCTTGTTATGATTATTATGATTATTATTAAAACAGTGTGTGCAGATCTTGGTGGTAGTAGCAAATATTCAGACGAGAACTATTGTATTACCCTACTAATATCCATAGTAAAATGAACTTAGAATGCCTTACAAACCACCTTATGTAGAATTTTACTAAAATATTCCATGCCCTATACCTGTGGAAATATGTGTTTGGGTATCTTGCGGTCTGCAGCGTTGTGTGGGTTTGGCCAGTAGACTGCCATTCATGCATTCAGTTCTGTGGATGATTCAAGTGTCAAGAATGATGGAGTGGCCTACAGTACCGTGCCAGCTTCAGCCTGCCACGGCTGGATGGCTGAATGACTGACTGGCTCAGTGAGTGTTTTTTTTAAATATATACATACATATACAAATCAAACGAATGTGGACAAAAGGCCTATATATGGTGTATGAACTCTGCAGCCACTTTAGTTTTACCACATTGCAGAACATTTAATTTGTTGGTCTGAATAAAAGGAAATATTGTAAACAATATATTGTATAGATATCAATGATGCAACCTCAGCCTAAACCTCTGTAAGATCCCAACATGAGCGTTACTCTTCATCTCAGTAGATTTCTTTGTTATGACTAATAACATAACATCATTACTACAACACATTGTACACATTACATTGACTGGCAAACATTTAATTGACGCTTTGTCCCGAGAATATGTCTCAAGGAAAATATGTTCAATGGTTTCATGAACTGTTTGCCATTGATAGGCTTTTTCAACGACTGAGAGTGCCTATTGTCCATGTCACATGCAGGTCTGCATGGGGATCAAGACAGACTTTTAGAAAAGGAGTTGCCGTGTTGATGCCGGTTGGTCTTAAGGAGGCCACCCACTAGGACAGAAGGGGCTGTGGAATGCTTTTTACCAGATTGCTTGTCTTGTCTGCAAGACCCGTCCTCGTCTCCTCCGCCCTGCACCTCAACTGTACTGCAGTTGATGTGCATGTGTGTGTGTGTGTTTGTGTGCGTGCGTTCGTTCGTTCGTGCATGTGTGCGTGCGTGCATGGTTTGGCACATGCCACAAGTGGCATTAGGCCTATACGTATTTGTTTGATGTGAATACCAATTGTTCTGGAAGTAGCGTCCCGTGACCCAGAGGGATCCCTCAGGGGGTTCCAGAGGGATCCCATCCCTCAGGGGGTTCCAGAGGGATCCCATCCCTCAGGGGGTTCCAGAGGGATCCCATCCCTCAGAGGGTTCCAGAGGGATCCCATCCCTCAGGGGGTTCCAGAGGGATCCCATCCCTCAGGGGGTTCCAGGGGGATCCCATCCCTCAGGGGGTCCCAGAGGGATCCCTCAGGGGCCATATCGTACGGCATACTATAGCACGCCGTTTTTCATCATTTTTGAGGATTTGAAAAAAATGAAAAAATGAAAAAAACGATGGGTTATAGCCCATGTTTTTTTAAATTTTGAAAAAAAAAGTTATCCTCGTTTCTCATCATTTTGGACCATGGGCTATAGCCCATATCGTACGGCATACTATAGCGCGCCGTTTTTCATCATGTTTGATGATTTGAAAAAAATGACAAAATGAAAAAAAAAATCCGCAATTTCCGTACGTCTAAATGTAGACGTCTAAATGTAGACGTCTAAATGTGTACGTCTTCTCTTATGGGGGTCCCTGGCATATCTTTTCAAATGGGGGTCCACGGGCTAAGTAGTGTCAATTTGGGGGTCCTTGACATGAAAAAGTTTGGGAACCACTGCTTTAAACACTTTAGCACTTTATGAACATGAACAAAATAGATGGGTCCCCCCTGGAACTCCCTCAGGTACCCCTGGGGGTCCCCGGACCCCACTTTGGGAACCACTGGGTTATAGCCCATGTTTTTTGAAATTTTGGAAAAAAAAGTTATCCTCATTTCTCATCATTTTGGACCATGGGCTATAGCCCATATCGTACGGCATACTATAGCGCAGGGATACTCAAATAGATTTACCTGTGGGCCACATTACAAAAATGGCAAGGGGCCAGGGGCCAGTAGATAAAATTACGACATTAATGATACTTGATAACTTCTCTCTTTCAATTGCTTTATTTTCGCAAAATGTATCAAAGTACAATGTGCATGCACACAATATGTAAATAAATAAATGTGTTACATTTTCTTGCATAAACACAAAGGGCTGTTTCCATAACTGCACAAATTATTGCACATAACATGAGTAGCTGTTATAATAACATAACATAACATGAGTAGCTCTTTGCCTGCCTGCCTGTCTGTCTGTCTGTCTGTCCATGAGTAGTTATTTGTCTGTCTGTCAATGAGTAGCTGTCTTACTGTCTGCCTGTCTATGAGTAGCTGTCTGCCTGCCTGTCTATGAGTAGCTGTCTGTCTGCCTGCCTGCCTGTCCAATTGTCCATGAGTAGCTGTCTGTCTGCCTGTCTGAGTAGCTGTCTGCCTGCCTGCCTAATTGTCCATGAGTAGCTGTCTGTCTGCCTGTCTATGAGTAGCTGTCTGCCTGCCTGCCTAATTGTCCATGAGTAGCTAGCTGTCTGTCTGCCTGTCTATGAGTAGCTGTCTGCCTTCCTGCCTGTCCAATTGTCCATGAGTAGCTGTCTGTTTGTCTGTCTATGAGTAGCTGTCTGCCTGCCTGCCCAATTGTCTATGAGTAGCTGTCTGTCTGTCTATGAGTAGCTGTCTGCCTTCCTGCCTGTCCAATTGTCCATGAGTAGCTGTCTGTCTGTCTATGAGTAGCTGTCTGCCTTCCTGCCTGTCCAATTGTCCATGAGTAGCTGTCTGCCTGCCTGTCCAATTCTCCATGAGTAGCTGTCTGTCTGCCTGTCTATGAGTAGCTGTCTGACTGCCTGCCTGTCCAATTCTCCATGAGTAGCTGTCTGTCTGTCTGCCTGTCTATGAGTAGCTGTCTGCCTGCCTGCCAGCCAGCAAGTTGGTTAACAGAAAATAAATTGTTATGGCTGAGTAAAATAAAATACAATAAACACAATTTGCCTGAAAATAGATTACCCAGCTATGACCTTTTCATGAAAAACAATGAGTAGTGATATGGCTGACTGAGTAAAATAAAACAATCTACCTGAAAATAGATAGCTATAAGTGAAGAGCAATTTCCGCAATTTCCGCAATTACCATTTCCGCAATTTCCGCAATTTCCATTTCCGCAATTTCCGCAATTTCCATTTCCACAATTTCCTCAATTTCCATTTCCGCAATTTCCGCAATTTCCGCAATTTCCGCAATTTCCATTTCCACCATTTCCGCAATTTCCGCAATTTCCGCAATTTCCATTTCCATTTCCAACTATTAATGGCAGCTGGGTTTCATCATTCAAATAAAATAGAATTCTGTCCGTTTAGATATAAAATTATGTCAGGGAATAGGGATACACAGTATATGTCTTTCATTTGCATTGCATCTCCCCCCCCCCCCCCCCCCAAGCTTTTATTTTCGTTCCAGTAATAGTACAACTCTAATAGTATTACTTATAATAATGTAATTAAAGATAACTTCATTCAGATTTATTTATTTTTATTTCATTTTCCAGATTTATTTTTCTTCTTTTTTTTAGATTTTCATTGGTGGGCCAGTCATAATGGTCCCGCGGGCCTGATGTGGCCCGCGGGCCTGAGGTTGAGTATCACTGCTATAGCGCACCGTTTTTCATCATTTTTGAGGATTTGAAAAAACGATGGGTTATAGCCCATGTTTTTTGAAATTTTGAAAAAAAAGGTTAGCCTCGTTTCTCATCATTTTGGACCATGGGCTATAGCCCATATCGTACGGCATACTATAGCGCGCCGTTTTTCATCATTTTTGAGGATTTGAAAAAAATGACGAAATGACAAAAACGATGGGTTATAGCCCATGTTTTTTGAAATTTTGAAAAAAAAAGTTAGCCTCGTTTCTCATCATTTTGGACCATGGGCTATAGCCCATATCGTACGCCATACTATAGCGCGCCTTTTTCATCATTTTTGAGGATTTGAAAAAAATGACGAAATGACAAAAACGATGGGTTATAGCCCATGTTTTTTGAAATTTTGAAAAAAAAAGTTAGCCTCGTTTCTCATCATTTTGGATTATGGGCTATAGCCCATATCGTACGGCATACTATAGCGCGCCGTTTTTCATCATTTTTGAGGATTTGAAAAAAATGACGAATTGACAAAAACGATGGGTTATAGCCCATGTTTTTTGAAATTTTGAAAAAAAAAGTTAGCCTCGTTTCTCATCATTTTGGACCGTGGGCTATAGCCCATATCGTACGGCATACTATAGCGCGCAGTTTTTCATCATTTTTGAAGATTTGAAAAAAATGACGAAATGACAAAAACGATGGGTTATATCCCATGTTTTTTGAAATTTTGAAAAAAAAAGTTAGCCTCGTTTCTCATCATTTTGGACCATGGGCTATAGCCCATATCGTACGGCATACTATAGCGCGCCGTTTTTCATCATTTTTGAGGATTTGAAAAAAATGACGAAATGACAAAAACGATGGGTTATAGCCCATGTTTTTTGAAATTTTGAAAAAAAAAGTTAGCCTCGTTTCTCATCATTTTGGACCATGGGCTATAGCCCATATCGTACGCCATACTATAGCGCGCCTTTTTCATCATTTTTGAGGATTTGAAAAAAATGACGAAATGACAAAAACGATGGGTTATAGCCCATGTTTTTTGAAATTTTGAAAAAAAAAGTTAGCCTCGTTTCTCATCATTTTGGATTATGGGCTATAGCCCATATCGTACGGCATACTATAGCGCGCCGTTTTTCATCATTTTTGAGGATTTGAAAAAAATGACGAATTGACAAAAACGATGGGTTATAGCCCATGTTTTTTGAAATTTTGAAAAAAAAAGTTAGCCTCGTTTCTCATCATTTTGGACCGTGGGCTATAGCCCATATCGTACGGCATACTATAGCGCGCAGTTTTTCATCATTTTTGAAGATTTGAAAAAAATGACGAAATGACAAAAACGATGGGTTATATCCCATGTTTTTTGAAATTTTGAAAAAAAAAGTTAGCCTCGTTTCTCATCATTTTGGACCATGGGCTATAGCCCATATCGTACGGCATACTATAGCGCGCCGTTTTTCATCATTTTTGAGGATTTGAAAAAAATGACGAAATGACAAAAACGATGGGTTATAGCCCATGTTTTTTGAAATTTTGAAAAAAAAAGTTATCCTCGTTTCTCATCATTTTGGACCGTGGGCTATAGCCCATATCGTACGGCATACTATAGCGCGCAGTTTTTCATCATTTTTGAAGATTTGAAAAAAATGACGAAATGACAAAAACGATGGGTTATAGCCCATGTTTTTTGAAATTTTGAAAAAAAAAGTTAGCCTCGTTTCTCATCATTTTGGACCGTGGGCTATAGCCCATATCGTACGGCATACTATAGCGCGCAGTTTTTCATCATTTTTGAAGATTTGAAAAAAATGACGAAATGACAAAAACGATGGGTTATAGCCCATGTTTTTTGAAATTTTGGAAAAAAAAGTTATCCTCGTTTCTCATCATTTTGGATTATGGGCTATAGCCCATATCGTACGGCATACTATAGCGCGCCGTTTTTCATCATTTTTGAGGATTTGAAAAAAATGACAAAATGACAAAAACGATGGGTTATAGCCCATGTTTTTTGAAATTTTGAAAAAAAAAGTTAGCCTCGTTTCTCATCATTTTGGACCGTGGGCTATAGCCCATATCGTACGGCATACTATAGCACGCAGTTTTTCATCATTTTTGAAGATTTGAAAAAAATTACGAAATGACAAAAACGATGGGTTATAGCCCATGTTTTTTGAAATTTTGAAAAAAAAAGTTATCCTCGTTTCTCATCATTTTGGATTATGGGCTATAGCCCATATCGTACGGCATACTATAGCGCGCAGTTTTTCATCATTTTTGAAGATTTGAAAAAAATGACGAAATGACAAAAACGATGGGTTATAGCCCATGTTTTTTTAAATTTTGAAAAAAAAAGTTAGCCTCGTTTCTCATCATTTTGGACCATGGGCTATAGCCCATATCGTACGGCATACTATAGCACGCCGTTTTTCATCATTTTTGAGGATTTGAAAAAAATGACGAAATGACAAAAACGATGGGTTATAGCCCATGTTTTTTGAAATTTTGAAAAAAAAAGTTAGCCTCGTTTCTCATCATTTTGGACCGTGGGCTATAGCCCATATCGTACGGCATACTATAGCGCGCAGTTTTTCATCATTTTTGAAGATTTGAAAAAAATGACGAAATGACAAAAACGATGGGTTATAGCCCATGTTTTTTGAAATTTTGGAAAAAAAGTTATCCTCGTTTCTCATCATTTTGGATTATGGGCTATAGCCCATATCGTACGGCATACTATAGCGCGCCGTTTTTCATCATTTTTGAGGATTTGAAAAAAATGACAAAATGACAAAAACGATGGGTTATAGCCCATGTTTTTGAAATTTTGAAAAAAAAAGTTAGCCTCGTTTCTCATCATTTTAGACCGTGGGCTATAGCCCATATCGTACGGCATACTATAGCGCACAGTTTTTCATCATTTTTGAAGATTTGAAAAAAATGACGAAATGACAAAAACGATGGGTTATAGCCCATGTTTTTTGAAATTTTGGAAAAAAAAGTTATCCTCGTTTCTCATCATTTTGGATTATGGGCTATAGCCCATATCGTACGGCATACTATAGCGCGCCGTTTTTCATCATTTTTGAGGATTTGAAAAAAATGACAAAATGACAAAAACGATGGGTTATAGCCCATGTTTTTTGAAATTTTGAAAAAAAACAGTTAGCCTCGTTTCTCATCATTTTGGACCGTGGGCTATAGCCCATATCGTACGGCAAACTATAGCGCGCCGTTTTTCATCATTTTTGAAGATTTGAAAAAAATGACGAAATGACAAAAACGATGGGTTATAGCCCATGTTTTTTGAAATTTTGAAAAAAAAAGTTAGCCTCGTTTCTCATCATTTTGGACCGTGGGCTATAGCCCATATCGTACGGCATACTATAGCGCGCAGTTTTTCATCATTTTTGAAGATTTGAAAAAAATGACGAAATGACAAAAACGATGGGTTATAGCCCATGTTTTTTGAAATTTTGGAAAAAAAAGTTATCCTCGTTTCTCATCATTTTGGATTATGGGCTATAGCCCATATCGTACGGCATACTATAGCGCGCCGTTTTTCATCATTTTTGAGGATTTGAAAAAAATGACAAAATGACAAAAACGATGGGTTATAGCCCATGTTTTTTGAAATTTTGAAAAAAAAAGTTAGCCTCGTTTCTCATCATTTTGGACCGTGGGCTATAGCCCATATCGTACGGCATACTATAGCACGCAGTTTTTCATCATTTTTGAAGATTTGAAAAAAATTACGAAATGACAAAAACGATGGGTTATAGCCCATGTTTTTTGAAATTTTGAAAAAAAAAGTTATCCTCGTTTCTCATCATTTTGGATTATGGGCTATAGCCCATATCGTACGGCATACTATAGCGCGCAGTTTTTCATCATTTTTGAAGATTTGAAAAAAATGACGAAATGACAAAAACGATGGGTTATAGCCCATGTTTTTTTAAATTTTGAAAAAAAAAGTTAGCCTCGTTTCTCATCATTTTGGACCATGGGCTATAGCCCATATCGTACGGCATACTATAGCACGCCGTTTTTCATCATTTTTGAGGATTTGAAAAAAATGACGAAATGACAAAAACGATGGGTTATAGCCCATGTTTTTTGAAATTTTGAAAAAAAAAGTTAGCCTCGTTTCTCATCATTTTGGACCGTGGGCTATAGCCCATATCGTACGGCATACTATAGCGCGCAGTTTTTCATCATTTTTGAAGATTTGAAAAAAATGACGAAATGACAAAAACGATGGGTTATAGCCCATGTTTTTTGAAATTTTGGAAAAAAAGTTATCCTCGTTTCTCATCATTTTGGATTATGGGCTATAGCCCATATCGTACGGCATACTATAGCGCGCCGTTTTTCATCATTTTTGAGGATTTGAAAAAAATGACAAAATGACAAAAACGATGGGTTATAGCCCATGTTTTTGAAATTTTGAAAAAAAAAGTTAGCCTCGTTTCTCATCATTTTAGACCGTGGGCTATAGCCCATATCGTACGGCATACTATAGCGCACAGTTTTTCATCATTTTTGAAGATTTGAAAAAAATGACGAAATGACAAAAACGATGGGTTATAGCCCATGTTTTTTGAAATTTTGGAAAAAAAAGTTATCCTCGTTTCTCATCATTTTGGATTATGGGCTATAGCCCATATCGTACGGCATACTATAGCGCGCCGTTTTTCATCATTTTTGAGGATTTGAAAAAAATGACAAAATGACAAAAACGATGGGTTATAGCCCATGTTTTTTGAAATTTTGAAAAAAAACAGTTAGCCTCGTTTCTCATCATTTTGGACCGTGGGCTATAGCCCATATCGTACGGCAAACTATAGCGCGCCGTTTTTCATCATTTTTGAAGATTTGAAAAAAATGACGAAATGACAAAAACGATGGGTTATAGCCCATGTTTTTTGAAATTTTGAAAAAAAAAGTTATCCTCGTTTCTCATCATTTTGGATTATGGGCTATAGCCCATATCGTACGGCATACTATAGCGCGCCGTTTTTCATCATTTTTGAGGATTTGAAAAAAATGACGAAATGACAAAAACGATGGGTTATAGCCCATGTTTTTTGAAATTTTGAAAAAAAAAGTTAGCCTCGTTTCTCATCATTTTGGACCGTGGGCTATAGCCCATATCGTACGGCATACTATAGCGCGCAGTTTTTCATCATTTTTGAAGATTTGAAAAAAATGACGAAATGACAAAAACGATGGGTTATAGCCCATGTTTTTTGAAATTTTGGAAAAAAAAGTTATCCTCGTTTCTCATCATTTTGGATTATGGGCTATAGCCCATATCGTACGGCATACTATAGCGCGCCGTTTTTCATCATTTTTGAGGATTTGAAAAAAATGACGAATTGACAAAAACGATGGGTTATAGCCCATGTTTTTTGAAATTTTGAAAAAAGAAGTTAGCCTCGTTTCTCATCATTTTGGACCATGGGCTATAGCCCATATCGTACGGCATACTATAGCGCGCCGTTTTTCATCATTTTTGAGGATTTGAAAAAAATGACGAAATGACAAAAACGATGGGTTATAGCCCATGTTTTTTGAAATTTTGAAAAAAAAAGTTAGCCTCGTTTCTCATCATTTTGGACCGTGGGCTATAGCCCATATCGTACGGCATACTATAGCGCCCAGTTTTTCATCATTTTTGAAGATTTGAAAAAAATGACGAAATGACAAAAACGATGGGTTATAGCCCATGTTTTTTGAAATTTTGGAAAAAAAAGTTATCCTCGTTTCTCATCATTTTGGATTATGGGCTATAGCCCATATCGTACGGCATACTATAGCGCGCCGTTTTTCATCATTTTTGAGGATTTGAAAAAAATGACAAAATGACAAAAACGATGGGTTATAGCCCATGTTTTTTGAAATTTTGAAAAAAAAAGTTAGCCTCGTTTCTCATCATTTTGGACCGTGGGCTATAGCCCATATCGTACGGCATACTATAGCGCGCAGTTTTTCATCATTTTTGAAGATTTGAAAAAAATGACGAAATGACAAAAACGATGGGTTATAGCCCATGTTTTTTTAAATTTTGAAAAAAAAAGTTATCCTCGTTTCTCATCATTTTGGATTATGGGCTATAGCCCATATCGTACGGCATACTATAGTGCGCAGTTTTTCATCATTTTTGAAGATTTGAAAAAAATGACGAAATGACAAAAACGATGGGTTATAGCCCATGTTTTTTGAAATTTTTTAAAAAAAATTAGCCTCGTTTCTCATCATTTTGGACCATGGGCTATAGCCCATATCGTACGGCATACTATAGCGCGCCGTTTTTCATCATTTTTGAAGATTTGAAAAAAATGACGAAATGACAAAAACGATGGGTTATAGCCCATGTTTTTTGAAATTTTGAAAAAAAAAGTTATCCTCGTTTCTCATCATTTTGGATTATGGGCTATAGCCCATATCGTACGGCATACTATAGCGTGCCGTTTTTCATCATTTTTGAGGATTTGAAAAAAATTACGAAATGACAAAAACGATGGGTTATAGCCCATGTTTTTTGAAATTTTGAAAAAAAAAGTTAGCCTCGTTTCTCATCATTTTGGACCGTGGGCTATAGCCCATATCGTACGGCATACTATAGCGCCCAGTTTTTCATCATTTTTGAAGATTTGAAAAAAATGACGAAATGACAAAAACGATGGGTTATAGCCCATGTTTTTTGAAATTTTGGAAAAAAAAGTTATCCTCGTTTCTCATCATTTTGGATTATGGGCTATAGCCCATATCGTACGGCATACTATAGCGCGCCGTTTTTCATCATTTTTGAGGATTTGAAAAAAATGACAAAATGACAAAAACGATGGGTTATAGCCCATGTTTTTTGAAATTTTGAAAAAAAAAGTTAGCCTCGTTTCTCATCATTTTGGACCGTGGGCTATAGCCCATATCGTACGGCATACTATAGCGCGCAGTTTTTCATCATTTTTGAAGATTTGAAAAAAATGACGAAATGACAAAAACGATGGGTTATAGCCCATGTTTTTTTAAATTTTGAAAAAAAAAGTTATCCTCGTTTCTCATCATTTTGGATTATGGGCTATAGCCCATATCGTACGGCATACTATAGTGCGCAGTTTTTCATCATTTTTGAAGATTTGAAAAAAATGACGAAATGACAAAAACGATGGGTTATAGCCCATGTTTTTTGAAATTTTTAAAAAAAAATTAGCCTCGTTTCTCATCATTTTGGACCATGGGCTATAGCCCATATCGTACGGCATACTATAGCGCGCCGTTTTTCATCATTTTTGAAGATTTGAAAAAAATGACGAAATGACAAAAACGATGGGTTATAGCCCATGTTTTTTGAAATTTTGAAAAAAAAAGTTATCCTCGTTTCTCATCATTTTGGATTATGGGCTATAGCCCATATCGTACGGCATACTATAGCGTGCCGTTTTTCATCATTTTTGAGGATTTGAAAAAAATTACGAAATGACAAAAACGATGGGTTATAGCCCATGTTTTTTGAAATTTTGAAAAAAAAAGTTAGCCTCGTTTCTCATCATTTTGGACCGTGGGCTATAGCCCATATCGTACGGCATACTATAGCGCGCAGTTTTTCATCATTTTTGAAGATTTGAAAAAAATGACGAAATGACAAAAACGATGGGTTATAGCCCATGTTTTTTGAAATTTTGGAAAAAAAAGTTATCCTCGTTTCTCATCATTTTGGATTATGGGCTATAACCCATATCGTACGGCATACTATAGTGCGCAGTTTTTCATCATTTTTGAAGATTTGAAAAAAATGACGAAATGACAAAAACGATGGGTTATAGCCCATGTTTTTTGAAATTTTGAAAAAAAAAGTTAGCCTCGTTTCTCATCATTTTGGACCGTGGGCTATAGCCCATATCGTACGGCATACTATAGCGCGCAGTTTTTCATCATTTTTGAAGATTTGAAAAAAATGACGAAATGACAAAAACGATGGGTTATAGCCCATGTTTTTTGAAATTTTGGAAAAAAAGTTATCCTCGTTTCTCATCATTTTGGATTATGGGCTATAGCCCATATCGTACGGCATACTATAGCGCGCCGTTTTTCATCATTTTTGAGGATTTGAAAAAAATGACAAAATGACAAAAACGATGGGTTATAGCCCATGTTTTTGAAATTTTGAAAAAAAAAGTTAGCCTCGTTTCTCATCATTTTAGACCGTGGGCTATAGCCCATATCGTACGGCATACTATAGCGCACAGTTTTTCATCATTTTTGAAGATTTGAAAAAAATGACGAAATGACAAAAACGATGGGTTATAGCCCATGTTTTTTGAAATTTTGTCATTTTTTTCAAATCCTCAAAAATGATGAAAAACGGCGCGCTATAGTATGCCGTACGATATGGGCTATAGCCCATAATCCAAAATGATGAGAAACGAGGATAACTTTTTTTTCCAAAATTTCAAAAAACATGGGCTATAACCCATCGTTTTTGTCATTTCGTCATTTTTTTCAAATCTTCAAAAATGATGAAAAACTGGGCGCTATAGTATGCCGTACGATATGGGCTATAGCCCACGGTCCAAAATGATGAGAAACGAGGCTAACTTTTTTTTTCAAAATTTCAAAAAACATGGGCTATAACCCATCGTTTTTGTCATTTCGTCATTTTTTTCAAATCTTCAAAAATGATGAAATGATGATGCTATAGCCCATATCGTACGGCATACTATAGTGCGCAGTTTTTCATCATTTTTGAAGATTTGAAAAAAATGACGAAATGACAAAAACGATGGGTTATAGCCCATGTTTTTTGAAATTTTGAAAAAAAAAGTTAGCCTCGTTTCTCATCATTTTGGACCATGGGCTATAGCCCATATCGTACGGCATACTATAGCGCCCAGTTTTTCATCATTTTTGAAGATTTGAAAAAAATGACGAAATGACAAAAACGATGGGTTATAGCCCATGTTTTTTGAAATTTTGGAAAAAAAAGTTATCCTCGTTTCTCAGCATTTTGGATTATGGGCTATAACCCATATCGTACGGCATACTATAGTGCGCAGTTTTTCATCATTTTTGAAGATTTGAAAAAAATGACGAAATGACAAAAACGATGGGTTATAGCCCATGTTTTTTGAAATTTTGAAAAAAAAAGTTAGCCTCGTTTCTCATCATTTTGGACCGTGGGCTATAGCCCATATCGTACGGCATACTATAGCGCCCAGTTTTTCATCATTTTTGAAGATTTGAAAAAAATGACGAAATGACAAAAACGATGGGTTATAGCCCATGTTTTTTGAAATTTTGAAAAAAAAAGTTAGCCTCGTTTCTCATCATTTTGGACCGTGGGCTATAGCCCATATCGTACGGCATACTATAGCGCGCAGTTTTTCATCATTTTTGAAGATTTGAAAAAAATGACGAAATGACAAAAACGATGGGTTATAGCCCATGTTTTTTGAAATTTTGAAAAAAAAAGTTATCCTCGTTTCTCATCATTTTGGATTATGGGCTATAGCCCATATCGTACGGCATACTATAGTGCGCAGTTTTTCATCATTTTTGAAGATTTGAAAAAAATGACGAAATGACAAAAACGATGGGTTATAGCCCATGTTTTTTGAAATTTTGAAAAAAAAAGTTAGCCTCGTTTCTCATCATTTTGGACCATGGGCTATAGCCCATATCGTACGGCATACTATAGCGCCCAGTTTTTCATCATTTTTGAAGATTTGAAAAAAATGACGAAATGACAAAAACGATGGGTTATAGCCCATGTTTTTTGAAATTTTGGAAAAAAAAGTTATCCTCGTTTCTCAGCATTTTGGATTATGGGCTATAACCCATATCGTACGGCATACTATAGTGCGCAGTTTTTCATCATTTTTGAAGATTTGAAAAAAATGACGAAATGACAAAAACGATGGGTTATAGCCCATGTTTTTTGAAATTTTGAAAAAAAAAGTTAGCCTCGTTTCTCATCATTTTGGACCGTGGGCTATAGCCCATATCGTACGGCATACTATAGCGCCCAGTTTTTCATCATTTTTGAAGATTTGAAAAAAATGACGAAATGACAAAAACGATGGGTTATAGCCCATGTTTTTTGAAATTTTGGAAAAAAAAGTTATCCTCGTTTCTCATCATTTTGGATTATGGGCTATAGCCCATATCGTACGGCATACTATAGCGCGCCGTTTTTCATCATTTTTGAGGATTTGAAAAAAATGACAAAATGACAAAAACGATGGGTTATAGCCCATGTTTTTTGAAATTTTGAAAAAAAAAGTTAGCCTCGTTTCTCATCATTTTGGACCGTGGGCTATAGCCCATATCGTACGGCATACTATAGCGCGCAGTTTTTCATCATTTTTGAAGATTTGAAAAAAATGACGAAATGACAAAAACGATGGGTTATAGCCCATGTTTTTTGAAATTTTGAAAAAAAAAGTTATCCTCGTTTCTCATCATTTTGGATTATGGGCTATAGCCCATATCGTACGGCATACTATAGTGCGCAGTTTTTCATCATTTTTGAAGATTTGAAAAAAATGACGAAATGACAAAAACGATGGGTTATAGCCCATGTTTTTTGAAATTTTGAAAAAAAAAGTTAGCCTCGTTTCTCATCATTTTGGACCATGGGCTATAGCCCATATCGTACGGCATACTATAGCGCCCAGTTTTTCATCATTTTTGAAGATTTGAAAAAAATGACGAAATGACAAAAACGATGGGTTATAGCCCATGTTTTTTGAAATTTTGGAAAAAAAAGTTATCCTCGTTTCTCAGCATTTTGGATTATGGGCTATAACCCATATCGTACGGCATACTATAGTGCGCAGTTTTTCATCATTTTTGAAGATTTGAAAAAAATGACGAAATGACAAAAACGATGGGTTATAGCCCATGTTTTTTGAAATTTTGAAAAAAAAAGTTAGCCTCGTTTCTCATCATTTTGGACCATGGGCTATAGCCAATATCGTACGGCATACTATAGCGTGCCGTTTTTCATCATTTTTGAGGATTTGAAAAAAATGACGAAATGACAAAAACGATGGGTTATAGCCCATGTTTTTTGAAATTTTGAAAAAAAAAGTTAGCCTCGTTTCTCATCATTTTGGACCGTGGGCTATAGCCCATATCGTACGGCATACTATAGCGCCCAGTTTTTCATCATTTTTGAAGATTTGAAAAAAATGACGAAATGACAAAAACGATGGGTTATAGCCCATGTTTTTTGAAATTTTGGAAAAAAAAGTTATCCTCGTTTCTCATCATTTTGGATTATGGGCTATAGCCCATATCGTACGGCATACTATAGCGCGCCGTTTTTCATCATTTTTGAGGATTTGAAAAAAAAGACAAAATGACAAAAACGATGGGTTATAGCCCATGTTTTTTGAAATTTTGAAAAAAAAAGTTAGCCTCGTTTCTCATCATTTTGGACCGTGGGCTATAGCCCATATCGTACGGCATACTATAGCGCGCAGTTTTTCATCATTTTTGAAGATTTGAAAAAAATGACGAAATGACAAAAACGATGGGTTATAGCCCATGTTTTTTGAAATTTTGAAAAAAAAAGTTAGCCTCGTTTCTCATCATTTTGGACCATGGGCTATAGCCCATATCGTACGGCATACTATAGCGCCCAGTTTTTCATCATTTTTGAAGATTTGAAAAAAATGACGAAATGACAAAAACGATGGGTTATAGCCCATGTTTTTTGAAATTTTGGAAAAAAAAGTTATCCTCGTTTCTCAGCATTTTGGATTATGGGCTATAACCCATATCGTACGGCATACTATAGTGCGCAGTTTTTCATCATTTTTGAAGATTTGAAAAAAATGACGAAATGACAAAAACGATGGGTTATAGCCCATGTTTTTTGAAATTTTGAAAAAAAAAGTTAGCCTCGTTTCTCATCATTTTGGACCGTGGGCTATAGCCCATATCGTACGGCATACTATAGCGCCCAGTTTTTCATCATTTTTGAAGATTTGAAAAAAATGACGAAATGACAAAAACGATGGGTTATAGCCCATGTTTTTTGAAATTTTGAAAAAAAAAGTTAGCCTCGTTTCTCATCATTTTGGACCGTGGGCTATAGCCCATATCGTACGGCATACTATAGCGCGCAGTTTTTCATCATTTTTGAAGATTTGAAAAAAATGACGAAATGACAAAAACGATGGGTTATAGCCCATGTTTTTTGAAATTTTGAAAAAAAAAGTTATCCTCGTTTCTCATCATTTTGGATTATGGGCTATAGCCCATATCGTACGGCATACTATAGTGCGCAGTTTTTCATCATTTTTGAAGATTTGAAAAAAATGACGAAATGACAAAAACGATGGGTTATAGCCCATGTTTTTTGAAATTTTGAAAAAAAAAGTTAGCCTCGTTTCTCATCATTTTGGACCATGGGCTATAGCCCATATCGTACGGCATACTATAGCGCCCAGTTTTTCATCATTTTTGAAGATTTGAAAAAAATGACGAAATGACAAAAACGATGGGTTATAGCCCATGTTTTTTGAAATTTTGGAAAAAAAAGTTATCCTCGTTTCTCAGCATTTTGGATTATGGGCTATAACCCATATCGTACGGCATACTATAGTGCGCAGTTTTTCATCATTTTTGAAGATTTGAAAAAAATGACGAAATGACAAAAACGATGGGTTATAGCCCATGTTTTTTGAAATTTTGAAAAAAAAAGTTAGCCTCGTTTCTCATCATTTTGGACCGTGGGCTATAGCCCATATCGTACGGCATACTATAGCGCCCAGTTTTTCATCATTTTTGAAGATTTGAAAAAAATGACGAAATGACAAAAACGATGGGTTATAGCCCATGTTTTTTGAAATTTTGGAAAAAAAAGTTATCCTCGTTTCTCATCATTTTGGATTATGGGCTATAGCCCATATCGTACGGCATACTATAGCGCGCCGTTTTTCATCATTTTTGAGGATTTGAAAAAAATGACAAAATGACAAAAACGATGGGTTATAGCCCATGTTTTTTGAAATTTTGAAAAAAAAAGTTAGCCTCGTTTCTCATCATTTTGGACCGTGGGCTATAGCCCATATCGTACGGCATACTATAGCGCGCAGTTTTTCATCATTTTTGAAGATTTGAAAAAAATGACGAAATGACAAAAACGATGGGTTATAGCCCATGTTTTTTGAAATTTTGAAAAAAAAAGTTATCCTCGTTTCTCATCATTTTGGATTATGGGCTATAGCCCATATCGTACGGCATACTATAGTGCGCAGTTTTTCATCATTTTTGAAGATTTGAAAAAAATGACGAAATGACAAAAACGATGGGTTATAGCCCATGTTTTTTGAAATTTTGAAAAAAAAAGTTAGCCTCGTTTCTCATCATTTTGGACCATGGGCTATAGCCCATATCGTACGGCATACTATAGCGCCCAGTTTTTCATCATTTTTGAAGATTTGAAAAAAATGACGAAATGACAAAAACGATGGGTTATAGCCCATGTTTTTTGAAATTTTGGAAAAAAAAGTTATCCTCGTTTCTCAGCATTTTGGATTATGGGCTATAACCCATATCGTACGGCATACTATAGTGCGCAGTTTTTCATCATTTTTGAAGATTTGAAAAAAATGACGAAATGACAAAAACGATGGGTTATAGCCCATGTTTTTTGAAATTTTGAAAAAAAAAGTTAGCCTCGTTTCTCATCATTTTGGACCATGGGCTATAGCCAATATCGTACGGCATACTATAGCGTGCCGTTTTTCATCATTTTTGAGGATTTGAAAAAAATGACGAAATGACAAAAACGATGGGTTATAGCCCATGTTTTTTGAAATTTTGAAAAAAAAAGTTAGCCTCGTTTCTCATCATTTTGGACCGTGGGCTATAGCCCATATCGTACGGCATACTATAGCGCCCAGTTTTTCATCATTTTTGAAGATTTGAAAAAAATGACGAAATGACAAAAACGATGGGTTATAGCCCATGTTTTTTGAAATTTTGGAAAAAAAAGTTATCCTCGTTTCTCATCATTTTGGATTATGGGCTATAGCCCATATCGTACGGCATACTATAGCGCGCCGTTTTTCATCATTTTTGAGGATTTGAAAAAAAAGACAAAATGACAAAAACGATGGGTTATAGCCCATGTTTTTTGAAATTTTGAAAAAAAAAGTTAGCCTCGTTTCTCATCATTTTGGACCGTGGGCTATAGCCCATATCGTACGGCATACTATAGCGCGCAGTTTTTCATCATTTTTGAAGATTTTAAAAAAATGACGAAATGACAAAAACGATGGGTTATAGCCCATGTTTTTTGAAATTTTGAAAAAAAAAGTTATCCTCGTTTCTCATCATTTTGGATTATGGGCTATAGCCCATATCGTACGGCATACTATAGTGCGCAGTTTTTCATCATTTTTGAAGATTTGAAAAAAATGACGAAATGACAAAAACGATGGGTTATAGCCCATGTTTTTTGAAATTTTGAAAAAAAAAGTTAGCCTCGTTTCTCATCATTTTGGACCATGGGCTATAGCCCATATCGTACGGCATACTATAGCGCGCCGTTTTTCATCATTTTTGAAGATTTGAAAAAAATGACGAAATGACAAAAACGATGGGTTATAGCCCATGTTTTTTGAAATTTTGGAAAAAAAAGTTATCCTCGTTTCTCATCATTTTGGATTATGGGCTATAGCCCATATCGTACGGCATACTATAGCGCGCCGTTTTTCATCATTTTTGAGGATTTGAAAAAAATGACAAAATGACAAAAACGATGGGTTATAGCCCATGTTTTTTGAAATTTTGAAAAAAAAAGTTAGCCTCGTTTCTCATCATTTTGGACCGTGGGCTATAGCCCATATCGTACGGCATACTATAGCGCGCCGTTTTTCATCATTTTTGAAGATTTGAAAAAAATGACGAAATGACAAAAACGATGGGTTATAGCCCATGTTTTTTGAAATTTTGGAAAAAAAAGTTATCCTCGTTTCTCATCATTTTGGATTATGGGCTATAGCCCATATCGTACGGCATACTATAGCGCGCCGTTTTTCATCATTTTTGAGGATTTGAAAAAAATGACAAAATGACAAAAACGATGGGTTATAGCCCATGTTTTTTGAAATTTTGAAAAAAAAAGTTAGCTTCGTTTCTCATCATTTTGGACCGTGGGCTATAGCCCATATCGTACGGCATACTATAGTGCGCAGTTTTTCATCATTTTTGAAGATTTGAAAAAAATGACGAAATGACAAAAACGATGGGTTATAGCCCATGTTTTTTGAAATTTTGAAAAAAAAAGTTAGCCTCGTTTCTCATCATTTTGGACCGTGGGCTATAGCCCATATCGTACGGCATACTATAGCGTGCAGTTTTTCATCATTTTTGAAGATTTGAAAAAAATGACGAAATGACAAAAACGATGGGTTATAGCCCATGTTTTTTGAAATTTTGGAAAAAAAAGTTATCCTCGTTTCTCATCATTTTGGATTATGGGCTATAGCCCATATCGTACGGCATACTATAGCGCGCCGTTTTTCATCATTTTTGAGGATTTGAAAAAAATGACAAAATGACAAAAACGATGGGTTATAGCCCATGTTTTTGAAATTTTGAAAAAAAAAGTTAGCCTCGTTTCTCATCATTTTGGACCGTGGGCTATAGCCCATATCGTACGGCATACTATAGCGCGCAGTTTTTCATCATTTTTGAAGATTTGAAAAAAATGACGAAATGACAAAAACGATGGGTTATAGCCCATGTTTTTTGAAATTTTGGAAAAAAAAGTTATCCTCGTTTCTCATCATTTTGGATTATGGGCTATAGCCCATATCGTACGGCATACTATAGCGCGCCGTTTTTCATCATTTTTGAGGATTTGAAAAAAATGACAAAATGACAAAAACGATGGGTTATAGCCCATGTTTTTTGAAATTTTGAAAAAAAAAGTTAGCCTCGTTTCTCATCATTTTGGACCGTGGGCTATAGCCCATATCGTACGGCATACTATAGTGCGCAGTTTTTCATCATTTTTGTAGATTTGAAAAAAATGACGAAATGACAAAAACGATGGGTTATAGCCCATGTTTTTTGAAATTTTGAAAAAAAAAGTTAGCCTCGTTTCTCATCATTTTGGACCGTGGGCTATAGCCCATATCGTACGGCATACTATAGCGTGCAGTTTTTCATCATTTTTGAAGATTTGAAAAAAATGACGAAATGACAAAAACGATGGGTTATAGCCCATGTTTTTTGAAATTTTGGAAAAAAAAGTTATCCTCGTTTCTCATCATTTTGGATTATGGGCTATAGCCCATATCGTACGGCATACTATAGCGCGCCGTTTTTCATCATTTTTGAGGATTTGAAAAAAATGACAAAATGACAAAAACGATGGGTTATAGCCCATGTTTTTGAAATTTTGAAAAAAAAAGTTAGCCTCGTTTCTCATCATTTTGGACCGTGAGCTATAGCCCATATCGTACGGCATACTATAGCGCGCAGTTTTTCATCATTTTTGAAGATTTGAAAAAAATGACGAAATGACAAAAACGATGGGTTATAGCCCATGTTTTTTGAAATTTTGGAAAAAAAAGTTATCCTCGTTTCTCATCATTTTGGATTATGGGCTATAGCCCATATCGTACGGCATACTATAGCGCGCCGTTTTTCATCATTTTTGAGGATTTGAAAAAAATGACAAAATGACAAAAACGATGGGTTATAGCCCATGTTTTTTGAAAAAAAAAGTTAGCCTCGTTTCTCATCATTTTGGACCGTGGGCTATAGCCCATATCGTACGGCATACTATAGCGCGCCGTTTTTCATCATTTTTGAAGATTTGAAAAAAATGACGAAATGACAAAAACGATGGGTTATAGCCCATGTTTTTTGAAATTTTGAAAAAAAAAGTTATCCTCGTTTCTCATCATTTTGGATTATGGGCTATAGCCCATATCGTACGGCATACTATAGCGCGCCGTTTTTCATCATTTTTGAGGATTTGAAAAAAATGACGAAATGAAAAAAACGATAGGTTATAGCCCATGTTTTTTGAAATTTTGAAAAAAAAAGTTAGCCTCGTTTCTCATCATTTTGGACCGTGGGCTATAGCCCATATCGTACGGCATACTATAGCGCGCAGTTTTTCATCATTTTTGAAGATTTGAAAAAAATGACGAAATGACAAAAACGATGGGTTATAGCCCATGTTTTTTGAAATTTTTGAAAAAAAAGTTATCCTCGTTTCTCATCATTTTGGATTATGGGCTATAGCCCATATCGTACGGCATACTATAGCGCGCCGTTTTTCATCATTTTTGAGGATTTGAAAAAAATGACGAATTGACAAAAACGATGGGTTATAGCCCATGTTTTTTGAAATTTTGAAAAAAAAAGTTAGCCTCGTTTCTCATCATTTTGGACCGTGGGCTATAGCCCATATCGTACGGCATACTATAGCGCGCAGTTTTTCATCATTTTTGAAGATTTTAAAAAAATGACGAAATGACAAAAACGATGGGTTATAGCCCATGTTTTTTGAAATTTTGAAAAAAAAAGTTAGCCTCGTTTCTCATCATTTTGGACCATGGGCTATAGCCCATATCGTACGGCATACTATAGCGCGCAGTTTTTCATCATTTTTGAAGATTTGAAAAAAATGACGAAATGACAAAAACGATGGGTTATAGCCCATGTTTTTTGAAATTTTTGAAAAAAAAGTTATCCTCGTTTCTCATCATTTTGGATTATGGGCTATAGCCCATATCGTACGGCATACTATAGCGCGCCGTTTTTCATCATTTTTGAGGATTTGAAAAAAAAGACAAAATGACAAAAACGATGGGTTATAGCCCATGTTTTTTGAAATTTTTGAAAAAAAAGTTATCCTCGTTTCTCATCATTTTGGATTATGGGCTATAGCCCATATCGTACGGCATACTATAGCGCGCCGTTTTTCATCATTTTTGAGGATTTGAAAAAAAAGACAAAATGACAAAAACGATGGGTTATAGCCCATGTTTTTGAAAATTTGAAAAAAAAAGTTAGCCTCGTTTCTCATCATTTTGGACCGTGGGCTATAGCCCATATCGTACGGCATACTATAGCGCGCAGTTTTTCATCATTTTTGAAGATTTGAAAAAAATTACGAAATGACAAAAACGATGTGTTATAGCCCATGTTTTTTGAAATTTTGAAAAAAAAAGTTAGCCTCGTTTCTCATCATTTTGGACCATGCGCTATAGCCCATATCGTACGGCATACTATAGCGCGTCGTTTTTCATCATTTTTGAGGATTTGAAAAAAATGACGAAATGACAAAAACGATGGGTTATAGCCCATGTTTTTTGACATTTTGAAAAAAAAAGTTAGCCTCGTTTCTCATCATTTTGGACCGTGGGCTATAGCCCATATCGTACGGCATACTATAGCGCGCAGTTTTTCATCATTTTTGAAGATTTGAAAAAAATGACGAAATGACAAAAACGATGGGTTATAGCCCATGTTTTTTTAAATTTTGGAAAAAAAAGTTATCCTCGTTTCTCATCATTTTGGATTATGGGCTATAGCCCATATCGTACGGCATACTATAGCGCGCCGTTTTTCATCATTTTTGAGGATTTGAAAAAAATGACAAAATGACAAAAACGATGGGTTATAGCCCATGTTTTTTGAAATTTTGAAAAAAAAAGTTAGCCTCGTTTCTCATCATTTTGGACCGTGGGCTATAGCCCATATCGTACGGCATACTATAGCGCGCAGTTTTTCATCATTTTTGAAGATTTGAAAAAAATGACGAAATGACAAAAACGATGGGTTATAGCCCATGTTTTTTGAAATTTTGGAAAAAAAAGTTAGCCTCGTTTCTCATCATTTTGGACCATGGGCTATAGCCCATATCGTACGGCATACTATAGCGCGCCGTTTTTCATCATTTTTGAGGATTTGAAAAAAATGACGAAATGACAAAAACGATGGGTTATAGCCCATGTTTTTTGAAATGTTGAAAAAAAAAGTTAGCCTCGTTTCTCATCATTTTGGACCGTGGACTATAGCCCATATCGTACGGCATACTATAGCGCGCCGTTTTTCATCATTTTTGAAGATTTGAAAAAAATGACGAAATTACAAAAACGATGGGTTATAGCCCATGTTTTTTGAAATTTTGGAAAAAAAAGTTAGCCTCGTTTCTCATCATTTTGGACCGTGGGCTATAGCCCATATCGTACGGCATACTATAGCGCGCAGTTTTTCATCATTTTTGAAGATTTGAAAAAAATGACGAAATGACAAAAACGATGGGTTATAGCCCATGTTTTTTGAAATTTTGGAAAAAAAAGTTATCCTCGTTTCTCATCATTTTGGATTATGGGCTATAGCCCATATCGTACGGCATACTATAGCGCGCCGTTTTTCATCATTTTTGAGGATTTGAAAAAAATGACAAAATGACAAAAACGATGGGTTATAGCCCATGTTTTTTGAAATTTTGAAAAAAAAAGTTAGCCTCGTTTCTCATCATTTTGGACCGTGGGCTATAGCCCATATCGTACGGCATACTATAGTGCGCAGTTTTTCATCATTTTTGAAGATTTGAAAAAAATGACGAAATGACAAAAACGATGGGTTATAGCCCATGTTTTTTGAAATTTTGGAAAAAAAAGTTATCCTCGTTTCTCATCATTTTGGATTATGGGCTATAGCCCATATCGTACGGCATACTATAGCGCGCCGTTTTTCATCATTTTTGAGGATTTGAAAAAAATGACAAAATGACAAAAACGATGGGTTATAGCCCATGTTTTTTGAAATTTTGAAAAAAAAAGTTAGCCTCGTTTCTCATCATTTTGGACCGTGGGCTATAGCCCATATCGTACGGCATACTATAGCGTGCAGTTTTTCATCATTTTTGAAGATTTGAAAAAAATGACGAAATGACAAAAACGATGGGTTATAGCCCATGTTTTTTGAAATTTTGGAAAAAAAAGTTATCCTCGTTTCTCATCATTTTGGATTATGGGCTATAGCCCATATCGTACGGCATACTATAGCGCGCCGTTTTTCATCATTTTTGAGGATTTGAAAAAAATGACAAAATGACAAAAACGATGGGTTATAGCCCATGTTTTTGAAATTTTGAAAAAAAAAGTTAGCCTCGTTTCTCATCATTTTGGACCGTGGGCTATAGCCCATATCGTACGGCATACTATAGCGCGCAGTTTTTCATCATTTTTGAAGATTTGAAAAAAATGACGAAATGACAAAAACGATGGGTTATAGCCCATGTTTTTTGAAATTTTGGAAAAAAAAGTTATCCTCGTTTCTCATCATTTTGGATTATGGGCTATAGCCCATATCGTACGGCATACTATAGCGCGCCGTTTTTCATCATTTTTGAGGATTTGAAAAAAATGACAAAATGACAAAAACGATGGGTTATAGCCCATGTTTTTTGAAAAAAAAAGTTAGCCTCGTTTCTCATCATTTTGGACCGTGGGCTATAGCCCATATCGTACGGCATACTATAGCGCGCCGTTTTTCATCATTTTTGAAGATTTGAAAAAAATTACGAAATGACAAAAACGATGGGTTATAGCCCATGTTTTTTGAAATTTTGAAAAAAAAAGTTATCCTCGTTTCTCATCATTTTGGATTATGGGCTATAGCCCATATCGTACGGCATACTATAGCGCGCCGTTTTTCATCATTTTTGAGGATTTGAAAAAAATGACGAAATGAAAAAAACGATAGGTTATAGCCCATGTTTTTTGAAATTTTGAAAAAAAAAGTTAGCCTCGTTTCTCATCATTTTGGACCGTGGGCTATAGCCCATATCGTACGGCATACTATAGCGCGCAGTTTTTCATCATTTTTGAAGATTTGAAAAAAATGACGAAATGACAAAAACGATGGGTTATAGCCCATGTTTTTTGAAATTTTTGAAAAAAAAGTTATCCTCGTTTCTCATCATTTTGGATTATGGGCTATAGCCCATATCGTACGGCATACTATAGCGCGCCGTTTTTCATCATTTTTGAGGATTTGAAAAAAATGACGAATTGACAAAAACGATGGGTTATAGCCCATGTTTTTTGAAATTTTGAAAAAAAAAGTTAGCCTCGTTTCTCATCATTTTGGACCGTGGGCTATAGCCCATATCGTACGGCATACTATAGCGCGCAGTTTTTCATCATTTTTGAAGATTTAAAAAAAATGACGAAATGACAAAAACGATGGGTTATAGCCCATGTTTTTTGAAATTTTGAAAAAAAAAGTTAGCCTCGTTTCTCATCATTTTGGACCATGGGCTATAGCCCATATCGTACGGCATACTATAGCGCGCCGTTTTTCATCATTTTTGAGGATTTGAAAAAAATGACGAAATGACAAAAACGATGGGTTATAGCCCATGTTTTTTGAAATTTTGAAAAAAAAAGTTAGCCTCGTTTCTCATCATTTTGGACCGTGGGCTATAGCCCATATCGTACGGCATACTATAGCGCGCAGTTTTTCATCATTTTTGAAGATTTGAAAAAAATTACGAAATGACAAAAACGATGGGTTATAGCCCATGTTTTTTGAAATTTTGAAAAAAAAAGTTAGCCTCGTTTCTCATCATTTTGGACCATGCGCTATAGCCCATATCGTACGGCATACTATAGCGCGTCGTTTTTCATCATTTTTGAGGATTTGAAAAAAATGACGAAATGACAAAAACGATGGGTTATAGCCCATGTTTTTTGACATTTTGAAAAAAAAAGTTAGCCTCGTTTCTCATCATTTTGGACCGTGGGCTATAGCCCATATCGTACGGCATACTATAGCGCGCAGTTTTTCATCATTTTTGAAGATTTGAAAAAAATGACGAAATGACAAAAACGATGGGTTATAGCCCATGTTTTTTTTAATTTTGGAAAAAAAAGTTATCCTCGTTTCTCATCATTTTGGATTATGGGCTATAGCCCATATCGTACGGCATACTATAGCGCGCCGTTTTTCATCATTTTTGAGGATTTGAAAAAAATGACAAAATGACAAAAACGATGGGTTATAGCCCATGTTTTTTGAAATTTTGAAAAAAAAAGTTAGCCTCGTTTCTCATCATTTTGGACCGTGGGCTATAGCCCATATCGTACGGCATACTATAGCGCGCAGTTTTTCATCATTTTTGAAGATTTGAAAAAAATGACGAAATGACAAAAACGATGGGTTATAGCCCATGTTTTTTGAAATTTTGGAAAAAAAAGTTAGCCTCGTTTCTCATCATTTTGGACCATGGGCTATAGCCCATATCGTACGGCATACTATAGCGCGCCGTTTTTCATCATTTTTGAGGATTTGAAAAAAATGACGAAATGACAAAAACGATGGGTTATAGCCCATGTTTTTTGAAATGTTGAAAAAAAAAGTTAGCCTCGTTTCTCATCATTTTGGACCGTGGACTATAGCCCATATCGTACGGCATACTATAGCGCGCCGTTTTTCATCATTTTTGAAGATTTGAAAAAAATGACGAAATTACAAAAACGATGGGTTATAGCCCATGTTTTTTGAAATTTTGGAAAAAAAAGTTATCCTCGTTTCTCATCATTTTGGATTATGGGCTATAGCCCATATCGTACGGCATACTATAGCGCGCCGTTTTTCATCATTTTTGAGGATTTGAAAAAAATGACAAAATGACAAAAACGATGGGTTATAGCCCATGTTTTTTGAAATTTTGAAAAAAAAAGTTAGCCTCGTTTCTCATCATTTTGGACCGTGGGCTATAGCCCATATCGTACGGCATACTATAGCGCGCAGTTTTTCATCATTTTTGAAGATTTGAAAAAAATGACGAAATGACAAAAACGATGGGTTATAGCCCATGTTTTTTGAAATTTTGAAAAAAAAAGTTATCCTTGTTTCTCATCATTTTGGATTATGGGCTATAGCCCATATCGTACGGCATACTATAGTGCGCAGTTTTTCATCATTTTTGAAGATTTGAAAAAAATGACGAAATGACAAAAACGATGGGTTATAGCCCATGTTTTTTGAAATTTTGAAAAAAAAAGTTAGCCTCGTTTCTCATCATTTTGGACCATGGGCTATAGCCCATATCGTACGGCATACTATAGCGCGCCGTTTTTCATCATTTTTGAAGATTTGAAAAAAATGACGAAATGACAAAAACGATGGGTTATAGCCCATGTTTTTTGAAATTTTGGAAAAAAAAGTTATCCTCGTTTCTCATCATTTTTGATTATGGGCTATAGCCCATATCGTACGGCATACTATAGCGCGCCGTTTTTCATCATTTTTGAGGATTTGAAAAAAATGACAAAATGACAAAAACGATGGGTTATAGCCCATGTTTTTTGAAATTTTGAAAAAAAAAGTTAGCCTCGTTTCTCATCATTTTGGACCGTGGGCTATAGCCCATATCGTACGGCATACTATAGCGCGCAGTTTTTCATCATTTTTGAAGATTTGAAAAAAATGACGAAATGACAAAAACGATGGGTTATAGCCCATGTTTTTTGAAATTTTGAAAAAAAAAGTTAGCCTCGTTTCTCATCATTTTGGACCGTGGGCTATAGCCCATATCGTACGGCATACTATAGCGCGCAGTTTTTCATCATTTTTGAAGATTTGAAAAAAATGACGAAATGACAAAAACGATGGGTTATAGCCCATGTTTTTTTAAATTTTGGAAAAAAAAGTTATCCTCGTTTCTCATCATTTTGGATTATGGGCTATAGCCCATATCGTACGGCATACTATAGCGCGCCGTTTTTCATCATTTTTGAGGATTTGAAAAAAATGACAAAATGACAAAAACGATGGGTTATAGCCCATGTTTTTTGAAATTTTGAAAAAAAAAGTTAGCCTCGTTTCTCATCATTTTGGACCGTGGGCTATAGCCCATATCGTACGGCATACTATAGCGCGCAGTTTTTCATCATTTTTGAAGATTTGAAAAAAATGACGAAATGACAAAAACGATGGGTTATAGCCCATGTTTTTTGAAAAAAAAAGTTAGCCTCGTTTCTCATCATTTTGGACCGTGGGCTATAGCCCATATCGTACGGCATACTATAGCGCACAGTTTTTCATCATTTTTGAAGATTTGAAAAAAATGACGAAATGAAAAAAACGATGGGTTATAGCCCATGTTTTTTGAAATTTTGGAAAAAAAAGTTATCCTCGTTTCTCATCATTTTGGATTATGGGCTATAGCCCATATCGTACGGCATACTATAGCGCGCCGTTTTTCATCATTTTTGAGGATTTGAAAAAAATGACGAATTGACAAAAACGATGGGTTATAGCCCATGTTTTTTGAAATTTTGAAAAAAAAAGTTAGCCTCGTTTCTCATCATTTTGGACCGTGGGCTATAGCCCATATCGTACGGCATACTATAGCGCGCAGTTTTTCATCATTTTTGAAGATTTAAAAAAAATGACGAAATGACAAAAACGATGGGTTATAGCCCATGTTTTTTGAAATTTTGAAAAAAAAAGTTAGCCTCGTTTCTCATCATTTTGGACCATGGGCTATAGCCCATATCGTACGGCATACTATAGCGCGCCGTTTTTCATCATTTTTGAGGATTTGAAAAAAAAGACGAAATGACAAAAACGATGGGTTATAGCCCATGTTTTTTGAAATTTTGAAAAAAAAAGTTAGCCTCGTTTCTCATCATTTTGGACCGTGGGCTATAGCCCATATCGTACGGCATACTATAGCGCGCAGTTTTTCATCATTTTTGAGGATTTGAAAAAAATGACGAATTGACAAAAACGATGGGTTATAGCCCATGTTTTTTGAAATTTTGAAAAAAAAAGTTAGCCTCGTTTCTCATCATTTTGGACCGTGGGCTATAGCCCATATCGTACGGCATACTATAGCGCGCAGTTTTTCATCATTTTTGAAGATTTGAAAAAAATGACGAAATGACAAAAACGATGGGTTATAGCATAGGCGGCGGGTGCGTTTTACCTTTGGGTAGGCTATAGAATTGCGTTGGGGGGGGGACTCTCGCGGCCGAGCGAAGCGAGGCCGCCGCCGCGGATTTATTTATTTATTTCTTTCCCAGATGGTCTAAAAATGAGTTATTTAGCATACTTTTACCAATGAATTAGCCTATACAGACAACGACTTTTGGACGTCTTTTTCTCAAGTCTCGAGTCAGTCAGTGTAGATTACCCGGCGGTGTTGCTGCCCCTCCGGGAGTCGCGGCTCATGGCCCTTCACAGACGGCACAGAGACAGCAGTCACTCCGCTGAACGTGTCAGTGTTGCTGCAGTGGTGTGAACTGTGAACCGTGCGGGCACTGAGTTCTGACAGCCGACTCACAGCTTCTTCTTCTGAATTAGGCTACTTTATCTTTGCCTTGAAAAATACATTTTGCGTTTTGCTGTTTCCCAAAACAAACCAGCGTGCGCTACTCTTTGCTACAAAGCGACTGGAAGGACGAGGTTTACAGACACACCAATAGTAGTCAATCATATGCCGATTAGGCCAGTTGCTGTATAGTGTATAGCCTATATCCGATCAGCGATCACCAGGGGGCAGCGACAACACACACACACACACACACACACACACACACAATAGCCTTCTATAATGCTGCGCACATATATTATATATATTTAAAAAAATACCCAGGATAATTTTTGGGAAGGCTAAGCCTTCCCTAGCCTTATGCACCCGCCGCCTATGGGTTATAGCCCATGTTTTTTGAAATTTTGAAAAAAAAAGTTAGCCTCGTTTCTCATCATTTTGGACCATGGGCTATAGCCCATATCGTACGGCATACTATAGCGCGCCGTTTTTCATCATTTTTGAGGATTTGAAAAAAATTACGAAATGACAAAAACGATGGGTTATAGCCCATGTTTTTTGAAATTTTGAAAAAAAAAGTTAGCCTCGTTTCTCATCATTTTGGACCGTGGGCTATAGCCCATATCGTACGGCATACTATAGCGCGCAGTTTTTCATCATTTTTGAAGATTTGAAAAAAATGACGAAATGACAAAAACGATGGGTTATAGCCCATGTTTTTTGAAATTTTGGAAAAAAAAGTTATCCTCGTTTCTCATCATTTTGGATTATGGGCTATAGCCCATATCGTACGGCATACTATAGCGCGCCGTTTTTCATCATTTTTGAGGATTTGAAAAAAATGACAAAATGACAAAAACGATGGGTTATAGCCCATGTTTTTTGAAATTTTGAAAAAAAAAGTTAGCCTCGTTTCTCATCATTTTGGACCGTGGGCTATAGCCCATATCGTACGGCATACTATAGCGCGCAGTTTTTCATCATTTTTGAAGATTTGAAAAAAATGACGAAATGACAAAAACGATGGGTTATAGCCCATGTTTTTTGAAATTTTGAAAAAAAAAGTTAGCCTCGTTTCTCATCATTTTGGACCATGGGCTATAGCCCATATCGTACGGCATACTATAGCGCGCCGTTTTTCATCATTTTTGAGGATTTGAAAAAAATGACGAATTGACAAAAACGATGGGTTATAGCCCATGTTTTTTGAAATTTTGAAAAAATGTTAGCCTCGTTTCTCATCATTTTGGACCGTGGGCTATAGCCCATATCGTACGGCATACTATAGCGCGCAGTTTTTCATCATTTTTGAAGATTTGAAAAAAATGACGAAATGACAAAAACGATGGGTTATAGCCCATGTTTTTTGAAATTTTGGAAAAAAAAGTTATCCTCGTTTCTCATCATTTTGGATTATGGGCTATAGCCCATATCGTACGGCATACTATAGCGCGCCGTTTTTCATCATTTTTGAGGATTTGAAAAAAATGACAAAATGACAAAAACGATGGGTTATAGCCCATGTTTTTTGAAATTTTGAAAAAAAAAGTTAGCCTCGTTTCTCATCATTTTGGACCATGGGCTATAGCCCATATCGTACGGCATACTATAGCGCGCCGTTTTTCATCATTTTTGAGGATTTGAAAAAAATGACGAATTGACAAAAACGATGGGTTATAGCCCATGTTTTTTGAAATTTTAAAAAAAAGTTAGCCTCGTTTCTCATCATTTTGGACCGTGGGCTATAGCCCATATCGCACGGCATACTATAGCGCGCAGTTTTTCATCATTTTTGAAGATTTGAAAAAAATGACGAAATGACAAAAACGATGGGTTATAGCCCATGTTTTTTGAAATTTTGAAAAAAAAAGTTAGCCTCGTTTCTCATCATTTTGGACCATGGGCTATAGCCCATATCGTACGGCATACTATAGCGCGCCGTTTTTCATCATTTTTGAGGATTTGAAAAAAATTACGAAATGACAAAAACGATGGGTTATAGCCCATGTTTTTTGAAATTTTGAAAATAAAAGTTAGCCTCGTTTCTCATCATTTTGGACCGTGGGCTATAGCCCATATCGTACGGCATACTATAGCGCGCAGTTTTTCATCATTTTTGAAGATTTGAAAAAAATGACGAAATGACAAAAACTATGGGTTATAGCCCATGTTTTTTGAAATTTTGGAAAAAAAAGTTATCCTCGTTTCTCATCATTTTGGATTATGGGCTATAGCCCATATCGTACGGCATACTATAGCGCGCCGTTTTTCATCATTTTTGAGGATTTGAAAAAAATGACAAAATGACAAAAACGATGGGTTATAGCCCATGTTTTTTGAAATTTTGAAAAAAAAAGTTAGCCTCGTTTCTCATCATTTTGGACCGTGGGCTATAGCCCATATCGTACGGCATACTATAGCGCGCAGTTTTTCATCATTTTTGAAGATTTGAAAAAAATGACGAAATGACAAAAACGATGGGTTATAGCCCATGTTTTTTGAAATTTTGAAAAAAAAAGTTAGCCTCGTTTCTCATCATTTTGGACCATGGGCTATAGCCCATATCGTACGGCATACTATAGCGCGCCGTTTTTCATCATTTTTGAGGATTTGAAAAAAATGACGAATTGACAAAAACGATGGGTTATAGCCCATGTTTTTTGAAATTTTGAAAAAAAAAGTTAGCCTCGTTTCTCATCATTTTGGACCGTGGGCTATAGCCCATATCGTACGGCATACTATAGCGCGCAGTTTTTCATCATTTTTGAAGATTTTAAAAAAATGACGAAATGACAAAAACGATGGGTTATAGCCCATGTTTTTTGAAATTTTGAAAAAAAAAGTTAGCCTCGTTTCTCATCATTTTGGACCATGGGCTATAGCCCATATCGTACGGCATACTATAGCGCGCCGTTTTTCATCATTTTTGAGGATTTGAAAAAAATGACAAAATGACAAAAACGATGGGTTATAGCCCATGTTTTTTGAAATTTTGAAAAAAAAAGTTAGCCTCGTTTCTCATCATTTTGGACCGTGGGCTATAGCCCATATCGTACGGCATACTATAGCGCGCAGTTTTTCATCATTTTTGAAGATTTGAAAAAAATGACGAAATGACAAAAACGATGGGTTATAGCCCATGTTTTTTGAAATTTTGAAAAAAAAAGTTAGCCTCGTTTCTCATCATTTTGGACCATGGGCTATAGCCCATATCGTACGGCATACTATAGCGCGCCGTTTTTCATCATTTTTGAGGATTTGAAAAAAATGACGAAATGACAAAAACGATGGGTTATAGCCCATGTTTTTTGAAATTTTGAAAAAAAAAGTTAGCCTCGTTTCTCATCATTTTGGACCGTGGGCTATAGCCCATATCGTACGGCATACTATAGCGCGCAGTTTTTCATCATTTTTGAGGATTTGAAAAAAATGACGAATTGACAAAAACGATGGGTTATAGCCCATGTTTTTTGAAATTTTGAAAAAAAAAGTTAGCCTCGTTTCTCATCATTTTGGACCGTGGGCTATAGCCCATATCGTACGGCATACTATAGCGCGCAGTTTTTCATCATTTTTGAAGATTTGAAAAAAATGACGAAATGACAAAAACGATGGGTTATAGCCCATGTTTTTTGAAATTTTGAAAAAAAAAGTTAGCCTCGTTTCTCATCATTTTGGACCATGGGCTATAGCCCATATCGTACGGCATACTATAGCGCGCCGATTTTCATCATTTTTGAGGATTTGAAAAAAATGACGAAATGACAAAAACGATGGGTTATAGCCCATGTTTTTTGAAATTTTGAAAAAAAAGTTAGCCTCGTTTCTCATCATTTTGGACCGTGGGCTATAGCCCATATCGTACGGCATACTATAGCGCGCAGTTTTTCATCATTTTTGAAGATTTGAAAAAAATGACGAAATGACAAAAACGATGGGTTATAGCCCATGTTTTTTGAAATTTTGGAAAAAAAAGTTATCCTCGTTTCTCATCATTTTGGATTATGGGCTATAGCCCATATCGTACGGCATACTATAGCGCGCCGTTTTTCATCATTTTTGAGGATTTGAAAAAAATGACAAAATGACAAAAACGATGGGTTATAGCCCATGTTTTTTGAAATTTTGAAAAAAAAAGTTAGCCTCGTTTCTCATCATTTTGGACCATGGGCTATAGCCCATATCGTACGGCATACTATAGCGCGCCGTTTTTCATCATTTTTGAGGATTTGAAAAAAATGACGAATTGACAAAAACGATGGGTTATAGCCCATGTTTTTTGAAATTTTAAAAAAAAAAGTTAGCCTCGTTTCTCATCATTTTGGACCATGGGCTATAGCCCATATCGTACGGCATACTATAGCGCGCCGTTTTTCATCATTTTTGAGGATTTGAAAAAAATTACGAAATGACAAAAACGATGGGTTATAGCCCATGTTTTTTGAAATTTTGAAAATAAAAGTTAGCCTCGTTTCTCATCATTTTGGACCGTGGGCTATAGCCCATATCGTACGGCATACTATAGCGCGCAGTTTTTCATCATTTTTGAAGATTTGAAAAAAATGACGAAATGACAAAAACTATGGGTTATAGCCCATGTTTTTTGAAATTTTGGAAAAAAAAGTTATCCTCGTTTCTCATCATTTTGGATTATGGGCTATAGCCCATATCGTACGGCATACTATAGCGCGCCGTTTTTCATCATTTTTGAGGATTTGAAAAAAATGACAAAATGACAAAAACGATGGGTTATAGCCCATGTTTTTTGAAATTTTGAAAAAAAAAGTTAGCCTCGTTTCTCATCATTTTGGACCGTGGGCTATAGCCCATATCGTACGGCATACTATAGCGCGCAGTTTTTCATCATTTTTGAAGATTTGAAAAAAATGACGAAATGACAAAAACGATGGGTTATAGCCCATGTTTTTTGAAATTTTGAAAAAAAAAGTTAGCCTCGTTTCTCATCATTTTGGACCATGGGCTATAGCCCATATCGTACGGCATACTATAGCGCGCCGTTTTTCATCATTTTTGAGGATTTGAAAAAAATGACGAATTGACAAAAACGATGGGTTATAGCCCATGTTTTTTGAAATTTTGAAAAAAAAAGTTAGCCTCGTTTCTCATCATTTTGGACCGTGGGCTATAGCCCATATCGTACGGCATACTATAGCGCGCAGTTTTTCATCATTTTTGAAGATTTTAAAAAAATGACGAAATGACAAAAACGATGGGTTATAGCCCATGTTTTTTGAAATTTTGAAAAAAAAAGTTAGCCTCGTTTCTCATCATTTTGGACCATGGGCTATAGCCCATATCGTACGGCATACTATAGCGCGCCGTTTTTCATCATTTTTGAGGATTTGAAAAAAATGACAAAATGACAAAAACGATGGGTTATAGCCCATGTTTTTTGAAATTTTGAAAAAAAAAGTTAGCCTCGTTTCTCATCATTTTGGACCGTGGGCTATAGCCCATATCGTACGGCATACTATAGCGCGCAGTTTTTCATCATTTTTGAAGATTTGAAAAAAATGACGAAATGACAAAAACGATGGGTTATAGCCCATGTTTTTTGAAATTTTGAAAAAAAAAGTTAGCCTCGTTTCTCATCATTTTGGACCATGGGCTATAGCCCATATCGTACGGCATACTATAGCGCGCCGTTTTTCATCATTTTTGAGGATTTGAAAAAAATGACGAAATGACAAAAACGATGGGTTATAGCCCATGTTTTTTGAAATTTTGAAAAAAAAAGTTAGCCTCGTTTCTCATCATTTTGGACCGTGGGCTATAGCCCATATCGTACGGCATACTATAGCGCGCAGTTTTTCATCATTTTTGAGGATTTGAAAAAAATGACGAATTGACAAAAACGATGGGTTATAGCCCATGTTTTTTGAAATTTTGAAAAAAAAAGTTAGCCTCGTTTCTCATCATTTTGGACCGTGGGCTATAGCCCATATCGTACGGCATACTATAGCGCGCAGTTTTTCATCATTTTTGAAGATTTGAAAAAAATGACGAAATGACAAAAACGATGGGTTATAGCCCATGTTTTTTGAAATTTTGAAAAAAAAAGTTAGCCTCGTTTCTCATCATTTTGGACCATGGGCTATAGCCCATATCGTACGGCATACTATAGCGCGCCGATTTTCATCATTTTTGAGGATTTGAAAAAAATGACGAAATGACAAAAACGATGGGTTATAGCCCATGTTTTTTGAAATTTTGAAAAAAAAAGTTAGCCTCGTTTCTCATCATTTTGGACCGTGGGCTATAGCCCATATCGTACGGCATACTATAGCGCGCAGTTTTTCATCATTTTTGAAGATTTGAAAAAAATGACGAAATGACAAAAACGATGGGTTATAGCCCATGTTTTTTGAAATTTTGGAAAAAAAAGTTATCCTCGTTTCTCATCATTTTGGATTATGGGCTATAGCCCATATCGTACGGCATACTATAGCGCGCCGTTTTTCATCATTTTTGAGGATTTGAAAAAAATGACAAAATGACAAAAACGATGGGTTATAGCCCATGTTTTTTTAAATTTTGAAAAAAAAAGTTAGCCTCGTTTCTCATCATTTTGGACCGTGGGCTATAGCCCATATCGTACGGCATACTATAGCGCGCAGTTTTTCATCATTTTTGAAGATTTGAAAAAAATGACGAAATGACAAAAACGATGGGTTATAGCCCATGTTTTTTGAAATTTTGAAAAAAAAAGTTAGCCTCGTTTCTCATCATTTTGGACCATGGGCTATAGCCCATATCGTACGGCATACTATAGCGCGCCGTTTTTCATCATTTTTGAGGATTTGAAAAAAATGACGAATTGACAAAAACGATGGGTTATAGCCCATGTTTTTTGAAATTTTGAAAAAAAAAGTTAGCCTCGTTTCTCATCATTTTGGACCGTGGGCTATAGCCCATATCGTACGGCATACTATAGCGCGCAGTTTTTCATCATTTTTGAAGATTTGAAAAAAATGACGAAATGACAAAAACGATGGGTAATAGCCCATGTTTTTTGAAATTTTGAAAAAAAAAGTTAGCCTCGTTTCTCATCATTTTGGACCATGGGCTATAGCCCATATCGTACGGCATACTATAGCGCGCCGTTTTTCATCATTTTTGAGGATTTGAAAAAAATGACAAAATGACAAAAACGATGGGTTATAGCCCATGTTTTTTGAAATTTTGAAAAAAAAAAGTTAGCCTCGTTTCTCATCATTTTGGACCGTGGGCTATAGCCCATATCGTACGGCATACTATAGCGCGCAGTTTTTCATCATTTTTGAAGATTTGAAAAAAATGACGAAATGACAAAAACGATGGGTTATAGCCCATGTTTTTTGAAATTTTGAAAAAAAAAGTTAGCCTCGTTTCTCATCATTTTGGACCGTGGGCTATAGCCCATATCGTACGGCATACTATAGCGCGCAGTTTTTCATCATTTTTGAGGATTTGAAAAAAATGACGAATTGACAAAAACGATGGGTTATAGCCCATGTTTTTTGAAATTTTGAAAAAGAAAGTTAGCCTCGTTTCTCATCATTTTGGACCGTGGGCTATAGCCCATATCGTACGGCATACTATAGCGCGCAGTTTTTCATCATTTTTGAAGATTTGAAAAAATGACGAAATGACAAAAACGATGGGTTATAGCCCATGTTTTTTGAAATTTTGAAAAAAAAAGTTAGCCTCGTTTCTCATCATTTTGGACCATGGGCTATAGCCCATATCGTACGGCATACTATAGCGCGCCGTTTTTCATCATTTTTGAGGATTTGAAAAAAATGACGAAATGACAAAAACGATGGGTTATAGCCCATGTTTTTTGAAATTTTGAAAAAAAAAGTTAGCCTCGTTTCTCATCATTTTGGACCATGGGCTATAGCCCATATCGTACGGCATACTATAGCGCGCCGATTTTCATCATTTTTGAGGATTTGAAAAAAATGACGAAATGACAAAAACGATGGGTTATAGCCCATGTTTTTTGAAATTTTGAAAAAAAAAGTTAGCCTCGTTTCTCATCATTTTGGACCGTGGGCTATAGCCCATATCGTACGGCATACTATAGCGCGCAGTTTTTCATCATTTTTGAAGATTTGAAAAAAATGACGAAATGACAAAAACGATGGGTTATAGCCCATGTTTTTTGAAATTTTGGAAAAAAAAGTTATCCTCGTTTCTCATCATTTTGGATTATGGGCTATAGCCCATATCGTACGGCATACTATAGCGCGCCGTTTTTCATCATTTTTGAGGATTTGAAAAAAATGACAAAATGACAAAAACGATGGGTTATAGCCCATGTTTTTTTAAATTTTGAAAAAAAAAGTTAGCCTCGTTTCTCATCATTTTGGACCGTGGGCTATAGCCCATATCGTACGGCATACTATAGCGCGCAGTTTTTCATCATTTTTGAAGATTTGAAAAAAATGACGAAATGACAAAAACGATGGGTTATAGCCCATGTTTTTTGAAATTTTGAAAAAAAAAGTTAGCCTCGTTTCTCATCATTTTGGACCATGGGCTATAGCCCATATCGTACGGCATACTATAGCGCGCCGTTTTTCATCATTTTTGAGGATTTGAAAAAAATGACGAATTGACAAAAACGATGGGTTATAGCCCATGTTTTTTGAAATTTTGAAAAAAAAAGTTAGCCTCGTTTCTCATCATTTTGGACCGTGGGCTATAGCCCATATCGTACGGCATACTATAGCGCGCAGTTTTTCATCATTTTTGAAGATTTGAAAAAAATGACGAAATGACAAAAACGATGGGTAATAGCCCATGTTTTTTGAAATTTTGAAAAAAAAAGTTAGCCTCGTTTCTCATCATTTTGGACCATGGGCTATAGCCCATATCGTACGGCATACTATAGCGCGCCGTTTTTCATCATTTTTGAGGATTTGAAAAAAATGACAAAATGACAAAAACGATGGGTTATAGCCCATGTTTTTTGAAATTTTGAAAAAAAAAAGTTAGCCTCGTTTCTCATCATTTTGGACCGTGGGCTATAGCCCATATCGTACGGCATACTATAGCGCGCAGTTTTTCATCATTTTTGAAGATTTGAAAAAAATGACGAAATGACAAAAACGATGGGTTATAGCCCATGTTTTTTGAAATTTTGAAAAAAAAAGTTAGCCTCGTTTCTCATCATTTTGGACCGTGGGCTATAGCCCATATCGTACGGCATACTATAGCGCGCAGTTTTTCATCATTTTTGAGGATTTGAAAAAAATGACGAATTGACAAAAACGATGGGTTATAGCCCATGTTTTTTGAAATTTTGAAAAAAAAAGTTAGCCTCGTTTCTCATCATTTTGGACCGTGGGCTATAGCCCATATCGTACGGCATACTATAGCGCGCAGTTTTTCATCATTTTTGAAGATTTGAAAAAATGACGAAATGACAAAAACGATGGGTTATAGCCCATGTTTTTTGAAATTTTGAAAAAAAAAGTTAGCCTCGTTTCTCATCATTTTGGACCATGGGCTATAGCCCATATCGTACGGCATACTATAGCGCGCCGTTTTTCATCATTTTTGAGGATTTGAAAAAAATGACGAAATGACAAAAACGATGGGTTATAGCCCATGTTTTTTGAAATTTTGAAAAAAAAAGTTATCCTCGTTTCTCATCATTTTGGATTATGGGCTATAGCCCATATCGTACGGCATACTATAGCGCGCCGTTTTTCATCATTTTTGAGGATTTGAAAAAAATGACAAAATGACAAAAACGATGGGTTATAGCCCATGTTTTTTGAAATTTTGAAAAAAAAAGTTAGCCTCGTTTCTCATCATTTTGGACCGTGGGCTATAGCCCATATCGTACGGCATACTATAGCGCGCAGTCTTTCATCATTTTTGAAGATTTGAAAAAAATGACGAAATGACAAAAACGATGGGTTATAGCCCATGTTTTTTGAAATTTTGAAAAAAAAAGTTAGCCTCGTTTCTCATCATTTTGGACCATGGGCTATAGCCCATATCGTACGGCATACTATAGCGCGCCGTTTTTCATCATTTTTGAGGATTTGAAAAAAATTACGAAATGACAAAAACGATGGGTTATAGCCCATGTTTTTTGAAATTTTGAAAAAAAAAGTTAGCCTCGTTTCTCATCATTTTGGACCGTGGGCTATAGCCCATATCGTACGGCATACTATAGCGCGCAGTTTTTCATCATTTTTGAAGATTTGAAAAAAATGACGAAATGACAAAAACGATGGGTTATAGCCCATGTTTTTTGAAATTTTGGAAAAAAAAGTTATCCTCGTTTCTCATCATTTTGGATTATGGGCTATAGCCCATATCGTACGGCATACTATAGCGCGCCGTTTTTCATCATTTTTGAGGATTTGAAAAAAATGACAAAATGACAAAAACGATGGGTTATAGCCCATGTTTTTTGAAATTTTGAAAAAAAAAGTTAGCCTCGTTTCTCATCATTTTGGACCGTGGGCTATAGCCCATATCGTACGGCATATTATAGCGCGCAGTTTTTCATCATTTTTGAAGATTTGAAAAAAATGACGAAATGACAAAAACGATGGGTTATAGCCCATGTTTTTTGAAATGTTGAAAAAAAAAGTTAGCCTCGTTTCTCATCATTTTGGACCATGGGCTATAGCCCATATCGTACGGCATACTATAGCGCGCCGTTTTTCATCATTTTTGAGGATTTGAAAAAAATGACGAATTGACAAAAACGATGGGTTATAGCCCATGTTTTTTGAAATTTTGAAAAAATGTTAGCCTCGTTTCTCATCATTTTGGACCGTGGGCTATAGCCCATATCGTACGGCATACTATAGCGCGCAGTTTTTCATCATTTTTGAAGATTTGAAAAAAATGACGAAATGACAAAAACGATGGGTTATAGCCCATGTTTTTTGAAATTTTGGAAAAAAAAGTTATCCTCGTTTCTCATCATTTTGGATTATGGGCTATAGCCCATATCGTACGGCATACTATAGCGCGCCGTTTTTCATCATTTTTGAGGATTTGAATAAAATGACAAAATGACAAAAACGATGGGTTATAGCCCATGTTTTTTGAAATTTTGAAAAAAAAAGTTAGCCTCGTTTCTCATCATTTTGGACCATGGGCTATAGCCCATATCGTACGGCATACTATAGCGCGCCGTTTTTCATCATTTTTGAGGATTTGAAAAAAATGACGAAATGACAAAAACGATGGGTTATAGCCCATGTTTTTTGAAATTTTGAAAAAAAAAGTTAGCCTCGTTTCTCATCATTTTGGACCGTGGGCTATAGCCCATATCGTACGGCATACTATAGCGCGCAGTTTTTCATCATTTTTGAGGATTTGAAAAAAATGACGAATTGACAAAAACGATGGGTTATAGCCCATGTTTTTTGAAATTTTGAAAAAAAAAGTTAGCCTCGTTTCTCATCATTTTGGACCGTGGGCTATAGCCCATATCGTACGGCATACTATAGCGCGCAGTTTTTCATCATTTTTGAAGATTTGAAAAAATGACGAAATGACAAAAACGATGGGTTATAGCCCATGTTTTTTGAAATTTTGAAAAAAAAAGTTAGCCTCGTTTCTCATCATTTTGGACCATGGGCTATAGCCCATATCGTACGGCATACTATAGCGCGCCGTTTTTCATCATTTTTGAGGATTTGAAAAAAATGACGAAATGACAAAAACGATGGGTTATAGCCCATGTTTTTTGAAATTTTGAAAAAAAAAGTTATCCTCGTTTCTCATCATTTTGGATTATGGGCTATAGCCCATATCGTACGGCATACTATAGCGCGCCGTTTTTCATCATTTTTGAAGATTTGAAAAAAATGACGAAATGACAAAAACGATGGGTTATAGCCCATGTTTTTTGAAATTTTGAAAAAAAAAGTTATCCTCGTTTCTCATCATTTTGGATTATGGGCTATAGCCCATATCGTACGGCATACTATAGTGCGCAGTTTTTCATCATTTTTGAGGATTTGAAAAAAATGACGAAATGACAAAAACGATGGGTTATAGCCCATGTTTTTTGAAATTTTGAAAAAAAAAGTTATCCTCGTTTCTCATCATTTTGGATTATGGGCTATAGCCCATATCGTACGGCATACTATAGCGCGCCGTTTTTCATCATTTTTGAAGATTTTAAAAAAATGACGAAATGACAAAAACGATGGGTTATAGCCCATGTTTTTTGAAATTTTGAAAAAAAAAGTTAGCCTCGTTTCTCATCATTTTGGACCATGGGCTATAGCCCATATCGTACGGCATACTATAGCGCGCCGTTTTTCATCATTTTTGAGGATTTGAAAAAAATGACGAAATGACAAAAACGATGGGTTATAGCCCATGTTTTTTGAAATTTTGAAAAAAAAAGTTAGCCTCGTTTCTCATCATTTTGGACCGTGGGCTATAGCCCATATCGTACGGCATACTATAGCGCGCCGTTTTTCATCATTTTTGAGGATTTGAAAAAAATGACGAAATGACAAAAAACGATGGGTTATAGCCCATGTTTTTTGAAATTTTGAAAAAAAAAGTTAGCCTCGTTTCTCATCATTTTGGACCGTGGGCTATAGCCCATATCGTACGGCATACTATAGCGCGCAGTTTTTCATCATTTTTGAAGATTTGAAAAAAATGACGAAATGACAAAAACGATGGGTTATAGCCCATGTTTTTTGAAATTTTGGAAAAAAAAGTTATCCTCGTTTCTTATCATTTTGGATTATGGGCTATAGCCCATATCGTACGGCATACTATAGCGCGCCGTTTTTCATCATTTTTGAGGATTTGAAAAAAAAAGACAAAATGACAAAAACGATGGGTTATAGCCCATGTTTTTGAAAATTTGAAAAAAAAAGTTAGCCTCGTTTCTCATCATTTTGGACCGTGGGCTATCGCCCATATCGTACGGCATACTATAGCGCGCAGTTTTTCATCATTTTTGAAGATTTGAAAAAAATGACGAAATGAAAAAAACGATGGGTTATAGCCCATGTTTTTTGAAATTTTGGAAAAAAAAGTTATCCTCGTTTCTCATCATTTTGGATTATGGGCTATAGCCCATATCGTACGGCATACTATAGCGCGCCGTTTTTCATCATTTTTGAGGATTTGAAAAAAATGACGAATTGACAAAAACGATGGGTTATAGCCCATGTTTTTTGAAATTTTGAAAAAAAAAGTTAGCCTCGTTTCTCATCATTTTGGACCGTGGGCTATAGCCCATATCGTACGGCATACTATAGCGCGCCGTTTTTCATCATTTTTGAGGATTTGAAAAAAATGACGAAATGACAAAAACGATGGGTTATAGCCCATGTTTTTTGAAATTTTGAAAAAAAAAGTTAGCCTCGTTTCTCATCATTTTGGACCGTGGGCTATAGCCCATATCGTACGGCATACTATAGCGCGCAGTTTTTCATCATTTTTGAGGATTTGAAAAAAATGACGAATTGACAAAAACGATGGGTTATAGCCCATGTTTTTTGAAATTTTGAAAAAAAAAGTTAGCCTCGTTTCTCATCATTTTGGACCGTGGGCTATAGCCCATATCGTACGGCATACTATAGCGCGCAGTTTTTCATCATTTTTGAAGATTTGAAAAAATGACGAAATGACAAAAACGATGGGTTATAGCCCATGTTTTTTGAAATTTTGAAAAAAAAAGTTAGCCTCGTTTCTCATCATTTTGGACCATGGGCTATAGCCCATATCGTACGGCATACTATAGCGCGCCGTTTTTCATCATTTTTGAGGATTTGAAAAAAATGACGAAATGACAAAAACGATGGGTTATAGCCCATGTTTTTTGAAATTTTGAAAAAAAAAGTTATCCTCGTTTCTCATCATTTTGGATTATGGGCTATAGCCCATATCGTACGGCATACTATAGCGCGCCGTTTTTCATCATTTTTGAAGATTTGAAAAAAATGACGAAATGACAAAAACGATGGGTTATAGCCCATGTTTTTTGAAATTTTGAAAAAAAAAGTTATCCTCGTTTCTCATCATTTTGGATTATGGGCTATAGCCCATATCGTACGGCATACTATAGTGCGCAGTTTTTCATCATTTTTGAGGATTTGAAAAAAATGACGAAATGACAAAAACGATGGGTTATAGCCCATGTTTTTTGAAATTTTGAAAAAAAAAGTTATCCTCGTTTCTCATCATTTTGGATTATGGGCTATAGCCCATATCGTACGGCATACTATAGCGCGCCGTTTTTCATCATTTTTGAAGATTTTAAAAAAATGACGAAATGACAAAAACGATGGGTTATAGCCCATGTTTTTTGAAATTTTGAAAAAAAAAGTTAGCCTCGTTTCTCATCATTTTGGACCATGGGCTATAGCCCATATCGTACGGCATACTATAGCGCGCCGTTTTTCATCATTTTTGAGGATTTGAAAAAAATGACGAAATGACAAAAACGATGGGTTATAGCCCATGTTTTTTGAAATTTTGAAAAAAAAAGTTAGCCTCGTTTCTCATCATTTTGGACCGTGGGCTATAGCCCATATCGTACGGCATACTATAGCGCGCCGTTTTTCATCATTTTTGAGGATTTGAAAAAAATGACGAAATGACAAAAACGATGGGTTATAGCCCATGTTTTTTGAAATTTTGAAAAAAAAGTTAGCCTCGTTTCTCATCATTTTGGACCGTGGGCTATAGCCCATATCGTACGGCATACTATAGCGCGCAGTTTTTCATCATTTTTGAAGATTTGAAAAAAATGACGAAATGACAAAAACGATGGGTTATAGCCCATGTTTTTGAAAATTTGAAAAAAAAAGTTAGCCTCGTTTCTCATCATTTTGGACCGTGGGCTATCGCCCATATCGTACGGCATACTATAGCGCGCCGTTTTTCATCATTTTTGAGGATTTGAAAAAAAAAGACAAAATGACAAAAACGATGGGTTATAGCCCATGTTTTTGAAAATTTGAAAAAAAAAGTTAGCCTCGTTTCTCATCATTTTGGACCGTGGGCTATCGCCCATATCGTACGGCATACTATAGCGCGCAGTTTTTCATCATTTTTGAAGATTTGAAAAAAATGACGAAATGAAAAAAACGATGGGTTATAGCCCATGTTTTTTGAAATTTTGGAAAAAAAAGTTATCCTCGTTTCTCATCATTTTGGATTATGGGCTATAGCCCATATCGTACGGCATACTATAGCGCGCCGTTTTTCATCATTTTTGAGGATTTGAAAAAAATGACGAATTGACAAAAACGATGGGTTATAGCCCATGTTTTTTGAAATTTTGAAAAAAAAAGTTAGCCTCGTTTCTCATCATTTTGGACCGTGGGCTATAGCCCATATCGTACGGCATACTATAGCGCGCAGTTTTTCATCATTTTTGAAGATTTTAAAAAAATGACGAAATGACAAAAACGATGGGTTATAGCCCATGTTTTTTGAAATTTTGAAAAAAAAAGTTAGCCTCGTTTCTCATCATTTTGGACCATGGGCTATAGCCCATATCGTACGGCATACTATAGCGCGCCGTTTTTCATCATTTTTGAGGATTTGAAAAAAAAGACGAAATGACAAAAACGATGGGTTATAGCCCATGTTTTTTGAAATTTTGAAAAAAAAAGTTAGCCTCGTTTCTCATCATTTTGGACCGTGGGCTATAGCCCATATCGTACGGCATACTATAGCGCGCAGTTTTTCATCATTTTTGAGGATTTGAAAAAAATGACGAATTGACAAAAACGATGGGTTATAGCCCATGTTTTTTGAAATTTTGAAAAAAAAAGTTAGCCTCGTTTCTCATCATTTTGGACCGTGGGCTATAGCCCATATCGTACGGCATACTATAGCGCGCAGTTTTTCATCATTTTTGAAGATTTGAAAAAAATGACGAAATGACAAAAACGATGGGTTATAGCCCATGTTTTTTGAAATTTTGAAAAAAAAGTTAGCCTCGTTTCTCATCATTTTGGACCATGGGCTATAGCCCATATCGTACGGCATACTATAGCGCGCCGTTTTTCATCATTTTTGAGGATTTGAAAAAAATGACGAATTGACAAAAACGATGGGTTATAGCCCATGTTTTTTGAAATTTTGAAAAAAAAAGTTAGCCTCGTTTCTCATCATTTTGGACCGTGGGCTATAGCCCATATCGTACGGCATACTATAGCGCGCAGTTTTTCATCATTTTTGAAGATTTTAAAAAAATGACGAAATGACAAAAACGATGGGTTATAGCCCATGTTTTTTGAAATTTTGAAAAAAAAAGTTAGCCTCGTTTCTCATCATTTTGGACCATGGGCTATAGCCCATATCGTACGGCATACTATAGCGCGCCGTTTTTCATCATTTTTGAGGATTTGAAAAAAATGACAAAATGACAAAAACGATGGGTTATAGCCCATGTTTTTTGAAATTTTGAAAAAAAAAGTTAGCCTCGTTTCTCATCATTTTGGACCGTGGGCTATAGCCCATATCGTACGGCATACTATAGCGCGCAGTTTTTCATCATTTTTGAAGATTTGAAAAAAATGACGAAATGACAAAAACGATGGGTTATAGCCCATGTTTTTTGAAATTTTGAAAAAAAAAGTTAGCCTCGTTTCTCATCATTTTGGACCATGGGCTATAGCCCATATCGTACGGCATACTATAGCGCGCCGTTTTTCATCATTTTTGAGGATTTAAAAAAAATGACGAAATGACAAAAACGATGGGTTATAGCCCATGTTTTTTGAAATTTTGAAAAAAAAAGTTAGCCTCGTTTCTCATCATTTTGGACCGTGGGCTATAGCCCATATCGTACGGCATACTATAGCGCGCAGTTTTTCATCATTTTTGAGGATTTGAAAAAAATGACGAATTGACAAAAACGATGGGTTATAGCCCATGTTTTTTGAAATTTTGAAAAAAAAAGTTAGCCTCGTTTCTCATCATTTTGGACCGTGGGCTATAGCCCATATCGTACGGCATACTATAGCGCGCAGTTTTTCATAATTTTTGAAGATTTGAAAAAAATGACGAAATGACAAAAACGATGGGTTATAGCCCATGTTTTTTGAAATTTTGAAAAAAAAAGTTAGCCTCGTTTCTCATCATTTTGGACCATGGGCTATAGCCCATATCGTACGGCATACTATAGCGCGCCGTTTTTCATCATTTTTGAGGATTTGAAAAAAATGACGAAATGACAAAAACGATGGGTTATAGCCCATGTTTTTTGAAATTTTGAAAAAAAAAGTTAGCCTCGTTTCTCATCATTTTGGACCGTGGGCTATAGCCCATATCGTACGGCATACTATAGCGCGCATTTTTTCATCATTTTTGAAGATTTGAAAAAAATGACGAAATGACAAAAACGATGGGTTATAGCCCATGTTTTTTGAAATTTTGGAAAAAAAAGTTATCCTCGTTTCTCATCATTTTGGATTATGGGCTATAGCCCATATCGTACGGCATACTATAGCGCGCCGTTTTTCATCATTTTTGAGGATTTGAAAAAAATGACAAAATGACAAAAACGATGGGTTATAGCCCATGTTTTTTTAAATTTTGAAAAAAAAAGTTAGCCTCGTTTCTCATCATTTTGGACCGTGGGCTATAGCCCATATCGTACGGCATACTATAGCGCGCAGTTTTTCATCATTTTTGAAGATTTGAAAAAAATGACGAAATGACAAAAACGATGGGTTATAGCCCATGTTTTTTGAAATTTTGAAAAAAAAAGTTAGCCTCGTTTCTCATCATTTTGGACCATGGGCTATAGCCCATATCGTACGGCATACTATAGCGCGCCGTTTTTCATCATTTTTGAGGATTTGAAAAAAATGACGAATTGACAAAAACGATGGGTTATAGCCCATGTTTTTTGAAATTTTGAAAAAAAAAGTTAGCCTCGTTTCTCATCATTTTGGACCGTGGGCTATAGCCCATATCGTACGGCATACTATTGCGCGCAGTTTTTCATCATTTTTGAAGATTTGAAAAAAATGACGAAATGACAAAAACGATGGGTTATAGCCCATGTTTTTTGAAATTTTGAAAAAAAAAGTTAGCCTCGTTTCTCATCATTTTGGACCATGGGCTATAGCCCATATCGTACGGCATACTATGGCGCGCCGTTTTTCATCATTTTTGAGGATTTGAAAAAAATGACAAAATGACAAAAACGATGGGTTATAGCCCATGTTTTTTGAAATTTTGAAAAAAAAAGTTAGCCTCGTTTCTCATCATTTTGGACCGTGGGCTATAGCCCATATCGTACGGCATACTATAGCGCGCAGTTTTTCATCATTTTTGAAGATTTGAAAAAAATGACGAAATGACAAAAACGATGGGTTATAGCCCATGTTTTTTGAAATTTTGGAAAAAAAAGTTATCCTCGTTTCTTATCATTTTGGATTATGGGCTATAGCCCATATCGTACGGCATACTATAGCGCGCCGTTTTTCATCATTTTTGAGGATTTGAAAAAAAAAGACAAAATGACAAAAACGATGGGTTATAGCCCATGTTTTTGAAAATTTGAAAAAAAAGTTAGCCTCGTTTCTCATCATTTTGGACCGTGGGCTATCGCCCATATCGTACGGCATACTATAGCGCGCAGTTTTTCATCATTTTTGAAGATTTGAAAAAAATGACGAAATGAAAAAAACGATGGGTTATAGCCCATGTTTTTTGAAATTTTGGAAAAAAAAGTTATCCTCGTTTCTCATCATTTTGGATTATGGGCTATAGCCCATATCGTACGGCATACTATAGCGCGCCGTTTTTCATCATTTTTGAGGATTTGAAAAAAATGACGAATTGACAAAAACGATGGGTTATAGCCCATGTTTTTTGAAATTTTGAAAAAAAAAGTTAGCCTCGTTTCTCATCATTTTGGACCGTGGGCTATAGCCCATATCGTACGGCATACTATAGCGCGCAGTTTTTCATCATTTTTGAAGATTTTAAAAAAATGACGAAATGACAAAAACGATGGGTTATAGCCCATGTTTTTTGAAATTTTGAAAAAAAAAGTTAGCCTCGTTTCTCATCATTTTGGACCATGGGCTATAGCCCATATCGTACGGCATACTATAGCGCGCCGTTTTTCATCATTTTTGAGGATTTGAAAAAAAAGACGAAATGACAAAAACGATGGGTTATAGCCCATGTTTTTTGAAATTTTGAAAAAAAAAGTTAGCCTCGTTTCTCATCATTTTGGACCGTGGGCTATAGCCCATATCGTACGGCATACTATAGCGCGCAGTTTTTCATCATTTTTGAGGATTTGAAAAAAATGACAAAATGACAAAAACGATGGGTTATAGCCCATGTTTTTTGAAATTTTGAAAAAAAAAGTTAGCCTCGTTTCTCATCATTTTGGACCATGGGCTATAGCCCATATCGTACGGCATACTATAGCGCGCCGTTTTTCATCATTTTTGAGGATTTGAAAAAAATGACAAAATGACAAAAACGATGGGTTATAGCCCATGTTTTTTGAAATTTTGAAAAAAAAAGTTAGCCTCGTTTCTCATCATTTTGGACCATGGGCTATAGCCCATATCGTACGGCATACTATAGCGCGCCGTTTTTCATCATTTTTGAGGATTTGAAAAAAATGACAAAATGACAAAAACGATGGGTTATAGCCCATGTTTTTTGAAATTTTGAAAAAAAAAGTTAGCCTCGTTTCTCATCATTTTGGACCGTGGGCTATAGCCCATATCGTACGGCATACTATAGCGCGCAGTTTTTCATCATTTTTGAAGATTTGAAAAAAATGACGAAATGACAAAAACGATGGGTTATAGCCCATGTTTTTTGAAATTTTGAAAAAAAAAGTTAGCCTCGTTTCTCATCATTTTGGACCATGGGCTATAGCCCATATCGTACGGCATACTATAGCGCGCCGTTTTTCATCATTTTTGAGGATTTAAAAAAAATGACGAAATGACAAAAACGATGGGTTATAGCCCATGTTTTTTGAAATTTTGAAAAAAAAAGTTAGCCTCGTTTCTCATCATTTTGGACCGTGGGCTATAGCCCATATCGTACGGCATACTATAGCGCGCAGTTTTTCATCATTTTTGAGGATTTGAAAAAAATGACGAATTGACAAAAACGATGGGTTATAGCCCATGTTTTTTGAAATTTTGAAAAAAAAAGTTAGCCTCGTTTCTCATCATTTTGGACCGTGGGCTATAGCCCATATCGTACGGCATACTATAGCGCGCAGTTTTTCATAATTTTTGAAGATTTGAAAAAAATGACGAAATGACAAAAACGATGGGTTATAGCCCATGTTTTTTGAAATTTTGAAAAAAAAAGTTAGCCTCGTTTCTCATCATTTTGGACCATGGGCTATAGCCCATATCGTACGGCATACTATAGCGCGCCGTTTTTCATCATTTTTGAGGATTTGAAAAAAATGACGAAATGACAAAAACGATGGGTTATAGCCCATGTTTTTTGAAATTTTGAAAAAAAAAGTTAGCCTCGTTTCTCATCATTTTGGACCGTGGGCTATAGCCCATATCGTACGGCATACTATAGCGCGCATTTTTTCATCATTTTTGAAGATTTGAAAAAAATGACGAAATGACAAAAACGATGGGTTATAGCCCATGTTTTTTGAAATTTTGGAAAAAAAAGTTATCCTCGTTTCTCATCATTTTGGATTATGGGCTATAGCCCATATCGTACGGCATACTATAGCGCGCCGTTTTTCATCATTTTTGAGGATTTGAAAAAAATGACAAAATGACAAAAACGATGGGTTATAGCCCATGTTTTTTTAAATTTTGAAAAAAAAAGTTAGCCTCGTTTCTCATCATTTTGGACCGTGGGCTATAGCCCATATCGTACGGCATACTATAGCGCGCAGTTTTTCATCATTTTTGAAGATTTGAAAAAAATGACGAAATGACAAAAACGATGGGTTATAGCCCATGTTTTTTGAAATTTTGAAAAAAAAAGTTAGCCTCGTTTCTCATCATTTTGGACCATGGGCTATAGCCCATATCGTACGGCATACTATAGCGCGCCGTTTTTCATCATTTTTGAGGATTTGAAAAAAATGACGAATTGACAAAAACGATGGGTTATAGCCCATGTTTTTTGAAATTTTGAAAAAAAAAGTTAGCCTCGTTTCTCATCATTTTGGACCGTGGGCTATAGCCCATATCGTACGGCATACTATTGCGCGCAGTTTTTCATCATTTTTGAAGATTTGAAAAAAATGACGAAATGACAAAAACGATGGGTTATAGCCCATGTTTTTTGAAATTTTGAAAAAAAAAGTTAGCCTCGTTTCTCATCATTTTGGACCATGGGCTATAGCCCATATCGTACGGCATACTATAGCGCGCCGTTTTTCATCATTTTTGAGGATTTGAAAAAAATGACAAAATGACAAAAACGATGGGTTATAGCCCATGTTTTTTGAAATTTTGAAAAAAAAAGTTAGCCTCGTTTCTCATCATTTTGGACCGTGGGCTATAGCCCATATCGTACGGCATACTATAGCGCGCAGTTTTTCATCATTTTTGAAGATTTGAAAAAAATGACGAAATGAAAAAAACGATGGGTTATAGCCCATGTTTTTTGAAATTTTGGAAAAAAAAGTTATCCTCGTTTCTCATCATTTTGGATTATGGGCTATAGCCCATATCGTACGGCATACTATAGCGCGCCGTTTTTCATCATTTTTGAGGATTTGAAAAAAATGACGAATTGACAAAAACGATGGGTTATAGCCCATGTTTTTTGAAATTTTGAAAAAAAAAGTTAGCCTCGTTTCTCATCATTTTGGACCGTGGGCTATAGCCCATATCGTACGGCATACTATAGCGCGCAGTTTTTCATCATTTTTGAAGATTTTAAAAAAATGACGAAATGACAAAAACGATGGGTTATAGCCCATGTTTTTTGAAATTTTGAAAAAAAAAGTTAGCCTCGTTTCTCATCATTTTGGACCATGGGCTATAGCCCATATCGTACGGCATACTATAGCGCGCCGTTTTTCATCATTTTTGAGGATTTGAAAAAAAAGACGAAATGACAAAAACGATGGGTTATAGCCCATGTTTTTTGAAATTTTGAAAAAAAAAGTTAGCCTCGTTTCTCATCATTTTGGACCGTGGGCTATAGCCCATATCGTACGGCATACTATAGCGCGCAGTTTTTCATCATTTTTGAGGATTTGAAAAAAATGACAAAATGACAAAAACGATGGGTTATAGCCCATGTTTTTTGAAATTTTGAAAAAAAAAGTTAGCCTCGTTTCTCATCATTTTGGACCATGGGCTATAGCCCATATCGTACGGCATACTATAGCGCGCCGTTTTTCATCATTTTTGAGGATTTGAAAAAAATGACAAAATGACAAAAACGATGGGTTATAGCCCATGTTTTTTGAAATTTTGAAAAAAAAAGTTAGCCTCGTTTCTCATCATTTTGGACCATGGGCTATAGCCCATATCGTACGGCATACTATAGCGCGCCGTTTTTCATCATTTTTGAGGATTTGAAAAAAATGACAAAATGACAAAAACGATGGGTTATAGCCCATGTTTTTTGAAATTTTGAAAAAAAAAGTTAGCCTCGTTTCTCATCATTTTGGACCGTGGGCTATAGCCCATATCGTACGGCATACTATAGCGCGCAGTTTTTCATCATTTTTGAAGATTTGAAAAAAATGACGAAATGACAAAAACGATGGGTTATAGCCCATGTTTTTTGAAATTTTGAAAAAAAAAGTTAGCCTCGTTTCTCATCATTTTGGACCATGGGCTATAGCCCATATCGTACGGCATACTATAGCGCGCCGTTTTTCATCATTTTTGAGGATTTAAAAAAAATGACGAAATGACAAAAACGATGGGTTATAGCCCATGTTTTTTGAAATTTTGAAAAAAAAAGTTAGCCTCGTTTCTCATCATTTTGGACCGTGGGCTATAGCCCATATCGTACGGCATACTATAGCGCGCAGTTTTTCATCATTTTTGAGGATTTGAAAAAAATGACGAATTGACAAAAACGATGGGTTATAGCCCATGTTTTTTGAAATTTTGAAAAAAAAAGTTAGCCTCGTTTCTCATCATTTTGGACCGTGGGCTATAGCCCATATCGTACGGCATACTATAGCGCGCAGTTTTTCATAATTTTTGAAGATTTGAAAAAAATGACGAAATGACAAAAACGATGGGTTATAGCCCATGTTTTTTGAAATTTTGAAAAAAAAAGTTAGCCTCGTTTCTCATCATTTTGGACCATGGGCTATAGCCCATATCGTACGGCATACTATAGCGCGCCGTTTTTCATCATTTTTGAGGATTTGAAAAAAATGACGAAATGACAAAAACGATGGGTTATAGCCCATGTTTTTTGAAATTTTGAAAAAAAAAGTTAGCCTCGTTTCTCATCATTTTGGACCGTGGGCTATAGCCCATATCGTACGGCATACTATAGCGCGCATTTTTTCATCATTTTTGAAGATTTGAAAAAAATGACGAAATGACAAAAACGATGGGTTATAGCCCATGTTTTTTGAAATTTTGGAAAAAAAAGTTATCCTCGTTTCTCATCATTTTGGATTATGGGCTATAGCCCATATCGTACGGCATACTATAGCGCGCCGTTTTTCATCATTTTTGAGGATTTGAAAAAAATGACAAAATGACAAAAACGATGGGTTATAGCCCATGTTTTTTTAAATTTTGAAAAAAAAAGTTAGCCTCGTTTCTCATCATTTTGGACCGTGGGCTATAGCCCATATCGTACGGCATACTATAGCGCGCAGTTTTTCATCATTTTTGAAGATTTGAAAAAAATGACGAAATGACAAAAACGATGGGTTATAGCCCATGTTTTTTGAAATTTTGAAAAAAAAAGTTAGCCTCGTTTCTCATCATTTTGGACCATGGGCTATAGCCCATATCGTACGGCATACTATAGCGCGCCGTTTTTCATCATTTTTGAGGATTTGAAAAAAATGACGAATTGACAAAAACGATGGGTTATAGCCCATGTTTTTTGAAATTTTGAAAAAAAAAGTTAGCCTCGTTTCTCATCATTTTGGACCGTGGGCTATAGCCCATATCGTACGGCATACTATTGCGCGCAGTTTTTCATCATTTTTGAAGATTTGAAAAAAATGACGAAATGACAAAAACGATGGGTTATAGCCCATGTTTTTTGAAATTTTGAAAAAAAAAGTTAGCCTCGTTTCTCATCATTTTGGACCATGGGCTATAGCCCATATCGTACGGCATACTATAGCGCGCCGTTTTTCATCATTTTTGAGGATTTGAAAAAAATGACAAAATGACAAAAACGATGGGTTATAGCCCATGTTTTTTGAAATTTTGAAAAAAAAAGTTAGCCTCGTTTCTCATCATTTTGGACCGTGGGCTATAGCCCATATCGTACGGCATACTATAGCGCGCAGTTTTTCATCATTTTTGAAGATTTGAAAAAAATGACGAAATGACAAAAACGATGGGTTATAGCCCATGTTTTTTGAAATTTTGGAAAAAAAAGTTATCCTCGTTTCTTATCATTTTGGATTATGGGCTATAGCCCATATCGTACGGCATACTATAGCGCGCCGTTTTTCATCATTTTTGAGGATTTGAAAAAAAAAGACAAAATGACAAAAACGATGGGTTATAGCCCATGTTTTTGAAAATTTGAAAAAAAAGTTAGCCTCGTTTCTCATCATTTTGGACCGTGGGCTATCGCCCATATCGTACGGCATACTATAGCGCGCAGTTTTTCATCATTTTTGAAGATTTGAAAAAAATGACGAAATGAAAAAAACGATGGGTTATAGCCCATGTTTTTTGAAATTTTGGAAAAAAAAGTTATCCTCGTTTCTCATCATTTTGGATTATGGGCTATAGCCCATATCGTACGGCATACTATAGCGCGCCGTTTTTCATCATTTTTGAGGATTTGAAAAAAATGACGAATTGACAAAAACGATGGGTTATAGCCCATGTTTTTTGAAATTTTGAAAAAAAAAGTTAGCCTCGTTTCTCATCATTTTGGACCGTGGGCTATAGCCCATATCGTACGGCATACTATAGCGCGCAGTTTTTCATCATTTTTGAAGATTTTAAAAAAATGACGAAATGACAAAAACGATGGGTTATAGCCCATGTTTTTTGAAATTTTGAAAAAAAAAGTTAGCCTCGTTTCTCATCATTTTGGACCATGGGCTATAGCCCATATCGTACGGCATACTATAGCGCGCCGTTTTTCATCATTTTTGAGGATTTGAAAAAAAAGACGAAATGACAAAAACGATGGGTTATAGCCCATGTTTTTTGAAATTTTGAAAAAAAAAGTTAGCCTCGTTTCTCATCATTTTGGACCGTGGGCTATAGCCCATATCGTACGGCATACTATAGCGCGCAGTTTTTCATCATTTTTGAGGATTTGAAAAAAATGACGAATTGACAAAAACGATGGGTTATAGCCCATGTTTTTTGAAATTTTGAAAAAAAAAGTTAGCCTCGTTTCTCATCATTTTGGACCGTGGGCTATAGCCCATATCGTACGGCATACTATAGCGCGCAGTTTTTCATCATTTTTGAAGATTTGAAAAAAGTGACGAAATGACAAAAACGATGGGTTATAGCCCATGTTTTTTGAAATTTTGAAAAAAAAAGTTAGCCTCGTTTCTCATCATTTTGGACCATGGGCTATAGCCCATATCGTACGGCATACTATAGCGCGCCGTTTTTCATCATTTTTGAGGATTTGAAAAAAATTACGAAATGACAAAAACGATGGGTTATAGCCCATGTTTTTTGAAATTTTGAAAAAAAAAGTTAGCCTCGTTTCTCATCATTTTGGACCGTGGGCTATAGCCCATATCGTACGGCATACTATAGCGCGCAGTTTTTCATCATTTTTGAAGATTTGAAAAAAATGACGAAATGACAAAAACGATAGGTTATAGCCCATGTTTTTTGAAATTTTGGAAAAAAAAGTTATCCTCGTTTCTCATCATTTTGGATTATGGGCTATAGCCCATATCGTACGGCATACTATAGCGCGCCGTTTTTCATCATTTTTGAGGATTTGAAAAAAATGACAAAATGACAAAAACGATGGGTTATAGCCCATGTTTTTTGAAATTTTGAAAAAAAAAGTTAGCCTCGTTTCTCATCATTTTGGACCGTGGGCTATAGCCCATATCGTACGGCATACTATAGCGCGCAGTTTTTCATCATTTTTGAAGATTTGAAAAAAATGACGAAATGACAAAAACGATGGGTTATAGCCCATGTTTTTTGAAATTTTGAAAAAAAAAGTTAGCCTCGTTTCTCATCATTTTGGACCATGGGCTATAGCCCATATCGTACGGCATACTATAGCGCGCCGTTTTTCATCATTTTTGAGGATTTGAAAAAAATGACGAATTGACAAAAACGATGGGTTATAGCCCATGTTTTTTGAAATTTTGAAAAAAAAAGTTAGCCTCGTTTCTCATCATTTTGGACCGTGGGCTATAGCCCATATCGTACGGCATACTATAGCGCGCAGTTTTTCATCATTTTTGAAGATTTTAAAAAAATGACGAAATGACAAAAACGATGGGTTATAGCCCATGTTTTTTGAAATTTTGAAAAAAAAAGTTAGCCTCGTTTCTCATCATTTTGGACCATGGGCTATAGCCCATATCGTACGGCATACTATAGCGCGCCGTTTTTCATCATTTTTGAGGATTTGAAAAAAATGACAAAATGACAAAAACGATGGGTTATAGCCCATGTTTTTTGAAATTTTGAAAAAAAAAGTTAGCCTCGTTTCTCATCATTTTGGACCGTGGGCTATAGCCCATATCGTACGGCATACTATAGCGCGCAGTTTTTCATCATTTTTGAAGATTTGAAAAAAATGACGAAATGACAAAAACGATGGGTTATAGCCCATGTTTTTTGAAATTTTGAAAAAAAAAGTTAGCCTCGTTTCTCATCATTTTGGACCATGGGCTATAGCCCATATCGTACGGCATACTATAGCGCGCCGTTTTTCATCATTTTTGAGGATTTAAAAAAAATGACGAAATGACAAAAACGATGGGTAGCCCATGTTTTTTGAAATTTTGAAAAAAAAAGTTAGCCTCGTTTCTCATCATTTTGGACCGTGGGCTATAGCCCATATCGTACGGCATACTATAGCGCGCAGTTTTTCATCATTTTTGAGGATTTGAAAAAAATGACGAATTGACAAAAACGATGGGTTATAGCCCATGTTTTTTGAAATTTTGAAAAAAAAAGTTAGCCTCGTTTCTCATCATTTTGGACCGTGGGCTATAGCCCATATCGTACGGCATACTATAGCGCGCAGTTTTTCATAATTTTTGAAGATTTGAAAAAAATGACGAAATGACAAAAACGATGGGTTATAGCCCATGTTTTTTGAAATTTTGAAAAAAAAAGTTAGCCTCGTTTCTCATCATTTTGGACCATGGGCTATAGCCCATATCGTACGGCATACTATAGCGCGCCGTTTTTCATCATTTTTGAGGATTTGAAAAAAATGACGAAATGACAAAAACGATGGGTTATAGCCCATGTTTTTTGAAATTTTGAAAAAAAAAGTTAGCCTCGTTTCTCATCATTTTGGACCGTGGGCTATAGCCCATATCGTACGGCATACTATAGCGCGCATTTTTTCATCATTTTTGAAGATTTGAAAAAAATGACGAAATGACAAAAACGATGGGTTATAGCCCATGTTTTTTGAAATTTTGGAAAAAAAAGTTATCCTCGTTTCTCATCATTTTGGATTATGGGCTATAGCCCATATCGTACGGCATACTATAGCGCGCCGTTTTTCATCATTTTTGAGGATTTGAAAAAAATGACAAAATGACAAAAACGATGGGTTATAGCCCATGTTTTTTTAAATTTTGAAAAAAAAAGTTAGCCTCGTTTCTCATCATTTTGGACCGTGGGCTATAGCCCATATCGTACGGCATACTATAGCGCGCAGTTTTTCATCATTTTTGAAGATTTGAAAAAAATGACGAAATGACAAAAACGATGGGTTATAGCCCATGTTTTTTGAAATTTTGAAAAAAAAAGTTAGCCTCGTTTCTCATCATTTTGGACCATGGGCTATAGCCCATATCGTACGGCATACTATAGCGCGCCGTTTTTCATCATTTTTGAGGATTTGAAAAAAATGACGAATTGACAAAAACGATGGGTTATAGCCCATGTTTTTTGAAATTTTGAAAAAAAAAGTTAGCCTCGTTTCTCATCATTTTGGACCGTGGGCTATAGCCCATATCGTACGGCATACTATTGCGCGCAGTTTTTCATCATTTTTGAAGATTTGAAAAAAATGACGAAATGACAAAAACGATGGGTTATAGCCCATGTTTTTTGAAATTTTGAAAAAAAAAGTTAGCCTCGTTTCTCATCATTTTGGACCATGGGCTATAGCCCATATCGTACGGCATACTATAGCGCGCCGTTTTTCATCATTTTTGAGGATTTGAAAAAAATGACAAAATGACAAAAACGATGGGTTATAGCCCATGTTTTTTGAAATTTTGAAAAAAAAAGTTAGCCTCGTTTCTCATCATTTTGGACCGTGGGCTATAGCCCATATCGTACGGCATACTATAGCGCGCAGTTTTTCATCATTTTTTAAGATTTGAAAAAAATGACGAAATGACAAAAAAGATGGGTTATAGCCCATGTTTTTTGAAATTTTGAAAAAAAAAGTTAGCCTCGTTTCTCATCATTTTGGACCATGGGCTATAGCCCATATCGTACGGCATACTATAGCGCGCCGTTTTTCATCATTTTTGAGGATTTGAAAAAAATGACGAAATGACAAAAACGATGGGTTATAGCCCATGTTTTTTGAAATTTTGAAAAAAAAAGTTAGCCTCGTTTCTCATCATTTTGGACCGTGGGCTATAGCCCATATCGTACGGCATACTATAGCGCGCAGTTTTTCATCATTTTTGAGGATTTGAAAAAAATGACGAATTGACAAAAACGATGGGTTATAGCCCATGTTTTTTGAAATTTTGAAAAAAAAAGTTAGCCTCGTTTCTCATCATTTTGGACCGTGGGCTATAGCCCATATCGTACGGCATACTATTGCGCGCAGTTTTTCATCATTTTTGAAGATTTGAAAAAAATGACGAAATGACAAAAACGATGGGTTATAGCCCATGTTTTTTGAAATTTTGAAAAAAAAAGTTAGCCTCGTTTCTCATCATTTTGGACCATGGGCTATAGCCCATATCGTACGGCATACTATAGCGCGCCGTTTTTCATCATTTTTGAGGATTTGAAAAAAATGACAAAATGACAAAAACGATGGGTTATAGCCCATGTTTTTTGAAATTTTGAAAAAAAAAGTTAGCCTCGTTTCTCATCATTTTGGACCGTGGGCTATAGCCCATATCGTACGGCATACTATAGCGCGCAGTTTTTCATCATTTTTGAAGATTTGAAAAAAATGACGAAATGACAAAAACGATGGGTTATAGCCCATGTTTTTTGAAATTTTGGAAAAAAAAGTTATCCTCGTTTCTTATCATTTTGGATTATGGGCTATAGCCCATATCGTACGGCATACTATAGCGCGCCGTTTTTCATCATTTTTGAGGATTTGAAAAAAAAAGACAAAATGACAAAAACGATGGGTTATAGCCCATGTTTTTGAAAATTTGAAAAAAAAGTTAGCCTCGTTTCTCATCATTTTGGACCGTGGGCTATCGCCCATATCGTACGGCATACTATAGCGCGCAGTTTTTCATCATTTTTGAAGATTTGAAAAAAATGACGAAATGAAAAAAACGATGGGTTATAGCCCATGTTTTTTGAAATTTTGGAAAAAAAAGTTATCCTCGTTTCTCATCATTTTGGATTATGGGCTATAGCCCATATCGTACGGCATACTATAGCGCGCCGTTTTTCATCATTTTTGAGGATTTGAAAAAAATGACGAATTGACAAAAACGATGGGTTATAGCCCATGTTTTTTGAAATTTTGAAAAAAAAAGTTAGCCTCGTTTCTCCTCATTTTGGACCGTGGGCTATAGCCCATATCGTACGGCATACTATAGCGCGCAGTTTTTCATCATTTTTGAAGATTTTAAAAAAATGACGAAATGACAAAAACGATGGGTTATAGCCCATGTTTTTTGAAATTTTGAAAAAAAAAGTTAGCCTCGTTTCTCATCATTTTGGACCATGGGCTATAGCCCATATCGTACGGCATACTATAGCGCGCCGTTTTTCATCATTTTTGAGGATTTGAAAAAAAAGACGAAATGACAAAAACGATGGGTTATAGCCCATGTTTTTTGAAATTTTGAAAAAAAAAGTTAGCCTCGTTTCTCATCATTTTGGACCGTGGGCTATAGCCCATATCGTACGGCATACTATAGCGCGCAGTTTTTCATCATTTTTGAGGATTTGAAAAAAATGACGAATTGACAAAAACGATGGGTTATAGCCCATGTTTTTTGAAATTTTGAAAAAAAAAGTTAGCCTCGTTTCTCATCATTTTGGACCGTGGGCTATAGCCCATATCGTACGGCATACTATAGCGCGCAGTTTTTCATCATTTTTGAAGATTTGAAAAAAATGACGAAATGACAAAAACGATGGGTTATAGCCCATGTTTTTTGAAATTTTGAAAAAAAAAGTTAGCCTCGTTTCTCATCATTTTGGACCGTGGGCTATAGCCCATATCGTACGGCATACTATAGCGCGCAGTTTTTCATCATTTTTGAAGATTTGAAAAAAAAGACGAAATGACAAAAACGATGGGTTATAGCCCATGTTTTTTGAAATTTTGAAAAAAGAAGTTAGCCTCGTTTCTCATCATTTTGGACCGTGGGCTATAGCCCATATCGTACGGCATACTATAGCGCGCAGTTTTTCATCATTTTTGAGGATTTGAAAAAAATGACGAATTGACAAAAACGATGGGTTATAGCCCATGTTTTTTGAAATTTTGAAAAAAAAAGTTAGCCTCGTTTCTCATCATTTTGGACCGTGGGCTATAGCCCATATCGTACGGCATACTATAGCGCGCAGTTTTTCATCATTTTTGAAGATTTGAAAAAAATGACAAAATGACAAAAACGATGGGTTATAGCCCATGTTTTTTGAAATTTTGAAAAAAAAAGTTAGCCTCGTTTCTCATCATTTTGGACCGTGGGCTATAGCCCATATCGTACGGCATACTATAGCGCGCAGTTTTTCATCATTTTTGAAGATTTGAAAAAAAAGACGAAATGACAAAAACGATGGGTTATAGCCCATGTTTTTTGAAATTTTGAAAAAAAAAGTTAGCCTCGTTTCTCATCATTTTGGACCATGGGCTATAGCCCATATCGTACGGCATACTATAGCGCGCAGTTTTTCATCATTTTTGAGGATTTGAAAAAAATGACGAATTGACAAAAACGATGGGTTATAGCCCATGTTTTTTGAAATTTTGAAAAAAAAAGTTAGCCTCGTTTCTCATCATTTTGGACCGTGGGCTATAGCCCATATCGTACGGCATACTACAGCGCGCAGTTTTTCATCATTTTTGAAGATTTGAAAAAAATGACGAAATGACAAAAACGGTGGGTTATAGCCCATGTTTTTTGAAATTTTGAAAAAAAAAGTTAGCCTCGTTTCTCATCATTTTGGACCATGGGCTATAGCCCATATCGTACGGCATACTATAGCGCGCCGTTTTTCATCATTTTTGAGGATTTGAAAAAAATGACGAAATGACAAAAACGATGGGTTATAGCCCATGTTTTTTGAAATTTTGGAAAAAAAAGTTATCCTCGTTTCTCATCATTTTGGATTATGGGCTATAGCCCATATCGTACGGCATACTATAGCGCGCCGTTTTTCATCATTTTTGAGGATTTGAAAAAAATGACAAAATGACAAAAACGATGGGTTATAGCCCATGTTTTTTGAAATTTTGAAAAAATAAGTTAGCCTCGTTTCTCATCATTTTGAACCGTGGGCTATAGCCCATATCGTACGGCATACTATAGCGCGCAGTTTTTCATCATTTTTGAAGATTTGAAAAAAATGACGAAATGACAAAAACGATGGGTTATAGCCCATGTTTTTTGAAATTTTGAAAAAAAAAGTTAGCCTCGTTTCTCATCATTTTGGACCATGGGCTATAGCCCATATCGTACGGCATACTATAGCGCGCCGTTTTTCATCATTTTTGAGGATTTGAAAAAAATGACGAAATGACAAAAACGATGGGTTATAGCCCATGTTTTTTGAAATTTTGGAAAAAAAAGTTATCCTCGTTTCTCATCATTTTGGATTATGGGCTATAGCCCATATCGTACGGCATACTATAGCGCGCCGTTTTTCATCATTTTTGAGGATTTGAAAAAAATGACAAAATGACAAAAACGATGGGTTATAGCCCATGTTTTTTGAAATTTTGAATAAAAAAGTTAGCCTCGTTTCTCATCTTTTTGGACCGTGGGCTATAGCCCATATCGTACGGCATACTATAGCGCGCAGTTTTTCATCATTTTTGAAGATTTGAAAAAAATGACGAAATGACAAAAACGATGGGTTATAGCCCATGTTTTTTGAAATTTTGAAAAAAAAAGTTAGCCTCGTTTCTCATCATTTTGGACCATGGGCTATAGCCCATATCGTACGGCATACTATAGCGCGCAGTTTTTCATCATTTTTGAGGATTTGAAAAAAATGACGAATTGACAAAAACGATGGGTTATAGCCCATGTTTTTTGAAATTTTGAAAAAAAAAGTTAGCCTCGTTTCTCATCATTTTGGACCGTGGGCTATAGCCCATATCGTACGGCATACTACAGCGCGCAGTTTTTCATCATTTTTGAAGATTTGAAAAAAATGACGAAATGACAAAAACGATGGGTTATAGCCCATGTTTTTTGAAATTTTGAAAAAAAAAGTTAGCCTCGTTTCTCATCATTTTGGACCATGGGCTATAGCCCATATCGTACGGCATACTATAGCGCGCCGTTTTTCATCATTTTTGAGGATTTGAAAAAAATGACGAAATGACAAAAACGATGGGTTATAGCCCATGTTTTTTGAAATTTTGGAAAAAAAAGTTATCCTCGTTTCTCATCATTTTGGATTATGGGCTATAGCCCATATCGTACGGCATACTATAGCGCGCCGTTTTTCATCATTTTTGAGGATTTGAAAAAAATGACAAAATGACAAAAACGATGGGTTATAGCCCATGTTTTTTGAAATTTTGAAAAAATAAGTTAGCCTCGTTTCTCATCATTTTGAACCGTGGGCTATAGCCCATATCGTACGGCATACTATAGCGCGCAGTTTTTCATCATTTTTGAAGATTTGAAAAAAATGACGAAATGACAAAAACGATGGGTTATAGCCCATGTTTTTTGAAATTTTGAAAAAAAAAGTTAGCCTCGTTTCTCATCATTTTGGACCATGGGCTATAGCCCATATCGTACGGCATACTATAGCGCGCCGTTTTTCATCATTTTTGAAGATTTGAAAAAAATGACGAAATGACAAAAACGATGGGTTATAGCCCATGTTTTTTGAAATTTTGAAAAAAAAAGTTATCCTCGTTTCTCATCATTTTGGATTATGGGCTATAGCCCATATCGTACGGCATACTATAGCGCGCCGTTTTTCATCATTTTTGAGGATTTGAAAAAAATGACAAAATGACAAAAACGATGGGTTATAGCCCATGTTTTTTGAAATTTTGAAAAAAAAAGTTAGCCTCGTTTCTCATCTTTTTGGACCGTGGGCTATAGCCCATATCGTACGGCATACTATAGCGCGCAGTTTTTCATCATTTTTGAAGATTTGAAAAAAATGACGAAATGACAAAAACGATGGGTTATAGCCCATGTTTTTTGAAATTTTGAAAAAAAAAGTTAGCCTCGTTTCTCATCATTTTGGACCATGGGCTATAGCCCATATCGTACGGCATACTATAGCGCGCCGTTTTTCATCATTTTTGAGGATTTGAAAAAAATGACGAAATGACAAAAACGATGGGTTATAGCCCATGTTTTTTGAAATTTTGAAAAAAAAAGTTAGCCTCGTTTCTCATCATTTTGGACTGTGGGCTATAGCCCATATCGTACGGCATACTATAGCGCGCCGTTTTTCATCATTTTTGAGGATTTGAAAAAAATGACGAAATGACAAAAACGATGGGTTATAGCCCATGTTTTTTGAAATTTTGAAAAAAAAAGTTAGCCTCGTTTCTCATCATTTTGGACCATGGGCTATAGCCCATATCGTACGGCATACTATAGCGCGCAGTTTTTCATCATTTTTGAAGATTTGAAAAAAATGACGAAATGACAAAAACGATGGGTTATAGCCCATGTTTTTTGAAATTTTGGAAAAAAAAGTTATCCTCGTTTCTCATCATTTTGGATTATGGGCTATAGCCCATATCGTACGGCATACTATAGCGCGCCGTTTTTCATCATTTTTGAGGATTTGAAAAAAATGACAAAATGACAAAAACGATGGGTTATAGCCCATGTTTTTTGAAATTTTGAAAAAAAAAGTTAGCCTAGTTTCTCATCATTTTGGACCGTGGGCTATAGCCCATATCGTACGGCATACTATAGCGCGCAGTTTTTCATAATTTTTGAAGATTTGAAAAAAATGACGAAATGACAAAAACGATGGGTTATAGCCCATGTTTTTTGAAATTTTGAAAAAAAAAGTTAGCCTCGTTTCTCATCATTTTGGACCATGGGCTATAGCCCATATCGTACGGCATACTATAGCGCGCCGTTTTTCATCATTTTTGAGGATTTGAAAAAAATGACGAAATGACAAAAACGATGGGTTATAGCCCATGTTTTTTGAAATTTTGAAAAAAAAAGTTAGCCTCGTTTCTCATCATTTTGGACCGTGGGCTATAGCCCATATCGTACGGCATACTATAGCGCGCCGTTTTTCATCATTTTTGAGGATTTGAAAAAAATGACGAAATGACAAAAACGATGGGTTATAGCCCATGTTTTTTTAAATTTTGAAAAAAAAAGTTAGCCTCGTTTCTCATCATTTTGGACCATGGGCTATAGCCCATATCGTACGGCATACTATAGCGCGCAGTTTTTCATCATTTTTGAAGATTTGAAAAAAATGACGAAATGACAAAAACGATGGGTTATAGCCCATGTTTTTTGAAATTTTGGAAAAAAAAGTTATCCTCGTTTCTCATCATTTTGGATTATGGGCTATAGCCCATATCGTACGGCATACTATAGTGCGCAGTTTTTCATCATTTTTGAAGATTTGAAAAAAATGACGAAATGACAAAAACGATGGGTTATAGCCCATGTTTTTTGAAATTTTGAAAAAAAAAGTTAGCCTCGTTTCTCATCATTTTGGACCGTGGGCTATAGCCCATATCGTACGGCATACTATAGCGCGCAGTTTTTCATCATTTTTGAAGATTTGAAAAAAATTGACGAAATGACAAAAAACGATGGGTTATAGCCCATGTTTTTTGAAATTTTGAAAAAAAAAGTTAGCCTCGTTTCTCATCATTTTGGACCATGGGCGATAGCCCATATCGTACGGCATACTATAGCGCGCCGTTTTTCATCATTTTTGAGGATTTGAAAAAAATGACGAAATGACAAAAACGATGGGTTATAGCCCATGTTTTTTGAAATTTTGAAAAAAAAAGTTAGCCTCGTTTCTCATCATTTTGGACCGTGGGCTATAGCCCATATCGTACGGCATACTATAGCGCGCAGTTTTTCATCATTTTTGAGGATTTGAAAAAAATGACGAATTGACAAAAACGATGGGTTATAGCCCATGTTTTTTGAAATTTTGAAAAAAAAGGTTAGCCTCGTTTCTCATCATTTTGGACCGTGGGCTATAGCCCATATCGTACGGCATACTATAGCGCGCAGTTTTTCATCATTTTTGAAGATTTAAAAAAAATGACGAAATGACAAAAACGATGGGTTATAGCCCATGTTTTTTGAAATTTTGGAAAAAAAAGTTATCCTCGTTTCTCATCATTTTGGATTATGGGCTATAGCCCATATCGTACGGCATACTATAGCGCGCCGTTTTTCATCATTTTTGAGGATTTGAAAAAAATGACAAAATGACAAAAACGATGGGTTATAGCCCATGTTTTTTGAAATTTTGAAAAAAAAAGTTAGCCTCGTTTCTCATCATTTTAGACCGTGGGCTATAGCCCATATCGTACGGCATACTATAGCGCGCAGTTTTTCATCATTTTTGAAGATTTGAAAAAAATTGACGAAATGACAAAAACGATGGGTTATAGCCCATGTTTTTTGAAATTTTGAAAAAAAAAGTTAGCCTCGTTTCTCATCATTTTGGACCATGGGCTATAGCCCATATCGTACGGCATACTATAGCGCGCCGTTTTTCATCATTTTTGAGGATTTGAAAAAAATGACGAAATGACAAAAACGATGGGTTATAGCCCATGTTTTTTGAAATTTTGAAAAAAAAAGTTAGCCTCGTTTCTCATCATTTTGGACCGTGGGCTATAGCCCATATCGTACGGCATACTATAGCGCGCAGTTTTTCATCATTTTTGAGGATTTGAAAAAAATTACGAATTGACAAAAACGATGGGTTATAGCCCATGTTTTTTGAAATTTTGAAAAAAAAAGTTAGCCTCGTTTCTCATCATTTTGGACCGTGGGCTATAGCCCATATCGTACGGCATACTATAGCGCGCAGTTTTTCATCATTTTTGAAGATTTAAAAAAAATGACGAAATGACAAAAACGATGGGTTATAGCCCATGTTTTTTGAAATTTTGAAAAAAAAAGTTAGCCTCGTTTCTCATCATTTTGGACCGTGGGCTATAGCCCATATCGTACGGCATACTATAGCGCGCAGTTTTTCATCATTTTTGAAGATTTGAAAAAAATGACGAAATGACAAAAACGATGGGTTATAGCCCATGTTTTTTGAAATTTTGAAAAAGAAATTAGCCTCGTTTCTCATCATTTTGGACCATGGGCTATAGCCCATATCGTACGGCATACTATAGCGCGCCGTTTTTCATCATTTATGAGGATTTGAAAAAAATGACGAATTGACAAAAACGATGGGTTATAGCCCATGTTTTTTGAAATTTTGAAAAAAAAAGTTAGCCTCGTTTCTTATCATTTTGGACCGTGGGCTATAGCCCATATCGTACGGCATACTATAGCGCGCCGTTTTTCATCATTTTTGAGGATTTGAAAAAAATGACGAAATGACAAAAACGATGGGTTATAGCCCATGTTTTTTGAAATTTTGAAAAAAAAAGTTAGCCTCGTTTCTCATCATTTTGGACCATGGGCTATAGCCCATATCGTACGGCATACTATAGCGCGCCGTTTTTCATCATTTTTGAGGATTTGAAAAAAATGACGAAATGACAAAAACGATGGGTTATAGCCCATGTTTTTTGAAATTTTGAAAAAAAAAGTTAGCCTCGTTTCTCATCATTTTGGACCGTGGGCTATAGCCCATATCGTACGGCATACTATAGCGCGCAGTTTTTCATCATTTTTGAGGATTTGAAAAAAATGACGAATTGACAAAAACGATGGGTTATAGCCCATGTTTTTTGAAATTTTGAAAAAAAAAGTTAGCCTCGTTTCTCATCATTTTGGACCGTGGGCTATAGCCCATATCGTACGGCATACTATAGCGCGCAGTTTTTCATCATTTTTGAAGATTTAAAAAAAATGACGAAATGACAAAAACGATGGGTTATAGCCCATGTTTTTTGAAATTTTGGAAAAAAAAGTTATCCTCGTTTCTCATCATTTTGGATTATGGGCTATAGCCCATATCGTACGGCATACTATAGCGCGCCGTTTTTCATCATTTTTGAGGATTTGAAAAAAATGACGAATTGACAAAAACGATGGGTTATAGCCCATGTTTTTTGAAATTTTGAAAAAAAAAAGTTAGCCTCGTTTCTCATCATTTTGGACCGTGGGCTATAGCCCATATCGTACGGCATACTATAGCGCGCAGTTTTTCATCATTTTTGAAGATTTGAAAAAAATGACGAAATGACAAAAACGATGGGTTATAGCCCATGTTTTTCGAAATTTTGAAAAAAAAATTAGCCTCGTTTCTCATCATTTTGGACCATGGGCTATAGCCCATATCGTACGGCATACTATAGCGCGCCGTTTTTCATCATTTATGAGGATTTGAAAAAAATGACGAATTGACAAAAACGATGGGTTATAGCCCATGTTTTTTGAAATTTTGAAAAAAAAAGTTAGCCTCGTTTCTTATCATTTTGGACCGTGGGCTATAGCCCATATCGTACGGCATACTATAGCGCGCCGTTTTTCATCATTTTTGAGGATTTGAAAAAAATGACGAAATGACAAAAACGATGGGTTATAGCCCATATTTTTTGAAATTTTGAAAAAAAAAGTTAGCCTCGTTTCTCATCATTTTGGACCGTGGGCTATAGCCCATATCGTACGGCATACTATAGCGCGCAGTTTTTCATCATTTTTGAGGATTTGAAAAAAATGACGAAATGACAAAAACGATGGGTTATAGCCCATGTTTTTTGAAATTTTGAAAAAAAAAGTTAGCCTCGTTTCTCATCATTTTGGACCGTGGGCTATAGCCCATATCGTACGGCATACTATAGCGCGCAGTTTTTCATCATTTTTGAGGATTTGAAAAAAATGACGAATTGACAAAAACGATGGGTTATAGCCCATGTTTTTTGAAATTTTGAAAAAAAAAAGTTAGCCTCGTTTCTCATCATTTTGGACCGTGGGCTATAGCCCATATCGTACGGCATACTATAGCGCGCAGTTTTTCATCATTTTTGAAGATTTGAAAAAAATGACGAAATGACAAAAACGATGGGTTATAGCCCATGTTTTTTGAAATTTTGAAAAAAAAATTAGCCTCGTTTCTCATCATTTTGGACCATGGGCTATAGCCCATATCGTACGGCATACTATAGCGCGCCGTTTTTCATCATTTTTGAGGATTTGAAAAAAATGACGAAATGACAAAAACGATGGGTTATAGCCCATGTTTTTTGAAATTTTGAAAAAAAAAGTTAGCCTCGTTTCTCATCATTTTGGACCGTGGGCTATAGCCCATATCGTACGGCATACTATAGCGCGCAGTTTTTCATCATTTTTGAGGATTTGAAAAAAATGACGAAATGACAAAAACGATGGGTTATAGCCCATGTTTTTTGAAATTTTGAAAAAAAAAGTTAGCCTCGTTTCTCATCATTTTGGACCATGGGCTATAGCCCATATCGTACGGCATACTATAGCGCGCCGTTTTTCATCATTTTTGAGGATTTGAAAAAAATGACGAAATGACAAAAACGATGGGTTATAGCCCATGTTTTTTGAAATTTTGAAAAAAAAAAGTTAGCCTCGTTTCTCATCATTTTGGACCGTGGGCTATAGCCCATATCGTACGGCATACTATAGCGCGCAGTTTTTCATCATTTTTGAAGATTTGAAAAAAATGACGAAATGACAAAAACGATGGGTTATAGCCCATGTTTTTTGAAATTTTGAAAAAAAAATTAGCCTCGTTTCTCATCATTTTGGACCATGGGCTATAGCCCATATCGTACGGCATACTATAGCGCGCCGTTTTTCATCATTTTTGAGGATTTGAAAAAAATGACGAAATGACAAAAACGATGGGTTATAGCCCATGTTTTTTGAAATTTTGAAAAAAAAAGTTAGCCTCGTTTCTCATCATTTTGGACCGTGGGCTATAGCCCATATCGTACGGCATACTATAGCGCGCAGTTTTTCATCATTTTTGAGGATTTGAAAAAAATGACGAAATGACAAAAACGATGGGTTATAGCCCATGTTTTTTGAAATTTTGAAAAAAAAAGTTAGCCTCGTTTCTCATCATTTTGGACCATGGGCTATAGCCCATATCGTACGGCATACTATAGCGCGCCGTTTTTCATCATTTTTGAGGATTTGAAAAAAATGACGAAATGACAAAAACGATGGGTTATAGCCCATGTTTTTTGAAATTTTGAAAAAAAAAGTTAGCCTCGTTTCTCATCATTTTGGACCGTGGGCTATAGCCCATATCGTACGGCATACTATAGCGCGCCGTTTTTCATCATTTATGAGGATTTGAAAAAAATGACGAATTGACAAAAACGATGGGTTATAGCCCATGTTTTTTGAAATTTTGAAAAAAAAAGTTAGCCTCGTTTCTCATCATTTTGGACCGTGGGCTAAAGCCCATATCGTACGGCATACTATAGCGCGCAGTTTTTCATCATTTTTGAAGATTTGAAAAAAATGACGAAATGACAAAAACGATGGGTTATAGCCCATATTTTTTGAAATTTTGAAAAAAAAAGTGAGCCTCGTTTCTCATCATTTTGGACCATGGGCTATAGCCCATATCGTACGGCATACTATAGCGCGCCGTTTTTCATCATTTTTGAGGATTTGAAAAAAATGACGAAATGACAAAAACGATGGGTTATAGCCCATGTTTTTTGAAATTTTGAAAAAAAAAGTTAGCCTCGTTTCTCATCATTTTGGACCATGGGCTATAGCCCATATCGTACGGCATACTATAGCGCGCCTTTTTCATCATTTTTGAGGATTTGAAAAAAATGACGAAATGACAAAAACGATGGGTTATAGCCCATGTTTTTTGAAATTTTGAAAAAAAAAAGTTAGCCTCGTTTCTCATCATTTTGGACCGTGGGCTATAGCCCATATCGTACGGCATACTATAGCGCGCAGTTTTTCATCATTTTTGAAGATTTGAAAAAAATGACGAAATGACAAAAACGATGGGTTATAGCCCATGTTTTTTGAAATTTTGGAAAAAAAAGTTATCCTCGTTTCTCATCATTTTGGATTATGGGCTATAGCCCATATCGTATGGCATACTATAGCGCGCAGTTTTTCATCATTTTTGAAGATTTGAAAAAATGACGAAATGACAAAAACGATGGGTTATAGCCCATGTTTTTTGAAATTTTGAAAAAAAAAGTTAGCCTCGTTTCTCATCATTTTGGACCGTGGGCTATAGCCCATATCGTATGGCATACTATAGCGCGCAGTTTTTCATCATTTTTGAAGATTTGAAAAAAATTACGAAATGACAAAAACGATGGGTTATAGCCCATGTTTTTTGAAATTTTGAAAAAAAAAGTTAGCCTCGTTTCTCATCATTTTGGACCGTGGGCTATAGCCCATATCGTACGGCATACTATAGCGCGCAGTTTTTCATCATTTTTGAAGATTTAAAAAAAATGACGAAATGACAAAAACGATGGGTTATAGCCCATGTTTTTTGAAATTTTGGAAAAAAAAGTTATCCTCGTTTCTCATCATTTTGGATTATAGCCCATATCGTACGGCATACTATAGCGCGCAGTTTTTCATCATTTTTGAAGATTTGAAAAAAATGACGAAATGACAAAAACGATGGGTTATAGCCCATGTTTTTTGAAATTTTGAAAAAAAAAGTTAGCCTCGTTTCTCATCATTTTGGACCGTGGGCTATAGCCCATATCGTACGGCATACTATAGCGCGCAGTTTTTCATCATTTTTGAAGATTTGAAAAAAATGACGAAATGACAAAAACGATGGGTTATAGCCCATGTTTTTTGAAAAAAAAAGTTATCCTCGTTTCTCATCATTTTGGACCATGGGCTATAGCCCATATCGTACGGCATACTATAGCGCGCCGTTTTTCATCATTTTTGAAAAAAATCCGCAATTTCCACAATTACAATTTCCGCAATTCGACAACGATGGGTTATAGCCCATGTTTTTTGAAAAAAAAAAGTTATGCTCGTTTCTCATCATTTTGGACCGTGGACTATAGCCCATATCGTACGGCATACTATAGCGCGCACAATGAGCAGAAAATGAACCATGTAAATACAACAAATTGAGGGCACCGCAGGGAGTTGAACCCCATTCTGGTAAACCAGGAGTACCACACCAGTGCCATAGTTTTGTTTTATAATTTACAGGTCCAAAATCAGTCATTAGTTTAAATTTTGCTAAATATGTTTAACTTACTCTTGCCGACCTCCTGCGGCAAGATAATAAAAAGATAAATAAAAAAATAAAAAGAAGACTCACACCACAAATACATTAAGGAAAACTCCTCAGACATAAACTAAGACATTTATTTTGTCATGCTCATAAAGTGCTGCAAAGTGCTACAAGTGAAAAGTGCAGCAGAAAACGTTGACACTTTTGGTTGTTGAAAAACAGCTTCTAACCATTATTTGACACTTTGGTTGTTGAGAAACAGCTCCTAAAACATTATTTTACACTTTTGGTTATTGAGAAACAGCTCCTAAAACATTATTTTACACTTTTGGTTGTTGAAAAACAGCTTCTAACCATTATTTGACACTTTGGTTGTTGAGAAACAGCTCCTAAAACATTATTTTACACTTTTGGTTATTGAGAAACAGCTCCTAAAACATTATTTGACACTTTTGGTTGTTGAAAAACAGCTTCTAACCATTATTTGACACTTTGGTTGTTGAGAAACAGCTCCTAAAACATTATTTTACACTTTTGGTTATTGAGAAACAGCTCCTAAAACATTATTTGACACTTTTGGTTGTTGAAAAACAGCTTCTAACCATTATTTGACACTTTGGTTGTTGAGAAACAGCTCCTAAAACATTATTTTACACTTTTGGTTATTATTATTGGTGATTATTATTATTTTGGGAGACAAATTTTTTTGGGAGGCAAATTATTTTGGGAGGCAAATTATTTTGGCAAATTATTTTGGGAGGCAAATTATTTTAGGCAAATTATTTTGGGAGGCAAATTATTTTGGGAGGCAAATTATTTTGGGAGGCAAATTATTTTGGCAAATTATTTTGGGAGGCAAATTATTTTGGCAAATTATTTTGGGAGGCAAATTATTTTGGGAGGCAAATTATTTTGGCAAATTATTTTGGGAGGCAAATTATTTTGGGAGGCAAATTATTTTGGCAAATTTTTTTGGGAGGCAAATTATTTTGGGAGGCAAATTATTTTGGGAGGCAAATTATTTTGGCAAATTATTTTGGGAGGCAAATTATTTTGGCAAATTATTTTGGGAGGCAAATTATTTTGGCAAATTATTTTGGGAGGCAAATTATTTTGGCAAATTATTTTGGGAGGCAAATTATTTTGGGAGGCAAATTATTTTGGGAGGCAAATTATTTTGGGAGGCAAATTATTTTGGGAGGCAAATTATTTTGGCAAATTATTTTGGGAGGCAAATTATTTTGGGAGGCAAATTATTTTGGCAAATTATTTTACACTTTTGGTTATTGAGAAACAGCTCCTAAAACATTATTTGACACTTTTGGTTGTTGAGAAACAGCTCCTAAAACATTATTTGACACTTTTGGTTGTTGAAAAATAGCTTCTAACCATTATTTGACACTTTGGTTGTTGAGAAACAGCTCCTAAAACATTATTTTACACTTTTGGTTATTGAGAAACAGCTCCTAAAACATTATTTGACACTTTTGGTTGTTGAAAAACAGCTTCTAACCATTATTTGACACTTTGGTTGTTGAGAAACAGCTCCTAAAACATTATTTGACACTTTTGGTTATTGAGAAACAGCTCCTAAAACATTATTTGACACTTTTGGTTGTTGAAAAACAGCTTCTAACCATTATTTGACACTTTGGTTGTTGAGAAACAGCTCCTAAAACATTATTTTACACTTTTGGTTATTGAGAAACAGCTCCTAAAACATTATTTGACACTTTTGGTTGTTGAAAAACAGCTTCTAACCATTATTTGACACTTTGGTTGTTGAGAAACAGCTCCTAAAACATTATTTTACACTTTTGGTTATTGAGAAACAGCTCCTAAAACATTATTTGACACTTTTGGTTGTTGAAAAACAGCTTCTAACCATTATTTGACACTTTGGTTGTTGAGAAACAGCTCCTAAAACATTATTTTACACTTTTGGTTATTGAGAAACAGCTCCTAAAACATTATTTGACACTTTTAGTTGTTGAAAAACAGCTTCTAACCATTATTTGACACTTTGGTTGTTGAGAAACAGCTCCTAAAACATTATTTTACACTTTTGGTTATTGAGAAACAGCTCCTAAAACATTATTTGACACTTTTGGTTGTTGAAAAACAGCTTCTAACCATTATTTGACACTTTGGTTGTTGAGAAACAGCTCCTAAAACATTATTTTACACTTTTGGTTATTGAGAAACAGCTCCTAAAACATTATTTGACACTTTTGGTTGTTGAAAAACAGCTTCTAACCATTATTTGACACTTTGGTTGTTGAGAAACAGCTCCTAAAACATTATTTTACACTTTTGGTTATTGAGAAACAGCTCCTAAAACATTATTTTACACTTTTGGTTATTATTATTGGTGATTATTATTATTTTGGGAGGCAAATTATTTTGGCAAATTATTTTGGGAGGCAAATTATTTTGGCAAATTATTTTGGGAGGCAAATTATTTTGGGAGGCAAATTATTTTGGCAAATTATTTTGGGAGGCAAATTATTTTGGCAAATTATTTTGGGAGGCAAATTATTTTGGGAGGCAAATTATTTTGGCAAATTTTTTTGGGAGGCAAATTATTTTGGGAGGCAAATTATTTTGGGAGGCAAATTATTTTGGCAAATTATTTTGGGAGGCAAATTATTTTGGCAAATTATTTTGGGAGGCAAATTATTTTGGCAAATTATTTTGGGAGGCAAATTATTTTGGCAAATTTTTTTGGGAGGCAAATTATTTTGTGAGGCAAATTATTTTGGCAAATTTGTGAGGCAAATTATTTTGGCAAATTATTGAGGCAAATTATTTTGGAAGGCAAATTATTTTGGGAGGCAAATTATTTTGGGAGGCAAATTATTTTGGCAAATTATTTTGGGAGGCAAATTATTTTGGGAGGCAAATTATTTTGGCAAATTATTTTGGGAGGCAAATTATTTTGGCAAATTATTTTGGGAGGCAAATTATTTTGGCAAATTATTTTGGGAGGCAAATTATTTTGGGAGGCAAATTATTTTGGGAGGCAAATTATTTTGGGAGGCAAATTATTTTGGCAAATTATTTTGGGAGGCAAATTATTTTGGCAAATTATTTTGGGAGGCAAATTATTTTGGGAGGCAAATTATTTTGGGAGGCAAATTATTTTGGCAAATTATTTTGGGAGGCAAATTATTTTGGCAAATTATTTTGGGAGGCAAATTATTTTGGGAGGCAAATTATTTTGGGAGGCAAATTATTTTGGGAGGCAAATTATTTTGGCAAATTATTTTGGGAGGCAAATTATTTTGGCAAATTATTTTGGGAGGCAAATTATTTTGGCAAATTATTTTGGGAGGCAAATTATTTTGGCAAATTATTTTGGGAGGCAAATTATTTTGGCAAATTATTTTGGCAAATTATTTTGGGAGGCAAATTATTTTGGGAGGCAAATTATTTTACACTTTTGGTTATTGAGAAACAGCTCCTAAAACATTATTTGACACTTTTGGTTGTTGAAAAACAGCTTCTAACCATTATTTGACACTTTGGTTGTTGAGAAACAGCTCCTAAAACATTATTTTACACTTTTGGTTATTGAGAAACAGCTCCTAAAACATTATTTGACACTTTTGGTTGTTGAAAAACAGCTTCTAACTATTATTTGACACTTTGGTTGTTGAGAAACAGCTCCTAAAACATTATTTTACACTTTTGGTTATTGAGAAACAGCTCCTAAACCATTATTTGACACTTTGGTTGTTGAGAAACAGCTCCTAAAACATTATTTTACACTTTTGGTTATTGAGAAACAGCTCCTAAAACATTATTTGACACTTTTGGTTGTTGAAAAACAGCTTCTAACCATTATTTGACACTTTGGTTGTTGAGAAACAGCTCCTAAAACATTATTTTACACTTTTGGTTATTGAGAAACAGCTCCTAAAACATTATTTGACACTTTTGGTTGTTGAAAAACAGCTTCTAACCATTCTTTGACACTTTGGTTGTTGAGAAACAGCTCCTAAAACATTATTTTACACTTTTGGTTATTGAGAAACAGCTCCTAAAACATTATTTGACACTTTTGGTTGTTGAAAAACAGCTTCTAACCATTATTTGACACTTTGGTTGTTGAGAAACAGCTCCTAAAACATTATTTTACACTTTTGGTTATTGAGAAACAGCTCCTAAAACATTATTTGACACTTTTGGTTGTTGAAAAACAGCTTCTAACCATTATTTGACACTTTGGTTGTTGAGAAACAGCTCCTAAAACATTATTTTACACTTTTGGTTGTTGAGAAACAGCTCCTAAAACATTATTTGACACTTTTGGTTGTTGAAAAACAGCTTCTAACCATTATTTGACACTTTGGTTGTTGAGAAACAGCTCCTAAAACATTATTTTACACTTTTGGTTATTGAGAAACAGCTCCTAAAACATTATTTTACACTTTTGGTTGTTGAGAAACAGCTCCTAAAACATTATTTGACAATTTTGGTTGTTGAAAAACAGCTTCTAACCATTATTTGACACTTTGGTTGTTGAGAAACAGCTCCTAAAACATTATTTTACACTTTTGGTTGTTGAGAAACAGCTCCTAAAACATTATTTGACACTTTTGGTTGTTGAAAAACAGCTTCTAACCATTATTTGACACTTTGGTTGTTGAGAAACAGCTCCTAAAACATTATTTTACACTTTTGGTTATTGAGAAACAGCTCCTAAAACATTATTTGACACTTTTGGTTGTTGAAAAACAGCTTCTAACCATTATTTGACACTTTGGTTGTTGAGAAACAGCTCCTAAAACATTATTTTACACTTTTGGTTGTTGAAAAACAGCTTCTAACCATTATTTGACACTTTGGTTGTGGAGAAACAGCTCCTAAAACATTATTTTACACTTTTGGTTATTGAGAAACAGCTCCTAAAACATTATTTGACACTTTTGGTTGTTGAAAAACAGCTTCTAACCATTATTTGACACTTTGGTTGTGGAGAAACAGCTCCTAAAACATTATTTTACACTTTTGGTTATTGAGAAACAGCTCCTAAAACATTATTTGACACTTTTGGTTGTTGAAAAACAGCTTCTAACCATTATTTGACACTTTGGTTGTTGAAAAACAGCTTCTAACCATTATTTGACACTTTGGTTGTTGAGAAACAGCTCCTAAAACATTATTTTACACTTTTGGTTATTATTATTGGTGATTATTATTATTTTGGGAGGCAAATTATTTTGGCAAATTATTTTGGGAGGCAAATTATTTTGGCAAATTATTTTGGGAGGCAAATTATTTTGGCAAATTATTTTGGCAAATTATTTTGGGAGGCAAATTATTTTGGCAAATTATTTTGGGAGGCAAATTATTTTGGCAAATTATTTTGGGAGGCAAATTATTTTGGGAGGCAAATTATTTTGGCAAATTATTTTGGGAGGCAAATTATTTTGGCAAATTATTTTGGGAGGCAAATTATTTTGGCAAATTATTTTGGGAGGCAAATTATTTTGGGAGGCAAATTATTTTGGGAGGCAAATTATTTTGGGAGGCAAATTATTTTGGCAAATTATTTTGGGAGGCAAATTATTTTGGCAAATTATTTTGGGAGGCAAATTATTTTGGGAGGCAAATTATTTTGGGAGGCAAATTATTTTGGGAGGCAAATTATTTTGGCAAATTATTTTGGGAGGCAAATTATTTTGGCAAATTATTTTGGGAGGCAAATTATTTTGGGAGGCAAATTATTTTGGGAGGCAAATTATTTTGGGAGGCAAATTATTTTGGCAAATTATTTTGGGAGGCAAATTATTTTGGCAAATTATTTTGGGAGGCAAATTATTTTGGCAAATTATTTTGGGAGGCAAATTATTTTGGCAAATTATTTTGGGAGGCAAATTATTTTGGCAAATTATTTTGGCAAATTATTTTGGGAGGCAAATTATTTTGGGAGGCAAATTATTTTACACTTTTGGTTATTGAGAAACAGCTCCTAAAACATTATTTGACACTTTTGGTTGTTGAAAAACAGCTTCTAACCATTATTTGACACTTTGGTTGTTGAGAAACAGCTCCTAAAACATTATTTTACACTTTTGGTTATTGAGAAACAGCTCCTAAAACATTATTTGACACTTTTGGTTGTTGAAAAACAGCTTCTAACTATTATTTGACACTTTGGTTGTTGAGAAACAGCTCCTAAAACATTATTTTACACTTTTGGTTATTGAGAAACAGCTCCTAAACCATTATTTGACACTTTGGTTGTTGAGAAACAGCTCCTAAAACATTATTTTACACTTTTGGTTATTGAGAAACAGCTCCTAAAACATTATTTGACACTTTTGGTTGTTGAAAAACAGCTTCTAACCATTATTTGACACTTTGGTTGTTGAGAAACAGCTCCTAAAACATTATTTTACACTTTTGGTTATTGAGAAACAGCTCCTAAAACATTATTTGACACTTTTGGTTGTTGAAAAACAGCTTCTAACCATTCTTTGACACTTTGGTTGTTGAGAAACAGCTCCTAAAACATTATTTTACACTTTTGGTTATTGAGAAACAGCTCCTAAAACATTATTTGACACTTTTGGTTGTTGAAAAACAGCTTCTAACCATTATTTGACACTTTGGTTGTTGAGAAACAGCTCCTAAAACATTATTTTACACTTTTGGTTATTGAGAAACAGCTCCTAAAACATTATTTGACACTTTTGGTTGTTGAAAAACAGCTTCTAACCATTATTTGACACTTTGGTTGTTGAGAAACAGCTCCTAAAACATTATTTTACACTTTTGGTTGTTGAGAAACAGCTCCTAAAACATTATTTGACACTTTTGGTTGTTGAAAAACAGCTTCTAACCATTATTTGACACTTTGGTTGTTGAGAAACAGCTCCTAAAACATTATTTTACACTTTTGGTTATTGAGAAACAGCTCCTAAAACATTATTTTACACTTTTGGTTGTTGAGAAACAGCTCCTAAAACATTATTTGACAATTTTGGTTGTTGAAAAACAGCTTCTAACCATTATTTGACACTTTGGTTGTTGAGAAACAGCTCCTAAAACATTATTTTACACTTTTGGTTGTTGAGAAACAGCTCCTAAAACATTATTTGACACTTTTGGTTGTTGAAAAACAGCTTCTAACCATTATTTGACACTTTGGTTGTTGAGAAACAGCTCCTAAAACATTATTTTACACTTTTGGTTATTGAGAAACAGCTCCTAAAACATTATTTGACACTTTTGGTTGTTGAAAAACAGCTTCTAACCATTATTTGACACTTTGGTTGTTGAGAAACAGCTCCTAAAACATTATTTTACACTTTTGGTTGTTGAAAAACAGCTTCTAACCATTATTTGACACTTTGGTTGTGGAGAAACAGCTCCTAAAACATTATTTTACACTTTTGGTTATTGAGAAACAGCTCCTAAAACATTATTTGACACTTTTGGTTGTTGAAAAACAGCTTCTAACCATTATTTGACACTTTGGTTGTGGAGAAACAGCTCCTAAAACATTATTTTACACTTTTGGTTATTGAGAAACAGCTCCTAAAACATTATTTGACACTTTTGGTTGTTGAAAAACAGCTTCTAACCATTATTTGACACTTTGGTTGTTGAAAAACAGCTTCTAACCATTATTTGACACTTTGGTTGTTGAGAAACAGCTCCTAAAACATTATTTTACACTTTTGGTTATTATTATTGGTGATTATTATTATTTTGGGAGGCAAATTATTTTGGCAAATTATTTTGGGAGGCAAATTATTTTGGCAAATTATTTTGGGAGGCAAATTATTTTGGCAAATTATTTTGGCAAATTATTTTGGGAGGCAAATTATTTTGGCAAATTATTTTGGGAGGCAAATTATTTTGGCAAATTATTTTGGGAGGCAAATTATTTTGGCAAAGTATTTTGGGAGGCAAATTATTTTGGCAAATTATTTTGGGAGGCAAATCATTTTGGCAAATTATTTTGGGAGGCAAATTATTTTGGCAAATTATTTTGGGAGGCAAATTATTTTGGCAAATTATTTTGGCAAATTATTTTGGGAGGCAAATTATTTTGGGAGGCAAATTATTTTGCGAGGCAAATTATTTTGGGAGGCAAATTATTTTGCGAGGCAAATTATTTTGGGAGGCAAATTATTTTGGGAGGCAAATTATTTTGGGAGGCAAATTATTTTGGCAAATTATTTTGGGAGGCAAATTATTTTGGCAAATTATTTTGGGAGGCAAATTATTTTGGCAAATTATTTTGGCAAATTATTTTGGGAGGCAAATTATTTTGGCAAATTATTTTGGGAGGCAAATTATTTTGGCAGGCAAATTATTTTGGAAAATTATTTTGGGAGGCAAATTATTTTGGGAGGCAAATTATTTTGGGAGGCAAATTATTTTGGCAAATTATTTTGGGAGGCAAATTATTTTGGCAAATTTTTTTGGGAGGCAAATTATTTTGGGAGGCAAATTATTTTGGGAGGCAAATTATTTTGGGAGGCAAATTATTTTGGGAGGCAAATTATTTTGGCAAATTATTTTGGGAGGCAAATTATTTTGGCAAATTATTTTGGGAGGCAAATTATTTTGGCAAAGTATTTTGGGAGGCAAATTATTTTGGCAAATTATTTTGGGAGGCAAATCATTTTGGCAAATTATTTTGGGAGGCAAATTATTTTGGGAGGCAAATTATTTTGGGAGGCAAATTATTTTGGCAAATTATTTTGGGAGGCAAATTATTTTGGGAGGCAAATTATTTTGGCAAATTATTTTGGGAGGCAAATTATTTTGGCAAATTATTTTGGGAGGCAAATCATTTTGGCAAATTATTTTGGGAGGCAAATTATTTTGGCAAATTATTTTGGGAGGCAAATTATTTTGGCAAATTGTTTTGGGAGGCAAATTATTTTGGCAAATTATTTTACACTTTTGGTTGTTGAGAAACAGCTCCTAAAACATTATTTTACACTTTTGGTTGTTGAAAAACAGCTTCTAACCATTATTTGACACTTTGGTTGTTGAAAAACAGCTTCTAACCATTATTTGACACTTTGGTTGTTGAGAAACAGCTCCTAAAACATTATTTTACACTTTTGGTTATTATTATTGGTGATTATTATTATTTTGGGAGGCAAATTATTTTGGCAAATTATTTTGGGAGGCAAATTATTTTGGCAAATTATTTTGGGAGGCAAATTATTTTGGCAGGCAAATTATTTTGGAAAATTATTTTGGGAGGCAAATTATTTTGGCAAATTATTTTGGGAGGCAAATTATTTTGGCAAATTATTTTGGGAGGCAAATTATTTTGGCAAATTATTTTGGGAGGCAAATTATTTTGGCAAATTATTTTGGGAGGCAAATTATTTTGGCAAATTATTTTGGGAGGCAAATTATTTTGGCAAATTTTTTTGGGAGGCAAATTATTTTGGCAAATTATTTTGGCAAATTATTTTGGGAGGCAAATTATTTTGGGAGGCAAATTATTTTGGGAGGCAAATTATTTTGGGAGGCAAATTATTTTGGGAGGCAAATTATTTTGGGAGGCAAATTATTTTGGCAAATTATTTTGGGAGGCAAATTATTTTGGCAAATTATTTTGGGAGGCAAATCATTTTGGCAAATTATTTTGGGAGGCAAATCATTTTGGCAAATTATTTTGGGAGGCAAATTATTTTGGCAAATTATTTTGGGAGGCAAATTATTTCGGGAGGCAAATTATTTTGGCAAATTATTTTGGGAGGCAAATTATTTTGGCAAATTATTTTGGGAGGCAAATTATTTTGGCAAAGTATTTTGGGAGGCAAATTATTTTGGCAAATTATTTTGGGAGGCAAATCATTTTGGCAAATTATTTTGGGAGGCAAATCATTTTGGCAAATTATTTTGGGAGGCAAATTATTTTGGCAAATTATTTTGGGAGGCAAATTATTTTGGCAAATTATTTTGGGAGGCAAATTATTTTGCGAGGCAAATTATTTTGGGAGGCAAATTATTTTGCGAGGCAAATTATTTTGGGAGGCAAATTATTTTGCGAGGCAAATTATTTTGGGAGGCAAATTATTTTGGCAAATTTTTTTGGGAGGCAAATTATTTTGGCAAATTATTTTGGGAGGCAAATTATTTTGGCAAATTATTTTGGGAGGCAAATTATTTTGGGAGGCAAATTATTTTGGCAAATTATTTTGGGAGGCAAATTATTTTGCGAGGCAAATTATTTTGGGAGGCAAATTATTTTGGCAAATTATTTTGGGAGGCAAATTATTTTGGCAAATTATTTTGGGAGGCAAATCATTTTGGCAAATTATTTTGGGAGGCAAATTATTTTGGGAGGCAAATTATTTTGGCAAATTATTTTGGGAGGCAAATTATTTCGGGAGGCAAATTATTTTGGCAAATTATTTTGGGAGGCAAATTATTTTGGCAAATTATTTTGGGAGGCAAATTATTTTGGCAAAGTATTTTGGGAGGCAAATCATTTTGGCAAATTATTTTGGGAGGCAAATCATTTTGGCAAATTATTTTGGGAGGCAAATTATTTTGGCAAATTATTTTGGGAGGCAAATTATTTTGGCAAATTATTTTGGGAGGCAAATTATTTTGGCAAATTATTTTGGGAGGCAAATTATTTTGCGAGGCAAATTATTTTGGGAGGCAAATTATTTTGCGAGGCAAATTATTTTGGGAGGCAAATTATTTTGGCAAATCTTTTTGGGAGGCAAATTATTTTGGCAAATTATTTTGGGAGGCAAATTATTTTGGCAAATTATTTTGGGAGGCAAATTATTTTGGGAGGCAAATTATTTTGGCAAATTATTTTGGGAGGCAAATTATTTTGCGAGGCAAATTATTTTGGGAGGCAAATTATTTTGGCAAATTATTTTGGGAGGCAAATTATTTTGGCAAATTATTTTGGGAGGCAAATCATTTTGGCAAATTATTTTGGGAGGCAAATTATTTTGGCAAATTATTTTGGGAGGCAAATTATTTTGGCAAATTATTTTGGGAGGCAAATTATTTCGGGAGGCAAATTATTTTGGCAAATTATTTTGGGAGGCAAATTATTTTGGCAAATTATTTTGGGAGGCAAATTATTTTGGCAAAGTATTTTGGGAGGCAAATTATTTTGGCAAATTATTTTGGGAGGCAAATCATTTTGGCAAATTATTTTGGGAGGCAAATTATTTTGGCAAATTATTTTGGGAGGCAAATTATTTTGGCAAATTATTTTGGGAGGCAAATTATTTTGCGAGGCAAATTATTTTGGGAGGCAAATTATTTTGCGAGGCAAATTATTTTGGGAGGCAAATTATTTTGGCAAATTGTTTTGGGAGGCAAATTATTTTGGCAAATTATTTTACACTTTTGGTTGTTGAGAAACAGCTACTAAAACATTATTTGACACTTTTGGTTGTTGAAAAACAGCTTCTAACCATTATTTGACACTTTGGTTGTTGAAAAACAGCTTCTAACCATTATTTGACACTTTGAATGTTGAGAAACAGCTCCTAAAACATTATTTGACACTTTTGGTTGTTGAAAAACAGCTTCTAACCATTATTTGACACTTTGGTTGTTGAGAAACAGCTCCTAAAACATTATTTTACACTTTTGGTTATTATTATTGGTGATTATTATTATTTTGGGAGGCAAATTATTTTGGCAAATTATTTTGGGAGGCAAATTATTTTGGCAAATTATTTTGGGAGGCAAATTATTTTGGGAGGCAAATTATTTTGGGAGGCAAATTATTTTGCGAGGCAAATTATTTTGGGAGGCAAATTATTTTGGGAGGCAAATTATTTTGGCAAATTTTTTTGGGAGGCAAATTATTTTGGGAGGCAAATTATTTTGGGAGGCAAATTATTTTGGGAGGGCAAATTATTTTGGGAGGCAAATTATTTTGGGAGGCAAATTATTTTGGGAGGCAAATTATTTTGGGAGGCAAATTATTTTGGCAAATTATTTTGGCAAATTATTTTGGGAGGCAAATTATTTTGGCAAATTATTTTGGGAGGCAAATTATTTTGGCAAATTATTTTGGAAGGCAAATTATTTTGGCAGGCAAATTATTTTGGAAAATTATTTTGGGAGGCAAATTATTTTGGGAGGCAAATTATTTTGGGAGGCAAATTTTTTTGGCAAATTATTTCGGGAGGCAAATTATTTTGGCAAATTATTTCGGGAGGCAAATTATTTTGGCAAATTATTTTGGGAGGCAAATTATTTTGGCAAATTATTTTGGGAGGCAAATTATTTTGGCAAAGTATTTTGGGAGGCAAATCATTTTGGCAAATTATTTTGGGAGGCAAATCATTTTGGCAAATTATTTTGGGAGGCAAATTATTTTGGCAAATTATTTTGGGAGGCAAATTATTTTGGCAAATTATTTTGGGAGGCAAATTATTTTGGCAAATTATTTTGGGAGGCAAATTATTTTGCGAGGCAAATTATTTTGGGAGGCAAATTATTTTGCGAGGCAAATTATTTTGGGAGGCAAATTATTTTGGCAAATCTTTTTGGGAGGCAAATTATTTTGGCAAATTATTTTGGGAGGCAAATTATTTTGGCAAATTATTTTGGGAGGCAAATTATTTTGGGAGGCAAATTATTTTGGCAAATTATTTTGGGAGGCAAATTATTTTGCGAGGCAAATTATTTTGGGAGGCAAATTATTTTGGCAAATTATTTTGGGAGGCAAATTATTTTGGCAAATTATTTTGGGAGGCAAATCATTTTGGCAAATTATTTTGGGAGGCAAATTATTTTGGCAAATTATTTTGGGAGGCAAATTATTTTGGCAAATTATTTTGGGAGGCAAATTATTTCGGGAGGCAAATTATTTTGGCAAATTATTTTGGGAGGCAAATTATTTTGGCAAATTATTTTGGGAGGCAAATTATTTTGGCAAAGTATTTTGGGAGGCAAATTATTTTGGCAAATTATTTTGGGAGGCAAATCATTTTGGCAAATTATTTTGGGAGGCAAATTATTTTGGCAAATTATTTTGGGAGGCAAATTATTTTGGCAAATTATTTTGGGAGGCAAATTATTTTGGCAAATTATTTTGGGAGGCAAATTATTTTGCGAGGCAAATTATTTTGGGAGGCAAATTATTTTGCGAGGCAAATTATTTTGGGAGGCAAATTATTTTGGCAAATTGTTTTGGGAGGCAAATTATTTTGGCAAATTATTTTACACTTTTGGTTGTTGAGAAACAGCTACTAAAACATTATTTGACACTTTTGGTTGTTGAAAAACAGCTTCTAACCATTATTTGACACTTTGGTTGTTGAAAAACAGCTTCTAACCATTATTTGACACTTTGAATGTTGAGAAACAGCTCCTAAAACATTATTTGACACTTTTGGTTGTTGAAAAACAGCTTCTAACCATTATTTGACACTTTGGTTGTTGAGAAACAGCTCCTAAAACATTATTTTACACTTTTGGTTATTATTATTGGTGATTATTATTATTTTGGGAGGCAAATTATTTTGGGAGGCAAATTATTTTGGGAGGCAAATTATTTTGGGAGGCAAATTATTTTGGGAGGCAAATTATTTTGCGAGGCAAATTATTTTGGGAGGCAAATTATTTTGGCAAATTTTTTTGGGAGGCAAATTATTTTGGGAGGCAAATTATTTTGGGAGGCAAATTATTTTGGGAGGGCAAATTATTTTGGGAGGCAAATTATTTTGGGAGGCAAATTATTTTGGGAGGCAAATTATTTTGGGAGGCAAATTATTTTGGCAAATTATTTTGGCAAATTATTTTGGCAAATTATTTTGGCAAATTATTTTGGCAAATTATTTTGGGAGGCAAATTATTTTGGCAAATTATTTTGGGAGGCAAATTATTTTGGCAAATTATTTTGGAAGGCAAATTATTTTGGCAGGCAAATTATTTTGGAAAATTATTTTGGGAGGCAAATTATTTTGGGAGGCAAATTATTTTGGGAGGCAAATTTTTTTGGCAAATTATTTTGGGAGGCAAATTATTTTGGCAAATTTTTTTGGGAGGCAAATTATTTTGGCAAATTATTTTGGGAGGCAAATTATTTTGGGAGGCAAATTATTTTGGGAGGCAAATTATTTTGGCAAATTATTTTGGGAGGCAAATTATTTTGGGAGGCAAATTATTTTGGCAAATTATTTTGGGAGGCAAATTATTTTGGCAAAGTATTTTGGGAGGCAAATTATTTTGGCAAATTATTTTGGGAGGCAAATCATTTTGGCAAATTATTTTGGGAGGCAAATTATTTTGGCAAATTATTTTGGGAGGCAAATTATTTTGGCAAATTATTTTGGGAGGCAAATTATTTTGGCAAATTATTTTGGGAGGCAAATTATTTCGGGAGGCAAATTATTTTGGCAAATTATTTTGGGAGGCAAATTATTTTGGCAAATTATTTTGGGAGGCAAATTATTTTGGCAAAGTATTTTGGGAGGCAAATCATTTTGGCAAATTATTTTGGGAGGCAAATCATTTTGGCAAATTATTTTGGGAGGCAAATTATTTTGGCAAATTATTTTGGGAGGCAAATTATTTTGGGAGGCAAATTATTTTGGGAGGCAAATTATTTTGGGAGGCAAATTATTTTGGGAGGCAAATTATTTTGCGAGGCAAATTATTTTGGGAGGCAAATTATTTTGGCAAATTTTTTTGGGAGGCAAATTATTTTGGGAGGCAAATTATTTTGGCAAATTATTTTGGGAGGCAAATTATTTTGGCAAATTATTTTGGGAGGCAAATTATTTTGGCAGGCAAATTATTTTGGAAAATTATTTTGGGAGGCAAATTATTTTGGGAGGCAAATTATTTTGGGAGGCAAATTATTTTGGCAAATTATTTTGGGAGGCAAATTATTTTGGCAAATTTTTTTGGGAGGCAAATTATTTTGGCAAATTATTTTGGGAGGCAAATTATTTTGGCAAATTATTTTGGGAGGCAAATTATTTTGGGAGGCAAATTATTTTGGCAAATTATTTTGGGAGGCAAATTATTTTGGCAAATTATTTTGGGAGGCAAATTATTTTGGCAAAGTATTTTGGGAGGCAAATTATTTTGGCAAATTATTTTGGGAGGCAAATCATTTTGGCAAATTATTTTGGGAGGCAAATTATTTTGGGAGGCAAATTATTTTGGCAAATTATTTTACACTTTTGGTTGTTGAGAAACAGCTCCTAAAACATTATTTTACACTTTTGGTTGTTGAGAAACAGCTACTAAAACATTATTTGACACTTTTGGTTGTTGAGAAACAGCTTCTAACCATTATTTGACACTTTGGTTGTTGAGAAACAGCTCCTAAAACATTATTTTACACTTTTGGTTATTGAGAAACAGCTCCTAAAACATTATTTGACACTTTTGGTTGTTGAAAAACAGCTTCTAACCATTATTTGACACTTTGGTTGTTGAGAAACAGCTCCTAAAACATTATTTTACACTTTTGGTTATTGAGAAACAGCTCCTAAAACATTATTTGACACTTTTGGTTGTTGAAAAACAGCTTCTAACCATTATTTGACACTTTGGTTGTTGAGAAACAGCTCCTAAAACATTATTTTACACTTTTGGTTGTTGAGAAACAGCTCCTAAAACATTATTTGACACTTTTGGTTGTTGAAAAACAGCTTCTAACCATTATTTGACACTTTGGTTGTTGAGAAACAGCTCCTAAAACATTATTTTACACTTTTGGTTATTGAGAAACAGCTCCTAAAACATTATTTTACACTTTTGGTTGTTGAGAAACAGCTCCTAAAACATTATTTGACAATTTTGGTTGTTGAAAAACAGCTTCTAACCATTATTTGACACTTTGGTTGTTGAGAAACAGCTCCTAAAACATTATTTTACACTTTTGGTTATTGAGAAACAGCTCCTAAAACATTATTTGACACTTTTGGTTGTTGAAAAACAGCTTCTAACCATTATTTGACACTTTGGTTGTTGAGAAACAGCTCCTAAAACATTATTTTACACTTTTGGTTATTGAGAAACAGCTCCTAAAACATTATTTGACACTTTTGGTTGTTGAAAAACAGCTTCTAACCATTATTTGACACTTTGGTTGTTGAGAAACAGCTCCTAAAACATTATTTTACACTTTTGGTTATTGAGAAACAGCTCCTAAAACATTATTTGACACTTTTGGTTGTTGAAAAACAGCTTCTAACCATTATTTGACACTTTGGTTGTTGAGAAACAGCTCCTAAAACATTATTTGACACTTTTGGTTGTTGAAAAACAGCTTCTAACCATTATTTGACACTTTGGTTGTTGAGAAACAGCTCCTAAAACATTATTTTACACTTTTGGTTATTGAGAAACAGCTCCTAAAACATTATTTTACACTTTTGGTTGTTGAGAAACAGCTCCTAAAACATTATTTGACAATTTTGGTTGTTGAAAAACAGCTTCTAACCATTATTTGACACTTTGGTTGTTGAGAAACAGCTCCTAAAACATTATTTTACACTTTTGGTTATTGAGAAACAGCTCCTAAAACATTATTTGACACTTTTGGTTGTTGAAAAACAGCTTCTAACCATTATTTGACACTTTGGTTGTTGAGAAACAGCTCCTAAAACATTATTTTACACTTTTGGTTGTTGAGAAACAGCTACTAAAACATTATTTGACACTTTTGGTTGTTGAAAAACAGCTTCTAACCATTATTTGACACTTTGGTTGTTGAGAAACAGCTCCTAAAACATTATTTTACACTTTTGGTTATTGAGAAACAGCTCCTAAAACATTATTTGACACTTTTGGTTGTTGAAAAACAGCTTCTAACCATTATTTGACACTTTGGTTGTTGAGAAACAGCTCCTAAAACATTATTTTACACTTTTGGTTGTTGAGAAACAATTTACAATTTACAATTTAGGCATTTAGCAGACGCTCTTAATCCAGAGCGACTTACATTAAGCAAGAACAAAAGCATGGGAATACATCACATAAAGACATTTATCATGAAACATGCGTAGCTAAGAAAGTAACAGTGGAATATCTATAATGAAACTATACATATAAGCTATACATCTATACTACTATGCTACACATATGTACTATGACGTGCTATGACAACAGCTCCTAAAACATTATTTGACACTTTTGGTTGTTGAAAAACAGCTTCTAACCATTATTTGACACTTTGGTTGTTGAGAAACAGCTCCTAAAACATTATTTTACACTTTTGGTTATTGAGAAACAGCTCCTAAAACATTATTTGACACTTTTGGTTGTTGAAAAACAGCTTCTAACCATTATTTGACACTTTGGTTGTTGAGAAACAGCTCCTAAAACATTATTTTACACTTTTGGTTATTGAGAAACAGCTCCTAAAACATTATTTGACACTTTTGGTTGTTGAGAAACAGCTCCTAAAACATTATTTGACACTTTTGGTTGTTGAAAAACAGCTTCTAACCATTATTTGACACTTTGGTTGTTGAGAAACAGCTCCTAAAACATTATTTTACACTTTTGGTTGTTGAGAAACAGCTCCTAAAACATTATTTGACACTTTTGGTTGTTGAAAAACAGCTTCTAACCATTATTTGACACTTTGGTTGTTGAGAAACAGCTCCTAAAACATTATTTTACACTTTTGGTTATTGAGAAACAGCTCCTAAAACATTATTTGACACTTTTGGTTGTTGAAAAACAGCTTCTAACCATTATTTGACACTTTGGTTGTTGAGAAACAGCTCCTAAAACATTATTTTACACTTTTGGTTATTGAGAAACAGCTCCTAAAACATTATTTGACACTTTTGGTTGTTGAAAAACAGCTTCTAACCATTATTTGACACTTTGGTTGTGGAGAAACAGCTCCTAAAACATTATTTTACACTTTTGGTTATTGAGAAACAGCTCCTAAAACATTATTTGACACTTTTGGTTGTTGAAAAACAGCTTCTAACCATTATTTGACACTTTGGTTGTTGAAAAACAGCTTCTAACCATTATTTGACACTTTGGTTGTTGAGAAACAGCTCCTAAAACATTATTTTACACTTTTGGTTATTATTATTGGTGATTATTATTATTTTGGGAGGCAAATTATTTTGGCAAATTATTTTGGGAGGCAAATTATTTTGGCAAATTATTTTGGGAGGCAAATTATTTTGGGAGGCAAATTATTTTGGCAGGCAAATTATTTTGGAAAATTATTTTGGGAGGCAAATTATTTTGGCAAATTATTTTGGGAGGCAAATTATTTTGGCAAATTATTTTGGGAGGCAAATTATTTTGGCAAATTTTTTTGGGAGGCAAATTATTTTGGGAGGCAAATTATTTTGGCAAATTATTTTGGGAGGCAAATTATTTTGGGAGGCAAATTATTTTGGCAAATTATTTTGGGAGGCAAATTATTTTGGCAAATTTTTTTGGGAGGCAAATTATTTTGGCAAATTATTTTGGGAGGCAAAATATTTTGGCAAATTATTTTGGGAGGCAAATTATTTTGGCAAATCATTTTGGCAAATTATTTTGGGAGGCAAATCATTTTGGCAAATTATTTTGGGAGGCAAATCATTTTGGCAAATTATTTTGGGAGGCAAATTATTTTGGCAAATTATTTTGGGAGGCAAATTATTTTGGCAAATTATTTTGGGAGGCAAATTATTTTGGCAAATTATTTTGGGAGGCAAATTATTTTGGCAAATTATTTTGGGAGGCAAATTATTTCGGGAGGCAAATTATTTTGGCAAATTATTTTGGGAGGCAAATTATTTTGGGAGGCAAATTATTTTGGCAAATTATTTTGGGAGGCAAATTATTTTGGCAAAGTATTTTGGGAGGCAAATCATTTTGGCAAATTATTTTGGGAGGCAAATCATTTTGGCAAATTATTTTGGGAGGCAAATTATTTTGGCAAATTATTTTGGGAGGCAAATTATTTTGGCAAATTATTTTGGGAGGCAAATTATTTTGGCAAATTATTTTGGGAGGCAAATTATTTTGGGAGGCAAATTATTTTGCGAGGCAAATTATTTTGGGAGGCAAATTATTTTGGCAAATTATTTTGGGAGGCAAATTATTTTGGGAGGCAAATTATTTTGGCAAATTATTTTGGGAGGCAAATTATTTTGGCAAATTATTTTGGGAGGCAAATTATTTTGGGAGGCAAATTATTTTGGCAAATTATTTTGGGAGGCAAATTATTTTGGCAAATTATTTTGGGAGGCAAATTATTTTGGGAGGCAAATTATTTTGGCAAATTATTTTGGGAGGCAAATTATTTTGGCAGGCAAATTATTTTGGAAAATTATTTTGGGAGGCAAATTATTTTGGGAGGCAAATTATTTTGGGAGGCAAATTATTTTGGGAGGCAAATTATTTTGGCAAATTATTTTGGGAGGCAAATTATTTTGGCAAATTTTTTTGGGAGGCAAATTATTTTGGGAGGCAAATTATTTTGGGAGGCAAATTATTTTGGCAAATTATTTTGGGAGGCAAATTATTTTGGGAGGCAAATTATTTTGGCAAATTATTTTGGGAGGCAAATTATTTTGGCAAATTATTTTGGGAGGCAAATTATTTTGGCAAATTATTTTGGGAGGCAAATTATTTTGGCAAAGTATTTTGGGAGGCAAATTATTTTGGCAAAGTATTTTGGGAGGCAAATTATTTTGGCAAATTATTTTGGGAGGCAAATTATTTTGGCAAATTATTTTGGGAGGCAAATTATTTTGGGAGGCAAATTATTTTGGCAAATTATTTTACACTTTTGGTTGTTGAGAAACAGCTCCTAAAACATTATTTTACACTTTTGGTTGTTGAGAAACAGCTACTAAAACATTATTTGACACTTTTGGTTGTTGAAAAACAGCTTCTAACCATTATTTGACACTTTGGTTGTTGAGAAACAGCTCCTAAAACATTATTTTACACTTTTGGTTATTGAGAAACAGCTCCTAAAACATTATTTGACACTTTTGGTTGTTGAAAAACAGCTTCTAACCATTATTTGACACTTTGGTTGTTGAGAAACAGCTCCTAAAACATTATTTTACACTTTTGGTTATTGAGAAACAGCTCCTAAAACATTATTTGACACTTTTGGTTGTTGAAAAACAGCTTCTAACCATTATTTGACACTTTGGTTGTTGAGAAACAGCTCCTAAAACATTATTTTACACTTTTGGTTGTTGAGAAACAGCTCCTAAAACATTATTTGACACTTTTGGTTGTTGAAAAACAGCTTCTAACCATTATTTGACACTTTGGTTGTTGAGAAACAGCTCCTAAAACATTATTTTACACTTTTGGTTATTGAGAAACAGCTCCTAAAACATTATTTTACACTTTTGGTTGTTGAGAAACAGCTCCTAAAACATTATTTGACAATTTTGGTTGTTGAAAAACAGCTTCTAACCATTATTTGACACTTTGGTTGTTGAGAAACAGCTCCTAAAACATTATTTTACACTTTTGGTTGTTGAGAAACAGCTCCTAAAACATTATTTGACACTTTTGGTTGTTGAAAAACAGCTTCTAACCATTATTTGACACTTTGGTTGTTGAGAAACAGCTCCTAAAACATTATTTTACACTTTTGGTTATTGAGAAACAGCTCCTAAAACATTATTTTACACTTTTGGTTGTTGAGAAACAGCTCCTAAAACATTATTTGACAATTTTGGTTGTTGAAAAACAGCTTCTAACCATTATTTGACACTTTGGTTGTTGAGAAACAGCTCCTAAAACATTATTTTACACTTTTGGTTATTGAGAAACAGCTCCTAAAACATTATTTGACACTTTTGGTTGTTGAAAAACAGCTTCTAACCATTATTTGACACTTTGGTTGTTGAGAAACAGCTCCTAAAACATTATTTTACACTTTTGGTTGTTGAGAAACAGCTACTAAAACATTATTTGACACTTTTGGTTGTTGAAAAACAGCTTCTAACCATTATTTGACACTTTGGTTGTTGAGAAACAGCTCCTAAAACATTATTTTACACTTTTGGTTATTGAGAAACAGCTCCTAAAACATTATTTGACACTTTTGGTTGTTGAAAAACAGCTTCTAACCATTATTTGACACTTTGGTTGTTGAGAAACAGCTCCTAAAACATTATTTTACACTTTTGGTTGTTGAGAAACAGCTCCTAAAACATTATTTGACACTTTTGGTTGTTGAAAAACAGCTTCTAACCATTATTTGACACTTTGGTTGTTGAGAAACAGCTCCTAAAACATTATTTTACACTTTTGGTTATTATTATTGGTGATTATTATTATTTTGGGAGGCAAATTATTTTGGCAAATTATTTTGGGAGGCAAATTATTTTGGCAAATTATTTTGGGAGGCAAATTATTTTGGGAGGCAAATTATTTTGGCAGGCAAATTATTTTGGAATTTTGGGAGGCAAATTATTTTGGCAAATTATTTTGGGAGGCAAATTATTTTGGCAAATTATTTTGGGAGGCAAATTATTTTGGCAAATTTTTTTGGGAGGCAAATTATTTTGGGAGGCAAATTATTTTGGCAAATTATTTTGGGAGGCAAATTATTTTGGGAGGCAAATTATTTTGGCAAATTATTTTGGGAGGCAAATTATTTTGGCAAATTATTTTGGGAGGCAAATTATTTTGGCAAATTATTTTGGGAGGCAAATTATTTTGGCAAATTTTTTTGGGAGGCAAATTATTTTGGGAGGCAAATTATTTTGGGAGGCAAATTATTTTGGCAAATTATTTTGGGAGGCAAATTATTTTGGCAAATTATTTTGGGAGGCAAATTATTTTGGCAAATTATTTTGGCAAATTATTTTGGGAGGCAAATTATTTTGGCAAATTATTTTGGGAGGCAAATTATTTTGGGAGGCAAATTATTTTGGCAAATTATTTTGGGAGGCAAATTATTTTGGGAGGCAAATTATTTTGGCAAATTTTTTTGGGAGGCAAATTATTTTGGCAAATTTTTTTGGGAGGCAAATTATTTTGGCAAATTTTTTTGGGAGGCAAATTATTTTGGCAAATTATTTTGGGAGGCAAAATATTTTGGCAAATTATTTTGGGAGGCAAATTATTTTGGCAAATTATTTTGGGAGGCAAATTATTTTGGCAAATTATTTTGGGAGGCAAATTATTTTGGCAAATTATTTTGGGAGGCAAATTATGTTGGCAAATTATTTTGGGAGGCAAATTATTTTGGCAAATTATTTTGGGAGGCAAATCATTTTGGCAAATTATTTTGGGAGGCAAATCATTTTGGCAAATTATTTTGGGAGGCAAATTATTTTGGCAAATTATTTTTGGAGGCAAATTATTTTGGCAAATTATTTTGGGAGGCAAATTATTTCGGGAGGCAAATTATTTTGGCAAATTATTTTGGGAGGCAAATTATTTTGGCAAATTATTTTGGGAGGCAAATTATTTTGGCCAAGTATTTTGGGAGGCAAATTATTTTGGCAAATTATTTTGGGAGGCAAATCATTTTGGCAAATTATTTTGGGAGGCAAATTATTTTGGCAAATTATTTTGGGAGGCAAATTATTTTGGCAAATTATTTTGGCAAATTATTTTGGGAGGCAAATTATTTTGGGAGGCAAATTATTTTGCGAGGCAAATTATTTTGGGAGGCAAATTATTTTGGGAGGCAAATTATTTTGGCAAATTTTTTTGGGAGGCAAATTATTTTGGGAGGCAAATTATTTTGGGAGGCAAATTATTTTGGGAGGCAAATTATTTTGGGAGGCAAATTATTTTGGCAAATTATTTTGGGAGGCAAATTATTTTGGGAGGCAAATTATTTTGGCAAATTATTTTACACTTTTGGTTGTTGAGAAACAGCTCCTAAAACATTATTTTACACTTTTGGTTGTTGAGAAACAGCTACTAAAACATTATTTGACACTTTTGGTTGTTGAAAAACAGCTTCTAACCATTATTTGACACTTTGGTTGTTGAGAAACAGCTCCTAAAACATTATTTTACACTTTTGGTTATTGAGAAACAGCTCCCAAAACATTATTTGACACTTTTGGTTGTTGAGAAACAGCTCCTAAAACATTATTTGACACTTTTGGTTGTTGAAAAACAGCTTCTAACCATTATTTGACACTTTGGTTGTTGAGAAACAGCTCCTAAAACATTATTTTACACTTTTGGTTGTTGAGAAACAGCTCCTAAAACATTATTTGACACTTTTGGTTGTTGAAAAACAGCTTCTAACCATTATTTGACACTTTGGTTGTTGAGAAACAGCTCCTAAAACATTATTTTACACTTTTGGTTATTGAGAAACAGCTCCTAAAACATTATTTGACACTTTTGGTTGTTGAAAAACAGCTTCTAACCATTATTTGACACTTTGGTTGTTGAGAAACAGCTCCTAAAACATTATTTTACACTTTTGGTTATTGAGAAACAGCTCCTAAAACATTATTTGACACTTTTGGTTGTTGAAAAACAGCTTCTAACCATTATTTGACACTTTGGTTGTGGAGAAACAGCTCCTAAAACATTATTTTACACTTTTGGTTATTGAGAAACAGCTCCTAAAACATTATTTGACACTTTTGGTTGTTGAAAAACAGCTTCTAACCATTATTTGACACTTTGGTTGTTGAAAAACAGCTTCTAACCATTATTTGACACTTTGGTTGTTGAGAAACAGCTCCTAAAACATTATTTTACACTTTTGGTTATTATTATTGGTGATTATTATTATTTTGGGAGGCAAATTATTTTGGGAGGCAAATTATTTTGGGAGGCAAATTATTTTGGCAGGCAAATTATTTTGGAAATTTATTTTGGGAGGCAAATTATTTTGGCAAATTATTTTGGGAGGCAAATTATTTTGGCAAATTATTTTGGCAAATTTTTTTGGGAGGCAAATTATTTTGGGAGGCAAATTATTTTGGCAAATTATTTTGGGAGGCAAATTATTTTGGCAAATTATTTTGGGAGGCAAATTATTTTGGCAAATTTTTTTGGGAGGCAAATTATTTTGGCAAATTATTTTGGGAGGCAAATTATTTTGGCAAATTATTTTGGGAGGCAAATTATTTTGGCAAATTATTTTGGGAGGCAAATTATTTTGGCAAATTTTTTTGGGAGGCAAATTATTTTGGGAGGCAAATTATTTTGGGAGGCAAATTATTTTGGCAAATTATTTTGGGAGGCAAATTATTTTGGCAAATTATTTTGGGAGGCAAATTATTTTGGCAAATTATTTTGGCAAATTATTTTGGGAGGCAAATTATTTTGGCAAATTATTTTGGGAGGCAAATTATTTTGGGAGGCAAATTATTTTGGCAAATTATTTTGGGAGGCAAATTATTTTGGGAGGCAAATTATTTTGGCAAATTTTTTTGGGAGGCAAATTATTTTGGCAAATTTTTTTGGGAGGCAAATTATTTTGGCAAATTTTTTTGGGAGGCAAATTATTTTGGCAAATTATTTTGGGAGGCAAAATATTTTGGCAAATTATTTTGGGAGGCAAATTATTTTGGCAAATTATTTTGGGAGGCAAATTATTTTGGCAAATTATTTTGGGAGGCAAATTATTTTGGCAAATTATTTTGGGAGGCAAATTATGTTGGCAAATTATTTTGGGAGGCAAATTATTTTGGCAAATTATTTTGGGAGGCAAATCATTTTGGCAAATTATTTTGGGAGGCAAATCATTTTGGCAAATTATTTTGGGAGGCAAATTATTTTGGCAAATTATTTTTGGAGGCAAATTATTTTGGCAAATTATTTTGGGAGGCAAATTATTTCGGGAGGCAAATTATTTTGGCAAATTATTTTGGGAGGCAAATTATTTTGGCAAATTATTTTGGGAGGCAAATTATTTTGGCCAAGTATTTTGGGAGGCAAATTATTTTGGCAAATTATTTTGGGAGGCAAATCATTTTGGCAAATTATTTTGGGAGGCAAATTATTTTGGCAAATTATTTTGGGAGGCAAATTATTTTGGCAAATTATTTTGGCAAATTATTTTGGGAGGCAAATTATTTTGGGAGGCAAATTATTTTGCGAGGCAAATTATTTTGGGAGGCAAATTATTTTGGGAGGCAAATTATTTTGGCAAATTTTTTTGGGAGGCAAATTATTTTGGGAGGCAAATTATTTTGGGAGGCAAATTATTTTGGGAGGCAAATTATTTTGGGAGGCAAATTATTTTGGCAAATTATTTTGGGAGGCAAATTATTTTGGGAGGCAAATTATTTTGGCAAATTATTTTACACTTTTGGTTGTTGAGAAACAGCTCCTAAAACATTATTTTACACTTTTGGTTGTTGAGAAACAGCTACTAAAACATTATTTGACACTTTTGGTTGTTGAAAAACAGCTTCTAACCATTATTTGACACTTTGGTTGTTGAGAAACAGCTCCTAAAACATTATTTTACACTTTTGGTTATTGAGAAACAGCTCCCAAAACATTATTTGACACTTTTGGTTGTTGAGAAACAGCTCCTAAAACATTATTTGACACTTTTGGTTGTTGAAAAACAGCTTCTAACCATTATTTGACACTTTGGTTGTTGAGAAACAGCTCCTAAAACATTATTTTACACTTTTGGTTGTTGAGAAACAGCTCCTAAAACATTATTTGACACTTTTGGTTGTTGAAAAACAGCTTCTAACCATTATTTGACACTTTGGTTGTTGAGAAACAGCTCCTAAAACATTATTTTACACTTTTGGTTATTGAGAAACAGCTCCTAAAACATTATTTGACACTTTTGGTTGTTGAAAAACAGCTTCTAACCATTATTTGACACTTTGGTTGTTGAGAAACAGCTCCTAAAACATTATTTTACACTTTTGGTTATTGAGAAACAGCTCCTAAAACATTATTTGACACTTTTGGTTGTTGAAAAACAGCTTCTAACCATTATTTGACACTTTGGTTGTGGAGAAACAGCTCCTAAAACATTATTTTACACTTTTGGTTATTGAGAAACAGCTCCTAAAACATTATTTGACACTTTTGGTTGTTGAAAAACAGCTTCTAACCATTATTTGACACTTTGGTTGTTGAAAAACAGCTTCTAACCATTATTTGACACTTTGGTTGTTGAGAAACAGCTCCTAAAACATTATTTTACACTTTTGGTTATTATTATTGGTGATTATTATTATTTTGGGAGGCAAATTATTTTGGGAGGCAAATTATTTTGGGAGGCAAATTATTTTGGCAGGCAAATTATTTTGGAAATTTATTTTGGGAGGCAAATTATTTTGGCAAATTATTTTGGGAGGCAAATTATTTTGGCAAATTATTTTGGCAAATTTTTTTGGGAGGCAAATTATTTTGGGAGGCAAATTATTTTGGCAAATTATTTTGGGAGGCAAATTATTTTGGCAAATTATTTTGGGAGGCAAATTATTTTGGCAAATTTTTTTGGGAGGCAAATTATTTTGGCAAATTATTTTGGGAGGCAAATTATTTTGGGAGGCAAAATATTTTGGCAAATTATTTTGGGAGGCAAATTATTTTGGGAGGCAAATTATTTTGGCAAATTATTTTGGGAGGCAAATTATTTTGGGAGGCAAATTATTTTGGCAAATTATTTTGGGAGGCAAATTATTTTGGCAAATTATTTTGGGAGGCAAATTATTTTGGCAAATTATTTTGGGAGGCAAATTATTTTGGCAAATTATTTTGGGAGGCAAATCATTTTGGCAAATTATTTTGGGAGGCAAATTATTTTGGCAAATTATTTTGGGAGGCAAATTATTTTGGCAAATTATTTTGGGAGGCAAATTATTTTGGCAAATTATTTTGGCAAATTATTTTGGGAGGCAAATTATTTTGGCAAATTATTTTGGGAGGCAAATTATTTTGGCAAATTATTTTGGGAGGCAAATTATTTTGGCAAAGTATTTTGGGAGGCAAATTATTTTGGCAAATTATTTTGGGAGGCAAATCATTTTGGCAAATTATTTTGGGAGGCAAATTATTTTGGCAAATTATTTTGGGAGGCAAATTATTTTGGCAAATTATTTTGGGAGGCAAATTATTTTGGGAGGCAAATTATTTTGGCAAATTATTTTGGGAGGCAAATTATTTTGCGAGGCAAATTATTTTGGGAGGCAAATTATTTTGCGAGGCAAATTATTTTGGGAGGCAAATTATTTTGGCAAATTATTTTGGGAGGCAAATTATTTTGGCAAATTATTTTGGGAGGCAAATTATTTTGGGAGGCAAATTATTTTGGCAAATTATTTTGGGAGGCAAATTATTTTGGCAAATTATTTTGGGAGGCAAATTATTTTGGCAAATTATTTTGGGAGGCAAATTATTTTGGCAGGCAAATTATTTTGGAAAATTATTTTGGGAGGCAAATTATTTTGGGAGGCAAATTATTTTGGGAGGCAAATTATTTTGGCAAATTATTTTGGGAGGCAAATTATTTTGGCAAATTTTTTTGGGAGGCAAATTATTTTGGGAGGCAAATTATTTTGGGAGGCAAATTATTTTGGGAGGCAAATTATTTTGGGAGGCAAATTATTTTGGCAAATTATTTTGGGAGGCAAATTATTTTGGCAAATTATTTTGGGAGGCAAATTATTTTGGCAAAGTATTTTGGGAGGCAAATTATTTTGGCAAATTATTTTGGGAGGCAAATCATTTTGGCAAATTATTTTGGGAGGCAAATTATTTTGGGAGGCAAATTATTTTGGGAGGCAAATTATTTTGGCAAATTATTTTGGGAGGCAAATTATTTTGGCAAATTATTTTGGGAGGCAAATTATTTTGGCAAATTATTTTGGGAGGCAAATTATTTTGGCAAATTATTTTGGGAGGCAAATTATTTTGGCAAATTGTTTTGGGAGGCAAATTATTTTGGCAAATTATTTTACACTTTTGGTTGTTGAGAAACAGCTCCTAAAACATTATTTTACACTTTTGGTTGTTGAAAAACAGCTTCTAACCATTATTTGACACTTTGGTTGTTGAAAAACAGCTTCTAACCATTATTTGACACTTTGGTTGTTGAGAAACAGCTCCTAAAACATTATTTTACACTTTTGGTTATTATTATTGGTGATTATTATTATTTTGGGAGGCAAATTATTTTGGCAAATTATTTTGGGAGGCAAATTATTTTGGCAAATTATTTTGGGAGGCAAATTATTTTGGCAGGCAAATTATTTTGGAAAATTATTTTGGGAGGCAAATTATTTTGGCAAATTATTTTGGGAGGCAAATTATTTTGGCAAATTATTTTGGGAGGCAAATTATTTTGGCAAATTTTTTTGGGAGGCAAATTATTTTGGGAGGCAAATTATTTTGGCAAATTATTTTGGGAGGCAAATTATTTTGGGAGGCAAATTATTTTGGCAAATTATTTTGGGAGGCAAATTATTTTGGCAAATTTTTTTGGGAGGCAAATTATTTTGGCAAATTATTTTGGCAAATTATTTTGGGAGGCAAATTATTTTGGGAGGCAAATTATTTTGGGAGGCAAATTATTTTGGCAAATTATTTTGGGAGGCAAATTATTTTGGCAAATTATTTTGGGAGGCAAATTATTTTGGCAAATTATTTTGGGAGGCAAATTATTTTGGCAAATTATTTTGGGAGGCAAATCATTTTGGCAAATTATTTTGGGAGGCAAATTATTTTGGCAAATTATTTTGGGAGGCAAATTATTTTGGCAAATTATTTTGGGAGGCAAATTATTTCGGGAGGCAAATTATTTTGGCAAATTATTTTGGGAGGCAAATTATTTTGGCAAATTATTTTGGGAGGCAAATTATTTTGGCAAAGTATTTTGGGAGGCAAATTATTTTGGCAAATTATTTTGGGAGGCAAATCATTTTGGCAAATTATTTTGGGAGGCAAATTATTTTGGCAAATTATTTTGGGAGGCAAATTATTTTGGCAAATTATTTTGGCAAATTATTTTGGGAGGCAAATTATTTTGCGAGGCAAATTATTTTGGGAGGCAAATTATTTTGCGAGGCAAATTATTTTGGGAGGCAAATTATTTTGGCAAATTTTTTTGGGAGGCAAATTATTTTGGCAAATTATTTTGGGAGGCAAATTATTTTGGCAAATTATTTTGGGAGGCAAATTATTTTGGCAAATTATTTTGGGAGGCAAATTATTTTGGCAAATTATTTTGGGAGGCAAATTATTTCGGGAGGCAAATTATTTTGGCAAATTATTTTGGGAGGCAAATTATTTTGGCAAATTATTTTGGGAGGCAAATTATTTTGGCAAAGTATTTTGGGAGGCAAATTATTTTGGCAAATTATTTTGGGAGGCAAATCATTTTGGCAAATTATTTTGGGAGGCAAATTATTTTGGCAAATTATTTTGGGAGGCAAATTATTTTGGCAAATTATTTTGGCAAATTATTTTGGGAGGCAAATTATTTTGCGAGGCAAATTATTTTGGGAGGCAAATTATTTTGCGAGGCAAATTATTTTGGGAGGCAAATTATTTTGGCAAATTTTTTTGGGAGGCAAATTATTTTGGCAAATTATTTTGGGAGGCAAATTATTTTGGCAAATTATTTTGGGAGGCAAATTATTTTGGGAGGCAAATTATTTTGGCAAATTATTTTGCGAGGCAAATTATTTTGGGAGGCAAATTATTTTGGCAAATTATTTTGGGAGGCAAATTATTTTGGCAAATTATTTTGGGAGGCAAATCATTTTGGCAAATTATTTTGGGAGGCAAATTATTTTGGCAAATTATTTTGGGAGGCAAATTATTTTGGCAAATTATTTTGGGAGGCAAATTATTTCGGGAGGCAAATTATTTTGGCAAATTATTTTGGGAGGCAAATTATTTTGGCAAATTATTTTGGGAGGCAAATTATTTTGGCAAAGTATTTTGGGAGGCAAATCATTTTGGCAAATTATTTTGGGAGGCAAATCATTTTGGCAAATTATTTTGGGAGGCAAATTATTTTGGCAAATTATTTTGGGAGGCAAATTATTTTGGCAAATTATTTTGGGAGGCAAATTATTTTGCGAGGCAAATTATTTTGGGAGGCAAATTATTTTGCGAGGCAAATTATTTTGGCAAATTTTTTTGGGAGGCAAATTATTTTGGGAGGCAAATTATTTTGGCAAATTATTTTGGGAGGCAAATTATTTTGGGAGGCAAATTATTTTGGCAAATTATTTTGGGAGGCAAATTATTTTGCGAGGCAAATTATTTTGGGAGGCAAATTATTTTGGCAAATTATTTTGGGAGGCAAATTATTTTGGCAAATTATTTTGGGAGGCAAATCATTTTGGCAAATTATTTTGGGAGGCAAATTATTTTGGCAAATTATTTTGGGAGGCAAATTATTTTGGCAAATTATTTTGGGAGGCAAATTATTTCGGGAGGCAAATTATTTTGGCAAATTATTTTGGGAGGCAAATTATTTTGGCAAATTATTTTGGGAGGCAAATTATTTTGGCAAAGTATTTTGGGAGGCAAATTATTTTGGCAAATTATTTTGGGAGGCAAATCATTTTGGCAAATTATTTTGGGAGGCAAATTATTTTGGCAAATTATTTTGGGAGGCAAATTATTTTGGCAAATTATTTTGGGAGGCAAATTATTTTGGCAAATTATTTTGGGAGGCAAATTATTTTGCGAGGCAAATTATTTTGGGAGGCAAATTATTTTGCGAGGCAAATTATTTTGGGAGGCAAATTATTTTGGCAAATTGTTTTGGGAGGCAAATTATTTTGGCAAATTATTTTACACTTTTGGTTGTTGAGAAACAGCTACTAAAACATTATTTGACACTTTTGGTTGTTGAAAAACAGCTTCTAACCATTATTTGACACTTTGGTTGTTGAAAAACAGCTTCTAACCATTATTTGACACTTTGAATGTTGAGAAACAGCTCCTAAAACATTATTTGACACTTTTGGTTGTTGAAAAACAGCTTCTAACCATTATTTGACACTTTGGTTGTTGAGAAACAGCTCCTAAAACATTATTTTACACTTTTGGTTATTATTATTGGTGATTATTATTATTTTGGGAGGCAAATTATTTTGGCAAATTATTTTGGGAGGCAAATTATTTTGGGAGGCAAATTATTTTGGGAGGCAAATTATTTTGGGAGGCAAATTATTTTGGGAGGCAAATTATTTTGCGAGGCAAATTATTTTGGGAGGCAAATTATTTTGGGAGGCAAATTATTTTGGCAAATTTTTTTGGGAGGCAAATTATTTTGGGAGGCAAATTATTTTGGGAGGGCAAATTATTTTGGGAGGCAAATTATTTTGGGAGGCAAATTATTTTGGGAGGCAAATTATTTTGGCAAATTATTTTGGCAAATTATTTTGGGAGGCAAATTATTTTGGCAAATTATTTTGGGAGGCAAATTATTTTGGCAAATTATTTTGGAAGGCAAATTATTTTGGCAGGCAAATTATTTTGGAAAATTATTTTGGGAGGCAAATTATTTTGGGAGGCAAATTTTTTTGGCAAATTATTTTGGGAGGCAAATTATTTTGGGAGGCAAATTATTTTGGCAAATTTTTTTGGGAGGCAAATTATTTTGGGAAATTATTTTGGGAGGCAAATTATTTTGGCAAATTATTTTGGGAGGCAAATTATTTTGGGAGGCAAATTATTTTGGCAAATTATTTTGGGAGGCAAATTATTTTGGGAGGCAAATTATTTTGGGAGGCAAATTATTTTGGCAAATTATTTTGGGAGGCAAATTATTTTGGCAAAGTATTTTGGGAGGCAAATTATTTTGGCAAATTATTTTGGGAGGCAAATCATTTTGGCAAATTATTTTGGGAGGCAAATTATTTTGGCAAATTATTTTGGGAGGCAAATTATTTTGGCAAATTATTTTGGGAGGCAAATTATTTCGGGAGGCAAATTATTTTGGGAGGCAAATTATTTCGGGAGGCAAATTATTTTGGCAAATTATTTTGGGAGGCAAATTATTTTGGCAAATTATTTTGGGAGGCAAATTATTTTGGCAAAGTATTTTGGGAGGCAAATTATTTTGGCAAATTATTTTGGGAGGCAAATCATTTTGGCAAATTATTTTGGGAGGCAAATTATTTTGGCAAATTATTTTGGGAGGCAAATTATTTTGGCAAATTATTTTGGGAGGCAAATTATTTTGGGAGGCAAATTATTTTGGGAGGCAAATTATTTTGGGAGGCAAATTATTTTGCGAGGCAAATTATTTTGGGAGGCAAATTATTTTGGCAAATTTTTTTGGGAGGCAAATTATTTTGGGAGGCAAATTATTTTGGCAAATTATTTTGGGAGGCAAATTATTTTGGGAGGCAAATTATTTTGGCAAATTATTTTGGGAGGCAAATTATTTTGCGAGGCAAATTATTTTGGGAGGCAAATTATTTTGGCAAATTTTTTTGGGAGGCAAATTATTTTGGGAGGCAAATTATTTTGGCAAATTATTTTGGGAGGCAAATTATTTTGGCAAATTATTTTGGGAGGCAAATTATTTTGGCAGGCAAATTATTTTGGAAAATTATTTTGGGAGGCAAATTATTTTGGGAGGCAAATTATTTTGGGAGGCAAATTATTTTGGCAAATTATTTTGGGAGGCAAATTATTTTGGCAAATTTTTTTGGGAGGCAAATTATTTTGGCAAATTATTTTGGGAGGCAAATTATTTTGGCAAATTATTTTGGGAGGCAAATTATTTTGGGAGGCAAATTATTTTGGCAAATTATTTTGGGAGGCAAATTATTTTGGCAAATTATTTTGGGAGGCAAATTATTTTGGCAAATTATTTTGGGAGGCAAATTATTTTGGCAAAGTATTTTGGGAGGCAAATTATTTTGGCAAATTATTTTGGGAGGCAAATCATTTTGGCAAATTATTTTGGGAGGCAAATTATTTTGGCAAATTATTTTGGGAGGCAAATTATTTTGGGAGGCAAATTATTTTGGCAAATTATTTTACACTTTTGGTTGTTGAGAAACAGCTCCTAAAACATTATTTTACACTTTTGGTTGTTGAGAAACAGCTACTAAAACATTATTTGACACTTTTGGTTGTTGAAAAACAGCTTCTAACCATTATTTGACACTTTGGTTGTTGAGAAACAGCTCCTAAAACATTATTTTACACTTTTGGTTATTGAGAAACAGCTCCTAAAACATTATTTGACACTTTTGGTTGTTGAAAAACAGCTTCTAACCATTATTTGACACTTTGGTTGTTGAGAAACAGCTCCTAAAACATTATTTTACACTTTTGGTTATTGAGAAACAGCTCCTAAAACATTATTTGACACTTTTGGTTGTTGAAAAACAGCTTCTAACCATTATTTGACACTTTGGTTGTTGAGAAACAGCTCCTAAAACATTATTTTACACTTTTGGTTGTTGAGAAACAGCTCCTAAAACATTATTTGACACTTTTGGTTGTTGAAAAACAGCTTCTAACCATTATTTGACACTTTGGTTGTTGAGAAACAGCTCCTAAAACATTATTTTACACTTTTGGTTATTGAGAAACAGCTCCTAAAACATTATTTTACACTTTTGGTTGTTGAGAAACAGCTCCTAAAACATTATTTGACAATTTTGGTTGTTGAAAAACAGCTTCTAACCATTATTTGACACTTTGGTTGTTGAGAAACAGCTCCTAAAACATTATTTTACACTTTTGGTTATTGAGAAACAGCTCCTAAAACATTATTTGACACTTTTGGTTGTTGAAAAACAGCTTCTAACCATTATTTGACACTTTGGTTGTTGAGAAACAGCTCCTAAAACATTATTTTACACTTTTGGTTATTGAGAAACAGCTCCTAAAACATTATTTGACACTTTTGGTTGTTGAAAAACAGCTTCTAACCATTATTTGACACTTTGGTTGTTGAGAAACAGCTCCTAAAACATTATTTTACACTTTTGGTTATTGAGAAACAGCTCCTAAAACATTATTTGACACTTTTGGTTGTTGAAAAACAGCTTCTAACCATTATTTGACACTTTGGTTGTTGAGAAACAGCTCCTAAAACATTATTTTACACTTTTGGTTGTTGAGAAACAGCTCCTAAAACATTATTTGACACTTTTGGTTGTTGAAAAACAGCTTCTAACCATTATTTGACACTTTGGTTGTTGAGAAACAGCTCCTAAAACATTATTTTACACTTTTGGTTATTGAGAAACAGCTCCTAAAACATTATTTTACACTTTTGGTTGTTGAGAAACAGCTCCTAAAACATTATTTGACAATTTTGGTTGTTGAAAAACAGCTTCTAACCATTATTTGACACTTTGGTTGTTGAGAAACAGCTCCTAAAACATTATTTTACACTTTTGGTTATTGAGAAACAGCTCCTAAAACATTATTTGACACTTTTGGTTGTTGAAAAACAGCTTCTAACCATTATTTGACACTTTGGTTGTTGAGAAACAGCTCCTAAAACATTATTTTACACTTTTGGTTGTTGAGAAACAGCTACTAAAACATTATTTGACACTTTTGGTTGTTGAAAAACAGCTTCTAACCATTATTTGACACTTTGGTTGTTGAGAAACAGCTCCTAAAACATTATTTTACACTTTTGGTTATTGAGAAACAGCTCCTAAAACATTATTTGACACTTTTGGTTGTTGAAAAACAGCTTCTAACCATTATTTGACACTTTGGTTGTTGAGAAACAGCTCCTAAAACATTATTTTACACTTTTGGTTGTTGAGAAACAGCTCCTAAAACATTATTTGACACTTTTGGTTGTTGAAAAACATCTTCTAACCATTATTTGACACTTTGGTTGTTGAGAAACAGCTCCTAAAACATTATTTTACACTTTTGGTTATTGAGAAACAGCTCCTAAAACATTATTTGACACTTTTGGTTGTTGAAAAACAGCTTCTAACCATTATTTGACACTTTGGTTGTTGAGAAACAGCTCCTAAAACATTATTTTACACTTTTGGTTATTGAGAAACAGCTCCTAAAACATTATTTGACACTTTTGGTTGTTGAGAAACAGCTCCTAAAACATTATTTGACACTTTTGGTTGTTGAAAAACAGCTTCTAACCATTATTTGACACTTTGGTTGTTGAGAAACAGCTCCTAAAACATTATTTTACACTTTTGGTTGTTGAGAAACAGCTCCTAAAACATTATTTGACACTTTTGGTTGTTGAAAAACAGCTTCTAACCATTATTTGACACTTTGGTTGTTGAGAAACAGCTCCTAAAACATTATTTTACACTTTTGGTTATTGAGAAACAGCTCCTAAAACATTATTTGACACTTTTGGTTGTTGAAAAACAGCTTCTAACCATTATTTGACACTTTGGTTGTTGAGAAACAGCTCCTAAAACATTATTTTACACTTTTGGTTATTGAGAAACAGCTCCTAAAACATTATTTGACACTTTTGGTTGTTGAAAAACAGCTTCTAACCATTATTTGACACTTTGGTTGTGGAGAAACAGCTCCTAAAACATTATTTTACACTTTTGGTTATTGAGAAACAGCTCCTAAAACATTATTTGACACTTTTGGTTGTTGAAAAACAGCTTCTAACCATTATTTGACACTTTGGTTGTTGAGAAACAGCTCCTAAAACATTATTTTACACTTTTGGTTATTATTATTGGTGATTATTATTATTTTGGGAGGCAAATTATTTTGGCAAATTATTTTGGGAGGCAAATTATTTTGGCAAATTATTTTGGGAGGCAAATTATTTTGGCAAATTATTTTGGGAGGCAAATTATTTTGGGAGGCAAATTATTTTGGCAGGCAAATTATTTTGGAAAATTATTTTGGGAGGCAAATTATTTTGGCAAATTATTTTGGGAGGCAAATTATTTTGGCAAATTATTTTGGGAGGCAAATTATTTTGGCAAATTTTTTTGGGAGGCAAATTATTTTGGGAGGCAAATTATTTTGGCAAATTATTTTGGGAGGCAAATTATTTTGGGAGGCAAATTATTTTGGCAAATTATTTTGGGAGGCAAATTATTTTGGCAAATTTTTTTGGGAGGCAAATTATTTTGGCAAATTATTTTGGGAGGCAAAATATTTTGGCAAATTATTTTGGGAGGCAAATTATTTTGGCAAATTATTTTGGGAGGCAAATTATTTTGGCAAATTATTTTGGGAGGCAAATTATTTTGGCAAATTATTTTGGGAGGCAAATCATTTTGGCAAATTATTTTGGGAGGCAAATCATTTTGGCAAATTATTTTGGGAGGCAAATTATTTTGGCAAATTATTTTGGGAGGCAAATTATTTTGGCAAATTATTTTGGGAGGCAAATTATTTTGGCAAATTATTTTGGGAGGCAAATTATTTCGGGAGGCAAATTATTTTGGCAAATTATTTTGGGAGGCAAATTATTTTGGCAAATTATTTTGGGAGGCAAATTATTTTGGCAAAGTATTTTGGGAGGCAAATCATTTTGGCAAATTATTTTGGGAGGCAAATCATTTTGGCAAATTATTTTGGGAGGCAAATTATTTTGGCAAATTATTTTGGGAGGCAAATTATTTTGGCAAATTATTTTGGGAGGCAAATTATTTTGGGAGGCAAATTATTTTGGCAAATTATTTTGGGAGGCAAATTATTTTGGCAAATTATTTTGGGAGGCAAATTATTTTGGGAGGCAAATTATTTTGCGAGGCAAATTATTTTGGGAGGCAAATTATTTTGGCAAATTTTTTTGGGAGGCAAATTATTTTGGGAGGCAAATTATTTTGGCAAATTATTTTGGGAGGCAAATTATTTTGGGAGGCAAATTATTTTGGCAAATTATTTTGGGAGGCAAATTATTTTGGCAAATTATTTTGGGAGGCAAATTATTTTGGGAGGCAAATTATTTTGGCAAATTATTTTGGGAGGCAAATTATTTTGGCAGGCAAATTATTTTGGAAAATTATTTTGGGAGGCAAATTATTTTGGGAGGCAAATTATTTTGGGAGGCAAATTATTTTGGCAAATTATTTTGGGAGGCAAATTATTTTGGCAAATTTTTTTGGGAGGCAAATTATTTTGGGAGGCAAATTATTTTGGGAGGCAAATTATTTTGGCAAATTATTTTGGGAGGCAAATTATTTTGGCAAATTATTTTGGGAGGCAAATTATTTTGGCAAATTATTTTGGGAGGCAAATTATTTTGGCAAATTATTTTGGGAGGCAAATTATTTTGGCAAAGTATTTTGGGAGGCAAATTATTTTGGCAAAGTATTTTGGGAGGCAAATTATTTTGGCAAATTATTTTGGGAGGCAAATTATTTTGGCAAATTATTTTGGGAGGCAAATTATTTTGGGAGGCAAATTATTTTGGCAAATTATTTTACACTTTTGGTTGTTGAGAAACAGCTCCTAAAACATTATTTTACACTTTTGGTTGTTGAGAAACAGCTACTAAAACATTATTTGACACTTTTGGTTGTTGAAAAACAGCTTCTAACCATTATTTGACACTTTGGTTGTTGAGAAACAGCTCCTAAAACATTATTTTACACTTTTGGTTATTGAGAAACAGCTCCTAAAACATTATTTGACACTTTTGGTTGTTGAAAAACAGCTTCTAACCATTATTTGACACTTTGGTTGTTGAGAAACAGCTCCTAAAACATTATTTTACACTTTTGGTTATTGAGAAACAGCTCCTAAAACATTATTTGACACTTTTGGTTGTTGAAAAACAGCTTCTAACCATTATTTGACACTTTGGTTGTTGAGAAACAGCTCCTAAAACATTATTTTACACTTTTGGTTGTTGAGAAACAGCTCCTAAAACATTATTTGACACTTTTGGTTGTTGAAAAACAGCTTCTAACCATTATTTGACACTTTGGTTGTTGAGAAACAGCTCCTAAAACATTATTTTACACTTTTGGTTATTGAGAAACAGCTCCTAAAACATTATTTTACACTTTTGGTTGTTGAGAAACAGCTCCTAAAACATTATTTGACAATTTTGGTTGTTGAAAAACAGCTTCTAACCATTATTTGACACTTTGGTTGTTGAGAAACAGCTCCTAAAACATTATTTTACACTTTTGGTTGTTGAGAAACAGCTCCTAAAACATTATTTGACACTTTTGGTTGTTGAAAAACAGCTTCTAACCATTATTTGACACTTTGGTTGTTGAGAAACAGCTCCTAAAACATTATTTTACACTTTTGGTTATTGAGAAACAGCTCCTAAAACATTATTTTACACTTTTGGTTGTTGAGAAACAGCTCCTAAAACATTATTTGACAATTTTGGTTGTTGAAAAACAGCTTCTAACCATTATTTGACACTTTGGTTGTTGAGAAACAGCTCCTAAAACATTATTTTACACTTTTGGTTATTGAGAAACAGCTCCTAAAACATTATTTGACACTTTTGGTTGTTGAAAAACAGCTTCTAACCATTATTTGACACTTTGGTTGTTGAGAAACAGCTCCTAAAACATTATTTTACACTTTTGGTTGTTGAGAAACAGCTACTAAAACATTATTTGACACTTTTGGTTGTTGAAAAACAGCTTCTAACCATTATTTGACACTTTGGTTGTTGAGAAACAGCTCCTAAAACATTATTTTACACTTTTGGTTATTGAGAAACAGCTCCTAAAACATTATTTGACACTTTTGGTTGTTGAAAAACAGCTTCTAACCATTATTTGACACTTTGGTTGTTGAGAAACAGCTCCTAAAACATTATTTTACACTTTTGGTTGTTGAGAAACAGCTCCTAAAACATTATTTGACACTTTTGGTTGTTGAAAAACAGCTTCTAACCATTATTTGACACTTTGGTTGTTGAGAAACAGCTCCTAAAACATTATTTTACACTTTTGGTTATTGAGAAACAGCTCCTAAAACATTATTTGACACTTTTGGTTGTTGAAAAACAGCTTCTAACCATTATTTGACACTTTGGTTGTTGAGAAACAGCTCCTAAAACATTATTTTACACTTTTGGTTACTGAGAAACAGCTCCTAAAACATTATTTGACACTTTTGGTTGTTGAGAAACAGCTCCTAAAACATTATTTGACACTTTTGGTTGTTGAAAAACAGCTTCTAACCATTATTTGACACTTTGGTTGTTGAGAAACAGCTCCTAAAACATTATTTTACACTTTTGGTTGTTGAGAAACAGCTCCTAAAACATTATTTGACACTTTTGGTTGTTGAAAAACAGCTTCTAACCATTATTTGACACTTTGGTTGTTGAGAAACAGCTCCTAAAACATTATTTTACACTTTTGGTTATTGAGAAACAGCTCCTAAAACATTATTTGACACTTTTGGTTGTTGAAAAACAGCTTCTAACCATTATTTGACACTTTGGTTGTTGAGAAACAGCTCCTAAAACATTATTTTACACTTTTGGTTATTGAGAAACAGCTCCTAAAACATTATTTGACACTTTTGGTTGTTGAAAAACAGCTTCTAACCATTATTTGACACTTTGGTTGTGGAGAAACAGCTCCTAAAACATTATTTTACACTTTTGGTTATTGAGAAACAGCTCCTAAAACATTATTTGACACTTTTGGTTGTTGAAAAACAGCTTCTAACCATTATTTGACACTTTGGTTGTTGAAAAACAGCTTCTAACCATTATTTGACACTTTGGTTGTTGAGAAACAGCTCCTAAAACATTATTTTACACTTTGTTATTATTATTGGTGATTATTATTATTTTGGGAGGCAAATTATTTTGGCAAATTATTTTGGGAGGCAAATTATTTTGGCAAATTATTTTGGGAGGCAAATTATTTTGGCAGGCAAATTATTTTGGCAAATTATTTTGGGAGGCAAATTATTTTGGCAAATTATTTTGGGAGGCAAATTATTTTGGCAAATTATTTTGGCAAATTATTTTGGGAGGCAAATTATTTTGGCAAATTCTTTTGGGAGGCAAATTATTTTGGGAGGCAAATTATTTTGGCAAATTCTTTTGGGAGGCAAATTATTTTGGGAGGCAAATTATTTTGGCAAATTATTTTGGGAGGCAAATTATTTTGGCAAATTATTTTGGGAGGCAAATTATTTTGGCAAATTTTTTTGGGAGGCAAATTATTTTGGCAAATTATTTTGGGAGGCAAAATATTTTGGCAAATTATTTTGGGAGGCAAATTATTTTGGCAAATTATTTTGGGAGGCAAATTATTTTGGCAAATTATTTTGGGAGGCAAATTATTTTGGCAAATTATTTTGGGAGGCAAATTATTTTGGGAGGCAAATTATTTTGGCAAATTATTTTGGGAGGCAAATCATTTTGGCAAATTATTTTGGGAGGCAAATTATTTTGGCAAATTATTTTGGGAGGCAAATTATTTTGGCAAATTATTTTGGGAGGCAAATCATTTTGGCAAATTATTTTGGGAGGCAAATCATTTTGGCAAATTATTTTGGGAGGCAAATTATTTTGGCAAATTATTTTGGGAGGCAAATTATTTTGGCAAATTATTTTGGGAGGCAAATTATTTTGGCAAATTATTTTGGGAGGCAAATTATTTCGGGAGGCAAATTATTTTGGCAAATTATTTTGGGAGGCAAATTATTTTGGCCAAGTATTTTGGGAGGCAAATTATTTTGGCCAAGTATTTTGGGAGGCAAATTATTTTGGCAAATTATTTTGGGAGGCAAATTATTTTGGCAAATTATTTTGGGAGGCAAATTATTTTGGCAAATTATTTTGGCAAATTATTTTGGCAAATTATTTTGGGAGGCAAATTATTTTGGGAGGCAAATTATTTTGGGAGGCAAATTATTTTGCGAGGCAAATTATTTTGGGAGGCAAATTATTTTGGCAAATTTTTTTGGGAGGCAAATTATTTTGGGAGGCAAATTATTTTGGCAAATTATTTTGGGAGGCAAATTATTTTGGGAGGCAAATTATTTTGGCAAATTATTTTGGGAGGCAAATTATTTTGGCAAATTATTTTGGGAGGCAAATTATTTTGGCAAATTATTTTGGGAGGCAAATTATTTTGGCAAATTATTTTGGGAGGCAAATTATTTTGGCAGGCAAATTATTTTGGAAAATTATTTTGGAAAATTATTTTGGGAGGCAAATTATTTTGGGAGGCAAATTATTTTGGGAGGCAAATTATTTTGGGAGGCAAATTATTTTGGCAAATTATTTTGGGAGGCAAATTATTTTGGCAAATTTTTTTGGGAGGCAAATTATTTTGGGAGGCAAATTATTTTGGGAGGCAAATTATTTTGGGAGGCAAATTATTTTGGCAAATTATTTTGGGAGGCAAATTATTTTGGGAGGCAAATTATTTTGGCAAATTATTTTACACTTTTGGTTGTTGAGAAACAGCTCCTAAAACATTATTTTACACTTTTGGTTGTTGAGAAACAGCTACTAAAACATTATTTGACACTTTTGGTTGTTGAAAAACAGCTTCTAACCATTATTTGACACTTTGGTTGTTGAGAAACAGCTCCTAAAACATTATTTTACACTTTTGGTTATTGAGAAACAGCTCCTAAAACATTATTTGACACTTTTGGTTGTTGAAAAACAGCTTCTAACCATTATTTGACACTTTGGTTGTTGAGAAACAGCTCCTAAAACATTATTTTACACTTTTGGTTATTGAGAAACAGCTCCTAAAACATTATTTGACACTTTTGGTTGTTGAAAAACAGCTTCTAACCATTATTTGACACTTTGGTTGTTGAGAAACAGCTCCTAAAACATTATTTTACACTTTTGGTTGTTGAGAAACAGCTCCTAAAACATTATTTGACACTTTTGGTTGTTGAAAAACAGCTTCTAACCATTATTTGACACTTTGGTTGTTGAGAAACAGCTCCTAAAACATTATTTTACACTTTTGGTTATTGAAAAACAGCTTCTAACCATTATTTGACACTTTGGTTGTTGAGAAACAGCTCCTAAAACATTATTTTACACTTTTGGTTATTGAGAAACAGCTCCTAAAACATTATTTTACACTTTTGGTTGTTGAGAAACAGCTCCTAAAACATTATTTGACAATTTTGGTTGTTGAAAAACAGCTTCTAACCATTATTTGACACTTTGGTTGTTGAGAAACAGCTCCTAAAACATTATTTTACACTTTTGGTTATTGAGAAACAGCTCCTAAAACATTATTTGACACTTTTGGTTGTTGAAAAACAGCTTCTAACCATTATTTGACACTTTGGTTGTTGAGAAACAGCTCCTAAAACATTATTTTACACTTTTGGTTGTTGAGAAACAGCTACTAAAACATTATTTGACACTTTTGGTTGTTGAAAAACAGCTTCTAACCATTATTTGACACTTTGGTTGTTGAGAAACAGCTCCTAAAACATTATTTTACACTTTTGGTTATTGAGAAACAGCTCCTAAAACATTATTTGACACTTTTGGTTGTTGAAAAACAGCTTCTAACCATTATTTGACACTTTGGTTGTTGAGAAACAGCTCCTAAAACATTATTTTACACTTTTGGTTGTTGAGAAACAGCTCCTAAAACATTATTTGACACTTTTGGTTGTTGAAAAACAGCTTCTAACCATTATTTGACACTTTGGTTGTTGAGAAACAGCTCCTAAAACATTATTTTACACTTTTGGTTATTGAGAAACAGCTCCTAAAACATTATTTGACACTTTTGGTTGTTGAAAAACAGCTTCTAACCATTATTTGACACTTTGGTTGTTGAGAAACCGCTCCTAAAACATTATTTTACACTTTTGGTTATTGAGAAACAGCTCCTAAAACATTATTTGACACTTTTGGTTGTTGAGAAACAGCTCCTAAAACATTATTTGACACTTTTGGTTGTTGAAAAACAGCTTCTAACCATTATTTGACACTTTGGTTGTTGAGAAACAGCTCCTAAAACATTATTTTACACTTTTGGTTGTTGAGAAACAGCTCCTAAAACATTATTTGACACTTTTGGTTGTTGAAAAACAGCTTCTAACCATTATTTGACACTTTGGTTGTTGAGAAACAGCTCCTAAAACATTATTTTACACTTTTGGTTATTGAGAAACAGCTCCTAAAACATTATTTGACACTTTTGGTTGTTGAAAAACAGCTTCTAACCATTATTTGACACTTTGGTTGTTGAGAAACAGCTCCTAAAACATTATTTTACACTTTTGGTTATTGAGAAACAGCTCCTAAAACATTATTTGACACTTTTGGTTGTTGAAAAACAGCTTCTAACCATTATTTGACACTTTGGTTGTGGAGAAACAGCTCCTAAAACATTATTTTACACTTTTGGTTATTGAGAAACAGCTCCTAAAACATTATTTGACACTTTTGGTTGTTGAAAAACAGCTTCTAACCATTATTTGACACTTTGGTTGTTGAAAAACAGCTTCTAACCATTATTTGACACTTTGGTTGTTGAGAAACAGCTCCTAAAACATTATTTTACACTTTTGGTTATTATTATTGGTGATTATTATTATTTTAGGAGGCAAATTATTTTGGCAAATTATTTTGGGAGGCAAATTATTTTGGCAAATTATTTTGGGAGGCAAATTATTTTGGCAGGCAAATTATTTTGGCAAATTATTTTGGGAGGCAAATTATTTTGGCAAATTATTTTGGGAGGCAAATTATTTTGGCAAATTATTTTGGGAGGCAAATTATTTTGGCAAATTATTTTGGGAGGCAAATCATTTTGGCAAATTATTTTGGGAGGCAAATCATTTTGGCAAATTATTTTGGGAGGCAAATCATTTTGGCAAATTATTTTGGGAGGCAAATCATTTTGGCAAATTATTTTGGGAGGCAAATTATTTTGGCAAATTATTTTGGGAGGCAAATTATTTTGGCAAATTATTTTGGGAGGCAAATTATTTCGGGAGGCAAATTATTTTGGCAAATTATTTTGGGAGGCAAATTATTTTGGCAAATTATTTTGGGAGGCAAATTATTTTGGCCAAGTATTTTGGGAGGCAAATTATTTTGGCAAATTATTTTGGGAGGCAAATCATTTTGGCAAATTATTTTGGGAGGCAAATTATTTTGGCAAATTATTTTGGGAGGCAAATTATTTTGGGAGGCAAATTATTTTGGCAAATTATTTTGGCAAATTATTTTGGGAGGCAAATTATTTTGGGAGGCAAATTATTTTGGGAGGCAAATTATTTTGCGAGGCAAATTATTTTGGGAGGCAAATTATTTTGGCAAATTTTTTTGGGAGGCAAATTATTTTGGGAGGCAAATTATTTTGGCAAATTATTTTGGGAGGCAAATTATTTTGGGAGGCAAATTATTTTGGCAAATTATTTTGGGAGGCAAATTATTTTGGCAAATTATTTTGGGAGGCAAATTATTTTGGCAAATTATTTTGGCAAATTATTTTGGGAGGCAAATTATTTTGGCAAATTATTTTGGGAGGCAAATTATTTTGGCAGGCAAATTATTTTGGAAAATTATTTTGGAAAATTATTTTGGGAGGCAAATTATTTTGGGAGGCAAATTATTTTGGGAGGCAAATTATTTTGGAAAATTATTTTGGGAGGCAAATTATTTTGGCAAATTTTTTTGGGAGGCAAATTATTTTGGGAGGCAAATTATTTTGGGAGGCAAATTATTTTGGGAGGCAAATTATTTTGGGAGGCAAATTATTTTGGCAAATTATTTTGGGAGGCAAATTATTTTGGGAGGCAAATTATTTTGGGAGGCAAATTATTTTGGCAAATTATTTTACACTTTTGGTTGTTGAGAAACAGCTCCTAAAACATTATTTTACACTTTTGGTTGTTGAGAAACAGCTACTAAAACATTATTTGACACTTTTGGTTGTTGAAAAACAGCTTCTAACCATTATTTGACACTTTGGTTGTTGAGAAACAGCTCCTAAAACATTATTTTACACTTTTGGTTATTGAGAAACAGCTCCTAAAACATTATTTGACACTTTTGGTTGTTGAAAAACAGCTTCTAACCATTATTTGACACTTTGGTTGTTGAGAAACAGCTCCTAAAACATTATTTTACACTTTTGGTTATTGAGAAACAGCTCCTAAAACATTATTTGACACTTTTGGTTGTTGAAAAACAGCTTCTAACCATTATTTGACACTTTGGTTGTTGAGAAACAGCTCCTAAAACATTATTTTACACTTTTGGTTGTTGAGAAACAGCTCCTAAAACATTATTTGACACTTTTGGTTGTTGAAAAACAGCTTCTAACCATTATTTGACACTTTGGTTGTTGAGAAACAGCTCCTAAAACATTATTTTACACTTTTGGTTATTGAGAAACAGCTCCTAAAACATTATTTTACACTTTTGGTTGTTGAGAAACAGCTCCTAAAACATTATTTGACAATTTTGGTTGTTGAAAAACAGCTTCTAACCATTATTTGACACTTTGGTTGTTGAGAAACAGCTCCTAAAACATTATTTGACACTTTTGGTTGTTGAGAAACAGCTCCTAAAACATTATTTGACACTTTTGGTTGTTGAAAAACAGCTTCTAACCATTATTTGACACTTTGGTTGTTGAGAAACAGCTCCTAAAACATTATTTTACACTTTTGGTTGTTGAGAAACAGCTCCTAAAACATTATTTGACACTTTTGGTTGTTGAAAAACAGCTTCTAACCATTATTTGACACTTTGGTTGTTGAGAAACAGCTCCTAAAACATTATTTTACACTTTTGGTTATTGAGAAACAGCTCCTAAAACATTATTTGACACTTTTGGTTGTTGAAAAACAGCTTCTAACCATTATTTGACACTTTGGTTGTTGAGAAACAGCTCCTAAAACATTATTTTACACTTTTGGTTATTGAGAAACAGCTCCTAAAACATTATTTGACACTTTTGGTTGTTGGAAAACAGCTTCTAACCATTATTTGACACTTTGGTTGTGGAGAAACAGCTCCTAAAACATTATTTTACACTTTTGGTTATTGAGAAACAGCTCCTAAAACATTATTTGACACTTTTGGTTGTTGAAAAACAGCTTCTAACCATTATTTGACACTTTGGTTGTTGAAAAACAGCTTCTAACCATTATTTGACACTTTGGTTGTTGAGAAACAGCTCCTAAAACATTATTTTACACTTTTGGTTATTATTATTGGTGATTATTATTATTTTGGGAGGCAAATTATTTTGGCAAATTATTTTGGGAGGCAAATTATTTTGGGAGGCAAATTATTTTGGCAGGCAAATTATTTTGGAAATTTATTTTGGGAGGCAAATTATTTTGGCAAATTATTTTGGGAGGCAAATTATTTTGGCAAATTATTTTGGGAGGCAAATTATTTTGGCAAATTCTTTTGGGAGGCAAATTATTTTGGGAGGCAAATTATTTTGGGAGGCAAATTATTTTGGCAAATTATTTTGGGAGGCAAATTATTTTGGGAGGCAAATTATTTTGGCAAATTATTTTGGGAGGCAAATTATTTTGGCAAATTATTTTGGGAGGCAAATTATTTTGGCAAATTTTTTTGGGAGGCAAATTATTTTGGCAAATTATTTTGGGAGGCAAAATATTTTGGCAAATTATTTTGGGAGGCAAATTATTTTGGCAAATTATTTTGGGAGGCAAATTATTTTGGGAGGCAAATTATTTTGGCAAATTATTTTGGGAGGCAAATTATTTTGGCAAATTATTTTGGGAGGCAAATCATTTTGGCAAATTATTTTGGGAGGCAAATTATTTTGGCAAATTATTTTGGGAGGCAAATTATTTTGGCAAATTATTTTGGGAGGCAAATTATTTTGGCAAATTATTTTGGGAGGCAAATTATTTTGGCAAATTATTTTGGGAGGCAAATTATTTTGGCAAATTATTTTGGGAGGCAAATTATTTTGGCAAAGTATTTTGGGAGGCAAATTATTTTGGCAAATTATTTTGGGAGGCAAATCATTTTGGCAAATTATTTTGGGAGGCAAATTATTTTGGCAAATTATTTTGGGAGGCAAATTATTTTGGGAGGCAAATTATTTTGGGAGGCAAATTATTTTGGGAGGCAAATTATTTTGCGAGGCAAATTATTTTGGGAGGCAAATTATTTTGGCAAATTTTTTTGGGAGGCAAATTATTTTGGGAGGCAAATTATTTTGGGAGGCAAATTATTTTGGGAGGCAAATTATTTTGGGAGGCAAATTATTTTGGCAAATTATTTTGGGAGGCAAATTATTTTGGCAAATTATTTTGGCAAATTATTTTGGGAGGCAAATTATTTTGGCAAATTATTTTGGGAGGCAAATTATTTTGGCAAATTATTTTGGGAGGCAAATTATTTTGGCAAATTATTTTGGGAGGCAAATTATTTTGGCAGGCAAATTATTTTGGAAAATTATTTTGGAAATTTATTTTGGGAGGCAAATTATTTTGGGAGGCAAATAATTTTGGGAGGCAAATTATTTTGGGAGGCAAATTATTTTGGCAAATTATTTTGGGAGGCAAATTATTTTGGCAAATTTTTTTGGGAGGCAAATTATTTTGGGAGGCAAATTATTTTGGCAAATTATTTTGGGAGGCAAATTATTTTGGCAAATTATTTTGGGAGGCAAATTATTTTGGCAAATTATTTTGGGAGGCAAATTATTTTGGCAAAGTATTTTGGGAGGCAAATTATTTTGGCAAATTATTTTGGGAGGCAAATTATTTTGGGAGGCAAATTATTTTGGGAGGCAAATTATTTTGGGAGGCAAATTATTTTGGCAAATTATTTTGGGAGGCAAATTATTTTGGCAAAGTATTTTGGGAGGCAAATCATTTTGGCAAATTATTTTGGGAGGCAAATCATTTTGGCAAATTTTTTTGGGAGGCAAATTATTTTGGCAAATTTTTTTGGGAGGCAAATTATTTTGGGAGGCAAATTATTTTGGCAAATTATTTTGGGAGGCAAATTATTTTGGCAAATTATTTTGGGAGGCAAATTATTTTGGGAGGCAAATTATTTTGGCAAATTATTTTGGGAGGCAAATTATTTTGGCAAATTTTTTTGGGAGGCAAATTATTTTGGCAAATTATTTTGGGAGGCAAAATATTTTGGCAAATTATTTTGGGAGGCAAATTATTTTGGCAAATTATTTTGGGAGGCAAATTATTTTGGGAGGCAAATTATTTTGGCAAATTATTTTGGGAGGCAAATTATTTTGGGAGGCAAATTATTTTGGCAAAGTATTTTGGGAGGCAAATTATTTTGGCAAATTATTTTGGGAGGCAAATCATTTTGGCAAATTATTTTGGGAGGCAAATTATTTTGGGAGGCAAATTATTTTGGGAGGCAAATTATTTTGGCAAATTATTTTGGGAGGCAAATTATTTTGGCAAATTATTTTGGGAGGCAAATTTTTTTGGGAGGCAAATTATTTTGGCAAATTTTTTTGGGAGGCAAATTATTTTGGCAAATTATTTTGGGAGGCAAAATATTTTGGCAAATTATTTTGGGAGGCAAATTATTTTGGCAAATTATTTTGGGAGGCAAATTATTTTGGCAAAGTATTTTGGGAGGCAAATTATTTTGGCAAATTATTTTGGGAGGCAAATCATTTTGGCAAATTATTTTGGGAGGCAAATTATTTTGGGAGGCAAATTATTTTGGCAAATTATTTTGGGAGGCAAATTATTTTGGCAAATTATTTTGGGAGGCAAATTATTTTGGCAAATTATTTTGGGAGGCAAATTATTTTGGCAAATTATTTTGGGAGGCAAATTATTTTGGCAAATTATTTTGGGAGGCAAATTATTTTGGCAAATTATTTTGGGAGGCAAATTATTTTGGGAGGCAAATTATTTTGGCAAATTATTTTGGGAGGCAAATTATTTTGGCAAATTATTTTGGGAGGCAAATCATTTTGGCAAATTATTTTGGGAGGCAAATTATTTTGGCAAATTATTTTGGGAGGCAAATTATTTTGGCAAATTATTTTGGGAGGCAAATTATTTTGGCAAATTATTTTGGGAGGCAAATTATTTTGGCAAATTATTTTGGGAGGCAAAATATTTTGGCAAATTATTTTGGGAGGCAAATTATTTTGGCAAAGTATTTTGGGAGGCAAATTATTTTGGCAAATTATTTTGGGAGGCAAATCATTTTGGCAAATTATTTTGGGAGGCAAATTATTTTGGGAGGCAAATTATTTTGCGAGGCAAATTATTTTGGGAGGCAAATTATTTTGGCAAATTATTTTGGGAGGCAAATTATTTTGGGAGGCAAATTATTTTGGGAGGCAAATTATTTTGGCAAATTATTTTGGGAGGCAAATTATTTTGGCAAATTATTTTGGCAAATTATTTTGGGAGGCAAATTATTTTGGCAAATTATTTTGGGAGGCAAATTATTTTGGCAAATTATTTTGGGAGGCAAATTATTTTGGCAAATTATTTTGGGAGGCAAATTATTTTGGCAGGCAAATTATTTTGGAAAATTATTTTGGAAATTTATTTTGGGAGGCAAATTATTTTGGGAGGCAAATAATTTTGGGAGGCAAATTATTTTGGGAGGCAAATTATTTTGGCAAATTATTTTGGGAGGCAAATTATTTTGGCAAATTTTTTTGGGAGGCAAATTATTTTGGGAGGCAAATTATTTTGGCAAATTATTTTGGGAGGCAAATTATTTTGGCAAATTATTTTGGGAGGCAAATTATTTTGGCAAATTATTTTGGGAGGCAAATTATTTTGGCAAAGTATTTTGGGAGGCAAATTATTTTGGCAAATTATTTTGGGAGGCAAATTATTTTGGGAGGCAAATTATTTTGGGAGGCAAATTATTTTGGGAGGCAAATTATTTTGGCAAATTATTTTGGGAGGCAAATTATTTTGGCAAAGTATTTTGGGAGGCAAATCATTTTGGCAAATTATTTTGGGAGGCAAATCATTTTGGCAAATTTTTTTGGGAGGCAAATTATTTTGGCAAATTTTTTTGGGAGGCAAATTATTTTGGGAGGCAAATTATTTTGGCAAATTATTTTGGGAGGCAAATTATTTTGGCAAATTATTTTGGGAGGCAAATTATTTTGGGAGGCAAATTATTTTGGCAAATTATTTTGGGAGGCAAATTATTTTGGCAAATTTTTTTGGGAGGCAAATTATTTTGGCAAATTATTTTGGGAGGCAAAATATTTTGGCAAATTATTTTGGGAGGCAAATTATTTTGGCAAATTATTTTGGGAGGCAAATTATTTTGGGAGGCAAATTATTTTGGCAAATTATTTTGGGAGGCAAATTATTTTGGGAGGCAAATTATTTTGGCAAAGTATTTTGGGAGGCAAATTATTTTGGCAAATTATTTTGGGAGGCAAATCATTTTGGCAAATTATTTTGGGAGGCAAATTATTTTGGGAGGCAAATTATTTTGGGAGGCAAATTATTTTGGCAAATTATTTTGGGAGGCAAATTATTTTGGCAAATTATTTTGGGAGGCAAATTTTTTTGGGAGGCAAATTATTTTGGCAAATTTTTTTGGGAGGCAAATTATTTTGGCAAATTATTTTGGGAGGCAAAATATTTTGGCAAATTATTTTGGGAGGCAAATTATTTTGGCAAATTATTTTGGGAGGCAAATTATTTTGGCAAAGTATTTTGGGAGGCAAATTATTTTGGCAAATTATTTTGGGAGGCAAATCATTTTGGCAAATTATTTTGGGAGGCAAATTATTTTGGGAGGCAAATTATTTTGGCAAATTATTTTGGGAGGCAAATTATTTTGGCAAATTATTTTGGGAGGCAAATTATTTTGGCAAATTATTTTGGGAGGCAAATTATTTTGGCAAATTATTTTGGGAGGCAAATTATTTTGGCAAATTATTTTGGGAGGCAAATTATTTTGGCAAATTTTTTTGGGAGGCAAATTATTTTGGGAGGCAAATTATTTTGGCAAATTATTTTGGGAGGCAAATTATTTTGGGAGGCAAATTATTTTGGCAAATTTTTTTGGGAGGCAAATTATTTTGGCAAATTATTTTGGGAGGCAAAATATTTTGGCAAATTATTTTGGGAGGCAAATTATTTTGGCAAATTATTTTGGGAGGCAAATTATTTTGGCAAATTATTTTGGGAGGCAAATTATTTTGGGAGGCAAATTATTTTGGCAAATTATTTTGGCAAATTATTTTGGCAAATTTTTTTGGGAGGCAAATTATTTTGGGAGGCAAATTATTTTGGGAGGCAAATTATTTTGGGAGGCAAATTATTTTGGGAGGCAAATTATTTTGGCAAATTATTTTGGGAGGCAAATTATTTTGGCAAATTATTTTGGGAGGCAAATTATTTTGGCAAATTATTTTGGGAGGCAAATTATTTTGGCAAAGTATTTTGGGAGGCAAATTATTTTGGCAAAGTATTTTGGGAGGCAAATTATTTTGGCAAAGTATTTTGGGAGGCAAATTATTTTGGCAAATTATTTTGGGAGGCAAATTATTTTGGGAGGCAAATTATTTTGGGAGGCAAATTATTTTGGCAGGCAAATTATTTTGGCAAATTATTTTGGGAGGCAAATTATTTTGGCAAATTATTTTGGGAGGCAAATTTTTTTGGGAGGCAAATTATTTTGGCAAATTTTTTTGGGAGGCAAATTATTTTGGCAAATTATTTTGGGAGGCAAATTATTTTGGCAAATTATTTTGGGAGGCAAATTATTTTGGCAATTTATTTTGGGAGGCAAATTATTTTGGGAGGCAAATTATTTTGGCAAATTATTTTGGGAGGCAAATTATTTTGGCAAATTTTTTTGGGAGGCAAATTATTTTGGCAAATTATTTTGGGAGGCAAAATATTTTGGCAAATTATTTTGGGAGGCAAATTATTTTGGGAGGCAAATTATTTTGGGAGGCAAATTATTTTGGCAAATTATTTTGGGAGGCAAATTATTTTGGGAGGCAAATTATTTTGGCAAATTATTTTGGGAGGCAAATTATTTTGGCAAATTATTTTGGGAGGCAAATCATTTTGGCAAATTATTTTGGGAGGCAAATTATTTTGGCAAATTATTTTGGGAGGCAAATTATTTTGGCAAATTATTTTGGGAGGCAAATTATTTTGGCAAAGTATTTTGGGAGGCAAATTATTTTGGCAAATTATTTTGGGAGGCAAATCATTTTGGCAAATTATTTTGGGAGGCAAATTATTTTGGCAAATTATTTTGGGAGGCAAATTATTTTGGCAAATTATTTTGGGAGGCAAATTATTTTGGCAAATTATTTTGGGAGGCAAATTATTTTGGCAGGCAAATTATTTTGGGAGGCAAATTATTTTGCGAGGCAAATTATTTTGGGAGGCAAATTATTTTGGCAAATTTTTTTGGGAGGCAAATTATTTTGGGAGGCAAATTATTTTGGCAAATTATTTTGGGAGGCAAATTATTTTGGGAGGCAAATTATTTTGGCAAATTATTTTGGGAGGCAAATTATTTTGGCAAATTATTTTGGGAGGCAAATTATTTTGGCAAATTATTTTGGCAAATTATTTTGGGAGGCAAATTATTTTGGCAAATTATTTTGGGAGGCAAATTATTTTGGCAGGCAAATTATTTTGGAAAATTATTTTGGGAGGCAAATTATTTTGGGAGGCAAATTATTTTGGGAGGCAAATTATTTTGGCAAATTATTTTGGGAGGCAAATTATTTTGGCAAATTTTTTTGGGAGGCAAATTATTTTGGGAGGCAAATTATTTTGGCAAATTATTTTGGGAGGCAAATTATTTTGGCAAATTATTTTGGGAGGCAAATTATTTTGGCAAAGTATTTTGGGAGGCAAATTATTTTGGGAGGCAAATCATTTTGGGAGGCAAATTATTTTGGCAAATTATTTTGGGAGGCAAATTATTTTGGCAAATTATTTTGGGAGGCAAATTATTTTGGCAAAGTATTTTGGGAGGCAAATTATTTTGGCAAATTATTTTGGGAGGCAAATCATTTTGGCAAATTATTTTGGGAGGCAAATTATTTTGGGAGGCAAATTATTTTGGCAAATTATTTTGGGAGGCAAATTATTTTGGCAAATTATTTTGGGAGGCAAAATATTTTGGCAAATTATTTTGGGAGGCAAATTATTTTGGCAAATTATTTTGGGAGGCAAATTATTTTGGCAAATTATTTTGGGAGGCAAATCATTTTGGCAAATTATTTTGGGAGGCAAATTATTTTGGCAAATTATTTTGGGAGGCAAATTATTTTGGCAAATTGTTTTGGGAGGCAAATTATTTTACACTTTTGGTTGTTGAGAAACAGCTCCTAAAACATTATTTTACACTTTTGGTTGTTGAGAAACAGCTACTAAAACATTATTTGACACTTTTGGTTGTTGAAAAACAGCTTCTAACCATTATTTGACACTTTGGTTGTTGAAAAACAGCTTCTAACCATTATTTGACACTTTGAATGTTGAGAAACAGCTCCTAAAACATTATTTGACACTTTTGGTTGTTGAAAAACAGCTTCTAACCATTATTTGACACTTTGGTTGTTGAGAAACAGCTCCTAAAACATTATTTTACACTTTTGGTTATTATTATTGGTGATTATTATTATTTTGGGAGGCAAATTATTTTGGCAAATTATTTTGGGAGGCAAATTATTTTGGCAAATTATTTTGGGAGGCAAATTATTTTGGGAGGCAAATTATTTTGGGAGGGCAAATTATTTTGGGAGGCAAATTATTTTGGGAGGCAAATTATTTTGGCAAATTATTTTGGGAGGCAAATTATTTTGGCAAATTATTTTGGGAGGCAAATTATTTTGGCAAATTTTTTTGGGAGGCAAATTATTTTGGCAAATTATTTTGGGAGGCAAATTATTTTGGCAAATTATTTTGGGAGGCAAATCATTTTGGCAAATTATTTTGGGAGGCAAATTATTTTGGCAAATTATTTTGGGAGGCAAATTATTTTGGCAAATTATTTTGGGAGGCAAATTATTTTGGCAAATTATTTTGGGAGGCAAATTATTTCGGGAGGCAAATTATTTTGGCAAATTATTTTGGGAGGCAAATTATTTTGGCAAATTATTTTGGGAGGCAAATTATTTTGGCAAATTATTTTGGGAGGCAAATTATTTTGGCAAATTATTTTGGGAGGCAAATTATTTTGGCAAATTATTTTGGGAGGCAAATTATTTTGGCAAATTATTTTGGGAGGCAAATCGTTTTGGCAAATTATTTTGGGAGGCAAATTATTTTGGCAAATTATTTTGGGAGGCAAATTATTTTGGCAAATTATTTTGGGAGGCAAATTATTTTGGCAAATTATTTTGGGAGGCAAATTATTTTGGGAGGCAAATTATTTTGGCAAATTATTTTGGGAGGCAAATTATTTTGGCAAATTATTTTGGCAAATTATTTTGGCAGGCAAATTATTTTGGGAGGCAAATTATTTTGGCAAATTATTTTGGGAGGCAAATTATTTTGGCAGGCAAATTATTTTGGAAATTTATTTTGGGAGGCAAATTATTTTGGGAGGCAAATTATTTTGGGAGGCAAATTATTTTGGCAAATTATTTTGGGAGGCAAATTATTTTGGCAAATTTTTTTGGGAGGCAAATTATTTTGGCAAATTATTTTGGGAGGCAAATTATTTTGGCAAATTATTTTGGGAGGCAAATTATTTTGGCAAATTATTTTGGGAGGCAAATTATTTTGGCAAATTATTTTGGGAGGCAAATTATTTTGGCAAATTATTTTGGGAGGCAAATTATTTTGGGAGGCAAATTATTTTGGCAAATTATTTTGGGAGGCAAATCATTTTGGCAAATTATTTTGGGAGGCAAATTATTTTGGGAGGCAAATTATTTTGGGAGGCAAATTATTTTGGCAAATTATTTTACACTTTTGGTTGTTGAGAAACAGCTCCTAAAACATTATTTTACACTTTTGGTTGTTGAGAAACAGCTACTAAAACATTATTTGACACTTTTGGTTGTTGAAAAACAGCTTCTAACCATTATTTGACACTTTGGTTGTTGAGAAACAGCTCCTAAAACATTATTTTACACTTTTGGTTATTGAGAAACAGCTCCTAAAACATTATTTGACACTTTTGGTTGTTGAAAAACAGCTTCTAACCATTATTTGACACTTTGGTTGTTGAGAAACAGCTCCTAAAACATTATTTTACACTTTTGGTTATTGAGAAACAGCTCCTAAAACATTATTTGACACTTTTGGTTGTTGAAAAACAGCTTCTAACCATTATTTGACACTTTGGTTGTTGAGAAACAGCTCCTAAAACATTATTTTACACTTTTGGTTATTGAGAAACAGCTCCTAAAACATTATTTGACACTTTTGGTTGTTGAAAAACAGCTTCTAACCATTATTTGACACTTTGGTTGTTGAGAAACAGCTCCTAAAACATTATTTTACACTTTTGGTTATTGAGAAACAGCTCCTAAAACATTATTTGACACTTTTGGTTGTTGAAAAACAGCTTCTAACCATTATTTGACACTTTGGTTGTTGAGAAAAAGCTCCTAAAACATTATTTTACACTTTTGGTTATTGAGAAACAGCTCCTAAAACATTATTTGACACTTTTGGTTGTTGAAAAACAGCTTCTAACCATTATTTGACACTTTGGTTGTTGAGAAACAGCTCCTAAAACATTATTTTACACTTTTGGTTATTATTATTGGTGATTATTATTATTTTGGGAGGCAAATTTTTTTGGGAGGCAAATTATTTTGGCAAATTATTTTGGGAGGCAAATTATTTTGGCAGGCAAATTATTTTGGGAGGCAAATTATTTTGGCAAATTATTTTGGGAGGCAAATTATTTTGGCAAATTATTTTGGCAAATTATTTTGGGAGGCAAATTATTTTGGGAGGCAAATTATTTTGGCAAATTATTTTGGGAGGAAAAATTATTTTGGGAGGCAAATTATTTTGGCAAATTATTTTGGGAGGCAAATTATTTTGGCAAATTATTTTGGGAGGCAAATTATTTTGGCAAATTATTTTGGGAGGCAAATTATTTTGGCAAATTATTTTACACTTTTGGTTATTGAGAAACAGCTCCTAAAACATTATTTGACACTTTTGGTTGTTGAAAAACAGCTTCTAACCATTATTTGACACTTTGGTTGTTGAGAAACAGCTCCTAAAACATTATTTTACACTTTTGGTTATTAAGAAACAGCTCCTAAAACATTATTTGACACTTTTGGTTGTTGAAAAACAGCTTCTAACCATTATTTGACACTTTGGTTGTTGAGAAACAGCTCCTAAAACATTATTTTACACTTTTGGTTATTGAGAAACAGCTCCTAAAACATTATTTGACACTTTTGGTTGTTGAAAAACAGCTTCTAACCATTATTTGACACTTTTGGTTGTTGAAAAACAGCTTCTAACCATTATTTGACACTTTGGTTGTTGAGAAACAGCTCCTAAAACATTATTTTACACTTTTGGTTATTATTATTGGTGATTATTATTATTTTGGGAGGCAAATTTTTTTGGGAGGCAAATTATTTTGGGAGGCAAATTATTTTGGCAAATTATTTTGGGAGGCAAATTATTTTGGCAAATTATTTTGGGAGGCAAATTATTTTGGCAGGCAAATTATTTTGGGAGGCAAATTATTTTAGCAAATTATTTTGGGAGGCAAATTATTTTGGGAGGTGAATTATTTTGGCAAATTATTTTGGGAGGCAAATTATTTTGGCAAATTATTTTGGGAGGCAAATTATTTTGGCAAATTATTTTGGGAGGCAAATTATTTTGGCAAATTATTTTGGGAGGCAAATTATTTTGGCAAATTATTTTGGCAAATTATTTTGGGAGGCAAATTATTTTGGCAAATTATTTTACACTTTTGGTTATTGAGAAACAGCTCCTAAAACATTATTTGACACTTTTGGTTGTTGAAAAACAGCTTCTAACCATTATTTGACACTTTGGTTGTTGAGAAACAGCTCCTAAAACATTATTTTACACTTTTGGTTATTGAGAAACAGCTCCTAAAACATTATTTGACACTTTTGGTTGTTGAAAAACAGCTTCTAACCATTATTTGACACTTTGGTTGTTGAGAAACAGCTCCTAAAACATTATTTTACACTTTTGGTTATTGAGAAACAGCTCCTAAAACATTATTTGACACTTTTGGTTGTTGAAAAACAGCTTCTAACCATTATTTGACACTTTGGTTGTTGAGAAACAGCTCCTAAAACATTATTTTACACTTTTGGTTATTGAGAAACAGCTCCTAAAACATTATTTGACACTTTTGGTTGTTGAAAAACAGCTTCTAACCATTATTTGACACTTTGGTTGTTGAGAAACAGCTCCTAAAACATTATTTTACACTTTTGGTTATTGAGAAACAGCTCCTAAAACATTATTTGACACTTTTGGTTGTTGAAAAACAGCTTCTAACCATTCTTTGACACTTTGGTTGTTGAGAAACAGCTCCTAAAACATTATTTTACACTTTTGGTTATTGAGAAACAGCTCCTAAAACATTATTTGACACTTTTGGTTGTTGAAAAACAGCTTCTAACCATTATTTGACACTTTGGTTGTTGAGAAACAGCTCCTAAAACATTATTTTACACTTTTGGTTATTGAGAAACAGCTCCTAAAACATTATTTGACACTTTTGGTTGTTGAAAAACAGCTTCTAACCATTATTTGACACTTTGGTTGTTGAGAAACAGCTCCTAAAACATTATTTTACACTTTTGGTTATTGAGAAACAGCTCCTAAAACATTATTTGACACTTTTGGTTGTTGAAAAACAGCTTCTAACCATTCTTTGACACTTTGGTTGTTGAGAAACGGCTCCTAAAACATTATTTTACACTTTTGGTTATTGAGAAACAGCTCCTAAAACATTATTTGACACTTTTGGTTGTTGAAAAACAGCTTCTAACCATTATTTGACACTTTGGTTGTTGAGAAACAGCTCCTAAAACATTATTTTACACTTTTGGTTATTGAGAAACAGCTCCTAAAACATTATTTGACACTTTTGGTTGTTGAAAAACAGCTTCTAACCATTATTTGACACTTTGGTTGTTGAGAAACAGCTCCTAAAACATTATTTTACACTTTTGGTTATTGAGAAACAGCTCCTAAAACATTATTTGACACTTTTGGTTGTTGAAAAACAGCTTCTAACCATTATTTGACACTTTGGTTGTTGAGAAACAGCTCCTAAAACATTATTTTACACTTTTGGTTATTGAGAAACAGCTCCTAAAACATTATTTGACACTTTTGGTTGTTGAAAAACAGCTTCTAACCATTATTTGACACTTTGGTTGTTGAGAAACAGCTCCTAAAACATTATTTTACACTTTTGGTTATTGAGAAACAGCTCCTAAAACATTATTTGACACTTTTGGTTGTTGAAAAACAGCTTCTAACCATTATTTGACACTTTGGTTGTTGAGAAACAGCTCCTAAAACATTATTTTACACTTTTGGTTATTGAGAAACAGCTCCTAAAACATTATTTGACACTTTTGGTTGTTGAAAAACAGCTTCTAACCATTATTTGACACTTTGGTTGTTGAGAAACAGCTCCTAAAACATTATTTTACACTTTTGGTTGTTGAGAAACAGCTCCTAAAACATTATTTTACACTTTTGGTTATTGAGAAACAGCTCCTAAAACATTATTTTACACTTTTGGTTATTGAGAAACAGCTCCTAAAACATTATTTGACACTTTTGGTTGTTGAAAAACAGCTTCTAACCATTATTTGACACTTTTGGTTGTTGAGAAACAGCTCCTAAAACATTATTTTACACTTTTGGTTATTGAGAAACAGCTCCTAAAACAGTATTTGACACTTTTGGTTGTTGAAAAACAGCTTCTAACCATTATTTGAAACTTTGGTTGTTGAGAAACAGCTCCTAAAACATTATTTTACACTTTTGGTTATTGAGAAACAGCTCCTAAAACATTATTTGACACTTTTGGTTGTTGAAAAACAGCTTCTAACCATTATTTGACACTTTGGTTGTTGAGAAACAGCTCCTAAAACATTATTTTACACTTTTGGTTGTTGAGAAACAGCTCCTAAAACATTATTTTACACTTTTGGTTATTGAGAAACAGCTCCTAAAACATTATTTTACACTTTTGGTTATTGAGAAACAGCTCCTAAAACATTATTTGACACTTTTGGTTGTTGAAAAACAGCTTCTAACCATTATTTGACACTTTTGGTTGTTGAGAAACAGCTCCTAAAACATTATTTTACACTTTTGGTTATTGAGAAACAGCTCCTAAAACAGTATTTGACACTTTTGGTTGTTGAAAAACAGCTTCTAACCATTATTTGAAACTTTGGTTGTTGAGAAACAGCTCCTAAAACATTATTTTACACTTTTGGTTATTGAGAAACAGCTCCTAAAACATTATTTGACACTTTTGGTTGTTGAAAAACAGCTTCTAACCATTATTTGACACTTTGGTTGTTGAGAAACAGCTCCTAAAACATTATTTTACACTTTTGGTTATTGAGAAACAGCTCCTAAAACATTATTTGACACTTTTGGTTGTTGAAAAACAGCTTCTAACCATTATTTGACACTTTGGTTGTTGAGAAACAGCTCCTAAAACATTATTATACACTTTTGGTTGTTGAGAAACAGCTCCTAAAACATTATTTGACACTTTTGGTTGTTGAAAAACAGCTTCTAACCATTATTTGACACTTTGGTTGTTGAGAAACAGCTCCTAAAACATTATTTTACACTTTTGGTTATTGAGAAACAGCTCCTAAAACATTATTTGACACTTTTGGTTGTTGAAAAACAGCTTCTAACCATTATTTGACACTTTGGTTGTTGAGAAACAGCTCCTAAAACATTATTTTACACTTTTGGTTATTGAGAAACAGCTCCTAAAACATTATTTGACACTTTTGGTTGTTGAAAAACAGCTTCTAACCATTATTTGACACTTTGGTTGTTGAGAAACGGCTCCTAAAACATTATTTTACACTTTTGGTTATTGAGAAACAGCTCCTAAAACATTATTTGACACTTTTGGTTGTTGAAAAACAGCTTCTAACCATTATTTGACACTTTGGTTGTTGAGAAACAGCTCCTAAAACATTATTTGACACTTTTGGTTATTGAGAAACAGCTCCTAAAACATTATTTGACACTTTTGGTTGTTGAAAAACAGCTTCTAACCATTATTTGACACTTTGGTTGTTGAGAAACAGCTCCTAAAACATTATTTTACACTTTTGGTTATTGAGAAACAGCTCCTAAAACATTATTTGACACTTTTGGTTGTTGAAAAACAGCTTCTAACCATTATTTGACACTTTGGTTGTTGAGAAACAGCTCCTAAAACATTATTTTACACTTTTGGTTATTGAGAAACAGCTCCTAAAACATTATTTGACACTTTTGGTTGTTGAAAAACAGCTTCTAACCATTATTTGACACTTTGGTTGTTGAGAAACAGCTCCTAAAACATTATTTGACACTTTTGGTTGTTGAAAAACAGCTTCTAACCATTATTTGACACTTTGGTTGTTGAGAAACAGCTCCTAAAACATTATTTGACACTTTTGGTTATTGAGAAACAGCTCCTAAAACATTATTTGACACTTTTGGTTGTTGAAAAACAGCTTCTAACCATTATTTGACACTTTGGTTGTTGAGAAACAGCTCCTAAAACATTATTTTACACTTTTGGTTATTGAGAAACAGCTCCTAAAACATTATTTGACACTTTTGGTTGTTGAAAAACAGCTTCTAACCATTATTTGACACTTTGGTTGTTGAGAAACAGCTCCTAAAACATTATTTTACACTTTTGGTTATTGAGAAACAGCTCCTAAAACATTATTTGACACTTTTGGTTGTTGAAAAACAGCTTCTAACCATTATTTGACACTTTGGTTGTTGAGAAACAGCTCCTAAAACATTATTTTACACTTTTGGTTATTGAGAAACAGCTCCTAAAACATTATTTGACACTTTTGGTTGTTGAAAAACAGCTTCTAACCATTATTTGACACTTTGGTTGTTGAGAAACAGCTCCTAAAACATTATTTTACACTTTTGGTTATTGAGAAACAGCTCCTAAAACATTATTTGACACTTTTGGTTGTTGAAAAACAGCTTCTAACCATTATTTGACACTTTGGTTGTTGAGAAACAGCTCCTAAAACATTATTTTACACTTTTGGTTATTATTATTGGTGATTATTATTATTTTGGGAGGCAAATTATTTTGGCAAATTATTTTGGGAGGCAAATTATTTTGGGAGGCAAATTATTTTGGGAGGCAAATTATTTTGGGAGGCAAATTATTTTGGCAAATTATTTTGGGAGGCAAATTATTTTGGCAAATTTTTTTGGGAGGCAAATTATTTTGGGAGGCAAATTATTTTGGGCAATTATTTTGGGAGGCAAATTATTTTGGGAGGCAAATTATTTTGGGAGGCAAATTATTTTGGGAGGCAAATTATTTTGGGAGGCAAATTATTTTGGCAAATTATTTTGGGAGGCAAATTATTTTGGCAAATTTTTTTGGGAGGCAAATTATTTTGTGAGGCAAATTATTTTGGCAAATTATTGAGGCAAATTATTTTGGAAGGCAAATTATTTTGGGAGGCAAATTATTTTGGGAGGCAAATTATTTTGGCAAATTATTTTGGGAGGCAAATTATTTTGGGAGGCAAATTATTTTGGCAAATTATTTTGGGAGGCAAATTATTTTGGCAAATTATTTTGGGAGGCAAATTATTTTGGCAAATTATTTTGGGAGGCAAATTATTTTGGGAGGCAAATTATTTTGGGAGGCAAATTATTTTGGGAGGCAAATTATTTTGGGAGGCAAATTATTTTGGCAAATTATTTTGGGAGGCAAATTATTTTGGCAAATTATTTTACACTTTTGGTTATTGAGAAACAGCTCCTAAAACATTATTTGACACTTTTGGTTGTTGAGAAACAGCTCCTAAAACATTATTTGACACTTTTGGTTGTTGAAAAACAGCTTCTAACCATTATTTGACACTTTGGTTGTTGAGAAACAGCTCCTAAAACATTATTTTACACTTTTGGTTATTGAGAAACAGCTCCTAAAACATTATTTGACACTTTTGGTTGTTGAAAAACAGCTTCTAACCATTATTTGACACTTTGGTTGTTAAGAAACAGCTCCTAAAACATTATTTTACACTTTTGGTTATTATTATTGGTGATTATTATTATTTTGGGAGGCAAATTATTTTGGCAAATTATTTTGGGAGGCAAATTATTTTGGGAGGCAAATTATTTTGGCAAATTATTTTGGGAGGCAAATTATTTTGGCAAATTATTTTGGGAGGCAAATTATTTTGGGAGGCAAATTATTTTGGCAAATATTTTTGGGAGGCAAATTATTTTGGGAGGCAAATTATTTTGGGCAATTATTTTGGGAGGCAAATTATTTTGGGAGGCAAATTATTTTGGCAAATTATTTTGGGAGGCAAATTATTTTGGCAAATTATTTTGGGAGGCAAATTATTTTGGCAAATTTTTTTGGGAGGCAAATTATTTTGTGAGGCAAATTATTTTGGCAAATTATTGAGGCAAATTATTTTGGAAGGCAAATTATTTTGGGAGGCAAATTATTTTGGGAGGCAAATTATTTTGGCAAATTATTTTGGGAGGCAAATTATTTTGGGAGGCAAATTATTTTGGGAGGCAAATTATTTTGGCAAATTATTTTGGGAGGCAAATTATTTTGGCAAATTATTTTGGGAGGCAAATTATTTTGGGAGGCAAATTATTTTGGGAGGCAAATTATTTTGGGAGGCAAATTATTTTGGCAAATTATTTTGGGAGGCAAATTATTTTGGCAAATTATTTTACACTTTTGGTTATTGAGAAACAGCTCCTAAAACATTATTTGACACTTTTGGTTGTTGAGAAACAGCTCCTAAAACATTATTTGACACTTTTGGTTGTTGAAAAACAGCTTCTAACCATTATTTGACACTTTGGTTGTTGAGAAACAGCTCCTAAAACATTATTTTACACTTTTGGTTATTGAGAAACAGCTCCTAAAACAGTATTTGACACTTTTGGTTGTTGAAAAACAGCTTCTAACCATTATTTGAAACTTTGGTTGTTGAGAAACAGCTCCTAAAACATTATTTTACACTTTTTGTTATTGAGAAACAGCTCCTAAAACATTATTTGACACGTTTGGTTGTTGAAAAACAGCTTCTAACCATTATTTGACACTTTGGTTGTTGAGAAACAGCTCCTAAAACATTATTTTACACTTTTGGTTATTGAGAAACAGCTCCTAAAACATTATTTGACACTTTTGGTTGTTGAAAAACAGCTTCTAACCATTATTTGACACTTTGGTTGTTGAGAAACAGCTCCTAAAACATTATTTTACACTTTTGGTTGTTGAGAAACAGCTCCTAAAACATTATTTGACACTTTTGGTTGTTGAAAAACAGCTTCTAACCATTATTTGACACTTTGGTTGTTGAGAAACAGCTCCTAAAACATTATTTTACACTTTTGGTTATTGAGAAACAGCTCCTAAAACATTATTTGACACTTTTGGTTGTTGAAAAACAGCTTCTAACCATTATTTGACACTTTGGTTGTTAAGAAACAGCTCCTAAAACATTATTTTACACTTTTGGTTGTTGAGAAACAGCTCCTAAAACATTATTTGACACTTTTGGTTGTTGAAAAACAGCTTCTAACCATTATTTGACACTTTGGTTGTTGAGAAACAGCTCCTAAAACATTATTTTACACTTTTGGTTATTGAGAAACAGCTCCTAAAACATTATTTGACACTTTTGGTTGTTGAAAAACAGCTTCTAACCATTATTTGACACTTTGGTTGTTGAGAAACAGCTCCTAAAACATTATTTTACACTTTTGGTTATTGAGAAACAGCTCCTAAAACATTATTTGACACTTTTGGTTGTTGAAAAACAGCTTCTAACCATTATTTGACACTTTGGTTGTTGAGAAACAGCTCCTAAAACATTATTTTACACTTTTGGTTATTGAGAAACAGCTCCTAAAACATTATTTGACACTTTTGGTTGTTGAAAAACAGCTTCTAACCATTATTTGACACTTTGGTTGTTGAGAAACAGCTCCTAAAACATTATTTTACACTTTTGGTTATTGAGAAACAGCTCCTAAAACATTATTTGACACTTTTGGTTGTTGAAAAACAGCTTCTAACCATTATTTGACACTTTGGTTGTTGAGAAACAGCTCCTAAAACATTATTTTACACTTTTGGTTATTATTATTATTTTGGGAGACAAATTTTTTTGGGAGGCAAATTATTTTGGGAGGCAAATTATTTTGGCAAATTATTTTGGGAGGCAAATTATTTTGGCAAATTATTTTGGGAGGCAAATTATTTTGGCAAATTATTTTGGGAGGCAAATTATTTTGGGAGGCAAGTTATTTTGGGAGGCAAATTATTTTGGCAAATTATTTTGGGAGGCAAATTATTTTGGCAAATTATTTTGGGAGGCAAATTATTTTGGGAGGCAAATTATTTTGGCAAATTATTTTGGGAGGCAAATTATTTTGGCAAATTATTTTGGGAGGCAAATTATTTTGGCAAATTATTTTGGCAAATTATTTTGGGAGGCAAATTATTTTGGGAGGCAAATTATTTTACACTTTTGGTTATTGAGAAACAGCTCCTAAAACATTATTTGACACTTTTGGTTGTTGAAAAACAGCTTCTAACCATTATTTGACACTTTGGTTGTTGAGAAACAGCTCCTAAAACATTATTTTACACTTTTGGTTATTGAGAAACAGCTCCTAAAACATTATTTGACACTTTTGGTTGTTGAAAAACAGCTTCTAACTATTATTTGACACTTTGGTTGTTGAGAAACAGCTCCTAAAACATTATTTTACACTTTTGGTTATTGAGAAACAGCTCCTAAACCATTATTTGACACTTTGGTTGTTGAGAAACAGCTCCTAAAACATTATTTTACACTTTTGGTTATTGAGAAACAGCTCCTAAAACATTATTTGACACTTTTGGTTGTTGAAAAACAGCTTCTAACCATTATTTGACACTTTGGTTGTTGAGAAACAGCTCCTAAAACATTATTTTACACTTTTGGTTATTGAGAAACAGCTCCTAAAACATTATTTGACACTTTTGGTTGTTGAAAAACAGCTTCTAACCATTCTTTGACACTTTGGTTGTTGAGAAACAGCTCCTAAAACATTATTTTACACTTTTGGTTATTGAGAAACAGCTCCTAAAACATTATTTGACACTTTTGGTTGTTGAAAAACAGCTTCTAACCATTATTTGACACTTTGGTTGTTGAGAAACAGCTCCTAAAACATTATTTTACACTTTTGGTTATTGAGAAACAGCTCCTAAAACATTATTTGACACTTTTGGTTGTTGAAAAACAGCTTCTAACCATTATTTGACACTTTGGTTGTTGAGAAACAGCTCCTAAAACATTATTTTACACTTTTGGTTGTTGAGAAACAGCTCCTAAAACATTATTTGACACTTTTGGTTGTTGAAAAACAGCTTCTAACCATTATTTGACACTTTGGTTGTTGAGAAACAGCTCCTAAAACATTATTTTACACTTTTGGTTATTGAGAAACAGCTCCTAAAACATTATTTTACACTTTTGGTTGTTGAGAAACAGCTCCTAAAACATTATTTGACAATTTTGGTTGTTGAAAAACAGCTTCTAACCATTATTTGACACTTTGGTTGTTGAGAAACAGCTCCTAAAACATTATTTGACACTTTTGGTTGTTGAAAAACAGCTTCTAACCATTATTTGACACTTTGGTTGTTGAGAAACAGCTCCTAAAACATTATTTTACACTTTTGGTTGTTGAGAAACAGCTACTAAAACATTATTTGACACTTTTGGTTGTTGAAAAACAGCTTCTAACCATTATTTGACACTTTGGTTGTTGAGAAACAGCTCCTAAAACATTATTTTACACTTTTGGTTATTGAGAAACAGCTCCTAAAACATTATTTGACACTTTTGGTTGTTGAAAAACAGCTTCTAACCATTATTTGACACTTTGGTTGTTGAGAAACAGCTCCTAAAACATTATTTTACACTTTTGGTTGTTGAGAAACAGCTCCTAAAACATTATTTGACACTTTTGGTTGTTGAAAAACAGCTTCTAACCATTATTTGACACTTTGGTTGTTGAGAAACAGCTCCTAAAACATTATTTTACACTTTTGGTTGTTGAAAAACAGCTTCTAACCATTATTTGACACTTTGAATGTTGAGAAACAGCTCCTAAAACATTATTTGACACTTTTGGTTGTTGAAAAACAGCTTCTAACCATTATTTGACACTTTGAATGTTGAGAAACAGCTCCTAAAACATTATTTGACACTTTTGGTTGTTGAAAAACAGCTTCTAACCATTATTTGACACTTTGGTTGTTGAGAAACAGCTCCTAAAACATTATTTTACACTTTTGGTTATTGAGAAACAGCTCCTAAAACATTATTTGACACTTTTGGTTGTTGAAAAACAGCTTCTAACTATTATTTGACACTTTGGTTGTTGAGAAACAGCTCCTAAAACATTATTTTACACTTTTGGTTATTGAGAAACAGCTCCTAAACCATTATTTGACACTTTGGTTGTTGAGAAACAGCTCCTAAAACATTATTTTACACTTTTGGTTATTGAGAAACAGCTCCTAAAACATTATTTGACACTTTTGGTTGTTGAAAAACAGCTTCTAACCATTATTTGACACTTTGGTTGTTGAGAAACAGCTCCTAAAACATTATTTTACACTTTTGGTTATTGAGAAACAGCTCCTAAAACATTATTTGACACTTTTGGTTGTTGAAAAACAGCTTCTAACCATTCTTTGACACTTTGGTTGTTGAGAAACAGCTCCTAAAACATTATTTTACACTTTTGGTTATTGAGAAACAGCTCCTAAAACATTATTTGACACTTTTGGTTGTTGAAAAACAGCTTCTAACCATTATTTGACACTTTGGTTGTTGAGAAACAGCTCCTAAAACATTATTTTACACTTTTGGTTATTGAGAAACAGCTCCTAAAACATTATTTGACACTTTTGGTTGTTGAAAAACAGCTTCTAACCATTATTTGACACTTTGGTTGTTGAGAAACAGCTCCTAAAACATTATTTTACACTTTTGGTTGTTGAGAAACAGCTCCTAAAACATTATTTGACACTTTTGGTTGTTGAAAAACAGCTTCTAACCATTATTTGACACTTTGGTTGTTGAGAAACAGCTCCTAAAACATTATTTTACACTTTTGGTTATTGAGAAACAGCTCCTAAAACATTATTTTACACTTTTGGTTGTTGAGAAACAGCTCCTAAAACATTATTTTACACTTTTGGTTATTGAGAAACAGCTCCTAAAACATTATTTGACACTTTTGGTTGTTGAAAAACAGCTTCTAACTATTATTTGACACTTTGGTTGTTGAGAAACAGCTCCTAAAACATTATTTTACACTTTTGGTTATTGAGAAACAGCTCCTAAACCATTATTTGACACTTTGGTTGTTGAGAAACAGCTCCTAAAACATTATTTTACACTTTTGGTTATTGAGAAACAGCTCCTAAAACATTATTTGACACTTTTGGTTGTTGAAAAACAGCTTCTAACCATTATTTGACACTTTGGTTGTTGAGAAACAGCTCCTAAAACATTATTTTACACTTTTGGTTATTGAGAAACAGCTCCTAAAACATTATTTGACACTTTTGGTTGTTGAAAAACAGCTTCTAACCATTCTTTGACACTTTGGTTGTTGAGAAACAGCTCCTAAAACATTATTTTACACTTTTGGTTATTGAGAAACAGCTCCTAAAACATTATTTGACACTTTTGGTTGTTGAAAAACAGCTTCTAACCATTATTTGACACTTTGGTTGTTGAGAAACAGCTCCTAAAACATTATTTTACACTTTTGGTTATTGAGAAACAGCTCCTAAAACATTATTTGACACTTTTGGTTGTTGAAAAACAGCTTCTAACCATTATTTGACACTTTGGTTGTTGAGAAACAGCTCCTAAAACATTATTTTACACTTTTGGTTGTTGAGAAACAGCTCCTAAAACATTATTTGACACTTTTGGTTGTTGAAAAACAGCTTCTAACCATTATTTGACACTTTGGTTGTTGAGAAACAGCTCCTAAAACATTATTTTACACTTTTGGTTATTGAGAAACAGCTCCTAAAACATTATTTTACACTTTTGGTTGTTGAGAAACAGCTCCTAAAACATTATTTGACAATTTTGGTTGTTGAAAAACAGCTTCTAACCATTATTTGACACTTTGGTTGTTGAGAAACAGCTCCTAAAACATTATTTGACACTTTTGGTTGTTGAAAAACAGCTTCTAACCATTATTTGACACTTTGGTTGTTGAGAAACAGCTCCTAAAACATTATTTTACACTTTTGGTTGTTGAGAAACAGCTACTAAAACATTATTTGACACTTTTGGTTGTTGAAAAACAGCTTCTAACCATTATTTGACACTTTGGTTGTTGAGAAACAGCTCCTAAAACATTATTTTACACTTTTGGTTATTGAGAAACAGCTCCTAAAACATTATTTGACACTTTTGGTTGTTGAAAAACAGCTTCTAACCATTATTTGACACTTTGGTTGTTGAGAAACAGCTCCTAAAACATTATTTTACACTTTTGGTTGTTGAGAAACAGCTCCTAAAACATTATTTGACACTTTTGGTTGTTGAAAAACAGCTTCTAACCATTATTTGACACTTTGGTTGTTGAGAAACAGCTCCTAAAACATTATTTTACACTTTTGGTTGTTGAAAAACAGCTTCTAACCATTATTTGACACTTTGAATGTTGAGAAACAGCTCCTAAAACATTATTTGACACTTTTGGTTGTTGAAAAACAGCTTCTAACCATTATTTGACACTTTGAATGTTGAGAAACAGCTCCTAAAACATTATTTGACACTTTTGGTTGTTGAAAAACAGCTTCTAACCATTATTTGACACTTTGGTTGTTGAGAAACAGCTCCTAAAACATTATTTTACACTTTTGGTTATTGAGAAACAGCTCCTAAAACATTATTTGACACTTTTGGTTGTTGAAAAACAGCTTCTAACTATTATTTGACACTTTGGTTGTTGAGAAACAGCTCCTAAAACATTATTTTACACTTTTGGTTATTGAGAAACAGCTCCTAAACCATTATTTGACACTTTGGTTGTTGAGAAACAGCTCCTAAAACATTATTTTACACTTTTGGTTATTGAGAAACAGCTCCTAAAACATTATTTGACACTTTTGGTTGTTGAAAAACAGCTTCTAACCATTATTTGACACTTTGGTTGTTGAGAAACAGCTCCTAAAACATTATTTTACACTTTTGGTTATTGAGAAACAGCTCCTAAAACATTATTTGACACTTTTGGTTGTTGAAAAACAGCTTCTAACCATTCTTTGACACTTTGGTTGTTGAGAAACAGCTCCTAAAACATTATTTTACACTTTTGGTTATTGAGAAACAGCTCCTAAAACATTATTTGACACTTTTGGTTGTTGAAAAACAGCTTCTAACCATTATTTGACACTTTGGTTGTTGAGAAACAGCTCCTAAAACATTATTTTACACTTTTGGTTATTGAGAAACAGCTCCTAAAACATTATTTGACACTTTTGGTTGTTGAAAAACAGCTTCTAACCATTATTTGACACTTTGGTTGTTGAGAAACAGCTCCTAAAACATTATTTTACACTTTTGGTTGTTGAGAAACAGCTCCTAAAACATTATTTGACACTTTTGGTTGTTGAAAAACAGCTTCTAACCATTATTTGACACTTTGGTTGTTGAGAAACAGCTCCTAAAACATTATTTTACACTTTTGGTTATTGAGAAACAGCTCCTAAAACATTATTTTACACTTTTGGTTGTTGAGAAACAGCTCCTAAAACATTATTTGACAATTTTGGTTGTTGAAAAACAGCTTCTAACCATTATTTGACACTTTGGTTGTTGAGAAACAGCTCCTAAAACATTATTTGACACTTTTGGTTGTTGAAAAACAGCTTCTAACCATTATTTGACACTTTGGTTGTTGAGAAACAGCTCCTAAAACATTATTTTACACTTTTGGTTGTTGAGAAACAGCTACTAAAACATTATTTGACACTTTTGGTTGTTGAAAAACAGCTTCTAACCATTATTTGACACTTTGGTTGTTGAGAAACAGCTCCTAAAACATTATTTTACACTTTTGGTTATTGAGAAACAGCTCCTAAAACATTATTTGACACTTTTGGTTGTTGAAAAACAGCTTCTAACCATTATTTGACACTTTGGTTGTTGAGAAACAGCTCCTAAAACATTATTTTACACTTTTGGTTATTGAGAAACAGCTCCTAAAACATTATTTGACACTTTTGGTTGTTGAAAAACAGCTTCTAACCATTATTTGACACTTTGGTTGTTGAGAAACAGCTCCTAAAACATTATTTTACACTTTTGGTTATTGAGAAACAGCTCCTAAAACATTATTTGACACTTTTGGTTGTTGAAAAACAGCTTCTAACCATTATTTGACACTTTGAATGTTGAGAAACAGCTCCTAAAACATTATTTGACACTTTTGGTTGTTGAAAAACAGCTTCTAACCATTATTTGACACTTTGGTTGTTGAGAAACAGCTCCTAAAACATTATTTTACACTTTTGGTTATTATTATTGGTGATTATTATTATTTTGGGAGGCAAATTATTTTGGCAAATTATTTTGGGAGGCAAATTATTTTGGCAAATTATTTTGGGAGGCAAATTATTTTGGCAAATTATTTTGGGAGGCAAATTATTTTGGCAAATTATTTTGGGAGGCAAATTATTTTGGCAAATTATTTTGGGAGGCAAATTATTTTGGGAGGCAAATTATTTTGGCAAATTATTTTGGGAGGCAAATTATTTTGGCAAATTTTTTTGGGAGGCAAATTATTTTGGGAGGCAAATTATTTTGGGCAATTATTTTGGGAGGCAAATTATTTTGGGAGGCAAATTATTTTGGCAAATTATTTTGGGAGGCAAATTATTTTGGCAAATTATTTTGGGAGGCAAATTATTTTGGCAAATTATTTTGGGAGGCAAATTATTTTGGCAAATTATTTTGGGAGGCAAATTTTTTTGGCAAATTTTTTTGGGAGGCAAGTTATTTTGTGAGGCAAATTATTTTGGCAAATTATTGAGGCAAATTATTTTGGGAGGCAAATTATTTTGGGAGGCAAATTATTTTGGCAAATTATTTTGGGAGGCAAATTATTTTGGCAAATTATTTTGGGAGGCAAATTATTTTGGGAGGCAAATTATTTTGGCAAATTATTTTGGGAGGCAAATTATTTTGGCAAATTATTTTGGGAGGCAAATTATTTTGGGAGGCAAATTATTTTGGGAGGCAAATTATTTTGGCAAATTATTTTGGGAGGCAAATTATTTTGGGAGGCAAAATATTTTGGCAAATTATTTTACACTTTTGGTTATTGAGAAACAGCTCCTAAAACATTATTTGACACTTTTGGTTGTTGAGAAACAGCTCCTAAAACATTATTTGACACTTTTGGTTGTTGAAAAACAGCTTCTAACCATTATTTGACACTTTGGTTGTTGAGAAACAGCTCCTAAAACATTATTTTACACTTTTGGTTACTGAGAAACAGCTCCTAAAACATTATTTGACACTTTTGGTTGTTGAAAAACAGCTTCTAACCATTATTTGACACTTTGGTTGTTGAGAAACAGCTCCTAAAACATTATTTTACACTTTTGGTTATTGAGAAACAGCTCCTAAAACATTATTTGACACTTTTGGTTGTTGAAAAACAGCTTCTAACCATTATTTGACACTTTGGTTGTTGAAAAACAGCTTCTAACCATTATTTGACACTTTGGTTGTTGAGAAACAGCTCCTAAAACATTATTTTACACTTTTGGTTATTGAGAAACAGCTCCTAAAACATTATTTGACACTTTTGGTTGTTGAAAAACAGCTTCTAACCATTATTTGACACTTTGGTTGTTGAGAAACAGCTCCTAAAACATTATTTTACACTTTTGGTTATTGAGAAACAGCTCCTAAAACATTATTTGACACTTTTGGTTGTTGAAAAACAGCTTCTAACCATTATTTGACACTTTGGTTGTTGAGAAACAGCTCCTAAAACATTATTTTACACTTTTGGTTATTGAGAAACAGCTCCTAAAACATTATTTGACACTTTTGGTTGTTGAAAAACAGCTTCTAACCATTATTTGACACTTTGGTTGTTGAGAAACAGCTCCTAAAACATTATTTTACACTTTTGGTTATTGAGAAACAGCTCCTAAAACATTATTTGACACTTTTGGTTGTTGAAAAACAGCTTCTAACCATTATTTGACACTTTGGTTGTTGAGAAACAGCTCCTAAAACATTATTTTACACTTTTGGTTATTGAGAAACAGCTCCTAAAACATTATTTGACACTTTTGGTTGTTGAAAAACAGCTTCTAACCATTATTTGACACTTTGGTTGTTGAGAAACAGCTCCTAAAACATTATTTTACACTTTTGGTTATTGAGAAACAGCTCCTAAAACATTATTTGACACTTTTGGTTGTTGAAAAACAGCTTCTAACCATTATTTGACACTTTGGTTGTTGAGAAACAGCTCCTAAAACATTATTTTACACTTTTGGTTATTGAGAAACAGCTCCTAAAACATTATTTGACACTTTTGGTTGTTGAAAAACAGCTTCTAACCATTATTTGACACTTTGGTTGTTGAGAAACAGCTCCTAAAACATTATTTTACACTTTTGGTTATTGAGAAACAGCTCCTAAAACATTATTTGACACTTTTGGTTGTTGAAAAACAGCTTCTAACCATTATTTGACACTTTGGTTGTTGAGAAACAGCTCCTAAAACATTATTTTACACTTTTGGTTATTGAGAAACAGCTCCTAAAACATTATTTGACACTTTTGGTTGTTGAAAAACAGCTTCTAACCATTATTTGACACTTTGGTTGTTGAGAAACAGCTCCTAAAACATTATTTTACACTTTTGGTTATTGAGAAACAGCTCCTAAAACATTATTTGACACTTTTGGTTGTTGAAAAACAGCTTCTAACCATTATTTGACACTTTGAATGTTGAGAAACAGCTCCTAAAACATTATTTGACACTTTTGGTTGTTGAAAAACAGCTTCTAACCATTATTTGACACTTTGGTTGTTGAGAAACAGCTCCTAAAACATTATTTTACACTTTTGGTTATTATTATTGGTGATTATTATTATTTTGGGAGGCAAATTATTTTGGGAGGCAAATTATTTTGGGAGGCAAATTATTTTGGGAGGCAAATTATTTTGGGAGGCAAATTATTTTGGCAAATTATTTTGGGAGGCAAATTATTTTGGCAAATTATTTTGGGAGGCAAATTATTTTGGCAAATTTTTTTGGGAGGCAAATTATTTTGGGAGGCAAATTATTTTGGGCAATTATTTTGGGAGGCAAATTATTTTGGGAGGCAAATTATTTTGGGAGGCAAATTATTTTGGCAAATTATTTTGGGAGGCAAATTATTTTGGCAAATTATTTTGGGAGGCAAATTATTTTGGGAGGCAAATTATTTTGGCAAATTTTTTTGGGAGGCAAATTATTTTGTGAGGCAAATTATTTTGGCAAATTATTGAGGCAAATTATTTTGGAAGGCAAATTATTTTGGGAGGCAAATTATTTTGGGAGGCAAATTATTTTGGCAAATTATTTTGGGAGGCAAATTATTTTGGGAGGCAAATTATTTTGGCAAATTATTTTGGGAGGCAAATTATTTTGGCAAATTATTTTGGGAGGCAAATTATTTTGGCAAATTATTTTGGGAGGCAAATTATTTTGGGAGGCAAATTATTTTGGGAGGCAAATTATTTTGGCAAATTATTTTGGGAGGCAAATTATTTTGGGAGGCAAATTATTTTGGCAAATTATTTTACACTTTTGGTTATTGAGAAACAGCTCCTAAAACATTATTTGACACTTTTGGTTGTTGAGAAACAGCTCCTAAAACATTATTTGACACTTTTGGTTGTTGAAAAACAGCTTCTAACCATTATTTGACACTTTGGTTGTTGAGAAACAGCTCCTAAAACATTATTTTACACTTTTGGTTATTGAGAAACAGCTCCTAAAACATTATTTGACACTTTTGGTTGTTGAAAAACAGCTTCTAACCATTATTTGACACTTTGGTTGTTAAGAAACAGCTCCTAAAACATTATTTTACACTTTTGGTTGTTGAGAAACAGCTCCTAAAACATTATTTGACACTTTTGGTTGTTGAAAAACAGCTTCTAACCATTATTTGACAATTTGGTTGTTGAGAAACAGCTCCTAAAACATTATTTTACACTTTTGGTTATTGAGAAACAGCTCCTAAAACATTATTTGACACTTTTGGTTGTTGAAAAACAGCTTCTAACCATTATTTGACACTTTGGTTGTTGAGAAACAGCTCCTAAAACATTATTTTACACTTTTGGTTATTATTATTGGTGATTATTATTATTTTGGGAGGCAAATTATTTTGGCAAATTATTTTGGGAGGCAAATTATTTTGGGAGGCAAATTATTTTGGGAGGCAAATTATTTTGGGAGGCAAATTATTTTGGCAAATTATTTTGGGAGGCAAATTATTTTGGCAAATTTTTTTGGGAGGCAAATTATTTTGGGAGGCAAATTATTTTGGGCAATTATTTTGGGAGGCAAATTATTTTGGGAGGCAAATTATTTTGGGAGGCAAATTATTTTGGCAAATTATTTTGGGAGGCAAATTATTTTGGCAAATTATTTTGGGAGGCAAATTATTTTGGCAAATTATTTTGGGAGGCAAATTATTTTGGCAAATTTTTTTGGGAGGCAAATTATTTTGTGAGGCAAATTATTTTGGCAAATTATTGAGGCAAATTATTTTGGAAGGCAAATTATTTTGGGAGGCAAATTATTTTGGGAGGCAAATTATTTTGGCAAATTATTTTGGGAGGCAAATTATTTTGGGAGGCAAATTATTTTGGCAAATTATTTTGGGAGGCAAATTATTTTGGCAAATTATTTTGGGAGGCAAATTATTTTGGCAAATTATTTTGGGAGGCAAATTATTTTGGGAGGCAAATTATTTTGGGAGGCAAATTATTTTGGGAGGCAAATTATTTTGGGAGGCAAATTATTTTGGCAAATTATTTTACACTTTTGGTTATTGAGAAACAGCTCCTAAAACATTATTTGACACTTTTGGTTGTTGAGAAACAGCTCCTAAAACATTATTTGACACTTTTGGTTGTTGAAAAACAGCTTCTAACCATTATTTGACACTTTGGTTGTTGAGAAACAGCTCCTAAAACATTATTTTACACTTTTGGTTATTGAGAAACAGCTCCTAAAACATTATTTGACACTTTTGGTTGTTGAAAAACAGCTTCTAACCATTATTTGACACTTTGGTTGTTAAGAAACAGCTCCTAAAACATTATTTTACACTTTTGGTTATTATTATTGGTGATTATTATTATTTTGGGAGGCAAATTATTTTGGCAAATTATTTTGGGAGGCAAATTATTTTGGGAGGCAAATTATTTTGGCAAATTATTTTGGGAGGCAAATTATTTTGGCAAATTATTTTGGGAGGCAAATTATTTTGGGAGGCAAATTATTTTGGCAAATTTTTTTGGGAGGCAAATTATTTTGGGAGGCAAATTATTTTGGGCAATTATTTTGGGAGGCAAATTATTTTGGGAGGCAAATTATTTTGGCAAATTATTTTGGGAGGCAAATTATTTTGGCAAATTATTTTGGGAGGCAAATTATTTTGGCAAATTTTTTTGGGAGGCAAATTATTTTGTGAGGCAAATTATTTTGGCAAATTATTGAGGCAAATTATTTTGGAAGGCAAATTATTTTGGGAGGCAAATTATTTTGGGAGGCAAATTATTTTGGCAAATTATTTTGGGAGGCAAATTATTTTGGGAGGCAAATTATTTTGGGAGGCAAATTATTTTGGCAAATTATTTTGGGAGGCAAATTATTTTGGCAAATTATTTTGGGAGGCAAATTATTTTGGGAGGCAAATTATTTTGGGAGGCAAATTATTTTGGGAGGCAAATTATTTTGGCAAATTATTTTGGGAGGCAAATTATTTTGGCAAATTATTTTACACTTTTGGTTATTGAGAAACAGCTCCTAAAACATTATTTGACACTTTTGGTTGTTGAGAAACAGCTCCTAAAACATTATTTGACACTTTTGGTTGTTGAAAAACAGCTTCTAACCATTATTTGACACTTTGGTTGTTGAGAAACAGCTCCTAAAACATTATTTTACACTTTTGGTTATTGAGAAACAGCTCCTAAAACATTATTTGACACTTTTGGTTGTTGAAAAACAGCTTCTAACCATTATTTGACACTTTGGTTGTTAAGAAACAGCTCCTAAAACATTATTTTACACTTTTGGTTGTTGAGAAACAGCTCCTAAAACATTATTTGACACTTTTGGTTGTTGAAAAACAGCTTCTAACCATTATTTGACACTTTGGTTGTTGAGAAACAGCTCCTAAAACATTATTTTACACTTTTGGTTATTGAGAAACAGCTCCTAAAACAGTATTTGACACTTTTGGTTGTTGAAAAACAGCTTCTAACCATTATTTGAAACTTTGGTTGTTGAGAAACAGCTCCTAAAACATTATTTTACACTTTTGGTTATTGAGAAACAGCTCCTAAAACATTATTTGACACGTTTGGTTGTTGAAAAACAGCTTCTAACCATTATTTGACACTTTGGTTGTTGAGAAACAGCTCCTAAAACATTATTTTACACTTTTGGTTATTGAGAAACAGCTCCTAAAACATTATTTGACACTTTTGGTTGTTGAAAAACAGCTTCTAACCATTATTTGACACTTTGGTTGTTGAGAAACAGCTCCTAAAACATTATTTTACACTTTTGGTTGTTGAGAAACAGCTCCTAAAACATTATTTGACACTTTTGGTTGTTGAAAAACAGCTTCTAACCATTATTTGACACTTTGGTTGTTGAGAAACAGCTCCTAAAACATTATTTTACACTTTTGGTTATTGAGAAACAGCTCCTAAAACATTATTTGACACTTTTGGTTGTTGAAAAACAGCTTCTAACCATTATTTGACACTTTGGTTGTTAAGAAACAGCTCCTAAAACATTATTTTACACTTTTGGTTGTTGAGAAACAGCTCCTAAAACATTATTTGACACTTTTGGTTGTTGAAAAACAGCTTCTAACCATTATTTGACACTTTGGTTGTTGAGAAACAGCTCCTAAAACATTATTTTACACTTTTGGTTATTGAGAAACAGCTCCTAAAACATTATTTGACACTTTTGGTTGTTGAAAAACAGCTTCTAACCATTATTTGACACTTTGGTTGTTGAGAAACAGCTCCTAAAACATTATTTTACACTTTTGGTTATTGAGAAACAGCTCCTAAAACATTATTTGACACTTTTGGTTGTTGAAAAACAGCTTCTAACCATTATTTGACACTTTGGTTGTTGAGAAACAGCTCCTAAAACATTATTTTACACTTTTGGTTATTGAGAAACAGCTCCTAAAACATTATTTGACACTTTTGGTTGTTGAAAAACAGCTTCTAACCATTATTTGACACTTTGGTTGTTGAGAAACGGCTCCTAAAACATTATTTTACACTTTTGGTTATTGAGAAACAGCTCCTAAAACATTATTTGACACTTTTGGTTGTTGAAAAACAGCTTCTAACCATTATTTGACACTTTGGTTGTTGAGAAACAGCTCCTAAAACATTATTTGACACTTTTGGTTATTGAGAAACAGCTCCTAAAACATTATTTGACACTTTTGGTTGTTGAAAAACAGCTTCTAACCATTATTTGACACTTTGGTTGTTGAGAAACAGCTCCTAAAACATTATTTTACACTTTTGGTTATTGAGAAACAGCTCCTAAAACATTATTTGACACTTTTGGTTGTTGAAAAACAGCTTCTAACCATTATTTGACACTTTGGTTGTTGAGAAACAGCTCCTAAAACATTATTTTACACTTTTGGTTATTGAGAAACAGCTCCTAAAACATTATTTGACACTTTTGGTTGTTGAAAAACAGCTTCTAACCATTATTTGACACTTTGGTTGTTGAGAAACAGCTCCTAAAACATTATTTGACACTTTTGGTTGTTGAAAAACAGCTTCTAACCATTATTTGACACTTTGGTTGTTGAGAAACAGCTCCTAAAACATTATTTGACACTTTTGGTTATTGAGAAACAGCTCCTAAAACATTATTTGACACTTTTGGTTGTTGAAAAACAGCTTCTAACCATTATTTGACACTTTGGTTGTTGAGAAACAGCTCCTAAAACATTATTTTACACTTTTGGTTATTGAGAAACAGCTCCTAAAACATTATTTGACACTTTTGGTTGTTGAAAAACAGCTTCTAACCATTATTTGACACTTTGGTTGTTGAGAAACAGCTCCTAAAACATTATTTTACACTTTTGGTTATTGAGAAACAGCTCCTAAAACATTATTTGACACTTTTGGTTGTTGAAAAACAGCTTCTAACCATTATTTGACACTTTGGTTGTTGAGAAACAGCTCCTAAAACATTATTTTACACTTTTGGTTATTGAGAAACAGCTCCTAAAACATTATTTGACACTTTTGGTTGTTGAAAAACAGCTTCTAACCATTATTTGACACGTTGGTTGTTGAGAAACAGCTCCTAAAACATTATTTTACACTTTTGGTTATTGAGAAACAGCTCCTAAAACATTATTTGACACTTTTGGTTGTTGAAAAACAGCTTCTAACCATTATTTGACACTTTGGTTGTTGAGAAACAGCTCCTAAAACATTATTTTACACTTTTGGTTATTGAGAAACAGCTCCTAAAACATTATTTGACACTTTTGGTTGTTGAAAAACAGCTTCTAACCATTATTTGACACTTTGGTTGTTGAGAAACAGCTCCTAAAACATTATTTTACACTTTTGGTTATTGAGAAACAGCTCCTAAAACATTATTTGACACTTTTGGTTGTTGAAAAACAGCTTCTAACCATTATTTGACACTTTGAATGTTGAGAAACAGCTCCTAAAACATTATTTGACACTTTTGGTTGTTGAAAAACAGCTTCTAACCATTATTTGACACTTTGGTTGTTGAGAAACAGCTCCTAAAACATTATTTTACACTTTTGGTTATTATTATTGGTGATTATTATTATTTTGGGAGGCAAATTATTTTGGCAAATTATTTTGGGAGGCAAATTATTTTGGCAAATTATTTTGGGAGGCAAATTATTTTGGCAAATTATTTTGGGAGGCAAATTATTTTGGCAAATTATTTTGGGAGGCAAATTATTTTGGCAAATTATTTTGGGAGGCAAATTATTTTGGGAGGCAAATTATTTTGGCAAATTATTTTGGGAGGCAAATTTTTTTGGCAAATTTTTTTGGGAGGCAAATTATTTTGGGAGGCAAATTATTTTGGGCAATTATTTTGGGAGGCAAATTATTTTGGGAGGCAAATTATTTTGGCAAATTATTTTGGGAGGCAAATTATTTTGGCAAATTATTTTGGGAGGCAAATTATTTTGGCAAATTATTTTGGGAGGCAAATTATTTTGGCAAATTATTTTGGGAGGCAAATTTTTTTGGCAAATTTTTTTGGGAGGCAAGTTATTTTGTGAGGCAAATTATTTTGGCAAATTATTGAGGCAAATTATTTTGGGAGGCAAATTATTTTGGGAGGCAAATTATTTTGGCAAATTATTTTGGGAGGCAAATTATTTTGGCAAATTATTTTGGGAGGCAAATTATTTTGGGAGGCAAATTATTTTGGCAAATTATTTTGGGAGGCAAATTATTTTGGCAAATTATTTTGGGAGGCAAATTATTTTGGGAGGCAAATTATTTTGGGAGGCAAATTATTTTGGCAAATTATTTTGGGAGGCAAATTATTTTGGGAGGCAAAATATTTTGGCAAATTATTTTACACTTTTGGTTATTGAGAAACAGCTCCTAAAACATTATTTGACACTTTTGGTTGTTGAGAAACAGCTCCTAAAACATTATTTGACACTTTTGGTTGTTGAAAAACAGCTTCTAACCATTATTTGACACTTTGGTTGTTGAGAAACAGCTCCTAAAACATTATTTTACACTTTTGGTTACTGAGAAACAGCTCCTAAAACATTATTTGACACTTTTGGTTGTTGAAAAACAGCTTCTAACCATTATTTGACACTTTGGTTGTTGAGAAACAGCTCCTAAAACATTATTTTACACTTTTGGTTATTGAGAAACAGCTCCTAAAACATTATTTGACACTTTTGGTTGTTGAAAAACAGCTTCTAACCATTATTTGACACTTTGGTTGTTGAAAAACAGCTTCTAACCATTATTTGACACTTTGGTTGTTGAGAAACAGCTCCTAAAACATTATTTTACACTTTTGGTTATTGAGAAACAGCTCCTAAAACATTATTTGACACTTTTGGTTGTTGAAAAACAGCTTCTAACCATTATTTGACACTTTGGTTGTTGAGAAACAGCTCCTAAAACATTATTTTACACTTTTGGTTATTGAGAAACAGCTCCTAAAACATTATTTGACACTTTTGGTTGTTGAAAAACAGCTTCTAACCATTATTTGACACTTTGGTTGTTGAGAAACAGCTCCTAAAACATTATTTTACACTTTTGGTTATTGAGAAACAGCTCCTAAAACATTATTTGACACTTTTGGTTGTTGAAAAACAGCTTCTAACCATTATTTGACACTTTGGTTGTTGAGAAACAGCTCCTAAAACATTATTTTACACTTTTGGTTATTGAGAAACAGCTCCTAAAACATTATTTGACACTTTTGGTTGTTGAAAAACAGCTTCTAACCATTATTTGACACTTTGGTTGTTGAGAAACAGCTCCTAAAACATTATTTTACACTTTTGGTTATTGAGAAACAGCTCCTAAAACATTATTTGACACTTTTGGTTGTTGAAAAACAGCTTCTAACCATTATTTGACACTTTGGTTGTTGAGAAACAGCTCCTAAAACATTATTTTACACTTTTGGTTATTGAGAAACAGCTCCTAAAACATTATTTGACACTTTTGGTTGTTGAAAAACAGCTTCTAACCATTATTTGACACTTTGGTTGTTGAGAAACAGCTCCTAAAACATTATTTTACACTTTTGGTTATTGAGAAACAGCTCCTAAAACATTATTTGACACTTTTGGTTGTTGAAAAACAGCTTCTAACCATTATTTGACACTTTGGTTGTTGAGAAACAGCTCCTAAAACATTATTTTACACTTTTGGTTATTGAGAAACAGCTCCTAAAACATTATTTGACACTTTTGGTTGTTGAAAAACAGCTTCTAACCATTATTTGACACTTTGGTTGTTGAGAAACAGCTCCTAAAACATTATTTTACACTTTTGGTTATTGAGAAACAGCTCCTAAAACATTATTTGACACTTTTGGTTGTTGAAAAACAGCTTCTAACCATTATTTGACACTTTGGTTGTTGAGAAACAGCTCCTAAAACATTATTTTACACTTTTGGTTATTGAGAAACAGCTCCTAAAACATTATTTGACACTTTTGGTTGTTGAAAAACAGCTTCTAACCATTATTTGACACTTTGGTTGTTGAGAAACAGCTCCTAAAACATTATTTTACACTTTTGGTTATTGAGAAACAGCTCCTAAAACATTATTTGACACTTTTGGTTGTTGAAAAACAGCTTCTAACCATTATTTGACACTTTGGTTGTTGAGAAAAAGCTCCTAAAACATTATTTTACACTTTTGGTTATTGAGAAACAGCTCCTAAAACATTATTTGACACTTTTGGTTGTTGAAAAACAGCTTCTAACCATTATTTGACACTTTGGTTGTTGAGAAACAGCTCCTAAAACATTATTTTACACTTTTGGTTATTATTATTGGTGATTATTATTATTTTGGGAGGCAAATTTTTTTGGGAGGCAAATTATTTTGGCAAATTATTTTGGGAGGCAAATTATTTTGGCAGGCAAATTATTTTGGGAGGCAAATTATTTTGGCAAATTATTTTGGGAGGCAAATTATTTTGGCAAATTATTTTGGCAAATTATTTTGGGAGGCAAATTATTTTGGGAGGCAAATTATTTTGGGAGGAAAAATTATTTTGGGAGGCAAATTATTTTGGCAAATTATTTTGGGAGGCAAATTATTTTGGCAAATTATTTTGGGAGGCAAATTATTTTGGCAAATTATTTTGGGAGGCAAATTATTTTGGCAAATTATTTTACACTTTTGGTTATTGAGAAACAGCTCCTAAAACATTATTTGACACTTTTGGTTGTTGAAAAACAGCTTCTAACCATTATTTGACACTTTGGTTGTTGAGAAACAGCTCCTAAAACATTATTTTACACTTTTGGTTATTGAGAAACAGCTCCTAAAACATTTGACACTTTTGGTTGTTGAAAAACAGCTTCTAACCATTATTTGACACTTTGGTTGTTGAGAAACAGCTCCTAAAACATTATTTTACACTTTTGGTTATTGAGAAACAGCTCCTAAAACATTATTTGACACTTTTGGTTGTTGAAAAACAGCTTCTAACCATTATTTGACACTTTGGTTGTTAAGAAACAGCTCCTAAAACATTATTTTACACTTTTGGTTATTATTATTGGTGATTATTATTATTTTGGGAGGCAAATTATTTTGGCAAATTATTTTGGGAGGCAAATTATTTTGGGAGGCAAATTATTTTGGCAAATTATTTTGGGAGGCAAATTATTTTGGCAAATTATTTTGGGAGGCAAATTATTTTGGGAGGCAAATTATTTTGGCAAATTTTTTTGGGAGGCAAATTATTTTGGGAGGCAAATTATTTTGGGCAATTATTTTGGGAGGCAAATTATTTTGGGAGGCAAATTATTTTGGCAAATTATTTTGGGAGGCAAATTATTTTGGCAAATTATTTTGGGAGGCAAATTATTTTGGCAAATTTTTTTGGGAGGCAAATTATTTTGTGAGGCAAATTATTTTGGCAAATTATTGAGGCAAATTATTTTGGAAGGCAAATTATTTTGGGAGGCAAATTATTTTGGGAGGCAAATTATTTTGGCAAATTATTTTGGGAGGCAAATTATTTTGGGAGGCAAATTATTTTGGGAGGCAAATTATTTTGGCAAATTATTTTGGGAGGCAAATTATTTTGGCAAATTATTTTGGGAGGCAAATTATTTTGGGAGGCAAATTATTTTGGGAGGCAAATTATTTTGGGAGGCAAATTATTTTGGCAAATTATTTTGGGAGGCAAATTATTTTGGCAAATTATTTTACACTTTTGGTTATTGAGAAACAGCTCCTAAAACATTATTTGACACTTTTGGTTGTTGAGAAACAGCTCCTAAAACATTATTTGACACTTTTGGTTGTTGAAAAACAGCTTCTAACCATTATTTGACACTTTGGTTGTTGAGAAACAGCTCCTAAAACATTATTTTACACTTTTGGTTATTGAGAAACAGCTCCTAAAACATTATTTGACACTTTTGGTTGTTGAAAAACAGCTTCTAACCATTATTTGACACTTTGGTTGTTAAGAAACAGCTCCTAAAACATTATTTTACACTTTTGGTTGTTGAGAAACAGCTCCTAAAACATTATTTGACACTTTTGGTTGTTGAAAAACAGCTTCTAACCATTATTTGACACTTTGGTTGTTGAGAAACAGCTCCTAAAACATTATTTTACACTTTTGGTTATTGAGAAACAGCTCCTAAAACAGTATTTGACACTTTTGGTTGTTGAAAAACAGCTTCTAACCATTATTTGAAACTTTGGTTGTTGAGAAACAGCTCCTAAAACATTATTTTACACTTTTGGTTATTGAGAAACAGCTCCTAAAACATTATTTGACACGTTTGGTTGTTGAAAAACAGCTTCTAACCATTATTTGACACTTTGGTTGTTGAGAAACAGCTCCTAAAACATTATTTTACACTTTTGGTTATTGAGAAACAGCTCCTAAAACATTATTTGACACTTTTGGTTGTTGAAAAACAGCTTCTAACCATTATTTGACACTTTGGTTGTTGAGAAACAGCTCCTAAAACATTATTTTACACTTTTGGTTGTTGAGAAACAGCTCCTAAAACATTATTTGACACTTTTGGTTGTTGAAAAACAGCTTCTAACCATTATTTGACACTTTGGTTGTTGAGAAACAGCTCCTAAAACATTATTTTACACTTTTGGTTATTGAGAAACAGCTCCTAAAACATTATTTGACACTTTTGGTTGTTGAAAAACAGCTTCTAACCATTATTTGACACTTTGGTTGTTAAGAAACAGCTCCTAAAACATTATTTTACACTTTTGGTTGTTGAGAAACAGCTCCTAAAACATTATTTGACACTTTTGGTTGTTGAAAGACAGCTTCTAACCATTATTTGACACTTTGGTTGTTGAGAAACAGCTCCTAAAACATTATTTTACACTTTTGGTTATTGAGAAACAGCTCCTAAAACATTATTTGACACTTTTGGTTGTTGAAAAACAGCTTCTAACCATTATTTGACACTTTGGTTGTTGAGAAACAGCTCCTAAAACATTATTTTACACTTTTGGTTATTGAGAAACAGCTCCTAAAACATTATTTGACACTTTTGGTTGTTGAAAAACAGCTTCTAACCATTATTTGACACTTTGGTTGTTGAGAAACAGCTCCTAAAACATTATTTTACACTTTTGGTTATTGAGAAACAGCTCCTAAAACATTATTTGACACTTTTGGTTGTTGAAAAACAGCTTCTAACCATTATTTGACACTTTGGTTGTTGAGAAACGGCTCCTAAAACATTATTTTACACTTTTGGTTATTGAGAAACAGCTCCTAAAACATTATTTGACACTTTTGGTTGTTGAAAAACAGCTTCTAACCATTATTTGACACTTTGGTTGTTGAGAAACAGCTCCTAAAACATTATTTGACACTTTTGGTTATTGAGAAACAGCTCCTAAAACATTATTTGACACTTTTGGTTGTTGAAAAACAGCTTCTAACCATTATTTGACACTTTGGTTGTTGAGAAACAGCTCCTAAAACATTATTTTACACTTTTGGTTATTGAGAAACAGCTCCTAAAACATTATTTGACACTTTTGGTTGTTGAAAAACAGCTTCTAACCATTATTTGACACTTTGGTTGTTGAGAAACAGCTCCTAAAACATTATTTTACACTTTTGGTTATTGAGAAACAGCTCCTAAAACATTATTTGACACTTTTGGTTGTTGAAAAACAGCTTCTAACCATTATTTGACACTTTGGTTGTTGAGAAACAGCTCCTAAAACATTATTTGACACTTTTGGTTGTTGAAAAACAGCTTCTAACCATTATTTGACACTTTGGTTGTTGAGAAACAGCTCCTAAAACATTATTTGACACTTTTGGTTATTGAGAAACAGCTCCTAAAACATTATTTGACACTTTTGGTTGTTGAAAAACAGCTTCTAACCATTATTTGACACTTTGGTTGTTGAGAAACAGCTCCTAAAACATTATTTTACACTTTTGGTTATTGAGAAACAGCTCCTAAAACATTATTTGACACTTTTGGTTGTTGAAAAACAGCTTCTAACCATTATTTGACACTTTGGTTGTTGAGAAACAGCTCCTAAAACATTATTTTACACTTTTGGTTATTGAGAAACAGCTCCTAAAACATTATTTGACACTTTTGGTTGTTGAAAAACAGCTTCTAACCATTATTTGACACTTTGGTTGTTGAGAAACAGCTCCTAAAACATTATTTTACACTTTTGGTTATTGAGAAACAGCTCCTAAAACATTATTTGACACTTTTGGTTGTTGAAAAACAGCTTCTAACCATTATTTGACACGTTGGTTGTTGAGAAACAGCTCCTAAAACATTATTTTACACTTTTGGTTATTGAGAAACAGCTCCTAAAACATTATTTGACACTTTTGGTTGTTGAAAAACAGCTTCTAACCATTATTTGACACTTTGGTTGTTGAGAAACAGCTCCTAAAACATTATTTTACACTTTTGGTTATTGAGAAACAGCTCCTAAAACATTATTTGACACTTTTGGTTGTTGAAAAACAGCTTCTAACCATTATTTGACACTTTGGTTGTTGAGAAACAGCTCCTAAAACATTATTTTACACTTTTGGTTATTGAGAAACAGCTCCTAAAACATTATTTGACACTTTTGGTTGTTGAAAAACAGCTTCTAACCATTATTTGACACTTTGAATGTTGAGAAACAGCTCCTAAAACATTATTTGACACTTTTGGTTGTTGAAAAACAGCTTCTAACCATTATTTGACACTTTGGTTGTTGAGAAACAGCTCCTAAAACATTATTTTACACTTTTGGTTATTATTATTGGTGATTATTATTATTTTGGGAGGCAAATTATTTTGGCAAATTATTTTGGGAGGCAAATTATTTTGGCAAATTATTTTGGGAGGCAAATTATTTTGGCAAATTATTTTGGGAGGCAAATTATTTTGGCAAATTATTTTGGGAGGCAAATTATTTTGGCAAATTATTTTGGGAGGCAAATTATTTTGGGAGGCAAATTATTTTGGGAGGCAAATTATTTTGGGAGGCAAATTTTTTTGGCAAATTATTTTGGGAGGCAAATTATTTTGGCAAATTATTTTACACTTTTGGTTATTGAGAAACAGCTCCTAAAACATTATTTGACACTTTTGGTTGTTGAGAAACAGCTCCTAAAACATTATTTGACACTTTTGGTTGTTGAAAAACAGCTTCTAACCATTATTTGACACTTTGGTTGTTGAGAAACAGCTCCTAAAACATTATTTTACACTTTTGGTTATTGAGAAACAGCTCCTAAAACATTATTTGACACTTTTGGTTGTTGAAAAACAGCTTCTAACCATTATTTGACACTTTGGTTGTTAAGAAACAGCTCCTAAAACATTATTTTACACTTTTGGTTGTTGAGAAACAGCTCCTAAAACATTATTTGACACTTTTGGTTGTTGAAAAACAGCTTCTAACCATTATTTGACACTTTGGTTGTTGAGAAACAGCTCCTAAAACATTATTTTACACTTTTGGTTATTGAGAAACAGCTCCTAAAACAGTATTTGACACTTTTGGTTGTTGAAAAACAGCTTCTAACCATTATTTGAAACTTTGGTTGTTGAGAAACAGCTCCTAAAACATTATTTTACACTTTTGGTTATTGAGAAACAGCTCCTAAAACATTATTTGACACGTTTGGTTGTTGAAAAACAGCTTCTAACCATTATTTGACACTTTGGTTGTTGAGAAACAGCTCCTAAAACATTATTTTACACTTTTGGTTATTGAGAAACAGCTCCTAAAACATTATTTGACACTTTTGGTTGTTGAAAAACAGCTTCTAACCATTATTTGACACTTTGGTTGTTGAGAAACAGCTCCTAAAACATTATTTTACACTTTTGGTTGTTGAGAAACAGCTCCTAAAACATTATTTGACACTTTTGGTTGTTGAAAAACAGCTTCTAACCATTATTTGACACTTTGGTTGTTGAGAAACAGCTCCTAAAACATTATTTTACACTTTTGGTTATTGAGAAACAGCTCCTAAAACATTATTTGACACTTTTGGTTGTTGAAAAACAGCTTCTAACCATTATTTGACACTTTGGTTGTTAAGAAACAGCTCCTAAAACATTATTTTACACTTTTGGTTGTTGAGAAACAGCTCCTAAAACATTATTTGACACTTTTGGTTGTTGAAAGACAGCTTCTAACCATTATTTGACACTTTGGTTGTTGAGAAACAGCTCCTAAAACATTATTTTACACTTTTGGTTATTGAGAAACAGCTCCTAAAACATTATTTGACACTTTTGGTTGTTGAAAAACAGCTTCTAACCATTATTTGACACTTTGGTTGTTGAGAAACAGCTCCTAAAACATTATTTTACACTTTTGGTTATTGAGAAACAGCTCCTAAAACATTATTTGACACTTTTGGTTGTTGAAAAACAGCTTCTAACCATTATTTGACACTTTGGTTGTTGAGAAACAGCTCCTAAAACATTATTTTACACTTTTGGTTATTGAGAAACAGCTCCTAAAACATTATTTGACACTTTTGGTTGTTGAAAAACAGCTTCTAACCATTATTTGACACTTTGGTTGTTGAGAAACGGCTCCTAAAACATTATTTTACACTTTTGGTTATTGAGAAACAGCTCCTAAAACATTATTTGACACTTTTGGTTGTTGAAAAACAGCTTCTAACCATTATTTGACACTTTGGTTGTTGAGAAACAGCTCCTAAAACATTATTTGACACTTTTGGTTATTGAGAAACAGCTCCTAAAACATTATTTGACACTTTTGGTTGTTGAAAAACAGCTTCTAACCATTATTTGACACTTTGGTTGTTGAGAAACAGCTCCTAAAACATTATTTTACACTTTTGGTTATTGAGAAACAGCTCCTAAAACATTATTTGACACTTTTGGTTGTTGAAAAACAGCTTCTAACCATTAGTTGACACTTTGGTTGTTGAGAAACAGCTCCTAAAACATTATTTTACACTTTTGGTTATTGAGAAACAGCTCCTAAAACATTATTTGACACTTTTGGTTGTTGAAAAACAGCTTCTAACCATTATTTGACACTTTGGTTGTTGAGAAACAGCTCCTAAAACATTATTTGACACTTTTGGTTGTTGAAAAACAGCTTCTAACCATTATTTGACACTTTGGTTGTTGAGAAACAGCTCCTAAAACATTATTTGACACTTTTGGTTATTGAGAAACAGCTCCTAAAACATTATTTGACACTTTTGGTTGTTGAAAAACAGCTTCTAACCATTATTTGACACTTTGGTTGTTGAGAAACAGCTCCTAAAACATTATTTTACACTTTTGGTTATTGAGAAACAGCTCCTAAAACATTATTTGACACTTTTGGTTGTTGAAAAACAGCTTCTAACCATTATTTGACACTTTGGTTGTTGAGAAACAGCTCCTAAAACATTATTTTACACTTTTGGTTATTGAGAAACAGCTCCTAAAACATTATTTGACACTTTTGGTTGTTGAAAAACAGCTTCTAACCATTATTTGACACTTTGGTTGTTGAGAAACAGCTCCTAAAACATTATTTTACACTTTTGGTTATTGAGAAACAGCTCCTAAAACATTATTTGACACTTTTGGTTGTTGAAAAACAGCTTCTAACCATTATTTGACACGTTGGTTGTTGAGAAACAGCTCCTAAAACATTATTTTACACTTTTGGTTATTGAGAAACAGCTCCTAAAACATTATTTGACACTTTTGGTTGTTGAAAAACAGCTTCTAACCATTATTTGACACTTTGGTTGTTGAGAAACAGCTCCTAAAACATTATTTTACACTTTTGGTTATTGAGAAACAGCTCCTAAAACATTATTTGACACTTTTGGTTGTTGAAAAACAGCTTCTAACCATTATTTGACACTTTGGTTGTTGAGAAACAGCTCCTAAAACATTATTTTACACTTTTGGTTATTGAGAAACAGCTCCTAAAACATTATTTGACACTTTTGGTTGTTGAAAAACAGCTTCTAACCATTATTTGACACTTTGAATGTTGAGAAACAGCTCCTAAAACATTATTTGACACTTTTGGTTGTTGAAAAACAGCTTCTAACCATTATTTGACACTTTGGTTGTTGAGAAACAGCTCCTAAAACATTATTTTACACTTTTGGTTATTATTATTGGTGATTATTATTATTTTGGGAGGCAAATTATTTTGGCAAATTATTTTGGGAGGCAAATTATTTTGGCAAATTATTTTGGGAGGCAAATTATTTTGGCAAATTATTTTGGGAGGCAAATTATTTTGGCAAATTATTTTGGGAGGCAAATTATTTTGGCAAATTATTTTGGGAGGCAAATTATTTTGGGAGGCAAATTATTTTGGCAAATTATTTTGGGAGGCAAATTTTTTTGGCAAATTTTTTTGGGAGGCAAATTATTTTGGGAGGCAAATTATTTTGGGCAATTATTTTGGGAGGCAAATTATTTTGGGAGGCAAATTATTTTGGCAAATTATTTTGGGAGGCAAATTATTTTGGCAAATTATTTTGGGAGGCAAATTATTTTGGCAAATTATTTTGGGAGGCAAATTATTTTGGCAAATTATTTTGGGAGGCAAATTTTTTTGGCAAATTTTTTTGGGAGGCAAGTTATTTTGTGAGGCAAATTATTTTGGCAAATTATTGAGGCAAATTATTTTGGGAGGCAAATTATTTTGGGAGGCAAATTATTTTGGCAAATTATTTTGGGAGGCAAATTATTTTGGCAAATTATTTTGGGAGGCAAATTATTTTGGGAGGCAAATTATTTTGGCAAATTATTTTGGGAGGCAAATTATTTTGGCAAATTATTTTGGGAGGCAAATTATTTTGGGAGGCAAATTATTTTGGGAGGCAAATTATTTTGGCAAATTATTTTGGGAGGCAAATTATTTTGGGAGGCAAAATATTTTGGCAAATTATTTTACACTTTTGGTTATTGAGAAACAGCTCCTAAAACATTATTTGACACTTTTGGTTGTTGAGAAACAGCTCCTAAAACATTATTTGACACTTTTGGTTGTTGAAAAACAGCTTCTAACCATTATTTGACACTTTGGTTGTTGAGAAACAGCTCCTAAAACATTATTTTACACTTTTGGTTACTGAGAAACAGCTCCTAAAACATTATTTGACACTTTTGGTTGTTGAAAAACAGCTTCTAACCATTATTTGACACTTTGGTTGTTGAGAAACAGCTCCTAAAACATTATTTTACACTTTTGGTTATTGAGAAACAGCTCCTAAAACATTATTTGACACTTTTGGTTGTTGAAAAACAGCTTCTAACCATTATTTGACACTTTGGTTGTTGAAAAACAGCTTCTAACCATTATTTGACACTTTGGTTGTTGAGAAACAGCTCCTAAAACATTATTTTACACTTTTGGTTATTGAGAAACAGCTCCTAAAACATTATTTGACACTTTTGGTTGTTGAAAAACAGCTTCTAACCATTATTTGACACTTTGGTTGTTGAGAAACAGCTCCTAAAACATTATTTTACACTTTTGGTTATTGAGAAACAGCTCCTAAAACATTATTTGACACTTTTGGTTGTTGAAAAACAGCTTCTAACCATTATTTGACACTTTGGTTGTTGAGAAACAGCTCCTAAAACATTATTTTACACTTTTGGTTATTGAGAAACAGCTCCTAAAACATTATTTGACACTTTTGGTTGTTGAAAAACAGCTTCTAACCATTATTTGACACTTTGGTTGTTGAGAAACAGCTCCTAAAACATTATTTTACACTTTTGGTTATTGAGAAACAGCTCCTAAAACATTATTTGACACTTTTGGTTGTTGAAAAACAGCTTCTAACCATTATTTGACACTTTGGTTGTTGAGAAACAGCTCCTAAAACATTATTTTACACTTTTGGTTATTGAGAAACAGCTCCTAAAACATTATTTGACACTTTTGGTTGTTGAAAAACAGCTTCTAACCATTATTTGACACTTTGGTTGTTGAGAAACAGCTCCTAAAACATTATTTTACACTTTTGGTTATTGAGAAACAGCTCCTAAAACATTATTTGACACTTTTGGTTGTTGAAAAACAGCTTCTAACCATTATTTGACACTTTGGTTGTTGAGAAACAGCTCCTAAAACATTATTTTACACTTTTGGTTATTGAGAAACAGCTCCTAAAACATTATTTGACACTTTTGGTTGTTGAAAAACAGCTTCTAACCATTATTTGACACTTTGGTTGTTGAGAAACAGCTCCTAAAACATTATTTTACACTTTTGGTTATTGAGAAACAGCTCCTAAAACATTATTTGACACTTTTGGTTGTTGAAAAACAGCTTCTAACCATTATTTGACACTTTGGTTGTTGAGAAACAGCTCCTAAAACATTATTTTACACTTTTGGTTATTGAGAAACAGCTCCTAAAACATTATTTGACACTTTTGGTTGTTGAAAAACAGCTTATAACCATTATTTGACACTTTGGTTGTTGAGAAAAAGCTCCTAAAACATTATTTTACACTTTTGGTTATTGAGAAACAGCTCCTAAAACATTATTTGACACTTTTGGTTGTTGAAAAACAGCTTCTAACCATTATTTGACACTTTGGTTGTTGAGAAACAGCTCCTAAAACATTATTTTACACTTTTGGTTATTATTATTGGTGATTATTATTATTTTGGGAGGCAAATTTTTTTGGGAGGCAAATTATTTTGGCAAATTATTTTGGGAGGCAAATTATTTTGGCAGGCAAATTATTTTGGGAGGCAAATTATTTTGGCAAATTATTTTGGGAGGCAAATTATTTTGGCAAATTATTTTGGCAAATTATTTTGGGAGGCAAATTATTTTGGGAGGCAAATTATTTTGGGAGGAAAAATTATTTTGGGAGGCAAATTATTTTGGCAAATTATTTTGGGAGGCAAATTATTTTGGCAAATTATTTTGGGAGGCAAATTATTTTGGCAAATTATTTTGGGAGGCAAATTATTTTGGCAAATTATTTTACACTTTTGGTTATTGAGAAACAGCTCCTAAAACATTATTTGACACTTTTGGTTGTTGAAAAACAGCTTCTAACCATTATTTGACACTTTGGTTGTTGAGAAACAGCTCCTAAAACATTATTTTACACTTTTGGTTATTGAGAAACAGCTCCTAAAACATTTGACACTTTTGGTTGTTGAAAAACAGCTTCTAACCATTATTTGACACTTTGGTTGTTGAGAAACAGCTCCTAAAACATTATTTTACACTTTTGGTTATTAAGAAACAGCTCCTAAAACATTATTTGACACTTTTGGTTGTTGAAAAACAGCTTCTAACCATTATTTGACACTTTGGTTGTTGAGAAACAGCTCCTAAAACATTATTTTACACTTTTGGTTATTGAGAAACAGCTCCTAAAACATTATTTGACACTTTTGGTTGTTGAAAAACAGCTTCTAACCATTATTTGACACTTTGGTTGTTGAGAAACAGCTCCTAAAACATTATTTTACACTTTTGGTTATTATTATTGGTGATTATTATTATTTTGGGAGGCAAATTTTTTTGGGAGGCAAATTATTTTGGGAGGCAAATTATTTTGGCAAATTATTTTGGGAGGCAAATTATTTTGGCAAATTATTTTGGGAGGCAAATTATTTTGGCAGGCAAATTATTTTGGGAGGCAAATTATTTTAGCAAATTATTTTGGGAGGCAAATTATTTTGGGAGGTGAATTATTTTGGCAAATTATTTTGGGAGGCAAATTATTTTGGCAAATTATTTTGGGAGGCAAATTATTTTGGCAAATTATTTTGGGAGGCAAATTATTTTGGCAAATTATTTTGGGAGGCAAATTATTTTGGCAAATTATTTTGGCAAATTATTTTGGGAGGCAAATTATTTTGGCAAATTATTTTACACTTTTGGTTATTGAGAAACAGCTCCTAAAACATTATTTGACACTTTTGGTTGTTGAAAAACAGCTTCTAACCATTATTTGACACTTTGGTTGTTGAGAAACAGCTCCTAAAACATTATTTTACACTTTTGGTTATTGAGAAACAGCTCCTAAAACATTATTTGACACTTTTGGTTGTTGAAAAACAGCTTCTAACCATTATTTGACACTTTGGTTGTTGAGAAACAGCTCCTAAAACATTATTTTACACTTTTGGTTATTGAGAAACAGCTCCTAAAACATTATTTGACACTTTTGGTTGTTGAAAAACAGCTTCTAACCATTATTTGACACTTTGGTTGTTGAGAAACAGCTCCTAAAACATTATTTTACACTTTTGGTTATTGAGAAACAGCTCCTAAAACATTATTTGACACTTTTGGTTGTTGAAAAACAGCTTCTAACCATTATTTGACACTTTGGTTGTTGAGAAACAGCTCCTAAAACATTATTTTACACTTTTGGTTATTGAGAAACAGCTCCTAAAACATTATTTGACACTTTTGGTTGTTGAAAAACAGCTTCTAACCATTCTTTGACACTTTGGTTGTTGAGAAACAGCTCCTAAAACATTATTTTACACTTTTGGTTATTGAGAAACAGCTCCTAAAACATTTGACACTTTTGGTTGTTGAAAAACAGCTTCTAACCATTATTTGACACTTTGGTTGTTGAGAAACAGCTCCTAAAACATTATTTTACACTTTTGGTTATTGAGAAACAGCTCCTAAAACATTATTTGACACTTTTGGTTGTTGAAAAACAGCTTCTAACCATTATTTGACACTTTGGTTGTTGAGAAACAGCTCCTAAAACATTATTTTACACTTTTGGTTATTGAGAAACAGCTCCTAAAACATTATTTGACACTTTTGGTTGTTGAAAAACAGCTTCTAACCATTATTTGACACTTTGGTTGTTGAGAAACAGCTCCTAAAACATTATTTTACACTTTTGGTTATTATTATTGGTGATTATTATTATTTTGGGAGGCAAATTTTTTTGGGAGGCAAATTATTTTGGGAGGCAAATTATTTTGGCAAATTATTTTGGGAGGCAAATTATTTTGGCAAATTATTTTGGGAGGCAAATTATTTTGGCAGGCAAATTATTTTGGGAGGCAAATTATTTTAGCAAATTATTTTGGGAGGCAAATTATTTTGGGAGGTGAATTATTTTGGCAAATTATTTTGGGAGGCAAATTATTTTGGCAAATTATTTTGGGAGGCAAATTATTTTGGCAAATTATTTTGGGAGGCAAATTATTTTGGCAAATTATTTTGGGAGGCAAATTATTTTGGCAAATTATTTTGGCAAATTATTTTGGGAGGCAAATTATTTTGGCAAATTATTTTACACTTTTGGTTATTGAGAAACAGCTCCTAAAACATTATTTGACACTTTTGGTTGTTGAAAAACAGCTTCTAACCATTATTTGACACTTTGGTTGTTGAGAAACAGCTCCTAAAACATTATTTTACACTTTTGGTTATTGAGAAACAGCTCCTAAAACATTATTTGACACTTTTGGTTGTTGAAAAACAGCTTCTAACCATTATTTGACACTTTGGTTGTTGAGAAACAGCTCCTAAAACATTATTTTACACTTTTGGTTATTGAGAAACAGCTCCTAAAACATTATTTGACACTTTTGGTTGTTGAAAAACAGCTTCTAACCATTATTTGACACTTTGGTTGTTGAGAAACAGCTCCTAAAACATTATTTTACACTTTTGGTTATTGAGAAACAGCTCCTAAAACATTATTTGACACTTTTGGTTGTTGAAAAACAGCTTCTAACCATTATTTGACACTTTGGTTGTTGAGAAACAGCTCCTAAAACATTATTTTACACTTTTGGTTATTGAGAAACAGCTCCTAAAACATTATTTGACACTTTTGGTTGTTGAAAAACAGCTTCTAACCATTCTTTGACACTTTGGTTGTTGAGAAACAGCTCCTAAAACATTATTTTACACTTTTGGTTATTGAGAAACAGCTCCTAAAACATTATTTGACACTTTTGGTTGTTGAAAAACAGCTTCTAACCATTATTTGACACTTTGGTTGTTGAGAAACAGCTCCTAAAACATTATTTTACACTTTTGGTTATTGAGAAACAGCTCCTAAAACATTATTTGACACTTTTGGTTGTTGAAAAACAGCTTCTAACCATTATTTGACACTTTGGTTGTTGAGAAACAGCTCCTAAAACATTATTTTACACTTTTGGTTATTGAGAAACAGCTCCTAAAACATTATTTGACACTTTTGGTTGTTGAAAAACAGCTTCTAACCATTATTTGACACTTTGGTTGTTGAGAAACAGCTCCTAAAACATTATTTTACACTTTTGGTTATTGAGAAACAGCTCCTAAAACATTATTTGACACTTTTGGTTGTTGAAAAACAGCTTCTAACCATTATTTGACACTTTGGTTGTTGAGAAACAGCTCCTAAAACATTATTTTACACTTTTGGTTGTTGAGAAACAGCTACTAAAACATTATTTGACACTTTTGGTTGTTGAAAAACAGCTTCTAACCATTATTTGACACTTTGGTTGTTGAGAAACAGCTCCTAAAACATTATTTTACACTTTTGGTTATTGAGAAACAGCTCCTAAAACATTATTTGACACTTTTGGTTGTTGAAAAACAGCTTCTAACCATTATTTGACACTTTGGTTGTTGAGAAACAGCTCCTAAAACATTATTTTACACTTTTGGTTGTTGAGAAACAGCTCCTAAAACATTATTTTACACTTTTGGTTATTGAGAAACAGCTCCTAAAACATTATTTGACACTTTTGGTTGTTGAAAAACAGCTTCTAACCATTATTTGACACTTTGGTTGTTGAGAAACAGCTCCTAAAACATTATTTTACACTTTTGGTTATTGAGAAACAGCTCCTAAAACATTATTTGACACTTTTGGTTGTTGAGAAACAGCTCCTAAAACATTATTTGACACTTTTGGTTGTTGAAAAACAGCTTCTAACCATTATTTGACACTTTGGTTGTTGAGAAACAGCTCCTAAAACATTATTTTACACTTTTGGTTGTTGAGAAACAGCTCCTAAAACATTATTTGACACTTTTGGTTGTTGAAAAACAGCTTCTAACCATTATTTGACACTTTGGTTGTTGAGAAACAGCTCCTAAAACATTATTTTACACTTTTGGTTATTGAGAAACAGCTCCTAAAACATTATTTGACACTTTTGGTTGTTGAAAAACAGCTTCTAACCATTATTTGACACTTTGGTTGTTGAGAAACAGCTCCTAAAACATTATTTTACACTTTTGGTTATTGAGAAACAGCTCCTAAAACATTATTTGACACTTTTGGTTGTTGAAAAACAGCTTCTAACCATTATTTGACACTTTGGTTGTGGAGAAACAGCTCCTAAAACATTATTTTACACTTTTGGTTATTGAGAAACAGCTCCTAAAACATTATTTGACACTTTTGGTTGTTGAAAAACAGCTTCTAACCATTATTTGACACTTTGGTTGTTGAGAAACAGCTCCTAAAACATTATTTTACACTTTTGGTTATTATTATTGGTGATTATTATTATTTTGGGAGGCAAATTATTTTGGCAAATTATTTTGGGAGGCAAATTATTTTGGCAAATTATTTTGGGAGGCAAATTATTTTGGGAGGCAAATTATTTTGGCAGGCAAATTATTTTGGAAAATTATTTTGGGAGGCAAATTATTTTGGCAAATTATTTTGGGAGGCAAATTATTTTGGGAGGCAAATTATTTTGGCAAATTATTTTGGGAGGCAAATTATTTTGGCAAATTTTTTTGGGAGGCAAATTATTTTGGGAGGCAAATTATTTTGGCAAATTATTTTGGGAGGCAAATTATTTTGGGAGGCAAATTATTTTGGCAAATTATTTTGGGAGGCAAATTATTTTGGCAAATTTTTTTGGGAGGCAAATTATTTTGGCAAATTATTTTGGGAGGCAAAATATTTTGGCAAATTATTTTGGGAGGCAAATTATTTTGGCAAATTATTTTGGGAGGCAAATTATTTTGGCAAATTATTTTGGGAGGCAAATCATTTTGGCAAATTATTTTGGGAGGCAAATCATTTTGGCAAATTATTTTGGGAGGCAAATCATTTTGGCAAATTATTTTGGGAGGCAAATTATTTTGGCAAATTATTTTGGGAGGCAAATTATTTTGGCAAATTATTTTGGGAGGCAAATTATTTTGGCAAATTATTTTGGGAGGCAAATTATTTCGGGAGGCAAATTATTTTGGCAAATTATTTTGGGAGGCAAATTATTTTGGCAAATTATTTTGGGAGGCAAATTATTTTGGCAAAGTATTTTGGGAGGCAAATCATTTTGGCAAATTATTTTGGGAGGCAAATCATTTTGGCAAATTATTTTGGGAGGCAAATTATTTTGGCAAATTATTTTGGGAGGCAAATTATTTTGGCAAATTATTTTGGGAGGCAAATTATTTTGGCAAATTATTTTGGGAGGCAAATTATTTTGGCAAATTATTTTGGGAGGCAAATTATTTTGGCAAATTATTTTGGGAGGCAAATTATTTTGGGAGGCAAATTATTTTGCGAGGCAAATTATTTTGGGAGGCAAATTATTTTGGCAAATTTTTTTGGGAGGCAAATTATTTTGGGAGGCAAATTATTTTGGCAAATTATTTTGGGAGGCAAATTATTTTGGGAGGCAAATTATTTTGGCAAATTATTTTGGGAGGCAAATTATTTTGGCAAATTATTTTGGGAGGCAAATTATTTTGGGAGGCAAATTATTTTGGCAAATTATTTTGGGAGGCAAATTATTTTGGCAGGCAAATTATTTTGGAAAATTATTTTGGGAGGCAAATTATTTTGGGAGGCAAATTATTTTGGGAGGCAAATTATTTTGGCAAATTATTTTGGGAGGCAAATTATTTTGGCAAATTTTTTTGGGAGGCAAATTATTTTGGGAGGCAAATTATTTTGGGAGGCAAATTATTTTGGGAGGCAAATTATTTTGGGAGGCAAATTATTTTGGCAAATTATTTTGGGAGGCAAATTATTTTGGCAAATTATTTTGGGAGGCAAATTATTTTGGCAAATTATTTTGGGAGGCAAATTATTTTGGCAAAGTATTTTGGGAGGCAAATTATTTTGGCAAAGTATTTTGGGAGGCAAATTATTTTGGCAAATTATTTTGGGAGGCAAATTATTTTGGCAAATTATTTTGGGAGGCAAATTATTTTGGGAGGCAAATTATTTTGGCAAATTATTTTACACTTTTGGTTGTTGAGAAACAGCTCCTAAAACATTATTTTACACTTTTGGTTGTTGAGAAACAGCTACTAAAACATTATTTGACACTTTTGGTTGTTGAAAAACAGCTTCTAACCATTATTTGACACTTTGGTTGTTGAGAAACAGCTCCTAAAACATTATTTTACACTTTTGGTTATTGAGAAACAGCTCCTAAAACATTATTTGACACTTTTGGTTGTTGAAAAACAGCTTCTAACCATTATTTGACACTTTGGTTGTTGAGAAACAGCTCCTAAAACATTATTTTACACTTTTGGTTATTGAGAAACAGCTCCTAAAACATTATTTGACACTTTTGGTTGTTGAAAAACAGCTTCTAACCATTATTTGACACTTTGGTTGTTGAGAAACAGCTCCTAAAACATTATTTTACACTTTTGGTTGTTGAGAAACAGCTCCTAAAACATTATTTGACACTTTTGGTTGTTGAAAAACAGCTTCTAACCATTATTTGACACTTTGGTTGTTGAGAAACAGCTCCTAAAACATTATTTTACACTTTTGGTTATTGAGAAACAGCTCCTAAAACATTATTTTACACTTTTGGTTGTTGAGAAACAGCTCCTAAAACATTATTTGACAATTTTGGTTGTTGAAAAACAGCTTCTAACCATTATTTGACACTTTGGTTGTTGAGAAACAGCTCCTAAAACATTATTTTACACTTTTGGTTGTTGAGAAACAGCTCCTAAAACATTATTTGACACTTTTGGTTGTTGAAAAACAGCTTCTAACCATTATTTGACACTTTGGTTGTTGAGAAACAGCTCCTAAAACATTATTTTACACTTTTGGTTATTGAGAAACAGCTCCTAAAACATTATTTTACACTTTTGGTTGTTGAGAAACAGCTCCTAAAACATTATTTGACAATTTTGGTTGTTGAAAAACAGCTTCTAACCATTATTTGACACTTTGGTTGTTGAGAAACAGCTCCTAAAACATTATTTTACACTTTTGGTTATTGAGAAACAGCTCCTAAAACATTATTTGACACTTTTGGTTGTTGAAAAACAGCTTCTAACCATTATTTGACACTTTGGTTGTTGAGAAACAGCTCCTAAAACATTATTTTACACTTTTGGTTACTGAGAAACAGCTCCTAAAACATTATTTGACACTTTTGGTTGTTGAGAAACAGCTCCTAAAACATTATTTGACACTTTTGGTTGTTGAAAAACAGCTTCTAACCATTATTTGACACTTTGGTTGTTGAGAAACAGCTCCTAAAACATTATTTTACACTTTTGGTTGTTGAGAAACAGCTCCTAAAACATTATTTGACACTTTTGGTTGTTGAAAAACAGCTTCTAACCATTATTTGACACTTTGGTTGTTGAGAAACAGCTCCTAAAACATTATTTTACACTTTTGGTTATTGAGAAACAGCTCCTAAAACATTATTTGACACTTTTGGTTGTTGAAAAACAGCTTCTAACCATTATTTGACACTTTGGTTGTTGAGAAACAGCTCCTAAAACATTATTTTACACTTTTGGTTATTGAGAAACAGCTCCTAAAACATTATTTGACACTTTTGGTTGTTGAAAAACAGCTTCTAACCATTATTTGACACTTTGGTTGTGGAGAAACAGCTCCTAAAACATTATTTTACACTTTTGGTTATTGAGAAACAGCTCCTAAAACATTATTTGACACTTTTGGTTGTTGAAAAACAGCTTCTAACCATTATTTGACACTTTGGTTGTTGAAAAACAGCTTCTAACCATTATTTGACACTTTGGTTGTTGAGAAACAGCTCCTAAAACATTATTTTACACTTTGTTATTATTATTGGTGATTATTATTATTTTGGGAGGCAAATTATTTTGGCAAATTATTTTGGGAGGCAAATTATTTTGGCAAATTATTTTGGGAGGCAAATTATTTTGGGAGGCAAATTATTTTGGCAAATTATTTTGGGAGGCAAATTATTTTGGCAAATTATTTTGGCAAATTATTTTGGCAAATTATTTTGGGAGGCAAATTATTTTGGGAGGCAAATTATTTTGGCAAATTATTTTGGGAGGCAAATTATTTTGGGAGGCAAATTATTTTGGCAAATTATTTTGGGAGGCAAATTATTTTGGCAAATTATTTTGGGAGGCAAATTATTTTGGCAAATTTTTTTGGGAGGCAAATTATTTTGGCAAATTATTTTGGGAGGCAAAATATTTTGGCAAATTATTTTGGGAGGCAAATTATTTTGGCAAATTATTTTGGGAGGCAAATTATTTTGGCAAATTATTTTGGGAGGCAAATTATTTTGGCAAATTATTTTGGGAGGCAAATTATTTTGGGAGGCAAATTATTTTGGCAAATTATTTTGGGAGGCAAATCATTTTGGCAAATTATTTTGGGAGGCAAATCATTTTGGCAAATTATTTTGGGAGGCAAATTATTTTGGCAAATTATTTTGGGAGGCAAATTATTTTGGCAAATTATTTTGGGAGGCAAATTATTTTGGCAAATTATTTTGGGAGGCAAATTATTTCGGGAGGCAAATTATTTTGGCAAATTATTTTGGGAGGCAAATTATTTTGGCAAATTATTTTGGGAGGCAAATTATTTTGGCCAAGTATTTTGGGAGGCAAATTATTTTGGCAAATTATTTTGGGAGGCAAATCATTTTGGCAAATTATTTTGGGAGGCAAATTATTTTGGCAAATTATTTTGGGAGGCAAATTATTTTGGCAAATTATTTTGGCAAATTATTTTGGGAGGCAAATTATTTTGGGAGGCAAATTATTTTGGGAGGCAAATTATTTTGCGAGGCAAATTATTTTGGGAGGCAAATTATTTTGGCAAATTTTTTTGGGAGGCAAATTATTTTGGGAGGCAAATTATTTTGGCAAATTATTTTGGGAGGCAAATTATTTTGGGAGGCAAATTATTTTGGCAAATTATTTTGGGAGGCAAATTATTTTGGCAAATTATTTTGGGAGGCAAATTATTTTGGCAAATTATTTTGGGAGGCAAATTATTTTGGCAAATTATTTTGGGAGGCAAATTATTTTGGCAGGCAAATTATTTTGGAAAATTATTTTGGAAAATTATTTTGGGAGGCAAATTATTTTGGGAGGCAAATTATTTTGGGAGGCAAATTATTTTGGGAGGCAAATTATTTTGGCAAATTATTTTGGGAGGCAAATTATTTTGGCAAATTTTTTTGGGAGGCAAATTATTTTGGGAGGCAAATTATTTTGGGAGGCAAATTATTTTGGGAGGCAAATTATTTTGGGAGGCAAATTATTTTGGCAAATTATTTTGGGAGGCAAATTATTTTGGGAGGCAAATTATTTTGGCAAATTATTTTACACTTTTGGTTGTTGAGAAACAGCTCCTAAAACATTATTTTACACTTTTGGTTGTTGAGAAACAGCTACTAAAACATTATTTGACACTTTTGGTTGTTGAAAAACAGCTTCTAACCATTATTTGACACTTTGGTTGTTGAGAAACAGCTCCTAAAACATTATTTTACACTTTTGGTTATTGAGAAACAGCTCCTAAAACATTATTTGACACTTTTGGTTGTTGAAAAACAGCTTCTAACCATTATTTGACACTTTGGTTGTTGAGAAACAGCTCCTAAAACATTATTTTACACTTTTGGTTGTTGAGAAACAGCTCCTAAAACATTATTTGACACTTTTGGTTGTTGAAAAACAGCTTCTAACCATTATTTGACACTTTGGTTGTTGAGAAACAGCTCCTAAAACATTATTTTACACTTTTGGTTATTGAAAAACAGCTTCTAACCATTATTTGACACTTTGGTTGTTGAGAAACAGCTCCTAAAACATTATTTTACACTTTTGGTTATTGAGAAACAGCTCCTAAAACATTATTTTACACTTTTGGTTGTTGAGAAACAGCTCCTAAAACATTATTTGACAATTTTGGTTGTTGAAAAACAGCTTCTAACCATTATTTGACACTTTGGTTGTTGAGAAACAGCTCCTAAAACATTATTTTACACTTTTGGTTATTGAGAAACAGCTCCTAAAACATTATTTGACACTTTTGGTTGTTGAAAAACAGCTTCTAACCATTATTTGACACTTTGGTTGTTGAGAAACAGCTCCTAAAACATTATTTTACACTTTTGGTTGTTGAGAAACAGCTACTAAAACATTATTTGACACTTTTGGTTGTTGAAAAACAGCTTCTAACCATTATTTGACACTTTGGTTGTTGAGAAACAGCTCCTAAAACATTATTTTACACTTTTGGTTATTGAGAAACAGCTCCTAAAACATTATTTGACACTTTTGGTTGTTGAAAAACAGCTTCTAACCATTATTTGACACTTTGGTTGTTGAGAAACAGCTCCTAAAACATTATTTTACACTTTTGGTTGTTGAGAAACAGCTCCTAAAACATTATTTGACACTTTTGGTTGTTGAAAAACAGCTTCTAACCATTATTTGACACTTTGGTTGTTGAGAAACAGCTCCTAAAACATTATTTTACACTTTTGGTTATTGAGAAACAGCTCCTAGAACATTATTTGACACTTTTGGTTGTTGAAAAACAGCTTCTAACCATTATTTGACACTTTGGTTGTTGAGAAACAGCTCCTAAAACATTATTTTACACTTTTGGTTGTTGAGAAACAGCTCCTAAAACATTATTTGACACTTTTGGTTGTTGAAAAACAGCTTCTAACCATTATTTGACACTTTGGTTGTTGAGAAACAGCTCCTAAAACATTATTTTACACTTTTGGTTATTGAGAAACAGCTCCTAAAACATTATTTGACACTTTTGGTTGTTGAAAAACAGCTTCTAACCATTATTTGACACTTTGGTTGTTGAGAAACCGCTCCTAAAACATTATTTTACACTTTTGGTTATTGAGAAACAGCTCCTAAAACATTATTTGACACTTTTGGTTGTTGAGAAACAGCTCCTAAAACATTGACACTTTGGTTGTTGAGAAACAGCTCCTAAAACATTATTTTACACTTTTGGTTATTGAAAAACAGCTTCTAACCATTATTTGACACTTTGGTTGTTGAGAAACAGCTCCTAAAACATTATTTTACACTTTTGGTTATTGAGAAACAGCTCCTAAAACATTATTTTACACTTTTGGTTGTTGAGAAACAGCTCCTAAAACATTATTTGACAATTTTGGTTGTTGAAAAACAGCTTCTAACCATTATTTGACACTTTGGTTGTTGAGAAACAGCTCCTAAAACATTATTTTACACTTTTGGTTATTGAGAAACAGCTCCTAAAACATTATTTGACACTTTTGGTTGTTGAAAAACAGCTTCTAACCATTATTTGACACTTTGGTTGTTGAGAAACAGCTCCTAAAACATTATTTTACACTTTTGGTTGTTGAGAAACAGCTACTAAAACATTATTTGACACTTTTGGTTGTTGAAAAACAGCTTCTAACCATTATTTGACACTTTGGTTGTTGAGAAACAGCTCCTAAAACATTATTTTACACTTTTGGTTATTGAGAAACAGCTCCTAAAACATTATTTGACACTTTTGGTTGTTGAAAAACAGCTTCTAACCATTATTTGACACTTTGGTTGTTGAGAAACAGCTCCTAAAACATTATTTTACACTTTTGGTTGTTGAGAAACAGCTCCTAAAACATTATTTGACACTTTTGGTTGTTGAAAAACAGCTTCTAACCATTATTTGACACTTTGGTTGTTGAGAAACAGCTCCTAAAACATTATTTTACACTTTTGGTTATTGAGAAACAGCTCCTAAAACATTATTTGACACTTTTGGTTGTTGAAAAACAGCTTCTAACCATTATTTGACACTTTGGTTGTTGAGAAACCGCTCCTAAAACATTATTTTACACTTTTGGTTATTGAGAAACAGCTCCTAAAACATTATTTGACACTTTTGGTTGTTGAGAAACAGCTCCTAAAACATTATTTGACACTTTTGGTTGTTGAAAAACAGCTTCTAACCATTATTTGACACTTTGGTTGTTGAGAAACAGCTCCTAAAACATTATTTTACACTTTTGGTTGTTGAGAAACAGCTCCTAAAACATTATTTGACACTTTTGGTTGTTGAAAAACAGCTTCTAACCATTATTTGACACTTTGGTTGTGGAGAAACAGCTCCTAAAACATTATTTTACACTTTTGGTTATTGAGAAACAGCTCCTAAAACATTATTTGACACTTTTGGTTGTTGAAAAACAGCTTCTAACCATTATTTGACACTTTGGTTGTTGAAAAACAGCTTCTAACCATTATTTGACACTTTTGGTTATTGAGAAACAGCTCCTAAAACATTATTTGACACTTTTGGTTGTTGAAAAACAGCTTCTAACCATTATTTGACACTTTGGTTGTGGAGAAACAGCTCCTAAAACATTATTTTACACTTTTGGTTATTGAGAAACAGCTCCTAAAACATTATTTGACACTTTTGGTTGTTGAAAAACAGCTTCTAACCATTATTTGACACTTTGGTTGTTAAAAAACAGCTTCTAACCATTATTTGACACTTTGGTTGTTGAGAAACAGCTCCTAAAACATTATTTTACACTTTTGGTTATTATTATTGGTGATTATTATTATTTTGGGAGGCAAATTATTTTGGCAAATTATTTTGGGAGGCAAATTATTTTGGCAAATTATTTTGGGAGGCAAATTATTTTGGCAGGCAAATTATTTTGGCAAATTATTTTGGGAGGCAAATTATTTTGGCAAATTATTTTGGGAGGCAAATTATTTTGGCAAATTATTTTGGGAGGCAAATTATTTTGGCAAATTCTTTTGGGAGGCAAATTATTTTGGGAGGCAAATTATTTTGGCAAATTATTTTGGGAGGCAAATTATTTTGGGAGGCAAATTATTTTGGCAAATTATTTTGGGAGGCAAATTATTTTGGCAAATTATTTTGGGAGGCAAATTATTTTGGCAAATTATTTTGGCAAATTATTTTGGGAGGCAAAATATTTTGGCAAATTATTTTGGGAGGCAAATTATTTTGGCAAATTATTTTGGGAGGCAAATTATTTTGGCAAATTATTTTGGGAGGCAAATTATTTTGGCAAATTATTTTGGGAGGCAAATCATTTTGGCAAATTATTTTGGGAGGCAAATCATTTTGGCAAATTATTTTGGGAGGCAAATCATTTTGGCAAATTATTTTGGGAGGCAAATCATTTTGGCAAATTATTTTGGGAGGCAAATTATTTTGGCAAATTATTTTGGGAGGCAAATTATTTTGGCAAATTATTTTGGGAGGCAAATTATTTTGGCAAATTATTATGGGAGGCAAATTATTTCGGGAGGCAAATTATTTTGGCAAATTATTTTGGGAGGCAAATTATTTTGGCAAATTATTTTGGGAGGCAAATTATTTTGGCCAAGTATTTTGGGAGGCAAATTATTTTGGGAGGCAAATCATTTTGGCAAATTATTTTGGGAGGCAAATTATTTTGGCAAATTATTTTGGGAGGCAAATTATTTTGGCAAATTATTTTGGCAAATTATTTTGGGAGGCAAATTATTTTGGGAGGCAAATTATTTTGGGAGGCAAATTATTTTGCGAGGCAAATTATTTTGGGAGGCAAATTATTTTGGCAAATTTTTTTGGGAGGCAAATTATTTTGGGAGGCAAATTATTTTGGCAAATTATTTTGGGAGGCAAATTATTTTGGGAGGCAAATTATTTTGGCAAATTATTTTGGGAGGCAAATTATTTTGGCAAATTATTTTGGGAGGCAAATTATTTTGGCAAATTATTTTGGCAAATTATTTTGGGAGGCAAATTATTTTGGCAAATTATTTTGGGAGGCAAATTATTTTGGCAGGCAAATTATTTTGGAAAATTATTTTGGAAAATTATTTTGGAAAATTATTTTGGGAGGCAAATTATTTTGGGAGGCAAATTATTTTGGGAGGCAAATTATTTTGGCAAATTATTTTGGGAGGCAAATTATTTTGGCAAATTTTTTTGGGAGGCAAATTATTTTGGGAGGCAAATTATTTTGGGAGGCAAATTATTTTGGGAGGCAAATTATTTTGGGAGGCAAATTATTTTGGCAAATTATTTTGGGAGGCAAATTATTTTGGGAGGCAAATTATTTTGGCAAATTATTTTACACTTTTGGTTGTTGAGAAACAGCTCCTAAAACATTATTTTACACTTTTGGTTGTTGAGAAACAGCTACTAAAACATTATTTGACACTTTTGGTTGTTGAAAAACAGCTTCTAACCATTATTTGACACTTTGGTTGTTGAGAAACAGCTCCTAAAACATTATTTTACACTTTTGGTTATTGAGAAACAGCTCCTAAAACATTATTTGACACTTTTGGTTGTTGAAAAACAGCTTCTAACCATTATTTGACACTTTGGTTGTTGAGAAACAGCTCCTAAAACATTATTTTACACTTTTGGTTGTTGAGAAACAGCTCCTAAAACATTATTTGACACTTTTGGTTGTTGAAAAACAGCTTCTAACCATTATTTGACACTTTGGTTGTTGAGAAACAGCTCCTAAAACATTATTTTACACTTTTGGTTATTGAGAAACAGCTCCTAAAACATTATTTTACACTTTTGGTTGTTGAGAAACAGCTCCTAAAACATTATTTGACAATTTTGGTTGTTGAAAAACAGCTTCTAACCATTATTTGACACTTTGGTTGTTGAGAAACAGCTCCTAAAACATTATTTGACACTTTTGGTTGTTGAGAAACAGCTCCTAAAACATTATTTGACACTTTTGGTTGTTGAAAAACAGCTTCTAACCATTATTTGACACTTTGGTTGTTGAGAAACAGCTCCTAAAACATTATTTTACACTTTTGGTTGTTGAGAAACAGCTCCTAAAACATTATTTGACACTTTTGGTTGTTGAAAAACAGCTTCTAACCATTATTTGACACTTTGGTTGTTGAGAAACAGCTCCTAAAACATTATTTTACACTTTTGGTTATTGAGAAACAGCTCCTAAAACATTATTTGACACTTTTGGTTGTTGAAAAACAGCTTCTAACCATTATTTGACACTTTGGTTGTTGAGAAACAGCTCCTAAAACATTATTTTACACTTTTGGTTATTGAGAAACAGCTCCTAAAACATTATTTGACACTTTTGGTTGTTGGAAAACAGCTTCTAACCATTATTTGACACTTTGGTTGTGGAGAAACAGCTCCTAAAACATTATTTTACACTTTTGGTTATTGAGAAACAGCTCCTAAAACATTATTTGACACTTTTGGTTGTTGAAAAACAGCTTCTAACCATTATTTGACACTTTGGTTGTTGAAAAACAGCTTCTAACCATTATTTGACACTTTGGTTGTTGAGAAACAGCTCCTAAAACATTATTTTACACTTTTGGTTATTATTATTGGTGATTATTATTATTTTGGGAGGCAAATTATTTTGGCAAATTATTTTGGGAGGCAAATTATTTTGGGAGGCAAATTATTTTGGGAGGCAAATTATTTTGGCAGGCAAATTATTTTGGAAATTTATTTTGGGAGGCAAATTATTTTGGCAAATTATTTTGGGAGGCAAATTATTTTGGCAAATTATTTTGGGAGGCAAATTATTTTGGCAAATTCTTTTGGGAGGCAAATTATTTTGGGAGGCAAATTATTTTGGCAAATTATTTTGGGAGGCAAATTATTTTGGGAGGCAAATTATTTTGGCAAATTATTTTGGGAGGCAAATTATTTTGGCAAATTATTTTGGGAGGCAAATTATTTTGGCAAATTTTTTTGGGAGGCAAATTATTTTGGCAAATTATTTTGGGAGGCAAAATATTTTGGCAAATTATTTTGGGAGGCAAATTATTTTGGCAAATTATTTTGGGAGGCAAATTATTTTGGGAGGCAAATTATTTTGGCAAATTATTTTGGGAGGCAAATTATTTTGGCAAATTATTTTGGGAGGCAAATCATTTTGGCAAATTATTTTGGGAGGCAAATTATTTTGGCAAATTATTTTGGGAGGCAAATTATTTTGGCAAATTATTTTGGGAGGCAAATTATTTTGGCAAATTATTTTGGGAGGCAAATTATTTTGGCAAATTATTTTGGCAAATTATTTTGGGAGGCAAATTATTTTGGCAAATTATTTTGGGAGGCAAATTATTTTGGCAAAGTATTTTGGGAGGCAAATTATTTTGGCAAATTATTTTGGGAGGCAAATCATTTTGGCAAATTATTTTGGGAGGCAAATTATTTTGGCAAATTATTTTGGGAGGCAAATTATTTTGGGAGGCAAATTATTTTGGGAGGCAAATTATTTTGGGAGGCAAATTATTTTGCGAGGCAAATTATTTTGGGAGGCAAATTATTTTGGCAAATTTTTTTGGGAGGCAAATTATTTTGGGAGGCAAATTATTTTGGCAAATTATTTTGGGAGGCAAATTATTTTGGGAGGCAAATTATTTTGGCAAATTATTTTGGGAGGCAAATTATTTTGGCAAATTATTTTGGCAAATTATTTTGGGAGGCAAATTATTTTGGCAAATTATTTTGGGAGGCAAATTATTTTGGCAAATTATTTTGGGAGGCAAATTATTTTGGCAAATTATTTTGGGAGGCAAATTATTTTGGCAGGCAAATTATTTTGGAAAATTATTTTGGAAATTTATTTTGGGAGGCAAATTATTTTGGGAGGCAAATAATTTTGGGAGGCAAATTATTTTGGGAGGCAAATTATTTTGGCAAATTATTTTGGGAGGCAAATTATTTTGGCAAATTTTTTTGGGAGGCAAATTATTTTGGGAGGCAAATTATTTTGGCAAATTATTTTGGGAGGCAAATTATTTTGGCAAATTATTTTGGGAGGCAAATTATTTTGGCAAAGTATTTTGGGAGGCAAATTATTTTGGCAAATTATTTTGGGAGGCAAATTATTTTGGGAGGCAAATTATTTTGGGAGGCAAATTATTTTGGGAGGCAAATTATTTTGGCAAATTATTTTGGGAGGCAAATTATTTTGGCAAAGTATTTTGGGAGGCAAATCATTTTGGCAAATTATTTTGGGAGGCAAATCATTTTGGCAAATTATTTTGGGAGGCAAATTATTTTGGCAAATTTTTTTGGGAGGCAAATTATTTTGGCAAATTTTTTTGGGAGGCAAATTATTTTGGGAGGCAAATTATTTTGGCAAATTATTTTGGGAGGCAAATTATTTTGGGAGGCAAATTATTTTGGCAAATTATTTTGGGAGGCAAATTATTTTGGCAAATTTTTTTGGGAGGCAAATTATTTTGGCAAATTATTTTGGGAGGCAAAATATTTTGGCAAATTATTTTGGGAGGCAAATTATTTTGGCAAATTATTTTGGGAGGCAAATTATTTTGGGAGGCAAATTATTTTGGCAAATTATTTTGGGAGGCAAATTATTTTGGCAAATTATTTTGGGAGGCAAATTATTTTGGCAAAGTATTTTGGGAGGCAAATTATTTTGGCAAATTATTTTGGGAGGCAAATCATTTTGGCAAATTATTTTGGGAGGCAAATTATTTTGGGAGGCAAATTATTTTGGGAGGCAAATTATTTTGGCAAATTATTTTGGGAGGCAAATTATTTTGGGAGGCAAATTATTTTGGGAGGCAAATTATTTTGGGAGGCAAATTATTTTGGCAAATTTTTTTGGGAGGCAAATTATTTTGGCAAATTATTTTGGGAGGCAAAATATTTTGGCAAATTATTTTGGGAGGCAAATTATTTTGGCAAATTATTTTGGGAGGCAAATTATTTTGGCAAAGTATTTTGGGAGGCAAATTATTTTGGCAAATTATTTTGGGAGGCAAATCATTTTGGCAAATTATTTTGGGAGGCAAATTATTTTGGGAGGCAAATTATTTTGGGAGGCAAATTATTTTGGCAAATTATTTTGGGAGGCAAATTATTTTGGCAAATTATTTTGGGAGGCAAATTATTTTGGCAAATTATTTTGGGAGGCAAATTATTTTGGCAAATTATTTTGGGAGGCAAATTATTTTGGCAAATTATTTTGGGAGGCAAATTATTTTGGCAAATTTTTTTGGGAGGCAAATTATTTTGGGAGGCAAATTATTTTGGCAAATTATTTTGGGAGGCAAATTATTTTGGGAGGCAAATTATTTTGGCAAATTTTTTTGGGAGGCAAATTATTTTGGCAAATTATTTTGGGAGGCAAAATATTTTGGCAAATTATTTTGGGAGGCAAATTATTTTGGCAAATTATTTTGGGAGGCAAATTATTTTGGGAGGCAAATTATTTTGGCAAATTATTTTGGGAGGCAAATTATTTTGGGAGGCAAATTATTTTGGCAAATTATTTTGGGAGGCAAATTATTTTGGCAAATTTTTTTGGGAGGCAAATTATTTTGGGAGGCAAATTATTTTGGGAGGCAAATTATTTTGGGAGGCAAATTATTTTGGGAGGCAAATTATTTTGGCAAATTATTTTGGGAGGCAAATTATTTTGGCAAATTATTTTGGGAGGCAAATTATTTTGGCAAATTATTTTGGGAGGCAAATTATTTTGGCAAAGTATTTTGGGAGGCAAATTATTTTGGCAAAGTATTTTGGGAGGCAAATTATTTTGGCAAAGTATTTTGGGAGGCAAATTATTTTGGGAGGCAAATTATTTTGGGAGGCAAATTATTTTGGGAGGCAAATTATTTTGGGAGGCAAATTATTTTGGGAGGCAAATTATTTTGGCAAATTATTTTGGGAGGCAAATTATTTTGGCAAATTATTTTGGGAGGCAAATTATTTTGGCAAAGTATTTTGGGAGGCAAATTATTTTGGCAAATTATTTTGGGAGGCAAATCATTTTGGCAAATTATTTTGGGAGGCAAATTATTTTGGCAAATTATTTTGGGAGGCAAATTATTTTGGCAAATTATTTTGGGAGGCAAATTATTTTGGGAGGCAAATTATTTTGGCAAATTATTTTGGGAGGCAAATTATTTTGGGAGGCAAATTATTTTGGCAAATTATTTTGGCAAATTATTTTGGGAGGCAAATTATTTTGGCAAATTTTTTTGGGAGGCAAATTATTTTGGGAGGCAAATTATTTTGGGAGGCAAAGTATTTTGGGAGGCAAATTATTTTGGCAAAGTATTTTGGGAGGCAAATTATTTTGGCAAAGTATTTTGGGAGGCAAATTATTTTGGGAGGCAAATTATTTTGGGAGGCAAATTATTTTGGGAGGCAAATTATTTTGGGAGGCAAATTATTTTGGCAGGCAAATTATTTTGGCAAATTATTTTGGGAGGCAAATTATTTTGGCAAATTATTTTGGGAGGCAAATTTTTTTGGGAGGCAAATTATTTTGGCAAATTTTTTTGGGAGGCAAATTATTTTGGCAAATTATTTTGGGAGGCAAATTATTTTGGCAAATTATTTTGGGAGGCAAATTATTTTGGCAAATTATTTTGGGAGGCAAATTATTTTGGGAGGCAAATTATTTTGGCAAATTATTTTGGGAGGCAAATTATTTTGGCAAATTTTTTTGGGAGGCAAATTATTTTGGCAAATTATTTTGGGAGGCAAAATATTTTGGCAAATTATTTTGGGAGGCAAATTATTTTGGGAGGCAAATTATTTTGGGAGGCAAATTATTTTGGCAAATTATTTTGGGAGGCAAATTATTTTGGCAAATTATTTTGGGAGGCAAATTATTTTGGCAAATTATTTTGGGAGGCAAATCATTTTGGCAAATTATTTTGGGAGGCAAATTATTTTGGCAAATTATTTTGGGAGGCAAATTATTTTGGCAAATTATTTTGGGAGGCAAATTATTTTGGCAAATTATTTTGGGAGGCAAATTATTTTGGCAAATTATTTTGGGAGGCAAATTATTTTGGCAGGCAAATTATTTTGGGAGGCAAATTATTTTGCGAGGCAAATTATTTTGGGAGGCAAATTATTTTGGCAAATTATTTTGGGAGGCAAATCATTTTGGGAGGCAAATTATTTTGGCAAATTATTTTGGGAGGCAAATTATTTTGGCAAATTATTTTGGGAGGCAAATTATTTTGGGAGGCAAATTATTTTGGCAAATTATTTTGGCAAATTATTTTGGGAGGCAAATTATTTTGGCAAATTATTTTGGGAGGCAAATTATTTTGGCAGGCAAATTATTTTGGAAAATTATTTTGGGAGGCAAATTATTTTGGGAGGCAAATTATTTTGGGAGGCAAATTATTTTGGCAAATTATTTTGGGAGGCAAATTATTTTGGCAAATTTTTTTGGGAGGCAAATTATTTTGGGAGGCAAATTATTTTGGCAAATTATTTTGGGAGGCAAATTATTTTGGCAAATTATTTTGGGAGGCAAATCATTTTGGGAGGCAAATTATTTTGGCAAATTATTTTGGGAGGCAAATTATTTTGGCAAATTATTTTGGGAGGCAAATTATTTTGGCAAAGTATTTTGGGAGGCAAATTATTTTGGCAAATTATTTTGGGAGGCAAATCATTTTGGCAAATTATTTTGGGAGGCAAATTATTTTGGGAGGCAAATTATTTTGGCAAATTATTTTGGGAGGCAAATTATTTTGGCAAATTATTTTGGGAGGCAAAATATTTTGGCAAATTATTTTGGGAGGCAAATTATTTTGGCAAATTATTTTGGGAGGCAAATTATTTTGGGAGGCAAATCATTTTGGCAAATTATTTTGGGAGGCAAATTATTTTGGCAAATTATTTTGGGAGGCAAATTATTTTGGCAAATTGTTTTGGGAGGCAAATTATTTTACACTTTTGGTTGTTGAGAAACAGCTCCTAAAACATTATTTTACACTTTTGGTTGTTGAGAAACAGCTACTAAAACATTATTTGACACTTTTGGTTGTTGAAAAACAGCTTCTAACCATTATTTGACACTTTGGTTGTTGAAAAACAGCTTCTAACCATTATTTGACACTTTGAATGTTGAGAAACAGCTCCTAAAACATTATTTGACACTTTTGGTTGTTGAAAAACAGCTTCTAACCATTATTTGACACTTTGGTTGTTGAGAAACAGCTCCTAAAACATTATTTTACACTTTTGGTTATTATTATTGGTGATTATTATTATTTTGGGAGGCAAATTATTTTGGCAAATTATTTTGGGAGGCAAATTATTTTGGCAAATTATTTTGGGAGGCAAATTATTTTGGGAGGCAAATTATTTTGGGAGGGCAAATTATTTTGGGAGGCAAATTATTTTGGGAGGCAAATTATTTTGGCAAATTATTTTGGGAGGCAAATTATTTTGGCAAATTATTTTGGGAGGCAAATTATTTTGGCAAATTTTTTTGGGAGGCAAATTATTTTGGCAAATTATTTTGGGAGGCAAATTATTTTGGCAAATTATTTTGGGAGGCAAATCATTTTGGCAAATTATTTTGGGAGGCAAATTATTTTGGCAAATTATTTTGGGAGGCAAATTATTTTGGCAAATTATTTTGGGAGGCAAATTATTTTGGCAAATTATTTTGGGAGGCAAATTATTTCGGGAGGCAAATTATTTTGGCAAATTATTTTGGGAGGCAAATTATTTTGGCAAATTATTTTGGGAGGCAAATTATTTTGGCAAATTATTTTGGGAGGCAAATTATTTTGGCAAATTATTTTGGGAGGCAAATTATTTTGGCAAATTATTTTGGGAGGCAAATTATTTTGGCAAATTATTTTGGGAGGCAAATCGTTTTGGCAAATTATTTTGGGAGGCAAATTATTTTGGCAAATTATTTTGGGAGGCAAATTATTTTGGCAAATTATTTTGGGAGGCAAATTATTTTGGCAAATTATTTTGGGAGGCAAATTATTTTGGCAAATTATTTTGGGAGGCAAATTATTTTGGCAAATTATTTTGGGAGGCAAATTATTTTGGCAAATTATTTTGGCAAATTATTTTGGCAGGCAAATTATTTTGGGAGGCAAATTATTTTGGCAAATTATTTTGGGAGGCAAATTATTTTGGCAGGCAAATTATTTTGGAAATTTATTTTGGGAGGCAAATTATTTTGGGAGGCAAATTATTTTGGGAGGCAAATTATTTTGGCAAATTATTTTGGGAGGCAAATTATTTTGGCAAATTTTTTTGGGAGGCAAATTATTTTGGCAAATTATTTTGGGAGGCAAATTATTTTGGCAAATTATTTTGGGAGGCAAATTATTTTGGCAAATTATTTTGGGAGGCAAATTATTTTGGCAAATTATTTTGGGAGGCAAATTATTTTGGCAAATTATTTTGGGAGGCAAATTATTTTGGGAGGCAAATTATTTTGGGAGGCAAATTATTTTGGGAGGCAAATTATTTTGGCAAATTATTTTGGGAGGCAAATCATTTTGGCAAATTATTTTGGGAGGCAAATTATTTTGGGAGGCAAATTATTTTGGGAGGCAAATTATTTTGGCAAATTATTTTACACTTTTGGTTGTTGAGAAACAGCTCCTAAAACATTATTTTACACTTTTGGTTGTTGAGAAACAGCTACTAAAACATTATTTGACACTTTTGGTTGTTGAAAAACAGCTTCTAACCATTATTTGACACTTTGGTTGTTGAGAAACAGCTCCTAAAACATTATTTTACACTTTTGGTTATTGAGAAACAGCTCCTAAAACATTATTTGACACTTTTGGTTGTTGAAAAACAGCTTCTAACCATTATTTGACACTTTGGTTGTTGAGAAACAGCTCCTAAAACATTATTTTACACTTTTGGTTATTGAGAAACAGCTCCTAAAACATTATTTGACACTTTTGGTTGTTGAAAAACAGCTTCTAACCATTATTTGACACTTTGGTTGTTGAGAAACAGCTCCTAAAACATTATTTTACACTTTTGGTTATTGAGAAACAGCTCCTAAAACATTATTTGACACTTTTGGTTGTTGAAAAACAGCTTCTAACCATTATTTGACACTTTGGTTGTTGAGAAACAGCTCCTAAAACATTATTTTACACTTTTGGTTATTGAGAAACAGCTCCTAAAACATTATTTGACACTTTTGGTTGTTGAAAAACAGCTTCTAACCATTATTTGACACTTTGGTTGTTGAGAAAAAGCTCCTAAAACATTATTTTACACTTTTGGTTATTGAGAAACAGCTCCTAAAACATTATTTGACACTTTTGGTTGTTGAAAAACAGCTTCTAACCATTATTTGACACTTTGGTTGTTGAGAAACAGCTCCTAAAACATTATTTTACACTTTTGGTTATTATTATTGGTGATTATTATTATTTTGGGAGGCAAATTTTTTTGGGAGGCAAATTATTTTGGCAAATTATTTTGGGAGGCAAATTATTTTGGCAAATTATTTTGGGAGGCAAATTATTTTGGCAGGCAAATTATTTTGGGAGGCAAATTATTTTGGCAAATTATTTTGGGAGGCAAATTATTTTGGCAAATTATTTTGGCAAATTATTTTGGGAGGCAAATTATTTTGGGAGGCAAATTATTTTGGCAAATTATTTTGGGAGGAAAAATTATTTTGGGAGGCAAATTATTTTGGCAAATTATTTTGGGAGGCAAATTATTTTGGCAAATTATTTTGGGAGGCAAATTATTTTGGCAAATTATTTTGGGAGGCAAATTATTTTGGCAAATTATTTTGGGAGGCAAATTATTTTGGCAAATTATTTTGGGAGGCAAATTATTTTGGCAAATTATTTTGGGAGGCAAATTATTTTGGCAAAGTATTTTGGGAGGCAAATTATTTTGGCAAATTATTTTGGGAGGCAAATCATTTTGGCAAATTATTTTGGGAGGCAAATTATTTTGGCAAATTATTTTGGGAGGCAAATTATTTTGGCAAATTATTTTGGGAGGCAAATTATTTTGGGAGGCAAATTATTTTGGGAGGCAAATTATTTTGGGAGGCAAATTATTTTGGCAAATTATTTTGGCAAATTATTTTGGGAGGCAAATTATTTTGGCAAATTTTTTTGGGAGGCAAATTATTTTGGGAGGCAAATTATTTTGGGAGGCAAAGTATTTTGGGAGGCAAATTATTTTGGCAAAGTATTTTGGGAGGCAAATTATTTTGGCAAAGTATTTTGGGAGGCAAATTATTTTGGGAGGCAAATTATTTTGGGAGGCAAATTATTTTGGGAGGCAAATTATTTTGGCAGGCAAATTATTTTGGCAAATTATTTTGGGAGGCAAATTATTTTGGCAAATTATTTTGGGAGGCAAATTTTTTTGGGAGGCAAATTATTTTGGCAAATTTTTTTGGGAGGCAAATTATTTTGGCAAATTATTTTGGGAGGCAAATTATTTTGGCAAATTATTTTGGGAGGCAAATTATTTTGGCAAATTATTTTGGGAGGCAAATTATTTTGGGAGGCAAATTATTTTGGCAAATTATTTTGGGAGGCAAATTATTTTGGCAAATTTTTTTGGGAGGCAAATTATTTTGGCAAATTATTTTGGGAGGCAAAATATTTTGGCAAATTATTTTGGGAGGCAAATTATTTTGGGAGGCAAATTATTTTGGGAGGCAAATTATTTTGGCAAATTATTTTGGGAGGCAAATTATTTTGGCAAATTATTTTGGGAGGCAAATTATTTTGGCAAATTATTTTGGGAGGCAAATCATTTTGGCAAATTATTTTGGGAGGCAAATTATTTTGGCAAATTATTTTGGGAGGCAAATTATTTTGGCAAATTATTTTGGGAGGCAAATTATTTTGGCAAATTATTTTGGGAGGCAAATTATTTTGGCAAATTATTTTGGGAGGCAAATTATTTTGGCAGGCAAATTATTTTGGGAGGCAAATTATTTTGCGAGGCAAATTATTTTGGGAGGCAAATTATTTTGGCAAATTTTTTTGGGAGGCAAATTATTTTGGGAGGCAAATTATTTTGGCAAATTATTTTGGGAGGCAAATTATTTTGGGAGGCAAATTATTTTGGCAAATTATTTTGGGAGGCAAATTATTTTGGGAGGCAAATTATTTTGGCAAATTATTTTGGCAAATTATTTTGGGAGGCAAATTATTTTGGCAAATTATTTTGGGAGGCAAATTATTTTGGCAGGCAAATTATTTTGGAAAATTATTTTGGGAGGCAAATTATTTTGGGAGGCAAATTATTTTGGGAGGCAAATTATTTTGGCAAATTATTTTGGGAGGCAAATTATTTTGGCAAATTTTTTTGGGAGGCAAATTATTTTGGGAGGCAAATTATTTTGGCAAATTATTTTGGGAGGCAAATTATTTTGGCAAATTATTTTGGGAGGCAAATTATTTTGGCAAAGTATTTTGGGAGGCAAATTATTTTGGCAAATTATTTTGGGAGGCAAATCATTTTGGGAGGCAAATTATTTTGGCAAATTATTTTGGGAGGCAAATTATTTTGGCAAATTATTTTGGGAGGCAAATTATTTTGGCAAAGTATTTTGGGAGGCAAATTATTTTGGCAAATTATTTTGGGAGGCAAATCATTTTGGCAAATTATTTTGGGAGGCAAATTATTTTGGGAGGCAAATTATTTTGGCAAATTATTTTGGGAGGCAAATTATTTTGGCAAATTATTTTGGGAGGCAAAATATTTTGGCAAATTATTTTGGGAGGCAAATTATTTTGGCAAATTATTTTGGGAGGCAAATTATTTTGGGAGGCAAATCATTTTGGCAAATTATTTTGGGAGGCAAATTATTTTGGCAAATTATTTTGGGAGGCAAATTATTTTGGCAAATTGTTTTGGGAGGCAAATTATTTTACACTTTTGGTTGTTGAGAAACAGCTCCTAAAACATTATTTTACACTTTTGGTTGTTGAGAAACAGCTACTAAAACATTATTTGACACTTTTGGTTGTTGAAAAACAGCTTCTAACCATTATTTGACACTTTGGTTGTTGAAAAACAGCTTCTAACCATTATTTGACACTTTGAATGTTGAGAAACAGCTCCTAAAACATTATTTGACACTTTTGGTTGTTGAAAAACAGCTTCTAACCATTATTTGACACTTTGGTTGTTGAGAAACAGCTCCTAAAACATTATTTTACACTTTTGGTTATTATTATTGGTGATTATTATTATTTTGGGAGGCAAATTATTTTGGCAAATTATTTTGGGAGGCAAATTATTTTGGCAAATTATTTTGGGAGGCAAATTATTTTGGGAGGCAAATTATTTTGGGAGGGCAAATTATTTTGGGAGGCAAATTATTTTGGGAGGCAAATTATTTTGGCAAATTATTTTGGGAGGCAAATTATTTTGGCAAATTATTTTGGGAGGCAAATTATTTTGGCAAATTTTTTTGGGAGGCAAATTATTTTGGCAAATTATTTTGGGAGGCAAATTATTTTGGCAAATTATTTTGGGAGGCAAATCATTTTGGCAAATTATTTTGGGAGGCAAATTATTTTGGCAAATTATTTTGGGAGGCAAATTATTTTGGCAAATTATTTTGGGAGGCAAATTATTTTGGCAAATTATTTTGGGAGGCAAATTATTTCGGGAGGCAAATTATTTTGGCAAATTATTTTGGGAGGCAAATTATTTTGGCAAATTATTTTGGGAGGCAAATTATTTTGGCAAATTATTTTGGGAGGCAAATTATTTTGGCAAATTATTTTGGGAGGCAAATTATTTTGGCAAATTATTTTGGGAGGCAAATTATTTTGGCAAATTATTTTGGGAGGCAAATCGTTTTGGCAAATTATTTTGGGAGGCAAATTATTTTGGCAAATTATTTTGGGAGGCAAATTATTTTGGCAAATTATTTTGGGAGGCAAATTATTTTGGCAAATTATTTTGGGAGGCAAATTATTTTGGCAAATTATTTTGGGAGGCAAATTATTTTGGCAAATTATTTTGGGAGGCAAATTATTTTGGCAAATTATTTTGGCAAATTATTTTGGCAGGCAAATTATTTTGGGAGGCAAATTATTTTGGCAAATTATTTTGGGAGGCAAATTATTTTGGCAGGCAAATTATTTTGGAAATTTATTTTGGGAGGCAAATTATTTTGGGAGGCAAATTATTTTGGGAGGCAAATTATTTTGGCAAATTATTTTGGGAGGCAAATTATTTTGGCAAATTTTTTTGGGAGGCAAATTATTTTGGCAAATTATTTTGGGAGGCAAATTATTTTGGCAAATTATTTTGGGAGGCAAATTATTTTGGCAAATTATTTTGGGAGGCAAATTATTTTGGCAAATTATTTTGGGAGGCAAATTATTTTGGCAAATTATTTTGGGAGGCAAATTATTTTGGGAGGCAAATTATTTTGGGAGGCAAATTATTTTGGGAGGCAAATTATTTTGGCAAATTATTTTGGGAGGCAAATCATTTTGGCAAATTATTTTGGGAGGCAAATTATTTTGGGAGGCAAATTATTTTGGGAGGCAAATTATTTTGGCAAATTATTTTACACTTTTGGTTGTTGAGAAACAGCTCCTAAAACATTATTTTACACTTTTGGTTGTTGAGAAACAGCTACTAAAACATTATTTGACACTTTTGGTTGTTGAAAAACAGCTTCTAACCATTATTTGACACTTTGGTTGTTGAGAAACAGCTCCTAAAACATTATTTTACACTTTTGGTTATTGAGAAACAGCTCCTAAAACATTATTTGACACTTTTGGTTGTTGAAAAACAGCTTCTAACCATTATTTGACACTTTGGTTGTTGAGAAACAGCTCCTAAAACATTATTTTACACTTTTGGTTATTGAGAAACAGCTCCTAAAACATTATTTGACACTTTTGGTTGTTGAAAAACAGCTTCTAACCATTATTTGACACTTTGGTTGTTGAGAAACAGCTCCTAAAACATTATTTTACACTTTTGGTTATTGAGAAACAGCTCCTAAAACATTATTTGACACTTTTGGTTGTTGAAAAACAGCTTCTAACCATTATTTGACACTTTGGTTGTTGAGAAACAGCTCCTAAAACATTATTTTACACTTTTGGTTATTGAGAAACAGCTCCTAAAACATTATTTGACACTTTTGGTTGTTGAAAAACAGCTTCTAACCATTATTTGACACTTTGGTTGTTGAGAAAAAGCTCCTAAAACATTATTTTACACTTTTGGTTATTGAGAAACAGCTCCTAAAACATTATTTGACACTTTTGGTTGTTGAAAAACAGCTTCTAACCATTATTTGACACTTTGGTTGTTGAGAAACAGCTCCTAAAACATTATTTTACACTTTTGGTTATTATTATTGGTGATTATTATTATTTTGGGAGGCAAATTTTTTTGGGAGGCAAATTATTTTGGCAAATTATTTTGGGAGGCAAATTATTTTGGCAGGCAAATTATTTTGGGAGGCAAATTATTTTGGCAAATTATTTTGGGAGGCAAATTATTTTGGCAAATTATTTTGGCAAATTATTTTGGGAGGCAAATTATTTTGGGAGGCAAATTATTTTGGCAAATTATTTTGGGAGGAAAAATTATTTTGGGAGGCAAATTATTTTGGCAAATTATTTTGGGAGGCAAATTATTTTGGCAAATTATTTTGGGAGGCAAATTATTTTGGCAAATTATTTTGGGAGGCAAATTATTTTGGCAAATTATTTTGGGAGGCAAATTATTTTGGCAAATTATTTTGGGAGGCAAATTATTTCGGGAGGCAAATTATTTTGGCAAATTATTTTGGGAGGCAAATTATTTTGGCAAATTATTTTGGGAGGCAAATTATTTTGGCAAATTATTTTGGGAGGCAAATTATTTTGGCAAATTATTTTGGGAGGCAAATTATTTTGGCAAATTATTTTGGGAGGCAAATTATTTTGGCAAATTATTTTGGGAGGCAAATCGTTTTGGCAAATTATTTTGGGAGGCAAATTATTTTGGCAAATTATTTTGGGAGGCAAATTATTTTGGCAAATTATTTTGGGAGGCAAATTATTTTGGCAAATTATTTTGGGAGGCAAATTATTTTGGCAAATTATTTTGGGAGGCAAATTATTTTGGCAAATTATTTTGGGAGGCAAATTATTTTGGCAAATTATTTTGGCAAATTATTTTGGCAGGCAAATTATTTTGGGAGGCAAATTATTTTGGCAAATTATTTTGGGAGGCAAATTATTTTGGCAGGCAAATTATTTTGGAAATTTATTTTGGGAGGCAAATTATTTTGGGAGGCAAATTATTTTGGGAGGCAAATTATTTTGGCAAATTATTTTGGGAGGCAAATTATTTTGGCAAATTTTTTTGGGAGGCAAATTATTTTGGCAAATTATTTTGGGAGGCAAATTATTTTGGCAAATTATTTTGGGAGGCAAATTATTTTGGCAAATTATTTTGGGAGGCAAATTATTTTGGCAAATTATTTTGGGAGGCAAATTATTTTGGCAAATTATTTTGGGAGGCAAATTATTTTGGCAAATTATTTTGGGAGGCAAATTATTTTGGGAGGCAAATTATTTTGGGAGGCAAATTATTTTGGGAGGCAAATTATTTTGGCAAATTATTTTGGGAGGCAAATCATTTTGGCAAATTATTTTGGGAGGCAAATTATTTTGGGAGGCAAATTATTTTGGGAGGCAAATTATTTTGGCAAATTATTTTACACTTTTGGTTGTTGAGAAACAGCTCCTAAAACATTATTTTACACTTTTGGTTGTTGAGAAACAGCTACTAAAACATTATTTGACACTTTTGGTTGTTGAAAAACAGCTTCTAACCATTATTTGACACTTTGGTTGTTGAGAAACAGCTCCTAAAACATTATTTTACACTTTTGGTTATTGAGAAACAGCTCCTAAAACATTATTTGACACTTTTGGTTGTTGAAAAACAGCTTCTAACCATTATTTGACACTTTGGTTGTTGAGAAACAGCTCCTAAAACATTATTTTACACTTTTGGTTATTGAGAAACAGCTCCTAAAACATTATTTGACACTTTTGGTTGTTGAAAAACAGCTTCTAACCATTATTTGACACTTTGGTTGTTGAGAAACAGCTCCTAAAACATTATTTTACACTTTTGGTTATTGAGAAACAGCTCCTAAAACATTATTTGACACTTTTGGTTGTTGAAAAACAGCTTCTAACCATTATTTGACACTTTGGTTGTTGAGAAACAGCTCCTAAAACATTATTTTACACTTTTGGTTATTGAGAAACAGCTCCTAAAACATTATTTGACACTTTTGGTTGTTGAAAAACAGCTTCTAACCATTATTTGACACTTTGGTTGTTGAGAAAAAGCTCCTAAAACATTATTTTACACTTTTGGTTATTGAGAAACAGCTCCTAAAACATTATTTGACACTTTTGGTTGTTGAAAAACAGCTTCTAACCATTATTTGACACTTTGGTTGTTGAGAAACAGCTCCTAAAACATTATTTTACACTTTTGGTTATTATTATTGGTGATTATTATTATTTTGGGAGGCAAATTTTTTTGGGAGGCAAATTATTTTGGCAAATTATTTTGGGAGGCAAATTATTTTGGCAGGCAAATTATTTTGGGAGGCAAATTATTTTGGCAAATTATTTTGGGAGGCAAATTATTTTGGCAAATTATTTTGGCAAATTATTTTGGGAGGCAAATTATTTTGGGAGGCAAATTATTTTGGCAAATTATTTTGGGAGGAAAAATTATTTTGGGAGGCAAATTATTTTGGCAAATTATTTTGGGAGGCAAATTATTTTGGCAAATTATTTTGGGAGGCAAATTATTTTGGCAAATTATTTTGGGAGGCAAATTATTTTGGCAAATTATTTTACACTTTTGGTTATTGAGAAACAGCTCCTAAAACATTATTTGACACTTTTGGTTGTTGAAAAACAGCTTCTAACCATTATTTGACACTTTGGTTGTTGAGAAACAGCTCCTAAAACATTATTTTACACTTTTGGTTATTGAGAAACAGCTCCTAAAACATTTGACACTTTTGGTTGTTGAAAAACAGCTTCTAACCATTATTTGACACTTTGGTTGTTGAGAAACAGCTCCTAAAACATTATTTTACACTTTTGGTTATTAAGAAACAGCTCCTAAAACATTATTTGACACTTTTGGTTGTTGAAAAACAGCTTCTAACCATTATTTGACACTTTGGTTGTTGAGAAACAGCTCCTAAAACATTATTTTACACTTTTGGTTATTGAGAAACAGCTCCTAAAACATTATTTGACACTTTTGGTTGTTGAAAAACAGCTTCTAACCATTATTTGACACTTTTGGTTGTTGAAAAACAGCTTCTAACCATTATTTGACACTTTGGTTGTTGAGAAACAGCTCCTAAAACATTATTTTACACTTTTGGTTATTATTATTGGTGATTATTATTATTTTGGGAGGCAAATTTTTTTGGGAGGCAAATTATTTTGGGAGGCAAATTATTTTGGCAAATTATTTTGGGAGGCAAATTATTTTGGCAAATTATTTTGGGAGGCAAATTATTTTGGCAGGCAAATTATTTTGGGAGGCAAATTATTTTAGCAAATTATTTTGGGAGGCAAATTATTTTGGGAGGTGAATTATTTTGGCAAATTATTTTGGGAGGCAAATTATTTTGGCAAATTATTTTGGGAGGCAAATTATTTTGGCAAATTATTTTGGGAGGCAAATTATTTTGGCAAATTATTTTGGGAGGCAAATTATTTTGGCAAATTATTTTGGCAAATTATTTTGGGAGGCAAATTATTTTGGCAAATTATTTTACACTTTTGGTTATTGAGAAACAGCTCCTAAAACATTATTTGACACTTTTGGTTGTTGAAAAACAGCTTCTAACCATTATTTGACACTTTGGTTGTTGAGAAACAGCTCCTAAAACATTATTTTACACTTTTGGTTATTGAGAAACAGCTCCTAAAACATTATTTGACACTTTTGGTTGTTGAAAAACAGCTTCTAACCATTATTTGACACTTTGGTTGTTGAGAAACAGCTCCTAAAACATTATTTTACACTTTTGGTTATTGAGAAACAGCTCCTAAAACATTATTTGACACTTTTGGTTGTTGAAAAACAGCTTCTAACCATTATTTGACACTTTGGTTGTTGAGAAACAGCTCCTAAAACATTATTTTACACTTTTGGTTATTGAGAAACAGCTCCTAAAACATTATTTGACACTTTTGGTTGTTGAAAAACAGCTTCTAACCATTATTTGACACTTTGGTTGTTGAGAAACAGCTCCTAAAACATTATTTTACACTTTTGGTTATTGAGAAACAGCTCCTAAAACATTATTTGACACTTTTGGTTGTTGAAAAACAGCTTCTAACCATTCTTTGACACTTTGGTTGTTGAGAAACAGCTCCTAAAACATTATTTTACACTTTTGGTTATTGAGAAACAGCTCCTAAAACATTATTTGACACTTTTGGTTGTTGAAAAACAGCTTCTAACCATTATTTGACACTTTGGTTGTTGAGAAACAGCTCCTAAAACATTATTTTACACTTTTGGTTATTGAGAAACAGCTCCTAAAACATTATTTGACACTTTTGGTTGTTGAAAAACAGCTTCTAACCATTATTTGACACTTTGGTTGTTGAGAAACAGCTCCTAAAACATTATTTTACACTTTTGGTTATTGAGAAACAGCTCCTAAAACATTATTTGACACTTTTGGTTGTTGAAAAACAGCTTCTAACCATTATTTGACACTTTGGTTGTTGAGAAACAGCTCCTAAAACATTATTTTACACTTTTGGTTATTGAGAAACAGCTCCTAAAACATTATTTGACACTTTTGGTTGTTGAAAAACAGCTTCTAACCATTATTTGACACTTTGGTTGTTGAGAAACAGCTCCTAAAACATTATTTTACACTTTTGGTTATTGAGAAACAGCTCCTAAAACATTATTTGACACTTTTGGTTGTTGAAAAACAGCTTCTAACCATTATTTGACACTTTGGTTGTTGAGAAACAGCTCCTAAAACATTATTTTACACTTTTGGTTATTGAGAAACAGCTCCTAAAACATTATTTGACACTTTTGGTTGTTGAAAAACAGCTTCTAACCATTATTTGACACTTTGGTTGTTGAGAAACAGCTCCTAAAACATTATTTTACACTTTTGGTTATTGAGAAACAGCTCCTAAAACATTATTTGACACTTTTGGTTGTTGAAAAACAGCTTCTAACCATTATTTGACACTTTGGTTGTTGAGAAACAGCTCCTAAAACATTATTTTACACTTTTGGTTATTGAGAAACAGCTCCTAAAACATTATTTGACACTTTTGGTTGTTGAAAAACAGCTTCTAACCATTATTTGACACTTTGGTTGTTGAGAAACAGCTCCTAAAACATTATTTTACACTTTTGGTTATTGAGAAACAGCTCCTAAAACATTATTTGACACTTTTGGTTGTTGAAAAACAGCTTCTAACCATTATTTGACACTTTGGTTGTTGAGAAACAGCTCCTAAAACATTATTTTACACTTTTGGTTATTGAGAAACAGCTCCTTAAACATTATTTGACACTTTTGGTTGTTGAAAAACAGCTTCTAACCATTATTTGACACTTTGGTTGTTGAGAAACAGCTCCTAAAACATTATTTTACACTTTTGGTTGTTGAGAAACAGCTCCTAAAACATTATTTTACACTTTTGGTTATTGAGAAACAGCTCCTAAAACATTATTTTACACTTTTGGTTATTGAGAAACAGCTCCTAAAACATTATTTGACACTTTTGGTTGTTGAAAAACAGCTTCTAACCATTATTTGACACTTTTGGTTGTTGAGAAACAGCTCCTAAAACATTATTTTACACTTTTGGTTATTGAGAAACAGCTCCTAAAACAGTATTTGACACTTTTGGTTGTTGAAAAACAGCTTCTAACCATTATTTGAAACTTTGGTTGTTGAGAAACAGCTCCTAAAACATTATTTTACACTTTTGGTTATTGAGAAACAGCTCCTAAAACATTATTTGACACTTTTGGTTGTTGAAAAACAGCTTCTAACCATTATTTGACACTTTGGTTGTTGAGAAACAGCTCCTAAAACATTATTATACACTTTTGGTTGTTGAGAAACAGCTCCTAAAACATTATTTGACACTTTTGGTTGTTGAAAAACAGCTTCTAACCATTATTTGACACTTTGGTTGTTGAGAAACAGCTCCTAAAACATTATTTTACACTTTTGGTTATTGAGAAACAGCTCCTAAAACATTATTTGACACTTTTGGTTGTTGAAAAACAGCTTCTAACCATTATTTGACACTTTGGTTGTTGAGAAACAGCTCCTAAAACATTATTTTACACTTTTGGTTATTGAGAAACAGCTCCTAAAACATTATTTGACACTTTTGGTTGTTGAAAAACAGCTTCTAACCATTATTTGACACTTTGGTTGTTGAGAAACAGCTCCTAAAACATTATTTTACACTTTTGGTTATTGAGAAACAGCTCCTAAAACATTATTTGACACTTTTGGTTGTTGAAAAACAGCTTCTAACCATTATTTGACACTTTGGTTGTTGAGAAACAGCTCCTAAAACATTATTTTACACTTTTGGTTATTGAGAAACAGCTCCTAAAACATTATTTGACACTTTTGGTTGTTGAAAAACAGCTTCTAACCATTATTTGACACTTTGAATGTTGAGAAACAGCTCCTAAAACATTATTTGACACTTTTGGTTGTTGAAAAACAGCTTCTAACCATTATTTGACACTTTGGTTGTTGAGAAACAGCTCCTAAAACATTATTTTACACTTTTGGTTATTATTATTGGTGATTATTATTATTTTGGGAGGCAAATTATTTTGGCAAATTATTTTGGGAGGCAAATTATTTTGGCAAATTATTTTGGGAGGCAAATTATTTTGGCAAATTATTTTGGGAGGCAAATTATTTTGGCAAATTATTTTGGGAGGCAAATTATTTTGGCAAATTATTTTGGGAGGCAAATTATTTTGGCAAATTATTTTGGGAGGCAAATTATTTTGGGAGGCAAATTATTTTGGCAAATTATTTTGGGAGGCAAATTATTTTGGCAAATTTTTTTGGGAGGCAAATTATTTTGGGAGGCAAATTATTTTGGGCAATTATTTTGGGAGGCAAATTATTTTGGGAGGCAAATTATTTTGGCAAATTATTTTGGGAGGCAAATTATTTTGGCAAATTATTTTGGGAGGCAAATTATTTTGGCAAATTATTTTGGGAGGCAAATTATTTTGGCAAATTATTTTGGGAGGCAAATTTTTTTGGCAAATTTTTTTGGGAGGCAAGTTATTTTGTGAGGCAAATTATTTTGGCAAATTATTGAGGCAAATTATTTTGGGAGGCAAATTATTTTGGGAGGCAAATTATTTTGGCAAATTATTTTGGGAGGCAAATTATTTTGGCAAATTATTTTGGGAGGCAAATTATTTTGGGAGGCAAATTATTTTGGCAAATTATTTTGGGAGGCAAATTATTTTGGCAAATTATTTTGGGAGGCAAATTATTTTGGGAGGCAAATTATTTTGGGAGGCAAATTATTTTGGCAAATTATTTTGGGAGGCAAATTATTTTGGGAGGCAAAATATTTTGGCAAATTATTTTACACTTTTGGTTATTGAGAAACAGCTCCTAAAACATTATTTGACACTTTTGGTTGTTGAGAAACAGCTCCTAAAACATTATTTGACACTTTTGGTTGTTGAAAAACAGCTTCTAACCATTATTTGACACTTTGGTTGTTGAGAAACAGCTCCTAAAACATTATTTTACACTTTTGGTTACTGAGAAACAGCTCCTAAAACATTATTTGACACTTTTGGTTGTTGAAAAACAGCTTCTAACCATTATTTGACACTTTGGTTGTTGAGAAACAGCTCCTAAAACATTATTTTACACTTTTGGTTATTGAGAAACAGCTCCTAAAACATTATTTGACACTTTTGGTTGTTGAAAAACAGCTTCTAACCATTATTTGACACTTTGGTTGTTGAAAAACAGCTTCTAACCATTATTTGACACTTTGGTTGTTGAGAAACAGCTCCTAAAACATTATTTTACACTTTTGGTTATTGAGAAACAGCTCCTAAAACATTATTTGACACTTTTGGTTGTTGAAAAACAGCTTCTAACCATTATTTGACACTTTGGTTGTTGAGAAACAGCTCCTAAAACATTATTTTACACTTTTGGTTATTGAGAAACAGCTCCTAAAACATTATTTGACACTTTTGGTTGTTGAAAAACAGCTTCTAACCATTATTTGACACTTTGGTTGTTGAGAAACAGCTCCTAAAACATTATTTTACACTTTTGGTTATTGAGAAACAGCTCCTAAAACATTATTTGACACTTTTGGTTGTTGAAAAACAGCTTCTAACCATTATTTGACACTTTGGTTGTTGAGAAACAGCTCCTAAAACATTATTTTACACTTTTGGTTATTGAGAAACAGCTCCTAAAACATTATTTGACACTTTTGGTTGTTGAAAAACAGCTTCTAACCATTATTTGACACTTTGGTTGTTGAGAAACAGCTCCTAAAACATTATTTTACACTTTTGGTTATTGAGAAACAGCTCCTAAAACATTATTTGACACTTTTGGTTGTTGAAAAACAGCTTCTAACCATTATTTGACACTTTGGTTGTTGAGAAACAGCTCCTAAAACATTATTTTACACTTTTGGTTATTGAGAAACAGCTCCTAAAACATTATTTGACACTTTTGGTTGTTGAAAAACAGCTTCTAACCATTATTTGACACTTTGGTTGTTGAGAAACAGCTCCTAAAACATTATTTTACACTTTTGGTTATTGAGAAACAGCTCCTAAAACATTATTTGACACTTTTGGTTGTTGAAAAACAGCTTCTAACCATTATTTGACACTTTGGTTGTTGAGAAACAGCTCCTAAAACATTATTTTACACTTTTGGTTATTGAGAAACAGCTCCTAAAACATTATTTGACACTTTTGGTTGTTGAAAAACAGCTTCTAACCATTATTTGACACTTTGGTTGTTGAGAAACAGCTCCTAAAACATTATTTTACACTTTTGGTTATTGAGAAACAGCTCCTAAAACATTATTTGACACTTTTGGTTGTTGAAAAACAGCTTCTAACCATTATTTGACACTTTGGTTGTTGAGAAACAGCTCCTAAAACATTATTTTACACTTTTGGTTATTGAGAAACAGCTCCTAAAACATTATTTGACACTTTTGGTTGTTGAAAAACAGCTTCTAACCATTATTTGACACTTTGAATGTTGAGAAACAGCTCCTAAAACATTATTTGACACTTTTGGTTGTTGAAAAACAGCTTCTAACCATTATTTGACACTTTGGTTGTTGAGAAACAGCTCCTAAAACATTATTTTACACTTTTGGTTATTATTATTGGTGATTATTATTATTTTGGGAGGCAAATTATTTTGGCAAATTATTTTGGGAGGCAAATTATTTTGGCAAATTATTTTGGGAGGCAAATTATTTTGGCAAATTATTTTGGGAGGCAAATTATTTTGGCAAATTATTTTGGGAGGCAAATTATTTTGGGAGGCAAATTATTTTGGCAAATTATTTTGGGAGGCAAATTATTTTGGCAAATTTTTTTGGGAGGCAAATTATTTTGGGAGGCAAATTATTTTGGGCAATTATTTTGGGAGGCAAATTATTTTGGGAGGCAAATTATTTTGGCAAATTATTTTGGGAGGCAAATTATTTTGGCAAATTATTTTGGGAGGCAAATTATTTTGGCAAATTATTTTGGGAGGCAAATTATTTTGGCAAATTATTTTGGGAGGCAAATTTTTTTGGCAATTTTTTTTGGGAGGCAAGTTATTTTGTGAGGCAAATTATTTTGGCAAATTATTGAGGCAAATTATTTTGGGAGGCAAATTATTTTGGGAGGCAAATTATTTTGGCAAATTATTTTGGGAGGCAAATTATTTTGGCAAATTATTTTGGGAGGCAAATTATTTTGGGAGGCAAATTATTTTGGCAAATTATTTTGGGAGGCAAATTATTTTGGCAAATTATTTTGGGAGGCAAATTATTTTGGGAGGCAAATTATTTTGGGAGGCAAATTATTTTGGCAAATTATTTTGGGAGGCAAATTATTTTGGGAGGCAAAATATTTTGGCAAATTATTTTACACTTTTGGTTATTGAGAAACAGCTCCTAAAACATTATTTGACACTTTTGGTTGTTGAGAAACAGCTCCTAAAACATTATTTGACACTTTTGGTTGTTGAAAAACAGCTTCTAACCATTATTTGACACTTTGGTTGTTGAGAAACAGCTCCTAAAACATTATTTTACACTTTTGGTTACTGAGAAACAGCTCCTAAAACATTATTTGACACTTTTGGTTGTTGAAAAACAGCTTCTAACCATTATTTGACACTTTGGTTGTTGAGAAACAGCTCCTAAAACATTATTTTACACTTTTGGTTATTGAGAAACAGCTCCTAAAACATTATTTGACACTTTTGGTTGTTGAAAAACAGCTTCTAACCATTATTTGACACTTTGGTTGTTGAAAAACAGCTTCTAACCATTATTTGACACTTTGGTTGTTGAGAAACAGCTCCTAAAACATTATTTTACACTTTTGGTTATTGAGAAACAGCTCCTAAAACATTATTTGACACTTTTGGTTGTTGAAAAACAGCTTCTAACCATTATTTGACACTTTGGTTGTTGAGAAACAGCTCCTAAAACATTATTTTACACTTTTGGTTATTGAGAAACAGCTCCTAAAACATTATTTGACACTTTTGGTTGTTGAAAAACAGCTTCTAACCATTATTTGACACTTTGGTTGTTGAGAAACAGCTCCTAAAACATTATTTTACACTTTTGGTTATTGAGAAACAGCTCCTAAAACATTATTTGACACTTTTGGTTGTTGAAAAACAGCTTCTAACCATTATTTGACACTTTGGTTGTTGAGAAACAGCTCCTAAAACATTATTTTACACTTTTGGTTATTGAGAAACAGCTCCTAAAACATTATTTGACACTTTTGGTTGTTGAAAAACAGCTTCTAACCATTATTTGACACTTTGGTTGTTGAGAAACAGCTCCTAAAACATTATTTTACACTTTTGGTTATTGAGAAACAGCTCCTAAAACATTATTTGACACTTTTGGTTGTTGAAAAACAGCTTCTAACCATTATTTGACACTTTGGTTGTTGAGAAACAGCTCCTAAAACATTATTTTACACTTTTGGTTATTGAGAAACAGCTCCTAAAACATTATTTGACACTTTTGGTTGTTGAAAAACAGCTTCTAACCATTATTTGACACTTTGGTTGTTGAGAAACAGCTCCTAAAACATTATTTTACACTTTTGGTTATTGAGAAACAGCTCCTAAAACATTATTTGACACTTTTGGTTGTTGAAAAACAGCTTCTAACCATTATTTGACACTTTGGTTGTTGAGAAACAGCTCCTAAAACATTATTTTACACTTTTGGTTATTGAGAAACAGCTCCTAAAACATTATTTGACACTTTTGGTTGTTGAAAAACAGCTTCTAACCATTATTTGACACTTTGGTTGTTGAGAAACAGCTCCTAAAACATTATTTTACACTTTTGGTTATTGAGAAACAGCTCCTAAAACATTATTTGACACTTTTGGTTGTTGAAAAACAGCTTCTAACCATTATTTGACACTTTGGTTGTTGAGAAACAGCTCCTAAAACATTATTTTACACTTTTGGTTATTGAGAAACAGCTCCTAAAACATTATTTGACACTTTTGGTTGTTGAAAAACAGCTTCTAACCATTATTTGACACTTTGAATGTTGAGAAACAGCTCCTAAAACATTATTTGACACTTTTGGTTGTTGAAAAACAGCTTCTAACCATTATTTGACACTTTGGTTGTTGAGAAACAGCTCCTAAAACATTATTTTACACTTTTGGTTATTATTATTGGTGATTATTATTATTTTGGGAGGCAAATTATTTTGGGAGGCAAATTATTTTGGGAGGCAAATTATTTTGGGAGGCAAATTATTTTGGGAGGCAAATTATTTTGGCAAATTATTTTGGGAGGCAAATTATTTTGGGAGGCAAATTATTTTGGCAAATTATTTTGGGAGGCAAATTATTTTGGCAAATTTTTTTGGGAGGCAAATTATTTTGGGAGGCAAATTATTTTGGGCAATTATTTTGTGAGGCAAATTATTTTGGGAGGCAAATTATTTTGGGAGGCAAATTATTTTGGCAAATTATTTTGGGAGGCAAATTATTTTGGCAAATTATTTTGGGAGGCAAATTATTTTGGCAAATTATTTTGGGAGGCAAATTATTTTGGCAAATTTTTTTGGGAGGCAAATTATTTTGTGAGGCAAATTATTTTGGCAAATTATTGAGGCAAATTATTTTGGAAGGCAAATTATTTTGGGAGGCAAATTATTTTGGGAGGCAAATTATTTTGGCAAATTATTTTGGGAGGCAAATTATTTTGGGAGGCAAATTATTTTGGCAAATTATTTTGGCAAATTATTTTGGGAGGCAAATTATTTTGGCAAATTATTTTGGGAGGCAAATTATTTTGGGAGGCAAATTATTTTGGGAGGCAAATTATTTTGGCAAATTATTTTGGGAGGCAAATTATTTTGGGAGGCAAATTATTTTGGCAAATTATTTTACACTTTTGGTTATTGAGAAACAGCTCCTAAAACATTATTTGACACTTTTGGTTGTTGAGAAACAGCTCCTAAAACATTATTTGACACTTTTGGTTGTTGAAAAACAGCTTCTAACCATTATTTGACACTTTGGTTGTTGAGAAACAGCTCCTAAAACATTATTTTACACTTTTGGTTATTGAGAAACAGCTCCTAAAACATTATTTGACACTTTTGGTTGTTGAAAAACAGCTTCTAACCATTATTTGACACTTTGGTTGTTAAGAAACAGCTCCTAAAACATTATTTTACACTTTTGGTTGTTGAGAAACAGCTCCTAAAACATTATTTGACACTTTTGGTTGTTGAAAAACAGCTTCTAACCATTATTTGACAATTTGGTTGTTGAGAAACAGCTCCTAAAACATTATTTTACACTTTTGGTTATTGAGAAACAGCTCCTAAAACATTATTTGACACTTTTGGTTGTTGAAAAACAGCTTCTAACCATTATTTGACACTTTGGTTGTTGAGAAACAGCTCCTAAAACATTATTTTACACTTTTGGTTATTATTATTGGTGATTATTATTATTTTGGGAGGCAAATTATTTTGGCAAATTATTTTGGGAGGCAAATTATTTTGGGAGGCAAATTATTTTGGGAGGCAAATTATTTTGGGAGGCAAATTATTTTGGCAAATTATTTTGGGAGGCAAATTATTTTGGCAAATTTTTTTGGGAGGCAAATTATTTTGGGAGGCAAATTATTTTGGGCAATTATTTTGGGAGGCAAATTATTTTGGGAGGCAAATTATTTTGGGAGGCAAATTATTTTGGCAAATTATTTTGGGAGGCAAATTATTTTGGCAAATTATTTTGGGAGGCAAATTATTTTGGGAGGCAAATTATTTTGGCAAATTTTTTTGGGAGGCAAATTATTTTGTGAGGCAAATTATTTTGGCAAATTATTGAGGCAAATTATTTTGGAAGGCAAATTATTTTGGGAGGCAAATTATTTTGGGAGGCAAATTATTTTGGCAAATTATTTTGGGAGGCAAATTATTTTGGGAGGCAAATTATTTTGGCAAATTATTTTGGGAGGCAAATTATTTTGGCAAATTATTTTGGGAGGCAAATTATTTTGGCAAATTATTTTGGGAGGCAAATTATTTTGGCAAATTATTTTGGGAGGCAAATTATTTTGGGAGGCAAATTATTTTGGGAGGCAAATTATTTTGGCAAATTATTTTGGGAGGCAAATTATTTTGGGAGGCAAATTATTTTGGCAAATTATTTTACACTTTTGGTTATTGAGAAACAGCTCCTAAAACATTATTTGACACTTTTGGTTGTTGAGAAACAGCTCCTAAAACATTATTTGACACTTTTGGTTGTTGAAAAACAGCTTCTAACCATTATTTGACACTTTGGTTGTTGAGAAACAGCTCCTAAAACATTATTTTACACTTTTGGTTATTGAGAAACAGCTCCTAAAACATTATTTGACACTTTTGGTTTTGAAAAACAGCTTCTAACCATTATTTGACACTTTGGTTGTTAAGAAACAGCTCCTAAAACATTATTTTACACTTTTGGTTATTATTATTGGTGATTATTATTTTGGGAGGCAAATTATTTTGGCAAATTATTTTGGGAGGCAAATTATTTTGGGAGGCAAATTATTTTGGCAAATTATTTTGGGAGGCAAATTATTTTGGCAAATTATTTTGGGAGGCAAATTATTTTGGGAGGCAAATTATTTTGGCAAATTTTTTTGGGAGGCAAATTATTTTGGGAGGCAAATTATTTTGGGCAATTATTTTGGGAGGCAAATTATTTTGGGAGGCAAATTATTTTGGCAAATTATTTTGGGAGGCAAATTATTTTGGCAAATTATTTTGGGAGGCAAATTATTTTGGCAAATTTTTTTGGGAGGCAAATTATTTTGTGAGGCAAATTATTTTGGCAAATTATTGAGGCAAATTATTTTGGAAGGCAAATTATTTTGGGAGGCAAATTATTTTGGGAGGCAAATTATTTTGGCAAATTATTTTGGGAGGCAAATTATTTTGGGAGGCAAATTATTTTGGGAGGCAAATTATTTTGGCAAATTATTTTGGGAGGCAAATTATTTTGGCAAATTATTTTGGGAGGCAAATTATTTTGGGAGGCAAATTATTTTGGGAGGCAAATTATTTTGGCAAATTATTTTGGGAGGCAAATTATTTTGGCAAATTATTTTACACTTTTGGTTATTGAGAAACAGCTCCTAAAACATTATTTGACACTTTTGGTTGTTGAGAAACAGCTCCTAAAACATTATTTGACACTTTTGGTTGTTGAAAAACAGCTTCTAACCATTATTTGACACTTTGGTTGTTGAGAAACAGCTCCTAAAACATTATTTTACACTTTTGGTTATTGAGAAACAGCTCCTAAAACATTATTTGACACTTTTGGTTGTTGAAAAACAGCTTCTAACCATTATTTGACACTTTGGTTGTTAAGAAACAGCTCCTAAAACATTATTTTACACTTTTGGTTGTTGAGAAACAGCTCCTAAAACATTATTTGACACTTTTGGTTGTTGAAAAACAGCTTCTAACCATTATTTGACACTTTGGTTGTTGAGAAACAGCTCCTAAAACATTATTTTACACTTTTGGTTATTGAGAAACAGCTCCTAAAACAGTATTTGACACTTTTGGTTGTTGAAAAACAGCTTCTAACCATTATTTGAAACTTTGGTTGTTGAGAAACAGCTCCTAAAACATTATTTTACACTTTTGGTTATTGAGAAACAGCTCCTAAAACATTATTTGACACGTTTGGTTGTTGAAAAACAGCTTCTAACCATTATTTGACACTTTGGTTGTTGAGAAACAGCTCCTAAAACATTATTTTACACTTTTGGTTATTGAGAAACAGCTCCTAAAACATTATTTGACACTTTTGGTTGTTGAAAAACAGCTTCTAACCATTATTTGACACTTTGGTTGTTGAGAAACAGCTCCTAAAACATTATTTTACACTTTTGGTTGTTGAGAAACAGCTCCTAAAACATTATTTGACACTTTTGGTTGTTGAAAAACAGCTTCTAACCATTATTTGACACTTTGGTTGTTGAGAAACAGCTCCTAAAACATTATTTTACACTTTTGGTTATTGAGAAACAGCTCCTAAAACATTATTTGACACTTTTGGTTGTTGAAAAACAGCTTCTAACCATTATTTGACACTTTGGTTGTTAAGAAACAGCTCCTAAAACATTATTTTACACTTTTGGTTGTTGAGAAACAGCTCCTAAAACATTATTTGACACTTTTGGTTGTTGAAAAACAGCTTCTAACCATTATTTGACACTTTGGTTGTTGAGAAACAGCTCCTAAAACATTATTTTACACTTTTGGTTATTGAGAAACAGCTCCTAAAACATTATTTGACACTTTTGGTTGTTGAAAAACAGCTTCTAACCATTATTTGACACTTTGGTTGTTGAGAAACAGCTCCTAAAACATTATTTTACACTTTTGGTTATTGAGAAACAGCTCCTAAAACATTATTTGACACTTTTGGTTGTTGAAAAACAGCTTCTAACCATTATTTGACACTTTGGTTGTTGAGAAACAGCTCCTAAAACATTATTTTACACTTTTGGTTATTGAGAAACAGCTCCTAAAACATTATTTGACACTTTTGGTTGTTGAAAAACAGCTTCTAACCATTATTTGACACTTTGGTTGTTGAGAAACAGCTCCTAAAACATTATTTTACACTTTTGGTTATTGAGAAACAGCTCCTAAAACATTATTTGACACTTTTGGTTGTTGAAAAACAGCTTCTAACCATTATTTGACACTTTGGTTGTTGAGAAACAGCTCCTAAAACATTATTTTACACTTTTGGTTATTGAGAAACAGCTCCTAAAACATTATTTGACACTTTTGGTTGTTGAAAAACAGCTTCTAACCATTATTTGACACTTTGGTTGTTGAGAAACAGCTCCTAAAACATTATTTTACACTTTTGGTTATTGAGAAACAGCTCCTAAAACATTATTTGACACTTTTGGTTGTTGAAAAACAGCTTCTAACCATTATTTGACACTTTGAATGTTGAGAAACAGCTCCTAAAACATTATTTGACACTTTTGGTTGTTGAAAAACAGCTTCTAACCATTATTTGACACTTTGGTTGTTGAGAAACAGCTCCTAAAACATTATTTTACACTTTTGGTTATTATTATTGGTGATTATTATTATTTTGGGAGGCAAATTATTTTGGGAGGCAAATTATTTTGGGAGGCAAATTATTTTGGGAGGCAAATTATTTTGGGAGGCAAATTATTTTGGCAAATTATTTTGGGAGGCAAATTATTTTGGGAGGCAAATTATTTTGGCAAATTATTTTGGGAGGCAAATTATTTTGGCAAATTTTTTTGGGAGGCAAATTATTTTGGGAGGCAAATTATTTTGGGCAATTATTTTGTGAGGCAAATTATTTTGGGAGGCAAATTATTTTGGGAGGCAAATTATTTTGGCAAATTATTTTGGGAGGCAAATTATTTTGGCAAATTATTTTGGGAGGCAAATTATTTTGGCAAATTATTTTGGGAGGCAAATTATTTTGGCAAATTTTTTTGGGAGGCAAATTATTTTGTGAGGCAAATTATTTTGGCAAATTATTGAGGCAAATTATTTTGGAAGGCAAATTATTTTGGGAGGCAAATTATTTTGGGAGGCAAATTATTTTGGCAAATTATTTTGGGAGGCAAATTATTTTGGGAGGCAAATTATTTTGGCAAATTATTTTGGGAGGCAAATTATTTTGGCAAATTATTTTGGGAGGCAAATTATTTTGGCAAATTATTTTGGGAGGCAAATTATTTTGGGAGGCAAATTATTTTGGGAGGCAAATTATTTTGGCAAATTATTTTGGGAGGCAAATTATTTTGGGAGGCAAATTATTTTGGCAAATTATTTTACACTTTTGGTTATTGAGAAACAGCTCCTAAAACATTATTTGACACTTTTGGTTGTTGAGAAACAGCTCCTAAAACATTATTTGACACTTTTGGTTGTTGAAAAACAGCTTCTAACCATTATTTGACACTTTGGTTGTTGAGAAACAGCTCCTAAAACATTATTTTACACTTTTGGTTATTGAGAAACAGCTCCTAAAACATTATTTGACACTTTTGGTTGTTGAAAAACAGCTTCTAACCATTATTTGACACTTTGGTTGTTAAGAAACAGCTCCTAAAACATTATTTTACACTTTTGGTTGTTGAGAAACAGCTCCTAAAACATTATTTGACACTTTTGGTTGTTGAAAAACAGCTTCTAACCATTATTTGACAATTTGGTTGTTGAGAAACAGCTCCTAAAACATTATTTTACACTTTTGGTTATTGAGAAACAGCTCCTAAAACATTATTTGACACTTTTGGTTGTTGAAAAACAGCTTCTAACCATTATTTGACACTTTGGTTGTTGAGAAACAGCTCCTAAAACATTATTTTACACTTTTGGTTATTATTATTGGTGATTATTATTATTTTGGGAGGCAAATTATTTTGGCAAATTATTTTGGGAGGCAAATTATTTTGGGAGGCAAATTATTTTGGGAGGCAAATTATTTTGGGAGGCAAATTATTTTGGCAAATTATTTTGGGAGGCAAATTATTTTGGCAAATTTTTTTGGGAGGCAAATTATTTTGGGAGGCAAATTATTTTGGGCAATTATTTTGGGAGGCAAATTATTTTGGGAGGCAAATTATTTTGGGGAGGCAAATTATTTTGGCAAATTATTTTGGGAGGCAAATTATTTTGGCAAATTATTTTGGGAGGCAAATTATTTTGGGAGGCAAATTATTTTGGCAAATTTTTTTGGGAGGCAAATTATTTTGTGAGGCAAATTATTTTGGCAAATTATTGAGGCAAATTATTTTGGAAGGCAAATTATTTTGGGAGGCAAATTATTTTGGGAGGCAAATTATTTTGGCAAATTATTTTGGGAGGCAAATTATTTTGGGAGGCAAATTATTTTGGCAAATTATTTTGGGAGGCAAATTATTTTGGCAAATTATTTTGGGAGGCAAATTATTTTGGCAAATTATTTTGGGAGGCAAATTATTTTGGCAAATTATTTTGGGAGGCAAATTATTTTGGGAGGCAAATTATTTTGGGAGGCAAATTATTTTGGCAAATTATTTTGGGAGGCAAATTATTTTGGGAGGCAAATTATTTTGGCAAATTATTTTACACTTTTGGTTATTGAGAAACAGCTCCTAAAACATTATTTGACACTTTTGGTTGTTGAGAAACAGCTCCTAAAACATTATTTGACACTTTTGGTTGTTGAAAAACAGCTTCTAACCATTATTTGACACTTTGGTTGTTGAGAAACAGCTCCTAAAACATTATTTTACACTTTTGGTTATTGAGAAACAGCTCCTAAAACATTATTTGACACTTTTGGTTTTGAAAAACAGCTTCTAACCATTATTTGACACTTTGGTTGTTAAGAAACAGCTCCTAAAACATTATTTTACACTTTTGGTTATTATTATTGGTGATTATTATTTTGGGAGGCAAATTATTTTGGCAAATTATTTTGGGAGGCAAATTATTTTGGGAGGCAAATTATTTTGGCAAATTATTTTGGGAGGCAAATTATTTTGGCAAATTATTTTGGGAGGCAAATTATTTTGGGAGGCAAATTATTTTGGCAAATTTTTTTGGGAGGCAAATTATTTTGGGAGGCAAATTATTTTGGGCAATTATTTTGGGAGGCAAATTATTTTGGGAGGCAAATTATTTTGGCAAATTATTTTGGGAGGCAAATTATTTTGGCAAATTATTTTGGGAGGCAAATTATTTTGGCAAATTTTTTTGGGAGGCAAATTATTTTGTGAGGCAAATTATTTTGGCAAATTATTTTGGGAGGCAAATTATTTTGGCAAATTATTTTGGGAGGCAAATTATTTTGGCAAATTATTTTGGGAGGCAAATTATTTTGGCAAATTATTTTGGGAGGCAAATTATTTTGGGAGGCAAATTATTTTGGGAGGCAAATTATTTTGGCAAATTATTTTGGGAGGCAAATTATTTTGGCAAATTATTTTACACTTTTGGTTATTGAGAAACAGCTCCTAAAACATTATTTGACACTTTTGGTTGTTGAGAAACAGCTCCTAAAACATTATTTGACACTTTTGGTTGTTGAAAAACAGCTTCTAACCATTATTTGACACTTTGGTTGTTGAGAAACAGCTCCTAAAACATTATTTTACACTTTTGGTTATTGAGAAACAGCTCCTAAAACATTATTTGACACTTTTGGTTGTTGAAAAACAGCTTCTAACCATTATTTGACACTTTGGTTGTTAAGAAACAGCTCCTAAAACATTATTTTACACTTTTGGTTGTTGAGAAACAGCTCCTAAAACATTATTTGACACTTTTGGTTGTTGAAAAACAGCTTCTAACCATTATTTGACACTTTGGTTGTTGAGAAACAGCTCCTAAAACATTATTTTACACTTTTGGTTATTGAGAAACAGCTCCTAAAACAGTATTTGACACTTTTGGTTGTTGAAAAACAGCTTCTAACCATTATTTGAAACTTTGGTTGTTGAGAAACAGCTCCTAAAACATTATTTTACACTTTTGGTTATTGAGAAACAGCTCCTAAAACATTATTTGACACGTTTGGTTGTTGAAAAACAGCTTCTAACCATTATTTGACACTTTGGTTGTTGAGAAACAGCTCCTAAAACATTATTTTACACTTTTGGTTATTGAGAAACAGCTCCTAAAACATTATTTGACACTTTTGGTTGTTGAAAAACAGCTTCTAACCATTATTTGACACTTTGGTTGTTGAGAAACAGCTCCTAAAACATTATTTTACACTTTTGGTTGTTGAGAAACAGCTCCTAAAACATTATTTGACACTTTTGGTTGTTGAAAAACAGCTTCTAACCATTATTTGACACTTTGGTTGTTGAGAAACAGCTCCTAAAACATTATTTTACACTTTTGGTTATTGAGAAACAGCTCCTAAAACATTATTTGACACTTTTGGTTGTTGAAAAACAGCTTCTAACCATTATTTGACACTTTGGTTGTTAAGAAACAGCTCCTAAAACATTATTTTACACTTTTGGTTGTTGAGAAACAGCTCCTAAAACATTATTTGACACTTTTGGTTGTTGAAAAACAGCTTCTAACCATTATTTGACACTTTGGTTGTTGAGAAACAGCTCCTAAAACATTATTTTACACTTTTGGTTATTGAGAAACAGCTCCTAAAACATTATTTGACACTTTTGGTTGTTGAAAAACAGCTTCTAACCATTATTTGACACTTTGGTTGTTGAGAAACAGCTCCTAAAACATTATTTTACACTTTTGGTTATTGAGAAACAGCTCCTAAAACATTATTTGACACTTTTGGTTGTTGAAAAACAGCTTCTAACCATTATTTGACACTTTGGTTGTTGAGAAACAGCTCCTAAAACATTATTTTACACTTTTGGTTATTGAGAAACAGCTCCTAAAACATTATTTGACACTTTTGGTTGTTGAAAAACAGCTTCTAACCATTATTTGACACTTTGGTTGTTGAGAAACAGCTCCTAAAACATTATTTTACACTTTTGGTTATTGAGAAACAGCTCCTAAAACATTATTTGACACTTTTGGTTGTTGAAAAACAGCTTCTAACCATTATTTGACACTTTGGTTGTTGAGAAACAGCTCCTAAAACATTATTTTACACTTTTGGTTATTATTATTGGTGATTATTATTATTTTGGGAGACAAATTTTTTTGGGAGGCAAATTATTTTGGGAGGCAAATTATTTTGGCAAATTATTTTGGGAGGCAAATTATTTTGGCAAATTATTTTGGGAGGCAAATTATTTTGGCAAATTATTTTGGGAGGCAAATTATTTTGGGAGGCAAGTTATTTTGGGAGGCAAATTATTTTGGCAAATTATTTTGGGAGGCAAATTATTTTGGCAAATTATTTTGGGAGGCAAATTATTTTGGGAGGCAAATTATTTTGGCAAATTATTTTGGGAGGCAAATTATTTTGGCAAATTATTTTGGGAGGCAAATTATTTTGGCAAATTATTTTGGCAAATTATTTTGGGAGGCAAATTATTTTGGGAGGCAAATTATTTTACACTTTTGGTTATTGAGAAACAGCTCCTAAAACATTATTTGACACTTTTGGTTGTTGAAAAACAGCTTCTAACCATTATTTGACACTTTGGTTGTTGAGAAACAGCTCCTAAAACATTATTTTACACTTTTGGTTATTGAGAAACAGCTCCTAAAACATTATTTGACACTTTTGGTTGTTGAAAAACAGCTTCTAACTATTATTTGACACTTTGGTTGTTGAGAAACAGCTCCTAAAACATTATTTTACACTTTTGGTTATTGAGAAACAGCTCCTAAACCATTATTTGACACTTTGGTTGTTGAGAAACAGCTCCTAAAACATTATTTTACACTTTTGGTTATTGAGAAACAGCTCCTAAAACATTATTTGACACTTTTGGTTGTTGAAAAACAGCTTCTAACCATTATTTGACACTTTGGTTGTTGAGAAACAGCTCCTAAAACATTATTTTACACTTTTGGTTATTGAGAAACAGCTCCTAAAACATTATTTGACACTTTTGGTTGTTGAAAAACAGCTTCTAACCATTCTTTGACACTTTGGTTGTTGAGAAACAGCTCCTAAAACATTATTTTACACTTTTGGTTATTGAGAAACAGCTCCTAAAACATTATTTGACACTTTTGGTTGTTGAAAAACAGCTTCTAACCATTATTTGACACTTTGGTTGTTGAGAAACAGCTCCTAAAACATTATTTTACACTTTTGGTTATTGAGAAACAGCTCCTAAAACATTATTTGACACTTTTGGTTGTTGAAAAACAGCTTCTAACCATTATTTGACACTTTGGTTGTTGAGAAACAGCTCCTAAAACATTATTTTACACTTTTGGTTGTTGAGAAACAGCTCCTAAAACATTATTTGACACTTTTGGTTGTTGAAAAACAGCTTCTAACCATTATTTGACACTTTGGTTGTTGAGAAACAGCTCCTAAAACATTATTTTACACTTTTGGTTATTGAGAAACAGCTCCTAAAACATTATTTTACACTTTTGGTTGTTGAGAAACAGCTCCTAAAACATTATTTGACACTTTTGGTTGTTGAAAAACAGCTTCTAACCATTATTTGACACTTTGGTTGTTGAGAAACAGCTCCTAAAACATTATTTGACACTTTTGGTTGTTGAAAAACAGCTTCTAACCATTATTTGACACTTTGGTTGTTGAGAAACAGCTCCTAAAACATTATTTTACACTTTTGGTTGTTGAGAAACAGCTACTAAAACATTATTTGACACTTTTGGTTGTTGAAAAACAGCTTCTAACCATTATTTGACACTTTGGTTGTTGAGAAACAGCTCCTAAAACATTATTTTACACTTTTGGTTATTGAGAAACAGCTCCTAAAACATTATTTGACACTTTTGGTTGTTGAAAAACAGCTTCTAACCATTATTTGACACTTTGGTTGTTGAGAAACAGCTCCTAAAACATTATTTTACACTTTTGGTTGTTGAGAAACAGCTCCTAAAACATTATTTGACACTTTTGGTTGTTGAAAAACAGCTTCTAACCATTATTTGACACTTTGGTTGTTGAGAAACAGCTCCTAAAACATTATTTTACACTTTTGGTTGTTGAAAAACAGCTTCTAACCATTATTTGACACTTTGAATGTTGAGAAACAGCTCCTAAAACATTATTTGACACTTTTGGTTGTTGAAAAACAGCTTCTAACCATTATTTGACACTTTGAATGTTGAGAAACAGCTCCTAAAACATTATTTGACACTTTTGGTTGTTGAAAAACAGCTTCTAACCATTATTTGACACTTTGGTTGTTGAGAAACAGCTCCTAAAACATTATTTTACACTTTTGGTTATTGAGAAACAGCTCCTAAAACATTATTTGACACTTTTGGTTGTTGAAAAACAGCTTCTAACTATTATTTGACACTTTGGTTGTTGAGAAACAGCTCCTAAAACATTATTTTACACTTTTGGTTATTGAGAAACAGCTCCTAAACCATTATTTGACACTTTGGTTGTTGAGAAACAGCTCCTAAAACATTATTTTACACTTTTGGTTATTGAGAAACAGCTCCTAAAACATTATTTGACACTTTTGGTTGTTGAAAAACAGCTTCTAACCATTATTTGACACTTTGGTTGTTGAGAAACAGCTCCTAAAACATTATTTTACACTTTTGGTTATTGAGAAACAGCTCCTAAAACATTATTTGACACTTTTGGTTGTTGAAAAACAGCTTCTAACCATTCTTTGACACTTTGGTTGTTGAGAAACAGCTCCTAAAACATTATTTTACACTTTTGGTTATTGAGAAACAGCTCCTAAAACATTATTTGACACTTTTGGTTGTTGAAAAACAGCTTCTAACCATTATTTGACACTTTGGTTGTTGAGAAACAGCTCCTAAAACATTATTTTACACTTTTGGTTATTGAGAAACAGCTCCTAAAACATTATTTGACACTTTTGGTTGTTGAAAAACAGCTTCTAACCATTATTTGACACTTTGGTTGTTGAGAAACAGCTCCTAAAACATTATTTTACACTTTTGGTTGTTGAGAAACAGCTCCTAAAACATTATTTGACACTTTTGGTTGTTGAAAAACAGCTTCTAACCATTATTTGACACTTTGGTTGTTGAGAAACAGCTCCTAAAACATTATTTTACACTTTTGGTTATTGAGAAACAGCTCCTAAAACATTATTTTACACTTTTGGTTGTTGAGAAACAGCTCCTAAAACATTATTTGACAATTTTGGTTGTTGAAAAACAGCTTCTAACCATTATTTGACACTTTGGTTGTTGAGAAACAGCTCCTAAAACATTATTTGACACTTTTGGTTGTTGAAAAACAGCTTCTAACCATTATTTGACACTTTGGTTGTTGAGAAACAGCTCCTAAAACATTATTTTACACTTTTGGTTGTTGAGAAACAGCTACTAAAACATTATTTGACACTTTTGGTTGTTGAAAAACAGCTTCTAACCATTATTTGACACTTTGGTTGTTGAGAAACAGCTCCTAAAACATTATTTTACACTTTTGGTTATTGAGAAACAGCTCCTAAAACATTATTTGACACTTTTGGTTGTTGAAAAACAGCTTCTAACCATTATTTGACACTTTGGTTGTTGAGAAACAGCTCCTAAAACATTATTTTACACTTTTGGTTGTTGAGAAACAGCTCCTAAAACATTATTTGACACTTTTGGTTGTTGAAAAACAGCTTCTAACCATTATTTGACACTTTGGTTGTTGAGAAACAGCTCCTAAAACATTATTTTACACTTTTGGTTGTTGAAAAACAGCTTCTAACCATTATTTGACACTTTGAATGTTGAGAAACAGCTCCTAAAACATTATTTGACACTTTTGGTTGTTGAAAAACAGCTTCTAACCATTATTTGACACTTTGGTTGTTGAGAAACAGCTCCTAAAACATTATTTTACACTTTTGGTTGTTGAGAAACAGCTACTAAAACATTATTTTACACTTTTGGTTATTGAGAAACAGCTCCTAAACCATTATTTGACACTTTGGTTGTTGAGAAACAGCTCCTAAAACATTATTTTACACTTTTGGTTATTGAGAAACAGCTCCTAAAACATTATTTGACACTTTTGGTTGTTGAAAAACAGCTTCTAACCATTATTTGACACTTTGGTTGTTGAGAAACAGCTCCTAAAACATTATTTTACACTTTTGGTTATTGAGAAACAGCTCCTAAAACATTATTTGACACTTTTGGTTGTTGAAAAACAGCTTCTAACCATTATTTGACACTTTGGTTGTTGAGAAACAGCTCCTAAAACATTATTTTACACTTTTGGTTATTGAGAAACAGCTCCTAAAACATTATTTGACACTTTTGGTTGTTGAAAAACAGCTTCTAACCATTATTTGACACTTTGGTTGTTGAGAAACAGCTCCTAAAACATTATTTTACACTTTTGGTTATTGAGAAACAGCTCCTAAAACATTATTTGACACTTTTGGTTGTTGAAAAACAGCTTCTAACCATTATTTGACACTTTGAATGTTGAGAAACAGCTCCTAAAACATTATTTGACACTTTTGGTTGTTGAAAAACAGCTTCTAACCATTATTTGACACTTTGGTTGTTGAGAAACAGCTCCTAAAACATTATTTTACACTTTTGGTTATTATTATTGGTGATTATTATTATTTTGGGAGGCAAATTATTTTGGCAAATTATTTTGGGAGGCAAATTATTTTGGCAAATTATTTTGGGAGGCAAATTATTTTGGCAAATTATTTTGGGAGGCAAATTATTTTGGCAAATTATTTTGGGAGGCAAATTATTTTGGCAAATTATTTTGGGAGGCAAATTATTTTGGGAGGCAAATTATTTTGGCAAATTATTTTGGGAGGCAAATTATTTTGGCAAATTTTTTTGGGAGGCAAATTATTTTGGGAGGCAAATTATTTTGGGCAATTATTTTGGGAGGCAAATTATTTTGGCAAATTATTTTGGGAGGCAAATTATTTTGGCAAATTATTTTGGGAGGCAAATTATTTTGGCAAATTATTTTGGGAGGCAAATTATTTTGGCAAATTATTTTGGGAGGCAAATTTTTTTGGCAAATTTTTTTGGGAGGCAAGTTATTTTGTGAGGCAAATTATTTTGGCAAATTATTGAGGCAAATTATTTTGGGAGGCAAATTATTTTGGGAGGCAAATTATTTTGGCAAATTATTTTGGGAGGCAAATTATTTTGGCAAATTATTTTGGGAGGCAAATTATTTTGGGAGGCAAATTATTTTGGCAAATTATTTTGGGAGGCAAATTATTTTGGCAAATTATTTTGGGAGGCAAATTATTTTGGGAGGCAAATTATTTTGGGAGGCAAATTATTTTGGCAAATTATTTTGGGAGGCAAATTATTTTGGGAGGCAAAATATTTTGGCAAATTATTTTACACTTTTGGTTATTGAGAAACAGCTCCTAAAACATTATTTGACACTTTTGGTTGTTGAGAAACAGCTCCTAAAACATTATTTGACACTTTTGGTTGTTGAAAAACAGCTTCTAACCATTATTTGACACTTTGGTTGTTGAGAAACAGCTCCTAAAACATTATTTTACACTTTTGGTTACTGAGAAACAGCTCCTAAAACATTATTTGACACTTTTGGTTGTTGAAAAACAGCTTCTAACCATTATTTGACACTTTGGTTGTTGAGAAACAGCTCCTAAAACATTATTTTACACTTTTGGTTATTGAGAAACAGCTCCTAAAACATTATTTGACACTTTTGGTTGTTGAAAAACAGCTTCTAACCATTATTTGACACTTTGGTTGTTGAAAAACAGCTTCTAACCATTATTTGACACTTTGGTTGTTGAGAAACAGCTCCTAAAACATTATTTTACACTTTTGGTTATTGAGAAACAGCTCCTAAAACATTATTTGACACTTTTGGTTGTTGAAAAACAGCTTCTAACCATTATTTGACACTTTGGTTGTTGAGAAACAGCTCCTAAAACATTATTTTACACTTTTGGTTATTGAGAAACAGCTCCTAAAACATTATTTGACACTTTTGGTTGTTGAAAAACAGCTTCTAACCATTATTTGACACTTTGGTTGTTGAGAAACAGCTCCTAAAACATTATTTTACACTTTTGGTTATTGAGAAACAGCTCCTAAAACATTATTTGACACTTTTGGTTGTTGAAAAACAGCTTCTAACCATTATTTGACACTTTGGTTGTTGAGAAACAGCTCCTAAAACATTATTTTACACTTTTGGTTATTGAGAAACAGCTCCTAAAACATTATTTGACACTTTTGGTTGTTGAAAAACAGCTTCTAACCATTATTTGACACTTTGGTTGTTGAGAAACAGCTCCTAAAACATTATTTTACACTTTTGGTTATTGAGAAACAGCTCCTAAAACATTATTTGACACTTTTGGTTGTTGAAAAACAGCTTCTAACCATTATTTGACACTTTGGTTGTTGAGAAACAGCTCCTAAAACATTATTTTACACTTTTGGTTATTGAGAAACAGCTCCTAAAACATTATTTGACACTTTTGGTTGTTGAAAAACAGCTTCTAACCATTATTTGACACTTTGGTTGTTGAGAAACAGCTCCTAAAACATTATTTTACACTTTTGGTTATTGAGAAACAGCTCCTAAAACATTATTTGACACTTTTGGTTGTTGAAAAACAGCTTCTAACCATTATTTGACACTTTGGTTGTTGAGAAACAGCTCCTAAAACATTATTTTACACTTTTGGTTATTGAGAAACAGCTCCTAAAACATTATTTGACACTTTTGGTTGTTGAAAAACAGCTTCTAACCATTATTTGACACTTTGGTTGTTGAGAAACAGCTCCTAAAACATTATTTTACACTTTTGGTTATTGAGAAACAGCTCCTAAAACATTATTTGACACTTTTGGTTGTTGAAAAACAGCTTCTAACCATTATTTGACACTTTGGTTGTTGAGAAACAGCTCCTAAAACATTATTTTACACTTTTGGTTATTGAGAAACAGCTCCTAAAACATTATTTGACACTTTTGGTTGTTGAAAAACAGCTTCTAACCATTATTTGACACTTTGAATGTTGAGAAACAGCTCCTAAAACATTATTTGACACTTTTGGTTGTTGAAAAACAGCTTCTAACCATTATTTGACACTTTGGTTGTTGAGAAACAGCTCCTAAAACATTATTTTACACTTTTGGTTATTATTATTGGTGATTATTATTATTTTGGGAGGCAAATTATTTTGGGAGGCAAATTATTTTGGGAGGCAAATTATTTTGGCAAATTATTTTGGGAGGCAAATTATTTTGGGAGGCAAATTATTTTGGCAAATTATTTTGGGAGGCAAATTATTTTGGCAAATTTTTTTGGGAGGCAAATTATTTTGGGAGGCAAATTATTTTGGGCAATTATTTTGGGAGGCAAATTATTTTGGGAGGCAAATTATTTTGGGAGGCAAATTATTTTGGCAAATTATTTTGGGAGGCAAATTATTTTGGCAAATTATTTTGGGAGGCAAATTATTTTGGCAAATTATTTTGGGAGGCAAATTATTTTGGTAAATTTTTTTGGGAGGCAAATTATTTTGTGAGGCAAATTATTTTGGCAAATTATTGAGGCAAATTATTTTGGAAGGCAAATTATTTTGGGAGGCAAATTATTTTGGGAGGCAAATTATTTTGGCAAATTATTTTGGGAGGCAAATTATTTTGGGAGGCAAATTATTTTGGCAAATTATTTTGGGAGGCAAATTATTTTGGCAAATTATTTTGGGAGGCAAATTATTTTGGCAAATTATTTTGGGAGGCAAATTATTTTGGGAGGCAAATTATTTTGGGAGGCAAATTATTTTGGCAAATTATTTTGGGAGGCAAATTATTTTGGCAAATTATTTTACACTTTTGGTTATTGAGAAACAGCTCCTAAAACATTATTTGACACTTTTGGTTGTTGAGAAACAGCTCCTAAAACATTATTTGACACTTTTGGTTGTTGAAAAACAGCTTCTAACCATTATTTGACACTTTGGTTGTTGAGAAACAGCTCCTAAAACATTATTTTACACTTTTGGTTATTGAGAAACAGCTCCTAAAACATTATTTGACACTTTTGGTTGTTGAAAAACAGCTTCTAACCATTATTTGACACTTTGGTTGTTAAGAAACAGCTCCTAAAACATTATTTTACACTTTTGGTTATTATTATTGGTGATTATTATTATTTTGGGAGGCAAATTATTTTGGCAAATTATTTTGGGAGGCAAATTATTTTGGGAGGCAAATTATTTTGGCAAATTATTTTGGGAGGCAAATTATTTTGGCAAATTATTTTGGGAGGCAAATTATTTTGGGAGGCAAATTATTTTGGGAGGCAAATTATTTTGGCAAATTATTTTGGGAGGCAAATTATTTTGGGAGGCAAATTATTTTGGCAAATTATTTTACACTTTTGGTTATTGAGAAACAGCTCCTAAAACATTATTTGACACTTTTGGTTGTTGAGAAACAGCTCCTAAAACATTATTTGACACTTTTGGTTGTTGAAAAACAGCTTCTAACCATTATTTGACACTTTGGTTGTTGAGAAACAGCTCCTAAAACATTATTTTACACTTTTGGTTATTGAGAAACAGCTCCTAAAACATTATTTGACACTTTTGGTTGTTGAAAAACAGCTTCTAACCATTATTTGACACTTTGGTTGTTAAGAAACAGCTCCTAAAACATTATTTTACACTTTTGGTTGTTGAGAAACAGCTCCTAAAACATTATTTGACACTTTTGGTTGTTGAAAAACAGCTTCTAACCATTATTTGACAATTTGGTTGTTGAGAAACAGCTCCTAAAACATTATTTTACACTTTTGGTTATTGAGAAACAGCTCCTAAAACATTATTTGACACTTTTGGTTGTTGAAAAACAGCTTCTAACCATTATTTGACACTTTGGTTGTTGAGAAACAGCTCCTAAAACATTATTTTACACTTTTGGTTATTATTATTGGTGATTATTATTATTTTGGGAGGCAAATTATTTTGGCAAATTATTTTGGGAGGCAAATTATTTTGGGAGGCAAATTATTTTGGGAGGCAAATTATTTTGGGAGGCAAATTATTTTGGGAGGCAAATTATTTTGGCAAATTATTTTGGGAGGCAAATTATTTTGGCAAATTTTTTTGGGAGGCAAATTATTTTGGGAGGCAAATTATTTTGGGCAATTATTTTGGGAGGCAAATTATTTTGGGAGGCAAATTATTTTGGGAGGCAAATTATTTTGGCAAATTATTTTGGGAGGCAAATTATTTTGGCAAATTATTTTGGGAGGCAAATTATTTTGGCAAATTATTTTGGGAGGCAAATTATTTTGGCAAATTTTTTTGGGAGGCAAATTATTTTGTGAGGCAAATTATTTTGGCAAATTATTGAGGCAAATTATTTTGGAAGGCAAATTATTTTGGGAGGCAAATTATTTTGGGAGGCAAATTATTTTGGCAAATTATTTTGGGAGGCAAATTATTTTGGGAGGCAAATTATTTTGGCAAATTATTTTGGGAGGCAAATTATTTTGGCAAATTATTTTGGGAGGCAAATTATTTTGGCAAATTATTTTGGGAGGCAAATTATTTTGGCAAATTATTTTGGGAGGCAAATTATTTTGGGAGGCAAATTATTTTGGGAGGCAAATTATTTTGGGAGGCAAATTATTTTGGGAGGCAAATTATTTTGGCAAATTATTTTGGGAGGCAAATTATTTTGGCAAATTATTTTACACTTTTGGTTATTGAGAAACAGCTCCTAAAACATTATTTGACACTTTTGGTTGTTGAGAAACAGCTCCTAAAACATTATTTGACACTTTTGGTTGTTGAAAAACAGCTTCTAACCATTATTTGACACTTTGGTTGTTGAGAAACAGCTCCTAAAACATTATTTTACACTTTTGGTTATTGAGAAACAGCTCCTAAAACATTATTTGACACTTTTGGTTGTTGAAAAACAGCTTCTAACCATTATTTGACACTTTGGTTGTTAAGAAACAGCTCCTAAAACATTATTTTACACTTTTGGTTATTATTATTGGTGATTATTATTATTTTGGGAGGCAAATTATTTTGGCAAATTATTTTGGGAGGCAAATTATTTTGGGAGGCAAATTATTTTGGCAAATTATTTTGGGAGGCAAATTATTTTGGCAAATTATTTTGGGAGGCAAATTATTTTGGGAGGCAAATTATTTTGGCAAATTTTTTTGGGAGGCAAATTATTTTGGGAGGCAAATTATTTTGGGCAATTATTTTGGGAGGCAAATTATTTTGGGAGGCAAATTATTTTGGCAAATTATTTTGGGAGGCAAATTATTTTGGCAAATTATTTTGGGAGGCAAATTATTTTGGCAAATTTTTTTGGGAGGCAAATTATTTTGTGAGGCAAATTATTTTGGCAAATTATTGAGGCAAATTATTTTGGAAGGCAAATTATTTTGGGAGGCAAATTATTTTGGGAGGCAAATTATTTTGGCAAATTATTTTGGGAGGCAAATTATTTTGGGAGGCAAATTATTTTGGGAGGCAAATTATTTTGGCAAATTATTTTGGGAGGCAAATTATTTTGGCAAATTATTTTGGGAGGCAAATTATTTTGGGAGGCAAATTATTTTGGGAGGCAAATTATTTTGGCAAATTATTTTGGGAGGCAAATTATTTTGGCAAATTATTTTACACTTTTGGTTATTGAGAAACAGCTCCTAAAACATTATTTGACACTTTTGGTTGTTGAGAAACAGCTCCTAAAACATTATTTGACACTTTTGGTTGTTGAAAAACAGCTTCTAACCATTATTTGACACTTTGGTTGTTGAGAAACAGCTCCTAAAACATTATTTTACACTTTTGGTTATTGAGAAACAGCTCCTAAAACATTATTTGACACTTTTGGTTGTTGAAAAACAGCTTCTAACCATTATTTGACACTTTGGTTGTTAAGAAACAGCTCCTAAAACATTATTTTACACTTTTGGTTGTTGAGAAACAGCTCCTAAAACATTATTTGACACTTTTGGTTGTTGAAAAACAGCTTCTAACCATTATTTGACACTTTGGTTGTTGAGAAACAGCTCCTAAAACATTATTTTACACTTTTGGTTATTGAGAAACAGCTCCTAAAACAGTATTTGACACTTTTGGTTGTTGAAAAACAGCTTCTAACCATTATTTGAAACTTTGGTTGTTGAGAAACAGCTCCTAAAACATTATTTTACACTTTTGGTTATTGAGAAACAGCTCCTAAAACATTATTTGACACGTTTGGTTGTTGAAAAACAGCTTCTAACCATTATTTGACACTTTGGTTGTTGAGAAACAGCTCCTAAAACATTATTTTACACTTTTGGTTATTGAGAAACAGCTCCTAAAACATTATTTGACACTTTTGGTTGTTGAAAAACAGCTTCTAACCATTATTTGACACTTTGGTTGTTGAGAAACAGCTCCTAAAACATTATTTTACACTTTTGGTTGTTGAGAAACAGCTCCTAAAACATTATTTGACACTTTTGGTTGTTGAAAAACAGCTTCTAACCATTATTTGACACTTTGGTTGTTGAGAAACAGCTCCTAAAACATTATTTTACACTTTTGGTTATTGAGAAACAGCTCCTAAAACATTATTTGACACTTTTGGTTGTTGAAAAACAGCTTCTAACCATTATTTGACACTTTGGTTGTTAAGAAACAGCTCCTAAAACATTATTTTACACTTTTGGTTGTTGAGAAACAGCTCCTAAAACATTATTTGACACTTTTGGTTGTTGAAAAACAGCTTCTAACCATTATTTGACACTTTGGTTGTTGAGAAACAGCTCCTAAAACATTATTTTACACTTTTGGTTATTGAGAAACAGCTCCTAAAACATTATTTGACACTTTTGGTTGTTGAAAAACAGCTTCTAACCATTATTTGACACTTTGGTTGTTGAGAAACAGCTCCTAAAACATTATTTTACACTTTTGGTTATTGAGAAACAGCTCCTAAAACATTATTTGACACTTTTGGTTGTTGAAAAACAGCTTCTAACCATTATTTGACACTTTGGTTGTTGAGAAACAGCTCCTAAAACATTATTTTACACTTTTGGTTATTGAGAAACAGCTCCTAAAACATTATTTGACACTTTTGGTTGTTGAAAAACAGCTTCTAACCATTATTTGACACTTTGGTTGTTGAGAAACGGCTCCTAAAACATTATTTTACACTTTTGGTTATTGAGAAACAGCTCCTAAAACATTATTTGACACTTTTGGTTGTTGAAAAACAGCTTCTAACCATTATTTGACACTTTGGTTGTTGAGAAACAGCTCCTAAAACATTATTTGACACTTTTGGTTATTGAGAAACAGCTCCTAAAACATTATTTGACACTTTTGGTTGTTGAAAAACAGCTTCTAACCATTATTTGACACTTTGGTTGTTGAGAAACAGCTCCTAAAACATTATTTTACACTTTTGGTTATTGAGAAACAGCTCCTAAAACATTATTTGACACTTTTGGTTGTTGAAAAACAGCTTCTAACCATTATTTGACACTTTGGTTGTTGAGAAACAGCTCCTAAAACATTATTTTACACTTTTGGTTATTGAGAAACAGCTCCTAAAACATTATTTGACACTTTTGGTTGTTGAAAAACAGCTTCTAACCATTATTTGACACTTTGGTTGTTGAGAAACAGCTCCTAAAACATTATTTGACACTTTTGGTTGTTGAAAAACAGCTTCTAACCATTATTTGACACTTTGGTTGTTGAGAAACAGCTCCTAAAACATTATTTGACACTTTTGGTTATTGAGAAACAGCTCCTAAAACATTATTTGACACTTTTGGTTGTTGAAAAACAGCTTCTAACCATTATTTGACACTTTGGTTGTTGAGAAACAGCTCCTAAAACATTATTTTACACTTTTGGTTATTGAGAAACAGCTCCTAAAACATTATTTGACACTTTTGGTTGTTGAAAAACAGCTTCTAACCATTATTTGACACTTTGGTTGTTGAGAAACAGCTCCTAAAACATTATTTTACACTTTTGGTTATTGAGAAACAGCTCCTAAAACATTATTTGACACTTTTGGTTGTTGAAAAACAGCTTCTAACCATTATTTGACACTTTGGTTGTTGAGAAACAGCTCCTAAAACATTATTTTACACTTTTGGTTATTGAGAAACAGCTCCTAAAACATTATTTGACACTTTTGGTTGTTGAAAAACAGCTTCTAACCATTATTTGACACTTTGGTTGTTGAGAAACAGCTCCTAAAACATTATTTTACACTTTTGGTTATTGAGAAACAGCTCCTAAAACATTATTTGACACTTTTGGTTGTTGAAAAACAGCTTCTAACCATTATTTGACACTTTGGTTGTTGAGAAACAGCTCCTAAAACATTATTTTACACTTTTGGTTATTGAGAAACAGCTCCTAAAACATTATTTGACACTTTTGGTTGTTGAAAAACAGCTTCTAACCATTATTTGACACTTTGGTTGTTGAGAAACAGCTCCTAAAACATTATTTTACACTTTTGGTTATTGAGAAACAGCTCCTAAAACATTATTTGACACTTTTGGTTGTTGAAAAACAGCTTCTAACCATTATTTGACACTTTGAATGTTGAGAAACAGCTCCTAAAACATTATTTGACACTTTTGGTTGTTGAAAAACAGCTTCTAACCATTATTTGACACTTTGAATGTTGAGAAACAGCTCCTAAAACATTATTTTACACTTTTGGTTATTATTATTGGTGATTATTATTATTTTGGGAGGCAAATTATTTTGGCAAATTATTTTGGGAGGCAAATTATTTTGGCAAATTATTTTGGGAGGCAAATTATTTTGGCAAATTATTTTGGGAGGCAAATTATTTTGGCAAATTATTTTGGGAGGCAAATTATTTTGGGAGGCAAATTATTTTGGCAAATTATTTTGGGAGGCAAATTATTTTGGGAGGCAAATTATTTTGGCAAATTATATTGGGAGGCAAATTTTTTTGGCAAATTTTTTTGGGAGGCAAATTATTTTGGGAGGCAAATTATTTTGGGCAATTATTTTGGGAGGCAAATTATTTTGGGAGGCAAATTATTTTGGCAAATTATTTTGGGAGGCAAATTATTTTGGCAAATTATTTTGGGAGGCAAATTATTTTGGCAAATTATTTTGGGAGGCAAATTTTTTTGGCAAATTTTTTTGGGAGGCAAGTTATTTTGTGAGGCAAATTATTTTGGCAAATTATTGAGGCAAATTATTTTGGGAGGCAAATTATTTTGGGAGGCAAATTATTTTGGCAAATTATTTTGGGAGGCAAATTATTTTGGCAAATTATTTTGGGAGGCAAATTATTTTGGGAGGCAAATTATTTTGGGAGGCAAATTATTTTGGCAAATTATTTTGGGAGGCAAATTATTTTGGGAGGCAAATTATTTTGGGAGGCAAATTATTTTGGCAAATTATTTTGGGAGGCAAATTATTTTGGGAGGCAAAATATTTTGGCAAATTATTTTACACTTTTGGTTATTGAGAAACAGCTCCTAAAACATTATTTGACACTTTTGGTTGTTGAGAAACAGCTCCTAAAACATTATTTGACACTTTTGGTTGTTGAAAAACAGCTTCTAACCATTATTTGACACTTTGGTTGTTGAGAAACAGCTCCTAAAACATTATTTTACACTTTTGGTTACTGAGAAACAGCTCCTAAAACATTATTTGACACTTTTGGTTGTTGAAAAACAGCTTCTAACCATTATTTGACACTTTGGTTGTTGAGAAACAGCTCCTAAAACATTATTTTACACTTTTGGTTATTGAGAAACAGCTCCTAAAACATTATTTGACACTTTTGGTTGTTGAAAAACAGCTTCTAACCATTATTTGACACTTTGGTTGTTGAAAAACAGCTTCTAACCATTATTTGACACTTTGGTTGTTGAGAAACAGCTCCTAAAACATTATTTTACACTTTTGGTTATTGAGAAACAGCTCCTAAAACATTATTTGACACTTTTGGTTGTTGAAAAACAGCTTCTAACCATTATTTGACACTTTGGTTGTTGAGAAACAGCTCCTAAAACATTATTTGACACTTTTGGTTGTTGAAAAACAGCTTCTAACCATTATTTGACACTTTGGTTGTTGAGAAACAGCTCCTAAAACATTATTTTACACTTTTGGTTATTGAGAAACAGCTCCTAAAACATTATTTGACACTTTTGGTTGTTGAAAAACAGCTTCTAACCATTATTTGACACTTTGGTTATTGAGAAACAGCTCCTAAAACATTATTTGACACTTTTGGTTGTTGAAAAACAGCTTCTAACCATTATTTGACACTTTGGTTGTTGAGAAACAGCTCCTAAAACATTATTTTACACTTTTGGTTATTGAGAAACAGCTCCTAAAACATTATTTGACACTTTTGGTTGTTGAAAAACAGCTTCTAACCATTATTTGACACTTTGGTTGTTGAGAAACAGCTCCTAAAACATTATTTTACACTTTTGGTTATTGAGAAACAGCTCCTAAAACATTATTTGACACTTTTGGTTGTTGAAAAACAGCTTCTAACCATTATTTGACACTTTGGTTGTTGAGAAACAGCTCCTAAAACATTATTTTACACTTTTGGTTATTGAGAAACAGCTCCTAAAACATTATTTGACACTTTTGGTTGTTGAAAAACAGCTTCTAACCATTATTTGACACTTTGGTTGTTGAGAAACAGCTCCTAAAACATTATTTTACACTTTTGGTTATTGAGAAACAGCTCCTAAAACATTATTTGACACTTTTGGTTGTTGAAAAACAGCTTCTAACCATTATTTGACACTTTGGTTGTTGAGAAACAGCTCCTAAAACATTATTTTACACTTTTGGTTATTGAGAAACAGCTCCTAAAACATTATTTGACACTTTTGGTTGTTGAAAAACAGCTTCTAACCATTATTTGACACTTTGGTTGTTGAGAAACAGCTCCTAAAACATTATTTTACACTTTTGGTTATTGAGAAACAGCTCCTAAAACATTATTTGACACTTTTGGTTGTTGAAAAACAGCTTCTAACCATTATTTGACACTTTGGTTGTTGAGAAACAGCTCCTAAAACATTATTTTACACTTTTGGTTATTGAGAAACAGCTCCTAAAACATTATTTGACACTTTTGGTTGTTGAAAAACAGCTTCTAACCATTATTTGACACTTTGGTTGTTGAGAAACAGCTCCTAAAACATTATTTTACACTTTTGGTTATTGAGAAACAGCTCCTAAAACATTATTTGACACTTTTGGTTGTTGAAAAACAGCTTCTAACCATTATTTGACACTTTGGTTGTTGAGAAACAGCTCCTAAAACATTATTTTACACTTTTGGTTATTGAGAAACAGCTCCTAAAACATTATTTGACACTTTTGGTTGTTGAAAAACAGCTTCTAACCATTATTTGACACTTTGGTTGTTGAGAAAAAGCTCCTAAAACATTATTTTACACTTTTGGTTATTGAGAAACAGCTCCTAAAACATTATTTGACACTTTTGGTTGTTGAAAAACAGCTTCTAACCATTATTTGACACTTTGGTTGTTGAGAAACAGCTCCTAAAACATTATTTTACACTTTTGGTTATTATTATTGGTGATTATTATTATTTTGGGAGGCAAATTTTTTTGGGAGGCAAATTATTTTGGCAAATTATTTTGGGAGGCAAATTATTTTGGCAGGCAAATTATTTTGGGAGGCAAATTATTTTGGCAAATTATTTTGGGAGGCAAATTATTTTGGCAAATTATTTTGGCAAATTATTTTGGGAGGCAAATTATTTTGGCAAATTATTTTGGGAGGAAAAATTATTTTGGGAGGCAAATTATTTTGGCAAATTATTTTGGGAGGCAAATTATTTTGGCAAATTATTTTGGGAGGCAAATTATTTTGGCAAATTATTTTGGGAGGCAAATTATTTTGGCAAATTATTTTACACTTTTGGTTATTGAGAAACAGCTCCTAAAACATTATTTGACACTTTTGGTTGTTGAAAAACAGCTTCTAACCATTATTTGACACTTTGGTTGTTGAGAAACAGCTCCTAAAACATTATTTTACACTTTTGGTTATTGAGAAACAGCTCCTAAAACATTTGACACTTTTGGTTGTTGAAAAACAGCTTCTAACCATTATTTGACACTTTGGTTGTTGAGAAACAGCTCCTAAAACATTATTTTACACTTTTGGTTATTAAGAAACAGCTCCTAAAACATTATTTGACACTTTTGGTTGTTGAAAAACAGCTTCTAACCATTATTTGACACTTTGGTTGTTGAGAAACAGCTCCTAAAACATTATTTGACACTTTTGGTTGTTGAAAAACAGCTTCTAACCATTATTTGACACTTTGGTTGTTGAGAAACAGCTCCTAAAACATTATTTGACACTTTTGGTTATTGAGAAACAGCTCCTAAAACATTATTTGACACTTTTGGTTGTTGAAAAACAGCTTCTAACCATTATTTGACACTTTGGTTGTTGAGAAACAGCTCCTAAAACATTATTTTACACTTTTGGTTATTGAGAAACAGCTCCTAAAACATTATTTGACACTTTTGGTTGTTGAAAAACAGCTTCTAACCATTATTTGACACTTTGGTTGTTGAGAAACAGCTCCTAAAACATTATTATACACTTTTGGTTGTTGAGAAACAGCTCCTAAAACATTATTTGACACTTTTGGTTGTTGAAAAACAGCTTCTAACCATTATTTGACACTTTGGTTGTTGAGAAACAGCTCCTAAAACATTATTTTACACTTTTGGTTATTGAGAAACAGCTCCTAAAACATTATTTGACACTTTTGGTTGTTGAAAAACAGCTTCTAACCATTATTTGACACTTTGGTTGTTGAGAAACAGCTCCTAAAACATTATTTTACACTTTTGGTTATTGAGAAACAGCTCCTAAAACATTATTTGACACTTTTGGTTGTTGAAAAACAGCTTCTAACCATTATTTGACACTTTGGTTGTTGAGAAACGGCTCCTAAAACATTATTTTACACTTTTGGTTATTGAGAAACAGCTCCTAAAACATTATTTGACACTTTTGGTTGTTGAAAAACAGCTTCTAACCATTATTTGACACTTTGGTTGTTGAGAAACAGCTCCTAAAACATTATTTGACACTTTTGGTTATTGAGAAACAGCTCCTAAAACATTATTTGACACTTTTGGTTGTTGAAAAACAGCTTCTAACCATTATTTGACACTTTGGTTGTTGAGAAACAGCTCCTAAAACATTATTTTACACTTTTGGTTATTGAGAAACAGCTCCTAAAACATTATTTGACACTTTTGGTTGTTGAAAAACAGCTTCTAACCATTATTTGACACTTTGGTTGTTGAGAAACAGCTCCTAAAACATTATTTTACACTTTTGGTTATTGAGAAACAGCTCCTAAAACATTATTTGACACTTTTGGTTGTTGAAAAACAGCTTCTAACCATTATTTGACACTTTGGTTGTTGAGAAACAGCTCCTAAAACATTATTTTACACTTTTGGTTATTGAGAAACAGCTCCTAAAACATTATTTGACACTTTTGGTTGTTGAAAAACAGCTTCTAACCATTATTTGACACTTTGGTTGTTGAGAAACAGCTCCTAAAACATTATTTTACACTTTTGGTTATTGAGAAACAGCTCCTAAAACATTATTTGACACTTTTGGTTGTTGAAAAACAGCTTCTAACCATTATTTGACACTTTGGTTGTTGAGAAACAGCTCCTAAAACATTATTTTACACTTTTGGTTATTGAGAAACAGCTCCTAAAACATTATTTGACACTTTTGGTTGTTGAAAAACAGCTTCTAACCATTATTTGACACTTTGGTTGTTGAGAAAAAGCTCCTAAAACATTATTTTACACTTTTGGTTATTGAGAAACAGCTCCTAAAACATTATTTGACACTTTTGGTTGTTGAAAAACAGCTTCTAACCATTATTTGACACTTTGGTTGTTGAGAAACAGCTCCTAAAACATTATTTTACACTTTTGGTTATTATTATTGGTGATTATTATTATTTTGGGAGGCAAATTTTTTTGGGAGGCAAATTATTTTGGCAAATTATTTTGGGAGGCATATTATTTTGGCAGGCAAATTATTTTGGGAGGCAAATTATTTTGGCAAATTATTTTGGGAGGCAAATTATTTTGGCAAATTATTTTGGCAAATTATTTTGGGAGGCAAATTATTTTGGGAGGCAAATTATTTTGGCAAATTATTTTGGGAGGAAAAATTATTTTGGGAGGCAAATTATTTTGGCAAATTATTTTGGGAGGCAAATTATTTTGGCAAATTATTTTGGGAGGCAAATTATTTTGGCAAATTATTTTGGGAGGCAAATTATTTTGGCAAATTATTTTACACTTTTGGTTATTGAGAAACAGCTCCTAAAACATTATTTGACACTTTTGGTTGTTGAAAAACAGCTTCTAACCATTATTTGACACTTTGGTTGTTGAGAAACAGCTCCTAAAACATTATTTTACACTTTTGGTTATTGAGAAACAGCTCCTAAAACATTTGACACTTTTGGTTGTTGAAAAACAGCTTCTAACCATTATTTGACACTTTGGTTGTTGAGAAACAGCTCCTAAAACATTATTTTACACTTTTGGTTATTAAGAAACAGCTCCTAAAACATTATTTGACACTTTTGGTTGTTGAAAAACAGCTTCTAACCATTATTTGACACTTTGGTTGTTGAGAAACAGCTCCTAAAACATTATTTTACACTTTTGGTTATTGAGAAACAGCTCCTAAAACATTATTTGACACTTTTGGTTGTTGAAAAACAGCTTCTAACCATTATTTGACACTTTGGTTGTTGAGAAACAGCTCCTAAAACATTATTTTACACTTTTGGTTATTATTATTGGTGATTATTATTATTTTGGGAGGCAAATTTTTTTGGGAGGCAAATTATTTTGGGAGGCAAATTATTTTGGCAAATTATTTTGGGAGGCAAATTATTTTGGCAAATTATTTTGGGAGGCAAATTATTTTGGCAGGCAAATTATTTTGGGAGGCAAATTATTTTAGCAAATTATTTTGGGAGGCAAATTATTTTGGGAGGTGAATTATTTTGGCAAATTATTTTGGGAGGCAAATTATTTTGGCAAATTATTTTGGGAGGCAAATTATTTTGGCAAATTATTTTGGGAGGCAAATTATTTTGGCAAATTATTTTGGGAGGCAAATTATTTTGGCAAATTATTTTGGCAAATTATTTTGGGAGGCAAATTATTTTGGCAAATTATTTTACACTTTTGGTTATTGAGAAACAGCTCCTAAAACATTATTTGACACTTTTGGTTGTTGAAAAACAGCTTCTAACCATTATTTGACACTTTGGTTGTTGAGAAACAGCTCCTAAAACATTATTTTACACTTTTGGTTATTGAGAAACAGCTCCTAAAACATTATTTGACACTTTTGGTTGTTGAAAAACAGCTTCTAACCATTATTTGACACTTTGGTTGTTGAGAAACAGCTCCTAAAACATTATTTTACACTTTTGGTTATTGAGAAACAGCTCCTAAAACATTATTTGACACTTTTGGTTGTTGAAAAACAGCTTCTAACCATTATTTGACACTTTGGTTGTTGAGAAACAGCTCCTAAAACATTATTTTACACTTTTGGTTATTGAGAAACAGCTCCTAAAACATTATTTGACACTTTTGGTTGTTGTAAAACAGCTTCTAACCATTATTTGACACTTTGGTTGTTGAGAAACAGCTCCTAAAACATTATTTTACACTTTTGGTTATTGAGAAACAGCTCCTAAAACATTATTTGACACTTTTGGTTGTTGAAAAACAGCTTCTAACCATTCTTTGACACTTTGGTTGTTGAGAAACAGCTCCTAAAACATTATTTTACACTTTTGGTTATTGAGAAACAGCTCCTAAAACATTATTTGACACTTTTGGTTGTTGAAAAACAGCTTCTAACCATTATTTGACACTTTGGTTGTTGAGAAACAGCTCCTAAAACATTATTTTACACTTTTGGTTATTGAGAAACAGCTCCTAAAACATTATTTGACACTTTTGGTTGTTGAAAAACAGCTTCTAACCATTATTTGACACTTTGGTTGTTGAGAAACAGCTCCTAAAACATTATTTTACACTTTTGGTTATTGAGAAACAGCTCCTAAAACATTATTTGACACTTTTGGTTGTTGAAAAACAGCTTCTAACCATTATTTGACACTTTGGTTGTTGAGAAACAGCTCCTAAAACATTATTTTACACTTTTGGTTATTGAGAAACAGCTCCTAAAACATTATTTGACACTTTTGGTTGTTGAAAAACAGCTTCTAACCATTATTTGACACTTTGGTTGTTGAGAAACAGCTCCTAAAACATTATTTTACACTTTTGGTTATTGAGAAACAGCTCCTAAAACATTATTTGACACTTTTGGTTGTTGAAAAACAGCTTCTAACCATTATTTGACACTTTGGTTGTTGAGAAACAGCTCCTAAAACATTATTTTACACTTTTGGTTATTGAGAAACAGCTCCTAAAACATTATTTGACACTTTTGGTTGTTGAAAAACAGCTTCTAACCATTATTTGACACTTTGGTTGTTGAGAAACAGCTCCTAAAACATTATTTTACACTTTTGGTTATTGAGAAACAGCTCCTAAAACATTATTTGACACTTTTGGTTGTTGAAAAACAGCTTCTAACCATTATTTGACACTTTGGTTGTTGAGAAACAGCTCCTAAAACATTATTTTACACTTTTGGTTATTGAGAAACAGCTCCTAAAACATTATTTGACACTTTTGGTTGTTGAAAAACAGCTTCTAACCATTATTTGACACTTTGGTTGTTGAGAAACAGCTCCTAAAACATTATTTTACACTTTTGGTTATTGAGAAACAGCTCCTAAAACATTATTTGACACTTTTGGTTGTTGAAAAACAGCTTCTAACCATTATTTGACACTTTGGTTGTTGAGAAACAGCTCCTAAAACATTATTTTACACTTTTGGTTATTGAGAAACAGCTCCTTAAACATTATTTGACACTTTTGGTTGTTGAAAAACAGCTTCTAACCATTATTTGACACTTTGGTTGTTGAGAAACAGCTCCTAAAACATTATTTTACACTTTTGGTTGTTGAGAAACAGCTCCTAAAACATTATTTTACACTTTTGGTTATTGAGAAACAGCTCCTAAAACATTATTTTACACTTTTGGTTATTGAGAAACAGCTCCTAAAACATTATTTGACACTTTTGGTTGTTGAAAAACAGCTTCTAACCATTATTTGACACTTTTGGTTGTTGAGAAACAGCTCCTAAAACATTATTTTACACTTTTGGTTATTGAGAAACAGCTCCTAAAACAGTATTTGACACTTTTGGTTGTTGAAAAACAGCTTCTAACCATTATTTGAAACTTTGGTTGTTGAGAAACAGCTCCTAAAACATTATTTTACACTTTTGGTTATTGAGAAACAGCTCCTAAAACATTATTTGACACTTTTGGTTGTTGAAAAACAGCTTCTAACCATTATTTGACACTTTGGTTGTTGAGAAACAGCTCCTAAAACATTATTTTACACTTTTGGTTATTGAGAAACAGCTCCTAAAACATTATTTGACACTTTTGGTTGTTGAAAAACAGCTTCTAACCATTATTTGACACTTTGGTTGTTGAGAAACAGCTCCTAAAACATTATTATACACTTTTGGTTGTTGAGAAACAGCTCCTAAAACATTATTTGACACTTTTGGTTGTTGAAAAACAGCTTCTAACCATTATTTGACACTTTGGTTGTTGAGAAACAGCTCCTAAAACATTATTTTACACTTTTGGTTATTGAGAAACAGCTCCTAAAACATTATTTGACACTTTTGGTTGTTGAAAAACAGCTTCTAACCATTATTTGACACTTTGGTTGTTGAGAAACAGCTCCTAAAACATTATTTTACACTTTTGGTTATTGAGAAACAGCTCCTAAAACATTATTTGACACTTTTGGTTGTTGAAAAACAGCTTCTAACCATTATTTGACACTTTGGTTGTTGAGAAACGGCTCCTAAAACATTATTTTACACTTTTGGTTATTGAGAAACAGCTCCTAAAACATTATTTGACACTTTTGGTTGTTGAAAAACAGCTTCTAACCATTATTTGACACTTTGGTTGTTGAGAAACAGCTCCTAAAACATTATTTGACACTTTTGGTTATTGAGAAACAGCTCCTAAAACATTATTTGACACTTTTGGTTGTTGAAAAACAGCTTCTAACCATTATTTGACACTTTGGTTGTTGAGAAACAGCTCCTAAAACATTATTTTACACTTTTGGTTATTGAGAAACAGCTCCTAAAACATTATTTGACACTTTTGGTTGTTGAAAAACAGCTTCTAACCATTATTTGACACTTTGGTTGTTGAGAAACAGCTCCTAAAACATTATTTTACACTTTTGGTTATTGAGAAACAGCTCCTAAAACATTATTTGACACTTTTGGTTGTTGAAAAACAGCTTCTAACCATTATTTGACACTTTGGTTGTTGAGAAACAGCTCCTAAAACATTATTTGACACTTTTGGTTGTTGAAAAACAGCTTCTAACCATTATTTGACACTTTGGTTGTTGAGAAACAGCTCCTAAAACATTATTTGACACTTTTGGTTATTGAGAAACAGCTCCTAAAACATTATTTGACACTTTTGGTTGTTGAAAAACAGCTTCTAACCATTATTTGACACTTTGGTTGTTGAGAAACAGCTCCTAAAACATTATTTTACACTTTTGGTTATTGAGAAACAGCTCCTAAAACATTATTTGACACTTTTGGTTGTTGAAAAACAGCTTCTAACCATTATTTGACACTTTGGTTGTTGAGAAACAGCTCCTAAAACATTATTTTACACTTTTGGTTATTGAGAAACAGCTCCTAAAACATTATTTGACACTTTTGGTTGTTGAAAAACAGCTTCTAACCATTATTTGACACTTTGGTTGTTGAGAAACAGCTCCTAAAACATTATTTTACACTTTTGGTTATTGAGAAACAGCTCCTAAAACATTATTTGACACTTTTGGTTGTTGAAAAACAGCTTCTAACCATTATTTGACACTTTGGTTGTTGAGAAACAGCTCCTAAAACATTATTTTACACTTTTGGTTATTGAGAAACAGCTCCTAAAACATTATTTGACACTTTTGGTTGTTGAAAAACAGCTTCTAACCATTATTTGACACTTTGGTTGTTGAGAAACAGCTCCTAAAACATTATTTTACACTTTTGGTTATTGAGAAACAGCTCCTAAAACATTATTTGACACTTTTGGTTGTTGAAAAACAGCTTCTAACCATTATTTGACACTTTGGTTGTTGAGAAACAGCTCCTAAAACATTATTTTACACTTTTGGTTATTGAGAAACAGCTCCTAAAACATTATTTGACACTTTTGGTTGTTGAAAAACAGCTTCTAACCATTATTTGACACTTTGAATGTTGAGAAACAGCTCCTAAAACATTATTTGACACTTTTGGTTGTTGAAAAACAGCTTCTAACCATTATTTGACACTTTGGTTGTTGAGAAACAGCTCCTAAAACATTATTTTACACTTTTGGTTATTATTATTGGTGATTATTATTATTTTGGGAGGCAAATTATTTTGGCAAATTATTTTGGGAGGCAAATTATTTTGGCAAATTATTTTGGGAGGCAAATTATTTTGGCAAATTATTTTGGGAGGCAAATTATTTTGGCAAATTATTTTGGGAGGCAAATTATTTTGGCAAATTATTTTGGGAGGCAAATTATTTTGGGAGGCAAATTATTTTGGGAGGCAAATTATTTTGGCAAATTATTTTGGGAGGCAAATTATTTTGGCAAATTTTTTTGGGAGGCAAATTATTTTGGGAGGCAAATTATTTTGGGCAATTATTTTGGGAGGCAAATTATTTTGGGAGGCAAATTATTTTGGCAAATTATTTTGGGAGGCAAATTATTTTGGCAAATTATTTTGGGAGGCAAATTATTTTGGCAAATTATTTTGGGAGGCAAATTATTTTGGCAAATTATTTTGGGAGGCAAATTATTTTGGGAGGCAAATTATTTTGGCAAATTATTTTGGGAGGCAAATTTTTTTGGCAAATTTTTTTGGGAGGCAAGTTATTTTGTGAGGCAAATTATTTTGGCAAATTATTGAGGCAAATTATTTTGGGAGGCAAATTATTTTGGGAGGCAAATTATTTTGGCAAATTATTTTGGGAGGCAAATTATTTTGGCAAATTATTTTGGGAGGCAAATTATTTTGGGAGGCAAATTATTTTGGCAAATTATTTTGGGAGGCAAATTATTTTGGCAAATTATTTTGGGAGGCAAATTATTTTGGGAGGCAAATTATTTTGGGAGGCAAATTATTTTGGCAAATTATTTTGGGAGGCAAATTATTTTGGGAGGCAAAATACTTTGGCAAATTATTTTACACTTTTGGTTATTGAGAAACAGCTCCTAAAACATTATTTGACACTTTTGGTTGTTGAGAAACAGCTCCTAAAACATTATTTGACACTTTTGGTTGTTGAAAAACAGCTTCTAACCATTATTTGACACTTTGGTTGTTGAGAAACAGCTCCTAAAACATTATTTTACACTTTTGGTTACTGAGAAACAGCTCCTAAAACATTATTTGACACTTTTGGTTGTTGAAAAACAGCTTCTAACCATTATTTGACACTTTGGTTGTTGAGAAACAGCTCCTAAAACATTATTTTACACTTTTGGTTATTGAGAAACAGCTCCTAAAACATTATTTGACACTTTTGGTTGTTGAAAAACAGCTTCTAACCATTATTTGACACTTTGGTTGTTGAAAAACAGCTTCTAACCATTATTTGACACTTTGGTTGTTGAGAAACAGCTCCTAAAACATTATTTTACACTTTTGGTTATTGAGAAACAGCTCCTAAAACATTATTTGACACTTTTGGTTGTTGAAAAACAGCTTCTAACCATTATTTGACACTTTGGTTGTTGAGAAACAGCTCCTAAAACATTATTTTACACTTTTGGTTATTGAGAAACAGCTCCTAAAACATTATTTGACACTTTTGGTTGTTGAAAAACAGCTTCTAACCATTATTTGACACTTTGGTTGTTGAGAAACAGCTCCTAAAACATTATTTTACACTTTTGGTTATTGAGAAACAGCTCCTAAAACATTATTTGACACTTTTGGTTGTTGAAAAACAGCTTCTAACCATTATTTGACACTTTGGTTGTTGAGAAACAGCTCCTAAAACATTATTTTACACTTTTGGTTATTGAGAAACAGCTCCTAAAACATTATTTGACACTTTTGGTTGTTGAAAAACAGCTTCTAACCATTATTTGACACTTTGGTTGTTGAGAAACAGCTCCTAAAACATTATTTTACACTTTTGGTTATTGAGAAACAGCTCCTAAAACATTATTTGACACTTTTGGTTGTTGAAAAACAGCTTCTAACCATTATTTGACACTTTGGTTGTTGAGAAACAGCTCCTAAAACATTATTTTACACTTTTGGTTATTGAGAAACAGCTCCTAAAACATTATTTGACACTTTTGGTTGTTGAAAAACAGCTTCTAACCATTATTTGACACTTTGGTTGTTGAGAAACAGCTCCTAAAACATTATTTTACACTTTTGGTTATTGAGAAACAGCTCCTAAAACATTATTTGACACTTTTGGTTGTTGAAAAACAGCTTCTAACCATTATTTGACACTTTGGTTGTTGAGAAACAGCTCCTAAAACATTATTTTACACTTTTGGTTATTGAGAAACAGCTCCTAAAACATTATTTGACACTTTTGGTTGTTGAAAAACAGCTTCTAACCATTATTTGACACTTTGGTTGTTGAGAAACAGCTCCTAAAACATTATTTTACACTTTTGGTTATTGAGAAACAGCTCCTAAAACATTATTTGACACTTTTGGTTGTTGAAAAACAGCTTCTAACCATTATTTGACACTTTGGTTGTTGAGAAACAGCTCCTAAAACATTATTTTACACTTTTGGTTATTGAGAAACAGCTCCTAAAACATTATTTGACACTTTTGGTTGTTGAAAAACAGCTTCTAACCATTATTTGACACTTTGAATGTTGAGAAACAGCTCCTAAAACATTATTTGACACTTTTGGTTGTTGAAAAACAGCTTCTAACCATTATTTGACACTTTGGTTGTTGAGAAACAGCTCCTAAAACATTATTTTACACTTTTGGTTATTATTATTGGTGATTATTATTATTTTGGGAGGCAAATTATTTTGGCAAATTATTTTGGGAGGCAAATTATTTTGGGAGGCAAATTATTTTGGGAGGCAAATTATTTTGGCAAATTATTTTGGGAGGCAAATTATTTTGGGAGGCAAATTATTTTGGCAAATTATTTTGGGAGGCAAATTATTTTGGCAAATTTTTTTGGGAGGCAAATTATTTTGGGAGGCAAATTATTTTGGGCAATTATTTTGGGAGGCAAATTATTTTGGGAGGCAAATTATTTTGGGAGGCAAATTATTTTGGCAAATTATTTTGGGAGGCAAATTATTTTGGCAAATTATTTTGGGAGGCAAATTATTTTGGCAAATTATTTTGGGAGGCAAATTATTTTGGCAAATTTTTTTGGGAGGCAAATTATTTTGTGAGGCAAATTATTTTGGCAAATTATTGAGGCAAATTATTTTGGAAGGCAAATTATTTTGGGAGGCAAATTATTTTGGGAGGCAAATTATTTTGGCAAATTATTTTGGGAGGCAAATTATTTTGGGAGGCAAATTATTTTGGCAAATTATTTTGGGAGGCAAATTATTTTGGCAAATTATTTTGGGAGGCAAATTATTTTGGGAGGCAAATTATTTTGGGAGGCAAATTATTTTGGCAAATTATTTTGGGAGGCAAATTATTTTGGCAAATTATTTTACACTTTTGGTTATTGAGAAACAGCTCCTAAAACATTATTTGACACTTTTGGTTGTTGAGAAACAGCTCCTAAAACATTATTTGACACTTTTGGTTGTTGAAAAACAGCTTCTAACCATTATTTGACACTTTGGTTGTTGAGAAACAGCTCCTAAAACATTATTTTACACTTTTGGTTATTGAGAAACAGCTCCTAAAACATTATTTGACACTTTTGGTTGTTGAAAAACAGCTTCTAACCATTATTTGACACTTTGGTTGTTAAGAAACAGCTCCTAAAACATTATTTTACACTTTTGGTTGTTGAGAAACAGCTCCTAAAACATTATTTGACACTTTTGGTTGTTGAAAAACAGCTTCTAACCATTATTTGACAATTTGGTTGTTGAGAAACAGCTCCTAAAACATTATTTTACACTTTTGGTTATTGAGAAACAGCTCCTAAAACATTATTTGACACTTTTGGTTGTTGAAAAACAGCTTCTAACCATTATTTGACACTTTGGTTGTTGAGAAACAGCTCCTAAAACATTATTTTACACTTTTGGTTATTATTATTGGTGATTATTATTATTTTGGGAGGCAAATTATTTTGGCAAATTATTTTGGGAGGCAAATTATTTTGGGAGGCAAATTATTTTGGGAGGCAAATTATTTTGGCAAATTTTTTTGGGAGGCAAATTATTTTGGGCAATTATTTTGGGAGGCAAATTATTTTGGGAGGCAAATTATTTTGGGAGGCAAATTATTTTGGCAAATTATTTTGGGAGGCAAATTATTTTGGCAAATTATTTTGGGAGGCAAATTATTTTGGCAAATTATTTTGGGAGGCAAATTATTTTGGCAAATTTTTTTGGGAGGCAAATTATTTTGTGAGGCAAATTATTTTGGCAAATTATTGAGGCAAATTATTTTGGAAGGCAAATTATTTTGGGAGGCAAATTATTTTGGGAGGCAAATTATTTTGGCAAATTATTTTGGGAGGCAAATTATTTTGGGAGGCAAATTATTTTGGCAAATTATTTTGGGAGGCAAATTATTTTGGCAAATTATTTTGGGAGGCAAATTATTTTGGCAAATTATTTTGGGAGGCAAATTATTTTGGGAGGCAAATTATTTTGGGAGGCAAATTATTTTGGGAGGCAAATTATTTTGGGAGGCAAATTATTTTGGCAAATTATTTTGGGAGGCAAATTATTTTGGCAAATTATTTTACACTTTTGGTTATTGAGAAACAGCTCCTAAAACATTATTTGACACTTTTGGTTGTTGAGAAACAGCTCCTAAAACATTATTTGACACTTTTGGTTGTTGAAAAACAGCTTCTAACCATTATTTGACACTTTGGTTGTTGAGAAACAGCTCCTAAAACATTATTTTACACTTTTGGTTATTGAGAAACAGCTCCTAAAACATTATTTGACACTTTTGGTTGTTGAAAAACAGCTTCTAACCATTATTTGACACTTTGGTTGTTAAGAAACAGCTCCTAAAACATTATTTTACACTTTTGGTTATTATTATTGGTGATTATTATTATTTTGGGAGGCAAATTATTTTGGCAAATTATTTTGGGAGGCAAATTATTTTGGGAGGCAAATTATTTTGGCAAATTATTTTGGGAGGCAAATTATTTTGGCAAATTATTTTGGGAGGCAAATTATTTTGGGAGGCAAATTATTTTGGCAAATTTTTTTGGGAGGCAAATTATTTTGGGAGGCAAATTATTTTGGGCAATTATTTTGGGAGGCAAATTATTTTGGGAGGCAAATTATTTTGGCAAATTATTTTGGGAGGCAAATTATTTTGGCAAATTATTTTGGGAGGCAAATTATTTTGGCAAATTTTTTTGGGAGGCAAATTATTTTGTGAGGCAAATTATTTTGGCAAATTATTGAGGCAAATTATTTTGGAAGGCAAATTATTTTGGGAGGCAAATTATTTTGGGAGGCAAATTATTTTGGCAAATTATTTTGGGAGGCAAATTATTTTGGGAGGCAAATTATTTTGGGAGGCAAATTATTTTGGCAAATTATTTTGGGAGGCAAATTATTTTGGCAAATTATTTTGGGAGGCAAATTATTTTGGGAGGCAAATTATTTTGGGAGGCAAATTATTTTGGCAAATTATTTTGGGAGGCAAATTATTTTGGCAAATTATTTTACACTTTTGGTTATTGAGAAACAGCTCCTAAAACATTATTTGACACTTTTGGTTGTTGAGAAACAGCTCCTAAAACATTATTTGACACTTTTGGTTGTTGAAAAACAGCTTCTAACCATTATTTGACACTTTGGTTGTTGAGAAACAGCTCCTAAAACATTATTTTACACTTTTGGTTATTGAGAAACAGCTCCTAAAACATTATTTGACACTTTTGGTTGTTGAAAAACAGCTTCTAACCATTATTTGACACTTTGGTTGTTAAGAAACAGCTCCTAAAACATTATTTTACACTTTTGGTTGTTGAGAAACAGCTCCTAAAACATTATTTGACACTTTTGGTTGTTGAAAAACAGCTTCTAACCATTATTTGACACTTTGGTTGTTGAGAAACAGCTCCTAAAACATTATTTTACACTTTTGGTTATTGAGAAACAGCTCCTAAAACAGTATTTGACACTTTTGGTTGTTGAAAAACAGCTTCTAACCATTATTTGAAACTTTGGTTGTTGAGAAACAGCTCCTAAAACATTATTTTACACTTTTGGTTATTGAGAAACAGCTCCTAAAACATTATTTGACACGTTTGGTTGTTGAAAAACAGCTTCTAACCATTATTTGACACTTTGGTTGTTGAGAAACAGCTCCTAAAACATTATTTTACACTTTTGGTTATTGAGAAACAGCTCCTAAAACATTATTTGACACTTTTGGTTGTTGAAAAACAGCTTCTAACCATTATTTGACACTTTGGTTGTTGAGAAACAGCTCCTAAAACATTATTTTACACTTTTGGTTGTTGAGAAACAGCTCCTAAAACATTATTTGACACTTTTGGTTGTTGAAAAACAGCTTCTAACCATTATTTGACACTTTGGTTGTTGAGAAACAGCTCCTAAAACATTATTTTACACTTTTGGTTATTGAGAAACAGCTCCTAAAACATTATTTGACACTTTTGGTTGTTGAAAAACAGCTTCTAACCATTATTTGACACTTTGGTTGTTAAGAAACAGCTCCTAAAACATTATTTTACACTTTTGGTTGTTGAGAAACAGCTCCTAAAACATTATTTGACACTTTTGGTTGTTGAAAAACAGCTTCTAACCATTATTTGACACTTTGGTTGTTGAGAAACAGCTCCTAAAACATTATTTTACACTTTTGGTTATTGAGAAACAGCTCCTAAAACATTATTTGACACTTTTGGTTGTTGAAAAACAGCTTCTAACCATTATTTGACACTTTGGTTGTTGAGAAACAGCTCCTAAAACATTATTTTACACTTTTGGTTATTGAGAAACAGCTCCTAAAACATTATTTGACACTTTTGGTTGTTGAAAAACAGCTTCTAACCATTATTTGACACTTTGGTTGTTGAGAAACAGCTCCTAAAACATTATTTTACACTTTTGGTTATTGAGAAACAGCTCCTAAAACATTATTTGACACTTTTGGTTGTTGAAAAACAGCTTCTAACCATTATTTGACACTTTGGTTGTTGAGAAACAGCTCCTAAAACATTATTTTACACTTTTGGTTATTGAGAAACAGCTCCTAAAACATTATTTGACACTTTTGGTTGTTGAAAAACAGCTTCTAACCATTATTTGACACTTTGGTTGTTGAGAAACAGCTCCTAAAACATTATTTTACACTTTTGGTTATTATTATTGGTGATTATTATTATTTTGGGAGACAAATTTTTTTGGGAGGCAAATTATTTTGGGAGGCAAATTATTTTGGCAAATTATTTTGGGAGGCAAATTATTTTGGCAAATTATTTTGGGAGGCAAATTATTTTGGCAAATTATTTTGGGAGGCAAATTATTTTGGGAGGCAAGTTATTTTGGGAGGCAAATTATTTTGGCAAATTATTTTGGGAGGCAAATTATTTTGGCAAATTATTTTGGGAGGCAAATTATTTTGGGAGGCAAATTATTTTGGCAAATTATTTTGGGAGGCAAATTATTTTGGCAAATTATTTTGGGAGGCAAATTATTTTGGCAAATTATTTTGGCAAATTATTTTGGGAGGCAAATTATTTTGGGAGGCAAATTATTTTACACTTTTGGTTATTGAGAAACAGCTCCTAAAACATTATTTGACACTTTTGGTTGTTGAAAAACAGCTTCTAACCATTATTTGACACTTTGGTTGTTGAGAAACAGCTCCTAAAACATTATTTTACACTTTTGGTTATTGAGAAACAGCTCCTAAAACATTATTTTACACTTTTGGTTGTTGAGAAACAGCTCCTAAAACATTATTTGACACTTTTGGTTGTTGAAAAACAGCTTCTAACCATTATTTGACACTTTGGTTGTTGAGAAACAGCTCCTAAAACATTATTTTACACTTTTGGTTATTGAGAAACAGCTCCTAAAACATTATTTTACACTTTTGGTTGTTGAGAAACAGCTCCTAAAACATTATTTGACAATTTTGGTTGTTGAAAAACAGCTTCTAACCATTATTTGACACTTTGGTTGTTGAGAAACAGCTCCTAAAACATTATTTGACACTTTTGGTTGTTGAAAAACAGCTTCTAACAATTATTTGACACTTTGGTTGTTGAGAAACAGCTCCTAAAACATTATTTTACACTTTTGGTTGTTGAGAAACAGCTACTAAAACATTATTTGACACTTTTGGTTGTTGAAAAACAGCTTCTAACCATTATTTGACACTTTGGTTGTTGAGAAACAGCTCCTAAAACATTATTTTACACTTTTGGTTATTGAGAAACAGCTCCTAAAACATTATTTGACACTTTTGGTTGTTGAAAAACAGCTTCTAACCATTATTTGACACTTTGGTTGTTGAGAAACAGCTCCTAAAACATTATTTTACACTTTTGGTTGTTGAGAAACAGCTCCTAAAACATTATTTGACACTTTTGGTTGTTGAAAAACAGCTTCTAACCATTATTTGACACTTTGGTTGTTGAGAAACAGCTCCTAAAACATTATTTTACACTTTTGGTTGTTGAAAAACAGCTTCTAACCATTATTTGACACTTTGAATGTTGAGAAACAGCTCCTAAAACATTATTTGACACTTTTGGTTGTTGAAAAACAGCTTCTAACCATTATTTGACACTTTGAATGTTGAGAAACAGCTCCTAAAACATTATTTGACACTTTTGGTTGTTGAAAAACAGCTTCTAACCATTATTTGACACTTTGGTTGTTGAGAAACAGCTCCTAAAACATTATTTTACACTTTTGGTTATTATTATTGGTGATTATTATTATTTTGGGAGGCAAATTATTTTGGCAAATTATTTTGGGAGGCAAATTATTTTGGGAGGCAAATTATTTTGGCAAATTATTTTGGGAGGCAAATTATTTTGGGAGGCAAATTATTTTGGGAGGCAAATTATTTTGGCAAATTTTTTTGGGAGGCAAATTATTTTGGGAGGCAAATTATTTTGGGCAATTATTTTGGGAGGCAAATTATTTTGGCAAATTATTTTGGGAGGCAAATTATTTTGGGAGGCAAATTATTTTGGCAAATTATTTTGGGAGGCAAATTATTTTGGGAGGCAAATTATTTTGGCAAATTATTGAGGCAAATTATTTTGGAAGGCAAATTATTTTGGGAGGCAAATTATTTTGGGAGGCAAATTATTTTGGCAAATTATTTTGGGAGGCAAATTATTTTGGGAGGCAAATTATTTTGGCAAATTATTTTGGGAGGCAAATTATTTTGGCAAATTATTTTGGGAGGCAAATTATTTTGGCAAATTATTTTGGGAGGCAAATTATTTTGGCAAATTATTTTGGGAGGCAAATTATTTTGGCAAATTATTTTGGGAGGCAAATTATTTTGGGAGGCAAATTATTTTGGGAGGCAAATTATTTTGGCAAATTATTTTGGGAGGCAAATTATTTTGGGAGGCAAATTATTTTGGCAAATTATTTTACACTTTTGGTTATTGAGAAACAGCTCCTAAAACATTATTTGACACTTTTGGTTGTTGAGAAACAGCTCCTAAAACATTATTTGACACTTTTGGTTGTTGAAAAACAGCTTCTAACCATTATTTGACACTTTGGTTGTTGAGAAACAGCTCCTAAAACATTATTTGACACTTTTGGTTGTTGAAAAACAGCTTCTAACCATTATTTGACACTTTGGTTGTTGAGAAACAGCTCCTAAAACATTATTTTACACTTTTGGTTATTGAGAAACAGCTCCTAAAACATTATTTGACACTTTTGGTTGTTGAAAAACAGCTTCTAACCATTATTTGACACTTTGGTTGTTGAGAAACAGCTCCTAAAACATTATTTTACACTTTTGGTTGTTGAAAAACAGCTTCTAACCATTATTTGACACTTTGAATGTTGAGAAACAGCTCCTAAAACATTATTTGACACTTTTGGTTGTTGAAAAACAGCTTCTAACCATTATTTGACACTTTGGTTGTTGAGAAACAGCTCCTAAAACATTATTTTACACTTTTGGTTATTATTATTGGTGATTATTATTATTTTGGGAGGCAAATTATTTTGGCAAATTATTTTGGGAGGCAAATTATTTTGGGAGGCAAATTATTTTGGCAAATTATTTTGGGAGGCAAATTATTTTGGGAGGCAAATTATTTTGGCAAATTTTTTTGGGAGGCAAATTATTTTGGGAGGCAAATTATTTTGGGCAATTATTTTGGGAGGCAAATTATTTTGGCAAATTATTTTGGGAGGCAAATTATTTTGGCAAATTATTTTGGGAGGCAAATTATTTTGGCAAATTATTTTGGGAGGCAAATTATTTTGGCAAATTATTTTGGGAGGCAAATTATTTTGGCAAATTTTTTTGGGAGGCAAATTATTTTGTGAGGCAAATTATTTTGGCAAATTATTGAGGCAAATTATTTTGGAAGGCAAATTATTTTGGGAGGCAAATTATTTTGGGAGGCAAATTATTTTGGGAGGCAAATTATTTTGGCAAATTATTTTGGGAGGCAAATTATTTTGGGAGGCAAATTATTTTGGGAGGCAAATTATTTTGGCAGGCAAATTATTTTGGCAAATTATTTTGGCAAATTATTTTGGGAGGCAAATTATTTTGGGAGGCAAATTATTTTGGGAGGCAAATTATTTTGGGAGGCAAATTATTTTGGGAGGCAAATTATTTTGGGAGGCAAATTATTTTGGCAAATTATTTTGGGAGGCAAATTATTTTGGCAAATTATTTTGGGAGGCAAATTATTTTGGCAAATTATTTTGGGAGGCAAATCGTTTTGGCAAATTATTTTGGGAGGAAAATTATTTTGGCAAATTATTTTGGGAGGCAAATTATTTTGGCAAATTATTTTGGGAGGCAAATTATTTTGGCAAATTATTTTGGGAGGCAAATTATTTTGGCAAATTATTTTGGGAGGCAAATTATTTTGGCAAATTATTTTGGGAGGCAAATTATTTTGGCAAATTATTTTGGCAAATTATTTTGGCAGGCAAATTATTTTGGGAGGCAAATTATTTTGGCAAATTATTTTGGGAGGCAAATTATTTTGGCAGGCAAATTATTTTGGAAATTTATTTTGGGAGGCAAATTATTTTGGGAGGCAAATTATTTTGGGAGGCAAATTATTTTGGCAAATTATTTTGGGAGGCAAATTATTTTGGCAAATTTTTTTGGGAGGCAAATTATTTTGGCAAATTATTTTGGGAGGCAAATTATTTTGGCAAATTATTTTGGGAGGCAAATTATTTTGGCAAATTATTTTGGGAGGCAAATTATTTTGGCAAATTATTTTGGGAGGCAAATTATTTTGGCAAATTATTTTGGGAGGCAAATTATTTTGGCAAAGTATTTTGGGAGGCAAATTATTTTGGCAAATTATTTTGGGAGGCAAATCATTTTGGCAAATTATTTTGGGAGGCAAATTATTTTGGGAGGCAAATTATTTTGGGAGGCAAATTATTTTGGCAAATTATTTTACACTTTTGGTTGTTGAGAAACAGCTCCTAAAACATTATTTGACACTTTTGGTTGTTGAAAAACAGCTTCTAACCATTATTTGACACTTTGGTTGTTGAGAAACAGCTCCTAAAACATTATTTTACACTTTTGGTTATTGAGAAACAGCTCCTAAAACATTATTTGACACTTTTGGTTGTTGAAAAACAGCTTCTAACCATTATTTGACACTTTGGTTGTTGAGAAAAAGCTCCTAAAACATTATTTTACACTTTTGGTTATTGAGAAACAGCTCCTAAAACATTATTTGACACTTTTGGTTGTTGAAAAACAGCTTCTAACCATTATTTGACACTTTGGTTGTTGAGAAACAGCTCCTAAAACATTATTTTACACTTTTGGTTATTATTATTGGTGATTATTATTATTTTGGGAGGCAAATTTTTTTGGGAGGCAAATTATTTTGGCAAATTATTTTGGGAGGCAAATTATTTTGGCAGGCAAATTATTTTGGGAGGCAAATTATTTTGGCAAATTATTTTGGGAGGCAAATTATTTTGGCAAATTATTTTGGCAAATTATTTTGGGAGGCAAATTATTTTGGGAGGCAAATTATTTTGGCAAATTATTTTGGGAGGAAAAATTATTTTGGGAGGCAAATTATTTTGGCAAATTATTTTGGGAGGCAAATTATTTTGGCAAATTATTTTGGGAGGCAAATTATTTTGGCAAATTATTTTGGGAGGCAAATTATTTTGGCAAATTATTTTACACTTTTGGTTATTGAGAAACAGCTCCTAAAACATTATTTGACACTTTTGGTTGTTGAAAAACAGCTTCTAACCATTATTTGACACTTTGGTTGTTGAGAAACAGCTCCTAAAACATTATTTTACACTTTTGGTTATTGAGAAACAGCTCCTAAAACATTTGACACTTTTGGTTGTTGAAAAACAGCTTCTAACCATTATTTGACACTTTGGTTGTTGAGAAACAGCTCCTAAAACATTATTTTACACTTTTGGTTATTAAGAAACAGCTCCTAAAACATTATTTGACACTTTTGGTTGTTGAAAAACAGCTTCTAACCATTATTTGACACTTTGGTTGTTGAGAAACAGCTCCTAAAACATTATTTTACACTTTTGGTTATTGAGAAACAGCTCCTAAAACATTATTTGACACTTTTGGTTGTTGAAAAACAGCTTCTAACCATTATTTGACACTTTGGTTGTTGAGAAACAGCTCCTAAAACATTATTTTACACTTTTGGTTATTATTATTGGTGATTATTATTATTTTGGGAGGCAAATTTTTTTGGGAGGCAAATTATTTTGGGAGGCAAATTATTTTGGCAAATTATTTTGGGAGGCAAATTATTTTGGCAAATTATTTTGGGAGGCAAATTATTTTGGCAGGCAAATTATTTTGGGAGGCAAATTATTTTAGCAAATTATTTTGGGAGGCAAATTATTTTGGGAGGTGAATTATTTTGGCAAATTATTTTGGGAGGCAAATTATTTTGGCAAATTATTTTGGGAGGCAAATTATTTTGGCAAATTATTTTGGGAGGCAAATTATTTTGGCAAATTATTTTGGGAGGCAAATTATTTTGGCAAATTATTTTGGCAAATTATTTTGGGAGGCAAATTATTTTGGCAAATTATTTTACACTTTTGGTTATTGAGAAACAGCTCCTAAAACATTATTTGACACTTTTGGTTGTTGAAAAACAGCTTCTAACCATTATTTGACACTTTGGTTGTTGAGAAACAGCTCCTAAAACATTATTTTACACTTTTGGTTATTGAGAAACAGCTCCTAAAACATTATTTGACACTTTTGGTTGTTGAAAAACAGCTTCTAACCATTATTTGACACTTTGGTTGTTGAGAAACAGCTCCTAAAACATTATTTTACACTTTTGGTTATTAGGAAACAGCTCCTAAAACATTATTTGACACTTTTGGTTGTTGAAAAACAGCTTCTAACCATTATTTGACACTTTGGTTGTTGAGAAACAGCTCCTAAAACATTATTTTACACTTTTGGTTATTGAGAAACAGCTCCTAAAACATTATTTGACACTTTTGGTTGTTGAAAAACAGCTTCTAACCATTATTTGACACTTTGGTTGTTGAGAAACAGCTCCTAAAACATTATTTTACACTTTTGGTTATTGAGAAACAGCTCCTAAAACATTATTTGACACTTTTGGTTGTTGAAAAACAGCTTCTAACCATTCTTTGACACTTTGGTTGTTGAGAAACAGCTCCTAAAACATTATTTTACACTTTTGGTTATTGAGAAACAGCTCCTAAAACATTATTTGACACTTTTGGTTGTTGAAAAACAGCTTCTAACCATTATTTGACACTTTGGTTGTTGAGAAACAGCTCCTAAAACATTATTTTACACTTTTGGTTATTGAGAAACAGCTCCTAAAACATTATTTGACACTTTTGGTTGTTGAAAAACAGCTTCTAACCATTATTTGACACTTTGGTTGTTGAGAAACAGCTCCTAAAACATTATTTTACACTTTTGGTTATTGAGAAACAGCTCCTAAAACATTATTTGACACTTTTGGTTGTTGAAAAACAGCTTCTAACCATTATTTGACACTTTGGTTGTTGAGAAACAGCTCCTAAAACATTATTTTACACTTTTGGTTATTGAGAAACAGCTCCTAAAACATTATTTGACACTTTTGGTTGTTGAAAAACAGCTTCTAACCATTATTTGACACTTTGGTTGTTGAGAAACAGCTCCTAAAACATTATTTTACACTTTTGGTTATTGAGAAACAGCTCCTAAAACATTATTTGACACTTTTGGTTGTTGAAAAACAGCTTCTAACCATTATTTGACACTTTGGTTGTTGAGAAACAGCTCCTAAAACATTATTTTACACTTTTGGTTATTGAGAAACAGCTCCTAAAACATTATTTGACACTTTTGGTTGTTGAAAAACAGCTTCTAACCATTATTTGACACTTTGGTTGTTGAGAAACAGCTCCTAAAACATTATTTTACACTTTTGGTTATTGAGAAACAGCTCCTAAAACATTATTTGACACTTTTGGTTGTTGAAAAACAGCTTCTAACCATTATTTGACACTTTGGTTGTTGAGAAACAGCTCCTAAAACATTATTTTACACTTTTGGTTATTGAGAAACAGCTCCTAAAACATTATTTGACACTTTTGGTTGTTGAAAAACAGCTTCTAACCATTATTTGACACTTTGGTTGTTGAGAAACAGCTCCTAAAACATTATTTTACACTTTTGGTTATTGAGAAACAGCTCCTAAAACATTATTTGACACTTTTGGTTGTTGAAAAACAGCTTCTAACCATTATTTGACACTTTGGTTGTTGAGAAACAGCTCCTAAAACATTATTTTACACTTTTGGTTATTGAGAAACAGCTCCTTAAACATTATTTGACACTTTTGGTTGTTGAAAAACAGCTTCTAACCATTATTTGACACTTTGGTTGTTGAGAAACAGCTCCTAAAACATTATTTTACACTTTTGGTTGTTGAGAAACAGCTCCTAAAACATTATTTTACACTTTTGGTTATTGAGAAACAGCTCCTAAAACATTATTTTACACTTTTGGTTATTGAGAAACAGCTCCTAAAACATTATTTGACACTTTTGGTTGTTGAAAAACAGCTTCTAACCATTATTTGACACTTTTGGTTGTTGAGAAACAGCTCCTAAAACATTATTTTACACTTTTGGTTATTGAGAAACAGCTCCTAAAACAGTATTTGACACTTTTGGTTGTTGAAAAACAGCTTCTAACCATTATTTGAAACTTTGGTTGTTGAGAAACAGCTCCTAAAACATTATTTTACACTTTTGGTTATTGAGAAACAGCTCCTAAAACATTATTTGACACTTTTGGTTGTTGAAAAACAGCTTCTAACCATTATTTGACACTTTGGTTGTTGAGAAACAGCTCCTAAAACATTATTTTACACTTTTGGTTATTGAGAAACAGCTCCTAAAACATTATTTGACACTTTTGGTTGTTGAAAAACAGCTTCTAACCATTATTTGACACTTTGGTTGTTGAGAAACAGCTCCTAAAACATTATTATACACTTTTGGTTGTTGAGAAACAGCTCCTAAAACATTATTTGACACTTTTGGTTGTTGAAAAACAGCTTCTAACCATTATTTGACACTTTGGTTGTTGAGAAACAGCTCCTAAAACATTATTTTACACTTTTGGTTATTGAGAAACAGCTCCTAAAACATTATTTGACACTTTTGGTTGTTGAAAAACAGCTTCTAACCATTATTTGACACTTTGGTTGTTGAGAAACAGCTCCTAAAACATTATTTTACACTTTTGGTTATTGAGAAACAGCTCCTAAAACATTATTTGACACTTTTGGTTGTTGAAAAACAGCTTCTAACCATTATTTGACACTTTGGTTGTTGAGAAACAGCTCCTAAAACATTATTTTACACTTTTGGTTGTTGAGAAACAGCTCCTAAAACATTATTTGACACTTTTGGTTGTTGAAAAACAGCTTCTAACCATTATTTGACACTTTGGTTGTTGAGAAACAGCTCCTAAAACATTATTTTACACTTTTGGTTATTGAGAAACAGCTCCTAAAACATTATTTGACACTTTTGGTTGTTGAAAAACAGCTTCTAACCATTATTTGACACTTTGGTTGTTGAGAAACAGCTCCTAAAACATTATTTTACACTTTTGGTTATTGAGAAACAGCTCCTTAAACATTATTTGACACTTTTGGTTGTTGAAAAACAGCTTCTAACCATTATTTGACACTTTGGTTGTTGAGAAACAGCTCCTAAAACATTATTTTACACTTTTGGTTGTTGAGAAACAGCTCCTAAAACATTATTTTACACTTTTGGTTATTGAGAAACAGCTCCTAAAACATTATTTTACACTTTTGGTTATTGAGAAACAGCTCCTAAAACATTATTTGACACTTTTGGTTGTTGAAAAACAGCTTCTAACCATTATTTGACACTTTTGGTTGTTGAGAAACAGCTCCTAAAACATTATTTTACACTTTTGGTTATTGAGAAACAGCTCCTAAAACAGTATTTGACACTTTTGGTTGTTGAAAAACAGCTTCTAACCATTATTTGAAACTTTGGTTGTTGAGAAACAGCTCCTAAAACATTATTTTACACTTTTGGTTATTGAGAAACAGCTCCTAAAACATTATTTGACACTTTTGGTTGTTGAAAAACAGCTTCTAACCATTATTTGACACTTTGGTTGTTGAGAAACAGCTCCTAAAACATTATTTTACACTTTTGGTTATTGAGAAACAGCTCCTAAAACATTATTTGACACTTTTGGTTGTTGAAAAACAGCTTCTAACCATTATTTGACACTTTGGTTGTTGAGAAACAGCTCCTAAAACATTATTATACACTTTTGGTTGTTGAGAAACAGCTCCTAAAACATTATTTGACACTTTTGGTTGTTGAAAAACAGCTTCTAACCATTATTTGACACTTTGGTTGTTGAGAAACAGCTCCTAAAACATTATTTTACACTTTTGGTTATTGAGAAACAGCTCCTAAAACATTATTTGACACTTTTGGTTGTTGAAAAACAGCTTCTAACCATTATTTGACACTTTGGTTGTTGAGAAACAGCTCCTAAAACATTATTTTACACTTTTGGTTATTGAGAAACAGCTCCTAAAACATTATTTGACACTTTTGGTTGTTGAAAAACAGCTTCTAACCATTATTTGACACTTTGGTTGTTGAGAAACGGCTCCTAAAACATTATTTTACACTTTTGGTTATTGAGAAACAGCTCCTAAAACATTATTTGACACTTTTGGTTGTTGAAAAACAGCTTCTAACCATTATTTGACACTTTGGTTGTTGAGAAACAGCTCCTAAAACATTATTTGACACTTTTGGTTATTGAGAAACAGCTCCTAAAACATTATTTGACACTTTTGGTTGTTGAAAAACAGCTTCTAACCATTATTTGACACTTTGGTTGTTGAGAAACAGCTCCTAAAACATTATTTTACACTTTTGGTTATTGAGAAACAGCTCCTAAAACATTATTTGACACTTTTGGTTGTTGAAAAACAGCTTCTAACCATTATTTGACACTTTGGTTGTTGAGAAACAGCTCCTAAAACATTATTTTACACTTTTGGTTATTGAGAAACAGCTCCTAAAACATTATTTGACACTTTTGGTTGTTGAAAAACAGCTTCTAACCATTATTTGACACTTTGGTTGTTGAGAAACAGCTCCTAAAACATTATTTGACACTTTTGGTTGTTGAAAAACAGCTTCTAACCATTATTTGACACTTTGGTTGTTGAGAAACAGCTCCTAAAACATTATTTGACACTTTTGGTTATTGAGAAACAGCTCCTAAAACATTATTTGACACTTTTGGTTGTTGAAAAACAGCTTCTAACCATTATTTGACACTTTGGTTGTTGAGAAACAGCTCCTAAAACATTATTTTACACTTTTGGTTATTGAGAAACAGCTCCTAAAACATTATTTGACACTTTTGGTTGTTGAAAAACAGCTTCTAACCATTATTTGACACTTTGGTTGTTGAGAAACAGCTCCTAAAACATTATTTTACACTTTTGGTTATTGAGAAACAGCTCCTAAAACATTATTTGACACTTTTGGTTGTTGAAAAACAGCTTCTAACCATTATTTGACACTTTGGTTGTTGAGAAACAGCTCCTAAAACATTATTTTACACTTTTGGTTATTGAGAAACAGCTCCTAAAACATTATTTGACACTTTTGGTTGTTGAAAAACAGCTTCTAACCATTATTTGACACTTTGAATGTTGAGAAACAGCTCCTAAAACATTATTTGACACTTTTGGTTGTTGAAAAACAGCTTCTAACCATTATTTGACACTTTGGTTGTTGAGAAACAGCTCCTAAAACATTATTTTACACTTTTGGTTATTATTATTGGTGATTATTATTATTTTGGGAGGCAAATTATTTTGGCAAATTATTTTGGGAGGCAAATTATTTTGGCAAATTATTTTGGGAGGCAAATTATTTTGGCAAATTATTTTGGGAGGCAAATTATTTTGGCAAATTATTTTGGGAGGCAAATTATTTTGGCAAATTATTTTGGGAGGCAAATTATTTTGGGAGGCAAATTATTTTGGCAAATTATTTTGGGAGGCAAATTTTTTTGGCAAATTTTTTTGGGAGGCAAATTATTTTGGGAGGCAAATTATTTTGGGCAATTATTTTGGGAGGCAAATTATTTTGGGAGGCAAATTATTTTGGCAAATTATTTTGGGAGGCAAATTATTTTGGCAAATTATTTTGGGAGGCAAATTATTTTGGCAAATTATTTTGGGAGGCAAATTATTTTGGCAAATTATTTTGGGAGGCAAATTTTTTTGGCAAATTTTTTTGGGAGGCAAGTTATTTTGTGAGGCAAATTATTTTGGCAAATTATTGAGGCAAATTATTTTGGGAGGCAAATTATTTTGGGAGGCAAATTATTTTGGCAAATTATTTTGGGAGGCAAATTATTTTGGCAAATTATTTTGGGAGGCAAATTATTTTGGGAGGCAAATTATTTTGGCAAATTATTTTGGGAGGCAAATTATTTTGGCAAATTATTTTGGGAGGCAAATTATTTTGGGAGGCAAATTATTTTGGGAGGCAAATTATTTTGGCAAATTATTTTGGGAGGCAAATTATTTTGGGAGGCAAAATATTTTGGCAAATTATTTTACACTTTTGGTTATTGAGAAACAGCTCCTAAAACATTATTTGACACTTTTGGTTGTTGAGAAACAGCTCCTAAAACATTATTTGACACTTTTGGTTGTTGAAAAACAGCTTCTAACCATTATTTGACACTTTGGTTGTTGAGAAACAGCTCCTAAAACATTATTTTACACTTTTGGTTACTGAGAAACAGCTCCTAAAACATTATTTGACACTTTTGGTTGTTGAAAAACAGCTTCTAACCATTATTTGACACTTTGGTTGTTGAGAAACAGCTCCTAAAACATTATTTTACACTTTTGGTTATTGAGAAACAGCTCCTAAAACATTATTTGACACTTTTGGTTGTTGAAAAACAGCTTCTAACCATTATTTGACACTTTGGTTGTTGAAAAACAGCTTCTAACCATTATTTGACACTTTGGTTGTTGAGAAACAGCTCCTAAAACATTATTTTACACTTTTGGTTATTGAGAAACAGCTCCTAAAACATTATTTGACACTTTTGGTTGTTGAAAAACAGCTTCTAACCATTATTTGACACTTTGGTTGTTGAGAAACAGCTCCTAAAACATTATTTTACACTTTTGGTTATTGAGAAACAGCTCCTAAAACATTATTTGACACTTTTGGTTGTTGAAAAACAGCTTCTAACCATTATTTGACACTTTGGTTGTTGAGAAACAGCTCCTAAAACATTATTTTACACTTTTGGTTATTGAGAAACAGCTCCTAAAACATTATTTGACACTTTTGGTTGTTGAAAAACAGCTTCTAACCATTATTTGACACTTTGGTTGTTGAGAAACAGCTCCTAAAACATTATTTTACACTTTTGGTTATTGAGAAACAGCTCCTAAAACATTATTTGACACTTTTGGTTGTTGAAAAACAGCTTCTAACCATTATTTGACACTTTGGTTGTTGAGAAACAGCTCCTAAAACATTATTTTACACTTTTGGTTATTGAGAAACAGCTCCTAAAACATTATTTGACACTTTTGGTTGTTGAAAAACAGCTTCTAACCATTATTTGACACTTTGGTTGTTGAGAAACAGCTCCTAAAACATTATTTTACACTTTTGGTTATTGAGAAACAGCTCCTAAAACATTATTTGACACTTTTGGTTGTTGAAAAACAGCTTCTAAGCATTATTTGACACTTTGGTTGTTGAGAAACAGCTCCTAAAACATTATTTTACACTTTTGGTTATTGAGAAACAGCTCCTAAAACATTATTTGACACTTTTGGTTGTTGAAAAACAGCTTCTAACCATTATTTGACACTTTGGTTGTTGAGAAACAGCTCCTAAAACATTATTTTACACTTTTGGTTATTGAGAAACAGCTCCTAAAACATTATTTGACACTTTTGGTTGTTGAAAAACAGCTTCTAACCATTATTTGACACTTTGGTTGTTGAGAAACAGCTCCTAAAACATTATTTTACACTTTTGGTTATTGAGAAACAGCTCCTAAAACATTATTTGACACTTTTGGTTGTTGAAAAACAGCTTCTAACCATTATTTGACACTTTGGTTGTTGAGAAACAGCTCCTAAAACATTATTTTACACTTTTGGTTATTGAGAAACAGCTCCTAAAACATTATTTGACACTTTTGGTTGTTGAAAAACAGCTTCTAACCATTATTTGACACTTTGGTTGTTGAGAAACAGCTCCTAAAACATTATTTTACACTTTTGGTTATTGAGAAACAGCTCCTAAAACATTATTTGACACTTTTGGTTGTTGAAAAACAGCTTCTAACCATTATTTGACACTTTGGTTGTTGAGAAAAAGCTCCTAAAACATTATTTTACACTTTTGGTTATTGAGAAACAGCTCCTAAAACATTATTTGACACTTTTGGTTGTTGAAAAACAGCTTCTAACCATTATTTGACACTTTGGTTGTTGAGAAACAGCTCCTAAAACATTATTTTACACTTTTGGTTATTATTATTGGTGATTATTATTATTTTGGGAGGCAAATTTTTTTGGGAGGCAAATTATTTTGGCAAATTATTTTGGGAGGCAAATTATTTTGGCAGGCAAATTATTTTGGGAGGCAAATTATTTTGGCAAATTATTTTGGGAGGCAAATTATTTTGGCAAATTATTTTGGCAAATTATTTTGGGAGGCAAATTATTTTGGGAGGCAAATTATTTTGGCAAATTATTTTGGGAGGAAAAATTATTTTGGGAGGCAAATTATTTTGGCAAATTATTTTGGGAGGCAAATTATTTTGGCAAATTATTTTGGGAGGCAAATTATTTTGGCAAATTATTTTGGGAGGCAAATTATTTTGGCAAATTATTTTACACTTTTGGTTATTGAGAAACAGCTCCTAAAACATTATTTGACACTTTTGGTTGTTGAAAAACAGCTTCTAACCATTATTTGACACTTTGGTTGTTGAGAAACAGCTCCTAAAACATTATTTTACACTTTTGGTTATTGAGAAACAGCTCCTAAAACATTTGACACTTTTGGTTGTTGAAAAACAGCTTCTAACCATTATTTGACACTTTGGTTGTTGAGAAACAGCTCCTAAAACATTATTTGACACTTTGGTTGTTGAGAAACAGCTCCTAAAACATTATTTTACACTTTTGGTTATTAAGAAACAGCTCCTAAAACATTATTTGACACTTTTGGTTGTTGAAAAACAGCTTCTAACCATTATTTGACACTTTGGTTGTTGAGAAACAGCTCCTAAAACATTATTTTACACTTTTGGTTATTGAGAAACAGCTCCTAAAACATTATTTGACACTTTTGGTTGTTGAAAAACAGCTTCTAACCATTATTTGACACTTTGGTTGTTGAGAAACAGCTCCTAAAACATTATTTTACACTTTTGGTTATTATTATTGGTGATTATTATTATTTTGGGAGGCAAATTTTTTTGGGAGGCAAATTATTTTGGGAGGCAAATTATTTTGGCAAATTATTTTGGGAGGCAAATTATTTTGGCAAATTATTTTGGGAGGCAAATTATTTTGGCAGGCAAATTATTTTGGGAGGCAAATTATTTTAGCAAATTATTTTGGGAGGCAAATTATTTTGGGAGGTGAATTATTTTGGCAAATTATTTTGGGAGGCAAATTATTTTGGCAAATTATTTTGGGAGGCAAATTATTTTGGCAAATTATTTTGGGAGGCAAATTATTTTGGCAAATTATTTTGGGAGGCAAATTATTTTGGCAAATTATTTTGGCAAATTATTTTGGGAGGCAAATTATTTTGGCAAATTATTTTACACTTTTGGTTATTGAGAAACAGCTCCTAAAACATTATTTGACACTTTTGGTTGTTGAAAAACAGCTTCTAACCATTATTTGACACTTTGGTTGTTGAGAAACAGCTCCTAAAACATTATTTTACACTTTTGGTTATTGAGAAACAGCTCCTAAAACATTATTTGACACTTTTGGTTGTTGAAAAACAGCTTCTAACCATTATTTGACACTTTGGTTGTTGAGAAACAGCTCCTAAAACATTATTTTACACTTTTGGTTATTGAGAAACAGCTCCTAAAACATTATTTGACACTTTTGGTTGTTGAAAAACAGCTTCTAACCATTATTTGACACTTTGGTTGTTGAGAAACAGCTCCTAAAACATTATTTTACACTTTTGGTTATTGAGAAACAGCTCCTAAAACATTATTTGACACTTTTGGTTGTTGAAAAACAGCTTCTAACCATTATTTGACACTTTGGTTGTTGAGAAACAGCTCCTAAAACATTATTTTACACTTTTGGTTATTGAGAAACAGCTCCTAAAACATTATTTGACACTTTTGGTTGTTGAAAAACAGCTTCTAACCATTCTTTGACACTTTGGTTGTTGAGAAACAGCTCCTAAAACATTATTTTACACTTTTGGTTATTGAGAAACAGCTCCTAAAACATTATTTGACACTTTTGGTTGTTGAAAAACAGCTTCTAACCATTATTTGACACTTTGGTTGTTGAGAAACAGCTCCTAAAACATTATTTTACACTTTTGGTTATTGAGAAACAGCTCCTAAAACATTATTTGACACTTTTGGTTGTTGAAAAACAGCTTCTAACCATTATTTGACACTTTGGTTGTTGAGAAACAGCTCCTAAAACATTATTTTACACTTTTGGTTATTGAGAAACAGCTCCTAAAACATTATTTGACACTTTTGGTTGTTGAAAAACAGCTTCTAACCATTATTTGACACTTTGGTTGTTGAGAAACAGCTCCTAAAACATTATTTTACACTTTTGGTTATTGAGAAACAGCTCCTAAAACATTATTTGACACTTTTGGTTGTTGAAAAACAGCTTCTAACCATTATTTGACACTTTGGTTGTTGAGAAACAGCTCCTAAAACATTATTTTACACTTTTGGTTATTGAGAAACAGCTCCTAAAACATTATTTGACACTTTTGGTTGTTGAAAAACAGCTTCTAACCATTATTTGACACTTTGGTTGTTGAGAAACAGCTCCTAAAACATTATTTTACACTTTTGGTTATTGAGAAACAGCTCCTAAAACATTATTTGACACTTTTGGTTGTTGAAAAACAGCTTCTAACCATTATTTGACACTTTGGTTGTTGAGAAACAGCTCCTAAAACATTATTTTACACTTTTGGTTATTGAGAAACAGCTCCTAAAACATTATTTGACACTTTTGGTTGTTGAAAAACAGCTTCTAACCATTATTTGACACTTTGGTTGTTGAGAAACAGCTCCTAAAACATTATTTTACACTTTTGGTTATTGAGAAACAGCTCCTAAAACATTATTTGACACTTTTGGTTGTTGAAAAACAGCTTCTAACCATTATTTGACACTTTGGTTGTTGAGAAACAGCTCCTAAAACATTATTTTACACTTTTGGTTATTGAGAAACAGCTCCTAAAACATTATTTGACACTTTTGGTTGTTGAAAAACAGCTTCTAACCATTATTTGACACTTTGGTTGTTGAGAAACAGCTCCTAAAACATTATTTTACACTTTTGGTTATTGAGAAACAGCTCCTTAAACATTATTTGACACTTTTGGTTGTTGAAAAACAGCTTCTAACCATTATTTGACACTTTGGTTGTTGAGAAACAGCTCCTAAAACATTATTTTACACTTTTGGTTGTTGAGAAACAGCTCCTAAAACATTATTTTACACTTTTGGTTATTGAGAAACAGCTCCTAAAACATTATTTTACACTTTTGGTTATTGAGAAACAGCTCCTAAAACATTATTTGACACTTTTGGTTGTTGAAAAACAGCTTCTAACCATTATTTGACACTTTTGGTTGTTGAGAAACAGCTCCTAAAACATTATTTTACACTTTTGGTTATTGAGAAACAGCTCCTAAAACAGTATTTGACACTTTTGGTTGTTGAAAAACAGCTTCTAACCATTATTTGAAACTTTGGTTGTTGAGAAACAGCTCCTAAAACATTATTTTACACTTTTGGTTATTGAGAAACAGCTCCTAAAACATTATTTGACACTTTTGGTTGTTGAAAAACAGCTTCTAACCATTATTTGACACTTTGGTTGTTGAGAAACAGCTCCTAAAACATTATTTTACACTTTTGGTTATTGAGAAACAGCTCCTAAAACATTATTTGACACTTTTGGTTGTTGAAAAACAGCTTCTAACCATTATTTGACACTTTGGTTGTTGAGAAACAGCTCCTAAAACATTATTATACACTTTTGGTTGTTGAGAAACAGCTCCTAAAACATTATTTGACACTTTTGGTTGTTGAAAAACAGCTTCTAACCATTATTTGACACTTTGGTTGTTGAGAAACAGCTCCTAAAACATTATTTTACACTTTTGGTTATTGAGAAACAGCTCCTAAAACATTATTTGACACTTTTGGTTGTTGAAAAACAGCTTCTAACCATTATTTGACACTTTGGTTGTTGAGAAACAGCTCCTAAAACATTATTTTACACTTTTGGTTATTGAGAAACAGCTCCTAAAACATTATTTGACACTTTTGGTTGTTGAAAAACAGCTTCTAACCATTATTTGACACTTTGGTTGTTGAGAAACGGCTCCTAAAACATTATTTTACACTTTTGGTTATTGAGAAACAGCTCCTAAAACATTATTTGACACTTTTGGTTGTTGAAAAACAGCTTCTAACCATTATTTGACACTTTGGTTGTTGAGAAACAGCTCCTAAAACATTATTTGACACTTTTGGTTATTGAGAAACAGCTCCTAAAACATTATTTGACACTTTTGGTTGTTGAAAAACAGCTTCTAACCATTATTTGACACTTTGGTTGTTGAGAAACAGCTCCTAAAACATTATTTTACACTTTTGGTTATTGAGAAACAGCTCCTAAAACATTATTTGACACTTTTGGTTGTTGAAAAACAGCTTCTAACCATTATTTGACACTTTGGTTGTTGAGAAACAGCTCCTAAAACATTATTTTACACTTTTGGTTATTGAGAAACAGCTCCTAAAACATTATTTGACACTTTTGGTTGTTGAAAAACAGCTTCTAACCATTATTTGACACTTTGGTTGTTGAGAAACAGCTCCTAAAACATTATTTGACACTTTTGGTTGTTGAAAAACAGCTTCTAACCATTATTTGACACTTTGGTTGTTGAGAAACAGCTCCTAAAACATTATTTGACACTTTTGGTTATTGAGAAACAGCTCCTAAAACATTATTTGACACTTTTGGTTGTTGAAAAACAGCTTCTAACCATTATTTGACACTTTGGTTGTTGAGAAACAGCTCCTAAAACATTATTTTACACTTTTGGTTATTGAGAAACAGCTCCTAAAACATTATTTGACACTTTTGGTTGTTGAAAAACAGCTTCTAACCATTATTTGACACTTTGGTTGTTGAGAAACAGCTCCTAAAACATTATTTTACACTTTTGGTTATTGAGAAACAGCTCCTAAAACATTATTTGACACTTTTGGTTGTTGAAAAACAGCTTCTAACCATTATTTGACACTTTGGTTGTTGAGAAACAGCTCCTAAAACATTATTTTACACTTTTGGTTATTGAGAAACAGCTCCTAAAACATTATTTGACACTTTTGGTTGTTGAAAAACAGCTTCTAACCATTATTTGACACTTTGGTTGTTGAGAAACAGCTCCTAAAACATTATTTTACACTTTTGGTTATTGAGAAACAGCTCCTAAAACATTATTTGACACTTTTGGTTGTTGAAAAACAGCTTCTAACCATTATTTGACACTTTGGTTGTTGAGAAACAGCTCCTAAAACATTATTTTACACTTTTGGTTATTGAGAAACAGCTCCTAAAACATTATTTGACACTTTTGGTTGTTGAAAAACAGCTTCTAACCATTATTTGACACTTTGGTTGTTGAGAAACAGCTCCTAAAACATTATTTTACACTTTTGGTTATTGAGAAACAGCTCCTAAAACATTATTTGACACTTTTGGTTGTTGAAAAACAGCTTCTAACCATTATTTGACACTTTGGTTGTTGAGAAACAGCTCCTAAAACATTATTTTACACTTTTGGTTATTGAGAAACAGCTCCTAAAACATTATTTGACACTTTTGGTTGTTGAAAAACAGCTTCTAACCATTATTTGACACTTTGGTTGTTGAGAAACAGCTCCTAAAACATTATTTTACACTTTTGGTTATTGAGAAACAGCTCCTAAAACATTATTTGACACTTTTGGTTGTTGAAAAACAGCTTCTAACCATTATTTGACACTTTGGTTGTTGAGAAACAGCTCCTAAAACATTATTTTACACTTTTGGTTATTGAGAAACAGCTCCTAAAACATTATTTGACACTTTTGGTTGTTGAAAAACAGCTTCTAACCATTATTTGACACTTTGGTTGTTGAGAAACAGCTCCTAAAACATTATTTTACACTTTTGGTTATTGAGAAACAGCTCCTAAAACATTATTTGACACTTTTGGTTGTTGAAAAACAGCTTCTAACCATTATTTGACACTTTGAATGTTGAGAAACAGCTCCTAAAACATTATTTGACACTTTTGGTTGTTGAAAAACAGCTTCTAACCATTATTTGACACTTTGGTTGTTGAGAAACAGCTCCTAAAACATTATTTTACACTTTTGGTTATTATTATTGGTGATTATTATTATTTTGGGAGGCAAATTATTTTGGCAAATTATTTTGGGAGGCAAATTATTTTGGGAGGCAAATTATTTTGGGAGGCAAATTATTTTGGCAAATTATTTTGGGAGGCAAATTATTTTGGGAGGCAAATTATTTTGGCAAATTATTTTGGGAGGCAAATTATTTTGGCAAATTTTTTTGGGAGGCAAATTATTTTGGGAGGCAAATTATTTTGGGCAATTATTTTGGGAGGCAAATTATTTTGGGAGGCAAATTATTTTGGGAGGCAAATTATTTTGGCAAATTATTTTGGGAGGCAAATTATTTTGGCAAATTATTTTGGGAGGCAAATTATTTTGGCAAATTATTTTGGGAGGCAAATTATTTTGGCAAATTTTTTTGGGAGGCAAATTATTTTGTGAGGCAAATTATTTTGGCAAATTATTGAGGCAAATTATTTTGGAAGGCAAATTATTTTGGGAGGCAAATTATTTTGGGAGGCAAATTATTTTGGCAAATTATTTTGGGAGGCAAATTATTTTGGGAGGCAAATTATTTTGGCAAATTATTTTGGGAGGCAAATTATTTTGGCAAATTATTTTGGGAGGCAAATTATTTTGGCAAATTATTTTGGGAGGCAAATTATTTTGGCAAATTATTTTGGGAGGCAAATTATTTTGGGAGGCAAATTATTTTGGCAGGCAAATTATTTTGGGAGGCAAATTATTTTGGGAGGCAAATTATTTTGGCAAATTATTTTACACTTTTGGTTATTGAGAAACAGCTCCTAAAACATTATTTGACACTTTTGGTTGTTGAGAAACAGCTCCTAAAACATTATTTGACACTTTTGGTTGTTGAAAAACAGCTTCTAACCATTATTTGACACTTTGGTTGTTGAGAAACAGCTCCTAAAACATTATTTTACACTTTTGGTTATTGAGAAACAGCTCCTAAAACATTATTTGACACTTTTGGTTGTTGAAAAACAGCTTCTAACCATTATTTGACACTTTGGTTGTTAAGAAACAGCTCCTAAAACATTATTTTACACTTTTGGTTGTTGAGAAACAGCTCCTAAAACATTATTTGACACTTTTGGTTGTTGAAAAACAGCTTCTAACCATTATTTGACAATTTGGTTGTTGAGAAACAGCTCCTAAAACATTATTTTACACTTTTGGTTATTGAGAAACAGCTCCTAAAACATTATTTGACACTTTTGGTTGTTGAAAAACAGCTTCTAACCATTATTTGACACTTTGGTTGTTGAGAAACAGCTCCTAAAACATTATTTTACACTTTTGGTTATTATTATTGGTGATTATTATTATTTTGGGAGGCAAATTATTTTGGCAAATTATTTTGGGAGGCAAATTATTTTGGGAGGCAAATTATTTTGGGAGGCAAATTATTTTGGCAAATTATTTTGGGAGGCAAATTATTTTGGCAAATTATTTTGGGAGGCAAATTATTTTGGCAAATTTTTTTGGGAGGCAAATTATTTTGGGAGGCAAATTATTTTGGGCAATTATTTTGGGAGGCAAATTATTTTGGGAGGCAAATTATTTTGGGAGGCAAATTATTTTGGCAAATTATTTTGGGAGGCAAATTATTTTGGCAAATTATTTTGGGAGGCAAATTATTTTGGCAAATTATTTTGGGAGGCAAATTATTTTGGCAAATTTTTTTGGGAGGCAAATTATTTTGTGAGGCAAATTATTTTGGCAAATTATTGAGGCAAATTATTTTGGAAGGCAAATTATTTTGGGAGGCAAATTATTTTGGGAGGCAAATTATTTTGGCAAATTATTTTGGGAGGCAAATTATTTTGGGAGGCAAATTATTTTGGCAAATTATTTTGGGAGGCAAATTATTTTGGCAAATTATTTTGGGAGGCAAATTATTTTGGCAAATTATTTTGGGAGGCAAATTATTTTGGGAGGCAAATTATTTTGGGAGGCAAATTATTTTGGGAGGCAAATTATTTTGGGAGGCAAATTATTTTGGCAAATTATTTTGGGAGGCAAATTATTTTGGCAAATTATTTTACACTTTTGGTTATTGAGAAACAGCTCCTAAAACATTATTTGACACTTTTGGTTGTTGAGAAACAGCTCCTAAAACATTATTTGACACTTTTGGTTGTTGAAAAACAGCTTCTAACCATTATTTGACACTTTGGTTGTTGAGAAACAGCTCCTAAAACATTATTTTACACTTTTGGTTATTGAGAAACAGCTCCTAAAACATTATTTGACACTTTTGGTTGTTGAAAAACAGCTTCTAACCATTATTTGACACTTTGGTTGTTAAGAAACAGCTCCTAAAACATTATTTTACACTTTTGGTTATTATTATTGGTGATTATTATTATTTTGGGAGGCAAATTATTTTGGCAAATTATTTTGGGAGGCAAATTATTTTGGGAGGCAAATTATTTTGGCAAATTATTTTGGGAGGCAAATTATTTTGGCAAATTATTTTGGGAGGCAAATTATTTTGGGAGGCAAATTATTTTGGCAAATTTTTTTGGGAGGCAAATTATTTTGGGCAATTATTTTGGGAGGCAAATTATTTTGGGAGGCAAATTATTTTGGCAAATTATTTTGGGAGGCAAATTATTTTGGCAAATTATTTTGGGAGGCAAATTATTTTGGCAAATTTTTTTGGGAGGCAAATTATTTTGTGAGGCAAATTATTTTGGCAAATTATTGAGGCAAATTATTTTGGAAGGCAAATTATTTTGGGAGGCAAATTATTTTGGGAGGCAAATTATTTTGGCAAATTATTTTGGGAGGCAAATTATTTTGGGAGGCAAATTATTTTGGGAGGCAAATTATTTTGGCAAATTATTTTGGGAGGCAAATTATTTTGGCAAATTATTTTGGGAGGCAAATTATTTTGGGAGGCAAATTATTTTGGGAGGCAAATTATTTTGGGAGGCAAATTATTTTGGCAAATTATTTTGGGAGGCAAATTATTTTGGCAAATTATTTTACACTTTTGGTTATTGAGAAACAGCTCCTAAAACATTATTTGACACTTTTGGTTGTTGAGAAACAGCTCCTAAAACATTATTTGACACTTTTGGTTATTGAGAAACAGCTCCTAAAACAGTATTTGACACTTTTGGTTGTTGAAAAACAGCTTCTAACCATTATTTGAAACTTTGGTTGTTGAGAAACAGCTCCTAAAACATTATTTTACACTTTTGGTTATTGAGAAACAGCTCCTAAAACATTATTTGACACGTTTGGTTGTTGAAAAACAGCTTCTAACCATTATTTGACACTTTGGTTGTTGAGAAACAGCTCCTAAAACATTATTTTACACTTTTGGTTGTTGAGAAACAGCTCCTAAAACATTATTTGACACTTTTGGTTGTTGAAAAACAGCTTCTAACCATTATTTGACACTTTGGTTGTTGAGAAACAGCTCCTAAAACATTATTTTACACTTTTGGTTATTGAGAAACAGCTCCTAAAACATTATTTGACACTTTTGGTTGTTGAAAAACAGCTTCTAACCATTATTTGACACTTTGGTTGTTAAGAAACAGCTCCTAAAACATTATTTTACACTTTTGGTTGTTGAGAAACAGCTCCTAAAACATTATTTGACACTTTTGGTTGTTGAAAAACAGCTTCTAACCATTATTTGACACTTTGGTTGTTGAGAAACAGCTCCTAAAACATTATTTTACACTTTTGGTTATTGAGAAACAGCTCCTAAAACATTATTTGACACTTTTGGTTGTTGAAAAACAGCTTCTAACCATTATTTGACACTTTGGTTGTTGAGAAACAGCTCCTAAAACATTATTTTACACTTTTGGTTATTGAGAAACAGCTCCTAAAACATTATTTGACACTTTTGGTTGTTGAAAAACAGCTTCTAACCATTATTTGACACTTTGGTTGTTGAGAAACAGCTCCTAAAACATTATTTTACACTTTTGGTTATTGAGAAACAGCTCCTAAAACATTATTTGACACTTTTGGTTGTTGAAAAACAGCTTCTAACCATTATTTTGACACTTTGGTTGTTGAGAAACAGCTCCTAAAACATTATTTTACACTTTTGGTTATTGAGAAACAGCTCCTAAAACATTATTTGACACTTTTGGTTGTTGAAAAACAGCTTCTAACCATTATTTGACACTTTGGTTGTTGAGAAACAGCTCCTAAAACATTATTTTACACTTTTGGTTATTATTATTGGTGATTATTATTATTTTGGGAGACAAATTTTTTTGGGAGGCAAATTATTTTGGGAGGCAAATTATTTTGGCAAATTATTTTGGGAGGCAAATTATTTTGGCAAATTATTTTGGGAGGCAAATTATTTTGGCAAATTATTTTGGGAGGCAAATTATTTTGGGAGGCAAGTTATTTTGGGAGGCAAATTATTTTGGCAAATTATTTTGGGAGGCAAATTATTTTGGCAAATTATTTTGGGAGGCAAATTATTTTGGGAGGCAAATTATTTTGGCAAATTATTTTGGGAGGCAAATTATTTTGGCAAATTATTTTGGGAGGCAAATTATTTTGGCAAATTATTTTGGCAAATTATTTTGGGAGGCAAATTATTTTGGGAGGCAAATTATTTTACACTTTTGGTTATTGAGAAACAGCTCCTAAAACATTATTTGACACTTTTGGTTGTTGAAAAACAGCTTCTAACCATTATTTGACACTTTGGTTGTTGAGAAACAGCTCCTAAAACATTATTTTACACTTTTGGTTATTGAGAAACAGCTCCTAAAACATTATTTGACACTTTTGGTTGTTGAAAAACAGCTTCTAACTATTATTTGACACTTTGGTTGTTGAGAAACAGCTCCTAAAACATTATTTTACACTTTTGGTTATTGAGAAACAGCTCCTAAACCATTATTTGACACTTTGGTTGTTGAGAAACAGCTCCTAAAACATTATTTTACACTTTTGGTTATTGAGAAACAGCTCCTAAAACATTATTTGACACTTTTGGTTGTTGAAAAACAGCTTCTAACCATTATTTGACACTTTGGTTGTTGAGAAACAGCTCCTAAAACATTATTTTACACTTTTGGTTATTGAGAAACAGCTCCTAAAACATTATTTGACACTTTTGGTTGTTGAAAAACAGCTTCTAACCATTCTTTGACACTTTGGTTGTTGAGAAACAGCTCCTAAAACATTATTTTACACTTTTGGTTATTGAGAAACAGCTCCTAAAACATTATTTGACACTTTTGGTTGTTGAAAAACAGCTTCTAACCATTATTTGACACTTTGGTTGTTGAGAAACAGCTCCTAAAACATTATTTTACACTTTTGGTTATTGAGAAACAGCTCCTAAAACATTATTTGACACTTTTGGTTGTTGAAAAACAGCTTCTAACCATTATTTGACACTTTGGTTGTTGAGAAACAGCTCCTAAAACATTATTTTACACTTTTGGTTGTTGAGAAACAGCTCCTAAAACATTATTTGACACTTTTGGTTGTTGAAAAACAGCTTCTAACCATTATTTGACACTTTGGTTGTTGAGAAACAGCTCCTAAAACATTATTTTACACTTTTGGTTATTGAGAAACAGCTCCTAAAACATTATTTTACACTTTTGGTTGTTGAGAAACAGCTCCTAAAACATTATTTGACAATTTTGGTTGTTGAAAAACAGCTTCTAACCATTATTTGACACTTTGGTTGTTGAGAAACAGCTCCTAAAACATTATTTGACACTTTTGGTTGTTGAAAAACAGCTTCTAACCATTATTTGACACTTTGGTTGTTGAGAAACAGCTCCTAAAACATTATTTTACACTTTTGGTTGTTGAGAAACAGCTACTAAAACATTATTTGACACTTTTGGTTGTTGAAAAACAGCTTCTAACCATTATTTGACACTTTGGTTGTTGAGAAACAGCTCCTAAAACATTATTTTACACTTTTGGTTATTGAGAAACAGCTCCTAAAACATTATTTGACACTTTTGGTTGTTGAAAAACAGCTTCTAACCATTATTTGACACTTTGGTTGTTGAGAAACAGCTCCTAAAACATTATTTTACACTTTTGGTTGTTGAGAAACAGCTCCTAAAACATTATTTGACACTTTTGGTTGTTGAAAAACAGCTTCTAACCATTATTTGACACTTTGGTTGTTGAGAAACAGCTCCTAAAACATTATTTTACACTTTTGGTTGTTGAAAAACAGCTTCTAACCATTATTTGACACTTTGAATGTTGAGAAACAGCTCCTAAAACATTATTTGACACTTTTGGTTGTTGAAAAACAGCTTCTAACCATTATTTGACACTTTGAATGTTGAGAAACAGCTCCTAAAACATTATTTGACACTTTTGGTTGTTGAAAAACAGCTTCTAACCATTATTTGACACTTTGGTTGTTGAGAAACAGCTCCTAAAACATTATTTTACACTTTTGGTTATTGAGAAACAGCTCCTAAAACATTATTTGACACTTTTGGTTGTTGAAAAACAGCTTCTAACTATTATTTGACACTTTGGTTGTTGAGAAACAGCTCCTAAAACATTATTTTACACTTTTGGTTATTGAGAAACAGCTCCTAAACCATTATTTGACACTTTGGTTGTTGAGAAACAGCTCCTAAAACATTATTTTACACTTTTGGTTATTGAGAAACAGCTCCTAAAACATTATTTGACACTTTTGGTTGTTGAAAAACAGCTTCTAACCATTATTTGACACTTTGGTTGTTGAGAAACAGCTCCTAAAACATTATTTTACACTTTTGGTTATTGAGAAACAGCTCCTAAAACATTATTTGACACTTTTGGTTGTTGAAAAACAGCTTCTAACCATTCTTTGACACTTTGGTTGTTGAGAAACAGCTCCTAAAACATTATTTTACACTTTTGGTTATTGAGAAACAGCTCCTAAAACATTATTTGACACTTTTGGTTGTTGAAAAACAGCTTCTAACCATTATTTGACACTTTGGTTGTTGAGAAACAGCTTCTAAAACATTATTTTACACTTTTGGTTATTGAGAAACAGCTCCTAAAACATTATTTGACACTTTTGGTTGTTGAAAAACAGCTTCTAACCATTATTTGACACTTTGGTTGTTGAGAAACAGCTCCTAAAACATTATTTTACACTTTTGGTTGTTGAGAAACAGCTCCTAAAACATTATTTGACACTTTTGGTTGTTGAAAAACAGCTTCTAACCATTATTTGACACTTTGGTTGTTGAGAAACAGCTCCTAAAACATTATTTTACACTTTTGGTTATTGAGAAACAGCTCCTAAAACATTATTTTACACTTTTGGTTGTTGAGAAACAGCTCCTAAAACATTATTTGACAATTTTGGTTGTTGAAAAACAGCTTCTAACCATTATTTGACACTTTGGTTGTTGAGAAACAGCTCCTAAAACATTATTTGACACTTTTGGTTGTTGAAAAACAGCTTCTAACCATTATTTGACACTTTGGTTGTTGAGAAACAGCTCCTAAAACATTATTTTACACTTTTGGTTGTTGAGAAACAGCTACTAAAACATTATTTGACACTTTTGGTTGTTGAAAAACAGCTTCTAACCATTATTTGACACTTTGGTTGTTGAGAAACAGCTCCTAAAACATTATTTTACACTTTTGGTTATTGAGAAACAGCTCCTAAAACATTATTTGACACTTTTGTTGAAAAACAGCTTCTAACCATTATTTGACACTTTGGTTGTTGAGAAACAGCTCCTAAAACATTATTTTACACTTTTGGTTGTTGAGAAACAGCTCCTAAAACATTATTTGACACTTTTGGTTGTTGAAAAACAGCTTCTAACCATTATTTGACACTTTGGTTGTTGAGAAACAGCTCCTAAAACATTATTTTACACTTTTGGTTGTTGAAAAACAGCTTCTAACCATTATTTGACACTTTGAATGTTGAGAAACAGCTCCTAAAACATTATTTGACACTTTTGGTTGTTGAAAAACAGCTTCTAACCATTATTTGACACTTTGGTTGTTGAGAAACAGCTCCTAAAACATTATTTTACACTTTTGGTTGTTGAGAAACAGCTACTAAAACATTATTTTACACTTTTGGTTATTGAGAAACAGCTCCTAAACCATTATTTGACACTTTGGTTGTTGAGAAACAGCTCCTAAAACATTATTTTACACTTTTGGTTATTGAGAAACAGCTCCTAAAACATTATTTGACACTTTTGGTTGTTGAAAAACAGCTTCTAACCATTATTTGACACTTTGGTTGTTGAGAAACAGCTCCTAAAACATTATTTTACACTTTTGGTTATTGAGAAACAGCTCCTAAAACATTATTTGACACTTTTGGTTGTTGAAAAACAGCTTCTAACCATTCTTTGACACTTTGGTTGTTGAGAAACAGCTCCTAAAACATTATTTTACACTTTTGGTTATTGAGAAACAGCTCCTAAAACATTATTTGACACTTTTGGTTGTTGAAAAACAGCTTCTAACCATTATTTGACACTTTGGTTGTTGAGAAACAGCTCCTAAAACATTATTTTACACTTTTGGTTATTGAGAAACAGCTCCTAAAACATTATTTGACACTTTTGGTTGTTGAAAAACAGCTTCTAACCATTATTTGACACTTTGGTTGTTGAGAAACAGCTCCTAAAACATTATTTTACACTTTTGGTTGTTGAGAAACAGCTCCTAAAACATTATTTGACACTTTTGGTTGTTGAAAAACAGCTTCTAACCATTATTTGACACTTTGGTTGTTGAGAAACAGCTCCTAAAACATTATTTTACACTTTTGGTTATTGAGAAACAGCTCCTAAAACATTATTTTACACTTTTGGTTGTTGAGAAACAGCTCCTAAAACATTATTTGACAATTTTGGTTGTTGAAAAACAGCTTCTAACCATTATTTGACACTTTGGTTGTTGAGAAACAGCTCCTAAAACATTATTTGACACTTTTGGTTGTTGAAAAACAGCTTCTAACCATTATTTGACACTTTGGTTGTTGAGAAACAGCTCCTAAAACATTATTTTACACTTTTGGTTGTTGAGAAACAGCTACTAAAACATTATTTGACACTTTTGGTTGTTGAAAAACAGCTTCTAACCATTATTTGACACTTTGGTTGTTGAGAAACAGCTCCTAAAACATTATTTTACACTTTTGGTTATTGAGAAACAGCTCCTAAAACATTATTTGACACTTTTGGTTGTTGAAAAACAGCTTCTAACCATTATTTGACACTTTGGTTGTTGAGAAACAGCTCCTAAAACATTATTTTACACTTTTGGTTGTTGAGAAACAGCTCCTAAAACATTATTTGACACTTTTGGTTGTTGAAAAACAGCTTCTAACCATTATTTGACACTTTGGTTGTTGAGAAACAGCTCCTAAAACATTATTTTACACTTTTGGTTGTTGAAAAACAGCTTCTAACCATTATTTGACACTTTGAATGTTGAGAAACAGCTCCTAAAACATTATTTGACACTTTTGGTTGTTGAAAAACAGCTTCTAACCATTATTTGACACTTTGAATGTTGAGAAACAGCTCCTAAAACATTATTTGACACTTTTGGTTGTTGAAAAACAGCTTCTAACCATTATTTGACACTTTGGTTGTTGAGAAACAGCTCCTAAAACATTATTTTACACTTTTGGTTATTATTATTGGTGATTATTATTATTTTGGGAGGCAAATTATTTTGGCAAATTATTTTGGGAGGCAAATTATTTTGGCAAATTATTTTGGGAGGCAAATTATTTTGGGAGGCAAATTATTTTGGGAGGCAAATTATTTTGGCAAATTTTTTTGGGAGGCAAATTATTTTGGGAGGCAAATTATTTTGGGCAATTATTTTGGCAAATTATTTTGGGAGGCAAATTATTTTGGGAGGCAAATTATTTTGGCAAATTATTTTGGGAGGCAAATTATTTTGTGAGGCAAATTATTTTGGCAAATTATTGAGGCAAATTATTTTGGAAGGCAAATTATTTTGGGAGGCAAATTATTTTGGGAGGCAAATTATTTTGGCAAATTATTTTGGGAGGCAAATTATTTTGGGAGGCAAATTATTTTGGCAAATTATTTTGGGAGGCAAATTATTTTGGCAAATTATTTTGGGAGGCAAATTATTTTGGCAAATTATTTTGGGAGGCAAATTATTTTGGCAAATTATTTTGGGAGGCAAATTATTTTGGCAAATTATTTTGGGAGGCAAATTTTTTTGGGAGGCAAATTATTTTGGGAGGCAAATTATTTTGGCAAATTATTTTGGGAGGCAAATTATTTTGGGAGGCAAATTATTTTGGCAAATTATTTTACACTTTTGGTTATTGAGAAACAGCTCCTAAAACATTATTTGACACTTTTGGTTGTTGAGAAACAGCTCCTAAAACATTATTTGACACTTTTGGTTGTTGAAAAACAGCTTCTAACCATTATTTGACACTTTGGTTGTTGAGAAACAGCTCCTAAAACATTATTTGACACTTTTGGTTGTTGAAAAACAGCTTCTAACCATTATTTGACACTTTGGTTGTTGAGAAACAGCTCCTAAAACATTATTTTACACTTTTGGTTATTGAGAAACAGCTCCTAAAACATTATTTGACACTTTTGGTTGTTGAAAAACAGCTTCTAACCATTATTTGACACTTTGGTTGTTGAGAAACAGCTCCTAAAACATTATTTTACACTTTTGGTTGTTGAAAAACAGCTTCTAACCATTATTTGACACTTTGAATGTTGAGAAACAGCTCCTAAAACATTATTTGACACTTTTGGTTGTTGAAAAACAGCTTCTAACCATTATTTGACACTTTGGTTGTTGAGAAACAGCTCCTAAAACATTATTTTACACTTTTGGTTATTATTATTGGTGATTATTATTATTTTGGGAGGCAAATTATTTTGGCAAATTATTTTGGGAGGCAAATTATTTTGGGAGGCAAATTATTTTGGCAAATTATTTTGGGAGGCAAATTATTTTGGGAGGCAAATTATTTTGGCAAATTTTTTTGGGAGGCAAATTATTTTGGGAGGCAAATTATTTTGGGCAATTATTTTGGGAGGCAAATTATTTTGGCAAATTATTTTGGGAGGCAAATTATTTTGGCAAATTATTTTGGGAGGCAAATTATTTTGGCAAATTATTTTGGGAGGCAAATTATTTTGGCAAATTATTTTGGGAGGCAAATTATTTTGGCAAATTTTTTTGGGAGGCAAATTATTTTGTGAGGCAAATTATTTTGGCAAATTATTGAGGCAAATTATTTTGGAAGGCAAATTATTTTGGGAGGCAAATTATTTTGGGAGGCAAATTATTTTGGCAAATTATTTTGGGAGGCAAATTATTTTGGGAGGCAAATTATTTTGGCAAATTATTTTGGGAGGCAAATTATTTTGGCAAATTATTTTGGGAGGCAAATTATTTTGGCAAATTATTTTGGGAGGCAAATTATTTTGGGAGGCAAATTATTTTGGGAGGCAAATTATTTTGGCAAATTATTTTGGGAGGCAAATTATTTTGGGAGGCAAATTATTTTGGCAAATTATTTTACACTTTTGGTTATTGAGAAACAGCTCCTAAAACATTATTTGACACTTTTGGTTGTTGAGAAACAGCTCCTAAAACATTATTTGACACTTTTGGTTGTTGAAAAACAGCTTCTAACCATTATTTGACACTTTGGTTGTTGAGAAACAGCTCCTAAAACATTATTTGACACTTTTGGTTGTTGAAAAACAGCTTCTAACCATTATTTGACACTTTGGTTGTTGAGAAACAGCTCCTAAAACATTATTTTACACTTTTGGTTATTGAGAAACAGCTCCTAAAACATTATTTGACACTTTTGGTTGTTGAAAAACAGCTTCTAACCATTATTTGACACTTTGGTTGTTGAGAAACAGCTCCTAAAACATTATTTTACACTTTTGGTTATTGAGAAACAGCTCCTAAAACATTATTTGACACTTTTGGTTGTTGAAAAACAGCTTCTAACCATTATTTGACACTTTGGTTGTTGAGAAACAGCTCCTAAAACATTATTTTACACTTTTGGTTATTGAGAAACAGCTCCTAAAACATTATTTGACACTTTTGGTTGTTGAAAAACAGCTTCTAACCATTATTTGACACTTTGGTTGTTGAGAAACAGCTCCTAAAACATTATTTTACACTTTTGGTTATTATTATTGGTGATTATTATTATTTTGGGAGACAAATTTTTTTGGGAGGCAAATTATTTTGGGAGGCAAATTATTTTGGCAAATTATTTTGGGAGGCAAATTATTTTGGCAAATTATTTTGGGAGGCAAATTATTTTGGCAAATTATTTTGGGAGGCAAATTATTTTGGGAGGCAAGTTATTTTGGGAGGCAAATTATTTTGGCAAATTATTTTGGGAGGCAAATTATTTTGGCAAATTATTTTGGGAGGCAAATTATTTTGGGAGGCAAATTATTTTGGCAAATTATTTTGGGAGGCAAATTATTTTGGGAGGCAAATTATTTTGGCAAATTATTTTGGGAGGCAAATTATTTTGGCAAATTATTTTGGCAAATTATTTTGGCAAATTATTTTGGGAGGCAAATTATTTTGGGAGGCAAATTATTTTACACTTTTGGTTATTGAGAAACAGCTCCTAAAACATTATTTGACACTTTTGGTTGTTGAAAAACAGCTTCTAACCATTATTTGACACTTTGGTTGTTGAGAAACAGCTCCTAAAACATTATTTGACACTTTTGGTTGTTGAAAAACAGCTTCTAACTATTATTTGACACTTTGGTTGTTGAGAAACAGCTCCTAAAACATTATTTGACACTTTTGGTTGTTGAAAAACAGCTTCTAACTATTATTTGACACTTTGGTTGTTGAGAAACAGCTCCTAAAACATTATTTTACACTTTTGGTTATTGAGAAACAGCTCCTAAACCATTATTTGACACTTTGGTTGTTGAGAAACAGCTCCTAAAACATTATTTTACACTTTTGGTTATTGAGAAACAGCTCCTAAAACATTATTTGACACTTTTGGTTGTTGAAAAACAGCTTCTAACCATTATTTGACACTTTGGTTGTTGAGAAACAGCTCCTAAAACATTATTTTACACTTTTGGTTATTGAGAAACAGCTCCTAAACCATTATTTGACACTTTGGTTGTTGAGAAACAGCTCCTAAAACATTATTTTACACTTTTGGTTGTTGAAAAACAGCTTCTAACCATTATTTGACACTTTGGTTGTTGAGAAACAGCTCCTAAAACATTATTTGACACTTTTGGTTGTTGAAAAACAGCTTCTAACCATTATTTGACACTTTGGTTGTTGAGAAACAGCTCCTAAAACATTATTTTACACTTTTGGTTATTGAGAAACAGCTCCTAAAACATTATTTGACACTTTTGGTTGTTGAAAAACAGCTTCTAACCATTATTTGACACTTTGGTTGTTGAGAAACAGCTCCTAAAACATTATTTTACACTTTTGGTTATTGAGAAACAGCTCCTAAAACATTATTTGACACTTTTGGTTGTTGAAAAACAGCTTCTAACCATTATTTGACACTTTGGTTGTTGAGAAACAGCTCCTAAAACATTATTTTACACTTTTGGTTATTGAGAAACAGCTCCTAAAACATTATTTGACACTTTTGGTTGTTGAAAAACAGCTTCTAACCATTATTTGACACTTTGGTTGTTGAGAAACAGCTCCTAAAACATTATTTTACACTTTTGGTTATTATTATTGGTGATTATTATTATTTTGGGAGACAAATTTTTTTGGGAGGCAAATTATTTTGGGAGGCAAATTATTTTGGCAAATTATTTTGGGAGGCAAATTATTTTGGCAAATTATTTTGGGAGGCAAATTATTTTGGCAAATTATTTTGGGAGGCAAATTATTTTGGGAGGCAAGTTATTTTGGGAGGCAAATTATTTTGGCAAATTATTTTGGGAGGCAAATTATTTTGGCAAATTATTTTGGGAGGCAAATTATTTTGGGAGGCAAATTATTTTGGCAAATTATTTTGGGAGGCAAATTATTTTGGCAAATTATTTTGGGAGGCAAATTATTTTGGCAAATTATTTTGGCAAATTATTTTGGCAAATTATTTTGGGAGGCAAATTATTTTACACTTTTGGTTATTGAGAAACAGCTCCTAAAACATTATTTGACACTTTTGGTTGTTGAAAAACAGCTTCTAACCATTATTTGACACTTTGGTTGTTGAGAAACAGCTCCTAAAACATTATTTGACACTTTTGGTTGTTGAAAAACAGCTTCTAACTATTATTTGACACTTTGGTTGTTGAGAAACAGCTCCTAAAACATTATTTGACACTTTTGGTTGTTGAAAAACAGCTTCTAACTATTATTTGACACTTTGGTTGTTGAGAAACAGCTCCTAAAACATTATTTTACACTTTTGGTTATTGAGAAACAGCTCCTAAACCATTATTTGACACTTTGGTTGTTGAGAAACAGCTCCTAAAACATTATTTTACACTTTTGGTTATTGAGAAACAGCTCCTAAAACATTATTTGACACTTTTGGTTGTTGAAAAACAGCTTCTAACCATTATTTGACACTTTGGTTGTTGAGAAACAGCTCCTAAAACATTATTTTACACTTTTGGTTATTGAGAAACAGCTCCTAAACCATTATTTGACACTTTGGTTGTTGAGAAACAGCTCCTAAAACATTATTTTACACTTTTGGTTATTGAGAAACAGCTCCTAAAACATTATTTGACACTTTTGGTTGTTGAAAAACAGCTTCTAACCATTATTTGACACTTTGGTTGTTGAGAAACAGCTCCTAAAACATTATTTTACACTTTTGGTTATTGAGAAACAGCTCCTAAAACATTATTTGACACTTTTGGTTGTTGAAAAACAGCTTCTAACCATTATTTGACACTTTGGTTGTTGAGAAACAGCTCCTAAAACATTATTTTACACTTTTGGTTGTTGAGAAACAGCTCCTAAAACATTATTTGACACTTTTGGTTGTTGAAAAACAGCTTCTAACCATTATTTGACACTTTGGTTGTTGAGAAACAGCTCCTAAAACATTATTTTACACTTTTGGTTATTGAGAAACAGCTCCTAAAACATTATTTTACACTTTTGGTTGTTGAGAAACAGCTCCTAAAACATTATTTGACAATTTTGGTTGTTGAAAAACAGCTTCTAACCATTATTTGACACTAAAAGGTCACATGATCAACCTGTAAGACACAAACATACATCAACATTACTCTTTATCCAGATTTTATACATTGTAGAAAATACGTCTTTAGGAAATTCTTGCATTTTTCTTTTGCAACCAGATATTATTTTAATGATGTTTGGGAGACAAAAAACATTTTCCTGGGGTTTTTATGCGTTTAGATATTTTAGTATTTCAAAGAGTC